>NW_027512465.1:3040000-3661919 GCF_048772815.1 Callospermophilus lateralis | reverse complement strand
GCACTATGCTTGGCACGGGGATAAAAATAGGGAGAAACATTTTAATACATGAATACATGATATCATGTATTTGCTTTGGTTTGTTTCTTGGTGCTTGTGACTCTTGCAATATTGCGATTATATATATATATATATATATATATATATATATCTCCATTCATATATTTATATTTGTAGATATATATATATATATATGTATATATATATACATATATATATTACTGAGGATTAAATCTAATCACTAAGCCACATTCCTATCCCTCTTAATTTACGTTTTAATTTTTAACAGGGTCTCGCTAAGTTGTTCAGGGCCTTTCTGAGTTGCAGAGTCTGGCCTTGAAGGTAGGATCCTCCTGCCTCAGCCTCCTGAATCAGTGTGATTACAGGAATACACCACCACACCCAACCTCATGCCTATTTTTTAAAAACCACAAAGGTTCAGAAGCCACCGTGAAGGATTATGTGAGATGAAAGATTCCATCTTATAGTTTTCATCATAGAAAGTAGTGCTAGAATTACAGTGAAAAAAAATATATATATATAAGAAATGCATAGAAGAGGCCAGTTAAGGGGGAAAATATAAAGCAGATGCAGTTATTATTTTGAATCCTAAAGAGCATATTTATAAAAAGTGCATTCAGAGAGTGGATAGCTTAGAAGTTTGGCAATCAAAGACCAAGCATGGTAAGTCTATGTAATTGGTTGAAATCCAGCCAAAACTGATAACCAAGGCCAGCGTTCCCCATCTGCTGGTTTATGTAAATGACTCAGTGATCTCATTTCGTCAGCGAGGAGACAGGTGTCTCTACTGCTGAAGCAGCTATTCAGTTGGCACCTAGCCCCCATCTCAGGCAATAGTTGTGAATTTAGCTGTGGGGAAGGATTCGGCAAAGGACGGCGTCCTGACCGTCTCAGGACTACAGAGTAAGGGCAGAATGAGAAATCATGGGAGGTCTGTGTCCAATGGTCCAGGGGACCGCCTCAGATGTGATAAGTGAGATTCCCAACTGCTTTGTACACCCTTTTCCCTAGGAGGTGGGGATCTGCCAGGCAGAGGGCTCAGAAAGGGACTTTGGCGACTTGTAAGCCTGAATTTTAACAATATCAAGCCTGCTTGAGAGTATCTTATCTCTTTATTGCTTCTTCATTCACATTACTGATAATTAGAAAATGAGAGTATTTTTAAAAACACTGGCACATAAAGATTATCAAAATACAATATTGCATTTAGGAAAAAAAACCTATTAGTAAGCATCTGTTATTGGTAAACAGATCATAAAGATACTCCAGTATAGACTGAATCCTCTTATTATCATTTATTTGCTGTGTAATCCTGAGAAAAATCACTTAACCTTTCTGGCAATCATTTTTTTCTATCCACATAATGGAAGTTATGTATTACCTAGTTCACAGGTAATAATAATTGTTTTGAGGACTGAGTGAATGAATGAATTCATGAGATGCACATGGAAAAAAAAAGTGCCTGGCATTTTGTAAATGCTGTATACGAGCTGTCTCATACTATTGGGTTCCAGAGACTATGGAACATTATTTAATCCTGACCTCAGTTCTTTGTTGCAAAGGTTATGTATTATCACCTGAAAGGCGAGGGCACTGAGATTCAGAATGGGGAGGAATCAGGGTGGCTTACGGACTCTCTCATGCAGAGCCAAGACCTTTCTGTTCCAGCTGGTTGCCCAAGGTCAAACAGCTAAGAAGTAGGTGAAAGACAGACAGTATAACCCAGGATTCCTGGTTTCCGGTTGAATATACATTTGCCCATTACAGAGACCTGTAGTAAGTATAATTTCTAATACTGTTAGTAGAAAGCAAAAATATTTACAATGTAGTAATGTAGAATATTTACAATGTAGTAATGTAAAATGCTCATTTCAATAATTCCTTACTAAAAACAATGAGTGAATGGCCAGACTTAATTCTCCCCACCAAAAAAATTACTCATTGTTACTGTGTACCACACCTTGTACTAAATCCCAGGATTATTGTGGTAAACTAAATAGACAAGGTGATTACTGGTGAATTTTTAGTAAATTGTAATGGCTCAGATTATTTTTACTTTGATGGATATTACATTTTCCACCAAATTGCGAATCTGATCCCAAATCTGTAGCATTTCCATACAGGCACAAATCTACGTACCCATGATTATGTTCTAAGAACTCTGACCATAACCTTTAAAAATAATGATTATTCAGAGCACTGGAAGGAAGAGTTATCCTTCCCGACACTGCTCATTAAGATCTGTGCATTTTCGTGACTCACTCAGGAGAGGATGATGGTGTGGCAATTTGAGAACTCTACGTTTTCAGAGGTTTCCCGAGGAGGTGGACTTAAGGAAGGCATCCACTAGAGGTCTGAGACTGGGGACCCAGATTCCCATATCATCATTCATACTAATCCGATTAACTCTCCCAGTCTCATTTCCAGAGTGCAGGGATCAGGAATTTTGGCAACCATCTGGGTAACAGAAGTCCCTCCCCAAGGATCTTGTAAATTTCTGCCCATATGTTCCCTGTAAAATTGCATCGCCCACGGCCCTCTTCCCACAGCTCCGGTCTGCAGAGATGACCAACCAACCAGATCTTGTGACAGCGTCCTTCAGCATTTCAGGCATCCGGTAATGTCATTCATAGCATCCTCTCTCACCGAGACATACACACAGATCTTATTGAGAATTTGAACACCGAGAGTAACAAGTACTTTCAACACGGGAAGCCACTGTTGGACACCAAGCTTCCAGTACAGAGTCATTTTAAAAGTTGCTTGTCTCATGGCGCACACAGAGACAGAGCCCCCTTCTATCATCGAGGATAAAACCTTGGAGGCAGTCTTGAAAAGGCAGAGGTGGCTATATTCTCTCCCACTGAGGGACCTCTGGGGAGAGGCTGAGAGACAGCACGGATGTATGTGGATTTTGCCACCAATGCCATTTTTAACAACTGTCAATTAAAGCTCGATTCATACAATTAGGATTTTTAAAATGATAGTAATCCCAGGCAGGGCTTTTTTCTTTCGGAATTCCCCTGGATCCCAAGACTGGAACGTCTTAAACCTGGAGATGCTTTCATCTGCTGAATAAGAAATGCAAATTTCCTTCTTTTGAATAACTCAAAGGAGTTATGCTTGGAACCAGCAGGGTACCCTTTGCTCTGTTTTTCCGTGTGAGTTAGAATATTTATCTCCCTACTGTCATCAAAAGATAAAGCAAGGACATTTGGTCCTAGGGTTAAAAATTGCATATTTAGTTCAGTTTTGCCAGGTGAGAGGAGAGATACTAATTTCCCTCCGAGAATAGTCCTGCCACTAGAGATGTCAGTCACAGCCCCACTGTTCAAAGGGACACCCACAAGGAACATCATGTGGGAAGTCATCGACATCCTTCTCTTGTGCTCAGATCATCAGAAATGCACGTGTGACAGGCCCCCGGGACACTTATCCCTTGAGGGAGAAACCCTTCATGGAAGCTACCTTGTGTCTCTCATAGCTCAAGCCTGGTCCAAATGACAGCAATTCTTTTTCTGAAGGTATCTAAGACTAGTTGGAGAGGTGGAGAGATGACAGGTTTTGTAATTTTCTCACTGGGGCCATTGGGTTAGACTACACCGTGGAGGGATGGTGGGACATCTTTAGGAAGAATGGTTGGTCCCATTGGCCACCATCTGCATAGATGCACATTATGGAGGTTGATCTTAACTCACTCAAGTACAGAATGGACAGCTTACTCCCTTCTGCATATTGTGGGGCTAGAAGGGACTTTGGCCTGGCCTGTGAGCGGACAAGCACAGTGATTGCTTATAGCATTGGGCAAAAGTTACCTTTTCCCAAGGAGGCAGGCAGGGATAAGGAAGAACATGGCAGCCGGAAGACATCCTGAGGTTTTAGTGGCGTCCATTCACGAACTGGCTGTAAACTCTCTTGGGTAAAACTCCACTTGGCGAATTTTTCAGATTTACCAGTGTCCAGCTTCTCTTCCAGAAAGCAGAATCACTGGCACCCACAGATAAAGAGAGCAAGCAGCCTGGTATTCCCAATGCACTGTTATGGTTTAGATGTGAGACAATGCAAGAAGGTTAAGAGGAAAACTGATTGGGTTGTGAGAGCCTTACCCCAATCAGTGATTTAATCCCCTGATAGGGATTAACTATGCGGTAGCTAAAGACAGGTGGGGGTCTGGCTGGAGGAGGTGGGAATTGGGGGCATGGCTTGTAGTATATATTTATATTCAGCAAGTGGAGATCTCTCTCTCTCTCTGCTTCCTGATCACCATGTGAGCTGCTTCCCTCTGCCACACTCTCCCACCATGATGTTCAGCCTCACCTCCAGCTCTGAAGAATGGACCTGACCTTCTATAGATGGAGACCTCTCAAACCATGAGCCCCCAAATAAACTTTCCCTCCTCTACAATTGTCCTGGTTGGGTCTTTTAGTCACAGCGTTGAAATAGCTAACGCAAAACACACACCCTGGCTTTAAAGCAAAAAGTCCAGATCCCAAGGAGCCATGCTCGCTTCCAAAGCCCAGGGAACTAGTCCACTTACACATTGTGTGTGGGTACCAAGGAAGAAGTGGGGTCTCACACACTTTACTCCCAACAGTTGAGCTGTGTTAATCAAGAGTCTGTTCTGCCATTTGTTCCCAAACCTGTTTAAGTTGTTTACTTGTTATTATAATTACATAATTTAATTTAATATAATGTAAACTGATATAAACATCTGTGTGAAAATAGAGTTATGTTGCTATGGAAACTAGCAATGTTCTAGAAAGACCCAATGAAGGAAAGTTGCGTAAAAAAAAAAAAAAAAAAAAAAGAAAGAAATTGTTTTTAAACCACAATGTGACAATACAACAGGGAAATATTTAGAAGAAAAAAAAAAAAAAAAATATATATATATATATATATATATATATATATATATATATATATATATATAATCCCCAAATCTTTAAGTTCTCATTCTTTGTAATGAAAATTGAAAATGGAAATTAGAGATAGGTCACTATGGGTGTGGCTTATGTAAGGTCGATGACAGAAAACACCAACTAGGGGGCCCACACATCAAGAAAAGTCCTTGGTATTATACTCAAAGGCAGTTATGGTGTTTGCAGTCTATTTCAATTGAAAAATAAAATTGTAAGGTTCAGAGCTGGGAATACAGCTCATTGGGAAAGCATTTGCCTAGCATGTACAAGGCCGTGGATTTGACATCCAGTAACACACACACACACATACGTGTAACATTTACATAATTTATTTTATGAATTCCTTCCCTAAACTACTTCTTCAATTAACTGACCCCCATTTGGATAATTTCATAAAATAAGTTTTCTGTCACAGCTGAAGTTATTCCATGTCCCGTGTTGTACCTCTTGAGCATTGTGCCCATACTTGTCTTAGGATCCTATGAATTTTTGACTCTCCATCAATCACCGTAGGTTGATGCTACTTATCACATACCAGAGAGGATTTGAACAAGGATATGAACACTGGTTGGAAGCTCGCTCATGCTGGGGACCAGATCTGTTTTCTCCCTACGGTTCACGACTTTGCCTAGCACCCAACAAATATTTGGAGCACCTTGTGTGAAGAATTGTGAGAAATGAAAAACCAGTCAATGGATAGATGAATACCTTGTTCCTGCTTTCAAGAAAGCTCACAGTCAATTTTGCAGATGGAGAAATTAAATGATTAGAAACTAAAATATATGTGTTTCAATCATTCCTCTTGCTTTTTGTTATAAAAATAATATGCACCTATTCTATTTTTCTGGCAAGACACATGAAACACAATACAGAGGGTAAAGCATGGGTGTATTCAGAATTCCAGGATGAACATGACACTGGTATGGACCAATCACAGCAGATTCCTGGAGGCCATTGACATTATGATAGAACAGGGCATACAATAAATGACTACACATGAATTCAAGGAAGAAAGTGACCCATGCTGACTTCACATTACAGTGCAGTCATGTAGCCCAGACTGAATTAGACAGACCTGAATTAAAGTCTGGACTCTGACACTTAGAACTGTTGAATCTTGGGCAATCTTGCTATTATTAGAATAAATATAAAAAATGACGGTAAAGTTGGATCTGAGTAGAAAGAGGTAAGTTTTGTTAGTTTTGTTTTAGTTTCTGTTTTTGGTCACTGTGAACAAAAGACCTGACATCAACAATGAGAGGAGAAAGTTTATTTGGAGCTCATGGTTTGAGAGGTTCCATCCATTGATGGTTGATCCATTGCTCTGGGCCTGACGTGTGGCAGAACATCATGGTGGAAGGGTGTAGAAGAAGACAAGAGCTCAGGTCATGGATGTCAAGAAGCAGAGTGAACACTACTCATCAGAGACAAACTACAAACCCCAAAGACACAGCCCCAGCCCCACCTCCTCCAGCCACACCACCTCCCTACAGTCACCACCCAGTTTATCCTTACCAGGGAATTAATGCCCTAATGACTTTAAGGCTCTCAAAACCCCAATCATTTCACCTCTGAGCTCTCTTGAATTGTCTCACACATCAGCTTTTGGGGGACACCACACATCCAAACAATAATCAGTTGTAAAGAGGAGAGGGGGGACAAAGGAAAGAACTTTCCAGAACAAGAACGGCAGGACTTGTGCAAATCCATGGAAAGTTAATATATAAGGCAGAGCAAGGCAGTGAGAGAGGTTGAAGGGAAGAGAGCTGTTCACGGTGCAAGGTGCATCGGCATCGCCTGAGAAGTTCTGAGAACTCATCATTGACTTAGCCCTGCTGCGTCACAGTGCAAGCCCCTAAATTAGAGAGAAGGGGAGCAGATATCAGGCAGTCTGTCCCCTTCAAAAATGAAGTGCTCTTTGAGAAGTTGTTCAGGCAACTACAGAATGAGCAGGAAAAGAAGAAAGAAGTGGGAAAAGAGAGGGCAGCGAGGAAGTGGCCCGTCCCTACGTTTTTCCATCTGCAAGGACCTTAGCCTGTCATCTGCAGCCACCTACGATATGGTTTTGGGGACAGAAAATTTCCTCATGTCTTCCTCTGACTCCGGTATGGAGTCTGCCATCCTTAAGTAATTTGATTTGAAATAATCCTTCTTCTTGTGCGACATGATTTCACCCACCTCATTAATTTTGATTTTATGGTCAATAAAGTTTCTGTTATTCCTGCAAATTTCCTATCTGGTTAATCTCCGGGAATTCTTCTTGTTTTATCTTGTGATTGCAAGTACCAGTCCTCGTCTCGAGATCTGCCCCGTTTCTTCCCCTTCAACTTCTTTAGAATCTTATTCTTCCTCCGAAAGATCCTTTCTACCCATGTGTCCCCAGGTACTTCTCATTCTCTGATCCCCCTGTGGACCTCAGTATCCCATTTGACTTTTACATTATGTCTATAATTCTTAGATTAAGTGAGTAAATATTTCAGGTATATTTCTATTCCATTAAAACCATAATTCTCCTTTCTCTAAAAGCTAGTTTTGTTCAATAAAATACAGATAAATCCCTACAATATGCAAGGCTGGGCGTGTATACATAGCAGAGACCCAACTCCAGCTACGCATAGACCTTCCATATAGCAAGAAAGAGCAGAAATAAGATGTGGCTAAGTTACACCACTTCCCATAATGGTAATTCCCCAGTGCAATTAGCTGGGTGATATCCTTGACCCTGAAGATGAAGTAGGAGATGTTAGGAATTCAGGGAACATTTTTTAAAAAAATATTTTTTTAGTTGTAGAGGGACACAATACCTTTATTTTATTTATTTATTTTTATGTGGTGCTGAGGATTGGACCCAGTGCTCATACTTTCAAGGCAAGCACTCTGAGCCACAATCCCAGCCCAGAGTACATTTTCATGAGTACTGGGGACAGTTCAGACCTGACTAGGAGGAGCTAGGCAATAGCCCCAGGAATATAGCACTTGTGTAGAGAGTTCAAGTCCAACCTGGTGATTTCTTTAAGGAAGAGAAGGTGAAAAAAAAAGTGATTGCAGCCCAGTGATCAAGCAGGCCAGGAGGAAGAGGCAGAGGAAACCATTTAGATCCTCCAAGCCGAGGCTGGGTTTTACTCTCAAGTGAAATAGGAAGGTAGAGGAAGATTTAAGCACAGGATATGTTGGGTAATCAGAGCTGAGTTTTTTAAAGAGATCCCATTGGCTGTGGGGAAGTGAATTGTGGGGAACAGGGGGAGAGGAAATATAAAGAAATTTGTTTTTATCGGTTGCCTAGGCTACTGTAACCACCACCATAGGTTGGGTGGATTAAGCAACAATATTTATTTCTCACTATTCTGGAAGCTGGAAGCCTGGGATCAGGTGCCTGCTTGATTGTGCTCTGGGGAGGACTCTCTTTCTGGTTTGCAAACAGCTGTCTTTTTGCTATTATCACGTGGCAGAGAGAGAGAGAGAGAGAGAGAGAGAGAGAGAGAGAGAGAGACATGGAAGGAGTGGTCATTACTCTGTGTCTCTCTCCAGGAGGGCTCAGATCCCAGGAGGACCCCACGCTCATGATCTGATCACCTCCCCAGGGCCACACCTCCAAAGGCGGTCACCTTGACCTTAGAGTTTCAGTGTGTGAACGTTGGAGAGACACGGCAGCAGAGGCTGTCATTCCACTGAGAAGTGATGCTCCTTTGCCTGGGATTGGATGGATTAGGAACACAAATTGAAGGCAACAAAAGTAGCTATGAAGAGACTTGCTGATGAAGTCCATGTCCACAGAAAGAAAAAGAGACAAATTGCCGGCCACAGTGGTGCATCCCTGTAATCCCAGCATCTCGGAAGGCTGAGGCAGGAGGACCGAAATTTGAGGTCAGCCTCAGCAACTTGGTGAGGCATTAAGCAACTTGACGAGACCTTGTTTCAAAAGAAAAAAAAAAAAGGCTGGGGATATGACTCAGTGCTAAAGTGCCCCTGGGTTCAATTCCTGGTATTTTTTTTAAAGACAAATTAAAAAATAATTCTCATTTTTGTCAAAGCATGAATAGATGGCAGTGCCATTATTGGGGCTGAAGAAAAGCTTCGGCATCACTGATGAATTCTATATTTTCTGAAGGTGTTTTTCTCAGTGATACTTTACAAGATTGCACAGCTCTTACGAGCTATGACTACAAAATATCCCACTTACTTAACAATTTTGGGAGCTTTTTTGGGCAATTTCCATAATATAACGGGACTTGGCAATATTTTTGCCAAGAGCTAGCAAGTAGATGTTTTAGGTTTGCAGACCTTCATATTTCAGGTCTTCAGCCATCATAAAGGAATAAGTGAGGCTGGGTTCCAAAACGGCTTTATTTTTGCTAAGAGCTAGCTAGTAAATGTTTTAGATTTGCAGACCTTCATATTTCAGGTCTTTGGCCATCATACAGGAATAAGTGAGACTGGGTTCCAAAACAGCTTTATTTATTGAAAGAGGCCTGGGCCTCAGACTGCCAACCTTTGACATCCATGGTGGTAGAATGATTGACTGAATAAATGCTAATTAATAGAAGCGCTCAGAAATATTGAACTTGGAGATGGAGGCAACCCAAGAGTTTGGAAAATCAGGCCAGGATCTTTGTGAAGCCATTTCATTTCCCTTGTTTGTGATTCCTGTGAGACTCCGACTCTGTTAGAACCCGGTCCCCAAATGTGCAAGGCACAGAATGTGGAAATCAGATAGGGGCCCTTATGATTAAAAGCCTTCTGTTGTCAAATCTCCATAGAAAAATGGAGGTGAAAAGGCCTTTTAAAATCAGACAGCCAGAGGTGAGATATTTGTTTTGATTTCTGATTCACGTCAGTTATTCCAAGTGGCATTTCAGCCTTTCCGGATATCTCTTCTAAATTATCCGTCATTGAAAGGTGTCACCTGAAGTTGACAATCACCTCCCCTTCGCAGGGGTCAGAGCTAGTTATTCTCGGTGTCTCGTGGAAGAACGCAGTCCCTGTGTTCTAAAGGTTATTAATATTTATTCCATATTGTTGTGTATTGAAGTAGCCACTTTAATCTTGCCTTTCAAGTCTTGATAACAGAAAGGACGGGAAGATCAATAACCCCATGATGGGTAACTAATTGCTTTTGCTTCAACCTGCAACCTGCCTCCCCTCCCAGAGCTCATTCTAAAGTCCATTTGACAATCTCAGATATGGTTTTCAAGCCTGGATCCCAACAGTCCTGACTCCAAATTGAATAGGAAAGAATATGTTAAAAACAAAACAAAACAAAACAAAAACCTTTCTATTCATAAGGCTTTTCTACCGAAGCACTACTCAATATTATCCAGGTAGGGAATTTATTAGAGATAATTGCTAAGATGACTGTGAAGAACCGAACCATTCTTTGCTTTGCAGAAAATGATTATCCAGTAAATGTTATTTAATTATTTTAAAATATTTTTAATGATTTAATTCACTACCACACAATCAAAGCTTTACTCTGAAAATACACTCAGTAAGTACCCCACCATCCAGTGAATTTTCATCCATCACCGAAAAATACTTAACTGATAAGGCAAAGTTATCTTGACCAAAGCTGCAAGGAACAGTAGGGTCTTAGGTGCACTGTCATGGAGATGGAAAAGATGAGTCATCATGGTGGGAAAGACCTAGCCCATGTACAGACAAGAGCATATTTCAGAGAAATCAGTCTGGTTTTTAATTTTACTGAGTCATAAATTAATCTCTGTTCATATAAAGCTAGAAAGAAGTTATGCCAGTCAACGTCACTACACCTGTACACGTGGGTCCCTTCTTCCTGTTGCCTCAGCACCTGAGACTGTAATAAAATGCATGAGGTATTCTTGTTCATCTTGTTCTCAAAGGTTTGCAATGAACTACAACTGCTTTTACTCTTAAGAATTTGCTGGGGAAGAAATCATAAGTTATTTTTCCAAAATTAAATATTCAGAATTTTCCTCTCAAAAGAGAGATTTTTTGTTAGTAACTTTTTAAAAACTTTTAAAAATATCTTTTAATTAGCTGTATATGACAGTAGAATGCATTTATGCACGTTGACATATCGTACATAGATGGAGTATAATTTCTCATTTTTCTGAGTGTATATGTTGGAGAATCACATTGGTCATGCAGTCACATATTTACATAAGGTAATAATGTCTGTTTCATTCTACTATCCTTCCTATTCCCCAACCCCATCCCCTCTCACTACTCCCCTCTCCCTAATCTAAGGTAACCCTATTCTTCCCTAGGGCTCCCCCATTTTGAATTAACATCCGCATATCAAAGAAAACATTCGGCCTTTGGTCTTTTAGTAATTTATTGCCAAACCTAGAATATCCCAATATAGATTTGTTCATAATTAAGAGCCTGTGATATCATTGATATTCCCGTGGCTGTACCTATCTGTCTTCATAACCCACATCATGAAATATGCTCTTTATTTTGCATTTGGAAAGTAATAATTTTAAAGACAGGTGAAGGATTTTTTTTTTTTTTGCTGTGCCAAACTCATTCTCTTTCATCATCCTACCCAATGGGTGTTCTCAATTTTGGGCCAAAAATCGATTTCTTGCTGAATCTTCTTAAGTCGAAGAGTTTAAATATCTCATCATCTTAATTTAAGTCCTTAATTTATTCCCTTGTGAATGTGAGCTCAAAGTTATTTCCTGGCTAGATGAGAAATCTGAAAAGGGAATGAAAAGAAATAAATGATTGCAAACACGTTCCTGCCTCTCCCCTGCCTCATCCTCTCCCATGAGGCTGGTGTTGGAGGATCATGCTGAGAACTCCAGCCATTCTGCTGGAGAGTGCCCAAGTGTGTGTTTGTATCCACATTAGGCATGAGGCTTCTTTGACGGATTAGCCTCCTGTGCCTCAAGTGCATTCCTGGGACACTTTGACTTTTTGGCCAGGATATGAGTACAGAAAACATATGAAAATCTCTTTCGGACTTCTCAATTACATCCTTAAAATCTCATCCCCAAGTAGGAGGAAATCAATGAACCTGGTGTTGGGTGTCCAGCGTAAGAGAGTCGATTAAGTCAGGAGGTACTCTACCCAGAGGGACCTCTGTGCTGAGCACGGAGAGTGGGACGAGGTGGCCGTCACCTCAGATTCGCTTCCTTGCAGTTGCAAGTCCTTTAAAAGCTTTCCTGAATAAATCCGATTTGCCTCCTCAGAGTCTTGTACTTTTAATGGGCTTCATGCTGCTACTGGTCCTCAGACAGGACTTCCCTTTCAATTCCCTGAAACGTTAGATTGAGACAATTAAATTCCTTTTGTGAGTCTTTCGGAAATAATCCTGGAGGGACACCACGGTGGGGAATCCATTTCTTTAGATGAGTGTCTAAGTACCGCCTCCTGACCAGCCTGTCCCCAGCCCCACTGAACCTGGGCACCCAGCCATCTGATGCAGTCAGGTTTGAGAACCCTGCACAGAGAACAGCTGAGCAGAGAAAGGTCTTGTCTCTCTGTGACATCTGTGAAATGTGCTGCTGATTTCTGCCCTCACCCAAGTTTCCAGGGTGAAGGATTATTTTAATATGTACAAATGCCTCCAAAGCAATCATCTTCTCAGCAAAAAAAAAGAAAAAGAAAAAGAAAAAAACCTTCCTGGCACGGCCGTACATCATTAGCTGATGTGATCCATGTGTCTACCTGCCTTCCAAATGATACCTCTGATTGTCTCTCTTATTTCCATCAGAATGCATTTCCTTTTCAATCACCTCTTCAAACAGTCAGAAACTGGCATTCTTCATGCTTTCTTTGATATTGTAAGTCTCCTTCCCCCTTTAGACGGAGAGCATTAGGAGTCCATTGTATGTCCACGTAGGAAACCTGTGTGGCTCTTATGAATTACAGTTAAGTAGATGGGACTTACTGGGTTCCCATCTCTACTCTATAGAGTAAGTGCAGTGAGCCCTACAGGGTTCCATTTTATCACAGTTCAGAAGAGGGGATGATATCTTTAGACCAGCCCTTACCTAATATCTGTTATGTGCTGGGCATCAGTTTTGAGTTTTGAATATCAATCAACTGGTTCTCACCACCACCTTATAAGGTAGGCTTCATTATTATTCCTATTCTACAGATGAGAACTTTCGGGAGAGGAAAGACAAATTCCCACAAATCATAGGACGTTGCATACACTGGAGCTGATAGCCCAGGGGTCTGGGACCCCTCATCCAGTACTAAACCCCCAGTGCCCACTGCTTTCTTATCTGATGTTGCAGTAGCCCCCAAGAGAAATGGAGTAGTCCCCCCAAAGACCCTTGCCATAAACAAGCTTCTCTTCTTATCAGAAAGATTTTTACAAAGAATGTCAGCAGGATTTCTGCAGGGAGCTTCCTCTTTCTTGCAAAAGCTGGGTTTCTCTTTCACCTAAAAGCTAGATCTACCATCCAGCATGTTGCTGTGCCATACATTCTCTCTCTGTCTTCCATGGTAAAAACCTGTAAAACCTCTGTCTAGCCTAAGAATAAGGGACACAAAGTATGTGTCCACCCCCTGGCATGTAACCACCTCACTGAGAATAAATCTAGAAGAATTTTCAGACCAAGGGTCCAGAGATTTTTTTTTTAACATTAGCCCCTCTGGACTGCTGCAGTTTAAATAAACCTGCTTCCTGCTAATTCCTCAGGAGTCCAGCATCATGTGTCCTACAACAGCACCAGACATCAGCTAAATAGTGCATATCTTAGCACAGGGCCTAACGTGTGCTAAGATATGCACTCCTTGCTAGAGGCTGGGTAATTTTTGTCACTATTGTTGCATGTTCAGTCCCCTGCAAAAAGAAAAACATGGGAACAAAACAATCAATAACATAATATGGGTGTGTATTAATATCTTATTACTAATAGAATGATTGTCGGGGCTGTGGCTCAGCGATAGGGCACTTGCCTGGCATGAATGAGGCACTGGGTTCGATTCTCAGCACCACATATAAATAAATAAATAGAGATCTATCAACAATTAAAAAAAAATTAAAAAAAATAAGAATGAATTGTCCAGTGCCTAGTGCCTGAACATCTTCTTCATCTGACTGGAGGACAGAAGTCTGCAATGGCTGTCAGTGTATTTAAGTTTCAAAAAAGTCTGCTTTCCAATTACTAGATGCTACCTGTGTTCTCGCTAGTGACTCCCTCCGTCTTCCAAGCCAGCCATGTCATCAGGTCACCCCGTTTCCATCACCACCCCTTCCCTAGCTCAGGAACCCCCTGCCTCCCTCTTGATTTTAGAGGATCCTTGTGATGAACATTTGGAAATTCAGGATAATTTCCCCATCTCGAGATTTGTGACTTAGTCACATGGCTGGGGACACTGTAGCCACGTATGATGTAATACTCACCGGGATGGAATATGGTCATCCTCAGAGTGGACAACGGCAAGGTGTTTCACAGGTGTCTGTTCACAACACACCCTTTGTGTGCAGAAGGCAAAGAGCGGTGGTAAGCCAACCCTTTTGAGGAAGTAATGTCTGGGCACGTTTGGTTATGGACAGTGCTTTTGCAGTAAAGCCAGGAGGGATTTTGAGACTTCCCATCCTAAATCAGGTTGCGGGTCCAGTTCTAAGGATGGAGAGCTGGATCCTGCCACTGGGAGCCTGCACAGTTGAGCTAGAATGATTAGCAGAGGTCAGACCACTGATGTCCCTGGATAAAGCACTAAGGCCTGGCTGACTGTGGATGTCTCTCTCCTGTGAGGACCAGAAGGGTACGTGTGGTGGATGCTCAGCAAATACCATTGATTGGAAAACCATGCAAATGAATAAACACAGAGGTCATTACAAAGTTCAGTCATGAAAAATGAACTTCCTGATCACTCGCTGGCAGTTCTGGGAGCGATGTCGACTCGAGCTGCTTATTGATCTGCCCTATGTCCCACTGGGATGTGGGAAAGCATTCACTGGCTCCAGAACTACCCTTGGCCTCCTTAGTTATACACTCCAGCTAAGCTACCTTGAGCTAAAGCAGTCCTGGCTGTCGCTGGGATCCACGTAGACTGTTTGTGGGTGACCTGTGATGAGCCAGTTTAGGAGCTCAAAACCTGTGGTTGGGCATCGGTGTGCCCACTTAGGGACATTCTATCCTGTGCCTTCATGGACATTCACAGAATCAGGGAACTTAGCTTTCATTCCAAAATAAATGGAACTCTGTGAAGGTGACACAAGAATGCTCACCCACGTAGTGGGGTGACTTCTCAGGACCGATGCATATTAAAATTCTATTCTTTCCCCCCTGCTCGCAGATACACTCCATACCTTGATGTTGTCTTCTCTTGGGTCTATTCCACCCCTTGGCACAATCAAAGGGAGTACTGGATTTTCTAGAATTGAGTCGTCCTACTCTTCGTTTCTTGCCTAAGTCTCTATAAATGGAACTGACAAACTGTTCCCCTTTCCAGAGAAAAGACCCAACCTCCATTCCTTGGTCCATTGCTTGACAGAATGACCACGGAGTTCCCGTTCTGCAGCTGGCACTTTGAGAGGATCCCTGGGTAAAATAGAAACATGGTCCCTGGTTTCACTGACGGTGTCCATTAATGGGGACAGTAGACTGTCAAAATAAGTAAGTGAATCAGTCAGGGATCCCCACAGAGTACTCGTTCCAGGGCAGGCACTGCTCACAGTTCTTTAATCTCAGGAGGACCCCCCAACAACGTATGAAAACAGAGGTTTGCTGTCCTACTTCAACACGCCCACCCAAGTCATTGCCATGGTTTGAATCCTAAATGTCCCCCATATGCCACAAATTAAAGGTGTGGTGTCCAACCCCTGGTGCCCCTGGGAGGTGGTGGGCATGTGGCGATGGGGCTCCTTGGAGGAACTAGATCACTTTAAGAGTGTTTGGGGACCTTGTTCCCTTCCTCTCTCTTTGCTTCGTGACCACTAGGAGGTGAGCTGCTTTCCTCTCCCTTTCTACCTCTGCCAGGATGGGCTGAGTTGCTGCAGACCCCCAAAGCACCATGGACCGAAGCCTCTGCAACAGTGAGCCAAAATAAACATTTCCTCCTTAAAAGTCATTTGCATCTAAATGTATTTTTGTGACAATGACGTAAAGCAGACTAACCCAGGCAGAGGATTCCTACAAGCTGGAGCTAGGATTCTGCTTGCAGGGCTGAAGCACCGAGTGCCCAGGGAGTGCCCAGGGAGCCGGCCATCAGCTAGGCCTGACACTCCCTCCAACAGCAGAAAACCACCACCCACCCTCATGCAGACTGATTGCACCGCCAGGCTGCAGGTTGCATCTCATCACCATGGTAATGAGATGCAGTCCTTGCTAACCTCTCCCCGGGACCTCCCCAGATCTCCCATCCCCAGGGAAGCTCCTTGAAGATCATTTATGAAAATCAACCGTAAGCACCAGTGGCCTCTGAAACCTCTCAGAGAGTGATTAATGCAGTAATTGTTTACTCTGATTTGTAATGAGAGAGAGTAACACGGTGATGTTAGAGACTGATTAATTTTCCTGAACATATTCCAGAGCAGAAGGCACCTTGAAGAGCAAGACTCATTTTCTCCTCCTGCGAATTACCCTGTCATGATTTTTTTTTTTTTTTTTTTTTTTTTTTGTCGCTGAACCCCACCGGCTCACCTCAGAGCACAGCTTGCCTTAGATTTGCATAATGCGAAATTGCTGAGATAAATTATTAGCACATGCAGGACCAGCTATCACTTCCTCACCTCTAAATTGGTGAAAAGAAAGAAAGAAAAGTAAATAAATAAAAACTATTGCCATGGAACCACGAACAATGTAAGAATGAGGTCCTGGGGACCTGCAGCTTTCTTCCTGCCCAGGTGTCACAGCCACACAGGATGTGGCTAGCATTTACCTGGCTCAAAGTGGCCATTTTAAAAGCCCTAAGAGGAAAAAATAAATAGGGAACAGATGCAGGCCATAAAATAAACACAATGATGCTTCTATGAAAATAGAATATTTCCATGTTTGACGGAAGTGGAGTTTCTGAGATGCATGACCATCGTCATGCTCAGGAAAGGCTCGTGTATACCCAATGGGCTTTTGTGACACGCTGCGGGTGTGTGACTCCAGAACAAGGACTTTGTCCATTGGCCCCAACCAACTGCCTTGTCTTTGTCTTCTGAATCGCTCAACAAACCTATTAAGATATATGACCCACATAAAGTAGGACCCTGGGGACCCTGGGGATTGGATGTTGCTTTATCACCCTTTAACGCAGAAAGGGTTTTATTGGTAGGCTTCCCCCTCTCTCACCTGCAACGGTTATAAAAAATACCAAGGATCAGCCTCTCTAGGATATATGCTAAGTTGCGACTACCCAGATAGCTTTCTGACAGACAGATATGCCGGGATTTACGGGGACTTATTGGGGATGGCAGACATGTGTGGGTCATGGGGTGGAGACGGAGGTAGGGTTTGTGGAGAGAATCGCTTGGTGACGATAGTGGCAAAATATCAGACAATCAGACTCCATATCAGGACATTATGAACAGATTTTGTTATTACTTTTTTGAAGGTGGTTGGTCCTTTGTTTTTTCTACCCATGGATGGTCCTTACTTCCTCTAAAGCATCTCTGTACCTTTGTCTGGCTTCTGGGGCCTGGGTTCCTTTGCTATGGTAGCATTTACTCTGTGTCCCAGGCATGCAGCGGGGGATGTCACTGCTGTTCTGTTTGACACACTGAAGGGAAGCCACCCTTGCTGTGCCTACTCGGGTGGGATAAAGGACAGTTTTGAACCATTAGCAGTCATGTTTAATTGCCTAGGCCAAAGGTCCCGACGGGTGGCCTGCTGCCTGGGTTGGAACCAAAGCCATGCTTTATTGGCCCTGCCTTTTAAGATTCCAGAATGAATCACCCATATATAAAAATAAGCAGAGCCCACCCCAAATAGCCGGCTTTCTGGGTGCTCTTGATAAAAGCCCTCGATGCCTCGGTCATCAGACAACCCTCTTGTATCTGTCCTTCATGATCCTCCCTGGCTATAGTGAACAGTGTCAGTCTTTTTTTTTTCCCCTGGAAATATGTCGGCCACATTGTTGGAGCTTTTTCTCAGGGGCCACATCTGAGATGCAAAAATGCATTCCTCAGTCCTGTATGGTCATTTGCTCGTGGACCTCACCAAGATGATTTTGCCTCACCCTAATGCTCAGACCTAATGCTGTGTGGCAGGGTCTTAGCCTCTGGGCATGCTCCTTCCTTCCCCAAGGAAGCCACGGGGATTTAAGGGACAGGGATTTTAGGAAGCACTGAACTCCCCAGAACAGAGGTGCTCCTCAGGCCAAATTCAGGCCCTATTCCTGTTTCTACAGGCAGTTTGGATCCCACCTCTGAGAGCTGGTGCAGGCCTTCTTCCTGCTTTGGCTGTATTCCTGTATGCTAGGGGACCCGAAGAATGCAAAGCCTACTGGCTCCCTCCGCCCCTTTTATCCTGGTCCCACAAGATTGGCAGCCACGTCTCTGCAGCCCTGCATTTATTAGGCCAGAGATGATTGCCCTCCGTTTATCTGTGACTGGGTTTTGCTAAGAGAGAATGGCTTCCTGCCAAAATGAGATGCATGCCTAATGAACTTCAGTGTTCAGCTGCCTGGGCCTCACAGAATCCTCCATGTCAGCCTGCAGCTACTGGGAGAGTGGAGAAGATTCCAGAAGGTTAATAATGAAGGAATTACTTCCTTTAGTGTTGGCTTTCTGTGCATGTAGCTCCCCTAGTGAGATTGTACACTCTTCTATTATTTTCTAAAAACAGTGTTCTAGGAATTGAGACAGCAGCCTGTGAGGATTATCTTTTTCCAGTAGAATCTCAGTTTTGGCATATATATATATATATATATATATATATATATATATATATATATATATAATCTATCTCCATTTTTTTTCCTAGAGAGAAAAAAAAGCAAATATAGTGTATACAGAGCTGCTGTGTGTGTTGGGAGGATCGTGTTATAGTCACATATGATTTTGAAGCAATTCTTCTTGGATAAGAGGGAAATGAAGTACATGAGTCCCCAGTCTGGGAGCAAAAGGCCAGGTTCAGAGTCTGCAATTGTGTCTGCCTCCAAGAAGGAAATTGCAAAACTCGGAGAAATGATGACTGCAGAGATTTCTGAGCTCACCTCGGCGGCTCAATCCCTTAGAAGATTAGATGGTGGGAGTAGAATGAGTCCTGAGGTTTGAGTGATTTCAGGCTTGGAATTGCCAAGGTGCAGGGTTCCTGGAAACGCGTCTGATGGTTTGTGAAATACGGGGGCTGCCAACCCCGCCCGCCCGTGTCTGAAAGATGACAGATCGCAGCCAGTCCAGTTCTGACCCTGAGACACAGCCAGAGGCGCCACCTGCCCCTCCGTTAACCCTTTGGATTACATGTAGCAGGCTTCATCTCAGCTCACTGACAATAGAGTCACGACAGTGTGGTCCCTGACCTCGCCCGCATGTCCTGAGAGTCCCTTTCCCCAGTGTATTGTCCACACAGAGAAAGAAAATCAGTGCTCTGAAGCAGGAATTTCCAAAATGTGCTCCCTGGAGGGTGGAAAGAGTTAATGCCGCCTTCCAGCCTGCCTAATTTACTCCAGGAGGGCGTTATGTCCTCTGAGAAAAATCAGAATCCATGAGCGCCTGGGGATAAAGGAATGGGAGCAAAATTAGGGAAAAATACATAAATGACACCAGCCCCTTTTCCAAAGCATCACATTATAGTCCATTTCCATAGAACCCGTTTCTCAGCCAACAAGTGACATTCCTACAGTCCTTCGAAATAGATCCAATTGTTTCTTTCTATTTACAACCCTCTGTGGGGTGTGATAGACCAAGTGCTGAAAACCAGCAAATGAGGGGGTTTTAGTCCAAGTCGATGCTGCTATCTTTATGTCCCTGGGCTGGTCTGGCAACTTCTTAACCTTTTCAATCGTACCGTAAGTGTGTGGGATTCGATGATTTCTAAGGGTCCTCTGCTTTATGATTTAGTGCTTTAAATGTTTGCAAATAGCAGTGGTTGAATCACAATCTGTTTTAAATGCATGGAGAATCTTTTCTTATTTCACTCAGGGTGCTAAGATAAATTTATATATTCCCCCACCCCCCCCACGCCCGCCATAGAATACTTAGCAGCTTGGGAAGCTGGTGCGGGCTGCTGGGTCACTTTATCAGCAGAACACACAGTATAATTGTCCTGACCTTTAACTGCAGCCACATGTGCACAGTGAAGACACCTTGTGCCTCCACAACCAGCCACCCATGACCTCTGTGCACCTCCCACCCTGCTCAGGTCAGCGACCCCAATGCCTGTCAGATGTCCTTGCCACTGCAATAGATGCAAGCAGGCAGGTGAGAACTTTGAAGAATGGCTACAATCGTAGAACCTAGGGCTGGCTCTCAGAAGCATGAAATCCTACAAGCAGCTCAGCATCACAGGAGACCAAAGTCAAGGACCCCCAAAGAAGGGCTTCCTCTTGGGGAGAAATTGGTGTACTTCATCCTTCCCAGAATAGGCAATCCTTCCTGAAATTTTTATTCTAAATCTACAATATAATCCAGCTTCTTTTAGTTGATCATTGAACTGTACTTTAAAATGGTAGCCACGAGACACATGTGGGCATTAAATTTAAATGAACTGAATTTATAGTTCTGAATATCGCATGTGGCTCAGGGCTACCATAGTGTACACTGCAGATGGAGAGCACCCCTGCCGTCAAAGAAGTTTCTGCTAGACAGCTCTGGAAGCATGTAGGTGGGTGTTCAGACCTTTGGGCTCTGTTGGGTTTTGCCTTTGTTATTGTTTTTCCCATCCAACTGTGCATTCAAATTATATTAATTTAAGGGCAATGAGCTAGAAGCTGAAAAATATTTCACCTACTAAGTGCTTATTATAGATCAAGCACCGTGCACAGTGCTTTTGGTCCATAGATGGATTCCTTGGAAGTAGGTGCATTGTTTATCTATTTTGCAGAAGAGAGAAACTGAAGCTCAGGATTACCTATTTCATCAAAGACAGTTACTATTATGGTATTATGTAAAAATGTGGATGTGTAACCGATGTGATTCTGAAATCTTTGTGTTGTTTTGAATAACCAATAAAAAAAAATAAAATAAAATAAAAGACCGTGTTTTAGACCTCAAAGCCTGTGAATACTGGGGGAAAAAATGGTTTCTGGAAAAAATTTCCTACAGAAACAATAAGTTTCTGGACTAAATCATCATCATCATCATCATTCTCTGGGAGGAGTGGAAAGAATTCTCTTTTTAACAAGAACCTAGGATTTAGTGCATGATTATCTCAAAACCAGGTTAAAACGGAGCGCAAGAGATGGTGGTGGGGAGAAAGAAAACAAAAGATATGAAATAAAGCAAAGTCAAATAAAGGTGAGCGTCCATAAATAGCTTGAATATCTGCATGTTCGTTTCATGTTTGCAATCATTTGTTTTGAGCTGATGTAGACTTTGTTTCATCCCTAGTGCAGCCAGCATCCTCTTGGGTCTTGCAGGTAAAAAAATAAGTGTTAGGTACTTGATATGCAGTGTGTTTCTTCCCTGCAAAGCAATTCAGCTGAGGAGCAAAGAACTGCACTTCAGGCTGTATACATTTGATTCCTGGCAACCTATGGTAGTGATATTGCAAACATTGAGACTGTTAGACTAATGGAAGTAAATACTGCAAAAGCTGTGAAAGATGCTCGTAAGTATTCACTCATTCGCATTCATGCAATAATAATTACCAAGTACCCACATTGTGCTAGGCACTGGGCTGCAAATGCTAAAATCTACATTATTAAAATATCATGCCTTCACTGGGGGGAGCAAATGATGCAATCTGGACAATTATACCTTTGACTGTAAAGTGATATTGGTAGGGTTGCTAAATGTTTATCACCCAGCTCATCAGGAGAAACAGCCAGAACTGTCTCATGGCGTAAATATAGGATCCTGCCACAGCTGCCTGGTCACCGATATGGTGTCCCTGGATGTGGAGAAGGGACAAGATTGGATATTGTAAGGAGTTATGAGCCAGCTCCAACATAGCATCTGCTTCATCATGTTACATATCATACATCCTAACAGCATAGCCTATGAGCATGTATTCACAGTACTGTGTGTATGCAGTATGTTCAAGATAATGAATGCAGTATAATTTAAAATCATTGCAATGCAATACCATACTAAGATGACAGAGCGTATTGGTGAAGAGTTCAGGTTTGGTGATCAGAACAATGGGACCTTCAATGTCAACTTAACTGCTGATTACATTGCCACCTTATGCCTCGCTTTTCTCATCTACTTAATGGGAGAAGTGCTAGCACCTATTGCCTATGTATGCATGGATAAACAGACATGCTTTTTAGCCCCCAATTGGTAGTAGGCATTCAGCAAGTGTTTACTCACTAGATCAACAACATAATGGGCACTATGAAGTAAATGTTCATAAGGACCTGGAGGAGGAGAGCACTGAGCCCATTGTACATCAACAAAGCTTCCCAGGTCAGAAGCATTTAAAATGGGCCTGGAACCTGAGTAGGGCTTCACCAGCACATAAGAAGCAGAAACTCATTCCAGATGGCTGCGAAACACCTCCCATCATTTTGTTGGGAAGGTAGAAATGGATCCCGTAGAGAGACTGTATGCTTTTAGTGAATGAGACTGCTTCTTTCCCTGAAAATGACTTTGAGTTGCCCAAACACCGCTGCTTCTGTTAGCTCATGAACAGTACCTTGTGATCCAGGAGCCACTGGGTGATGGTGACCATGTATCACCAGGCCCAGGTGAGTTGTCCTCAGAGGAGCACACAAAGGCCTTTTGCTAGTAGCCTCTGTTGACTGAAGCCCCAGAAGCTGGCCAGGGAGATGTATTAATGGCGGGACCTAATCGCTATTGCGTTTTACTGAAATTCCATTTCAGCTGCAGAAATGCCGAATGCCTGCTGGTGCAGTGTAATTTCTTCAAGCATTACCTACTAAAGGACATCATATTTCATCTCTCCATGCCTGAGGTTTATCTAAACAAAGGAAATGGGTTGTTACCAAGGAAAGCATAACTCAAAATTCCAATTATGACTGTTAAACCACATGTGAAATTACTTTTAATAATTAAAAATGGCTCTTGCCATTCTGCAGGCCTCGCTTCATATTAGGTCTGGTGCCATTTTCAGGAAAGCTAATAATCCCCAGTAAATCCCAATGACCTTAATTGTCTTCCCAGGCACCCTTCAATGACCTTTATCGCTTAGATGGTTAAAATCTAAAATAAATGATACTCATATATCTGATGTGCCAGCGTCTCATCTTCCTTGATGTTATGAGTGTTTCCAGGAGAGCCTTCCTCTGAAGACATGAGCACACGCTTTGCAAAGAATTCTTATTATGTGTATTTTTTTTAAATCAAATTTTAAGGTAGAGAGGGAGAAATGCCAACAAGAAAATTGTCATTTGGGAAAAGAGGTAAAAACCACAGCAAGCCAAGGGATTGAAATGAATGGAGGTGTGCATGTGGGTTAGTAATTATGAATTCCACTGAGGAAACACAAACGTGGCATCCAACCATAAAAGAGCACAGCAAAATCTACTCCCAGAAGCAAGAAATTAATGCAAGTCTTTTGCACCACAGATAAACATTCTTTTTGCAGAAGATTTAAGGAGCCTGTGCTGTCAAGGACAGAGCACCTCTTGGCTACTTCCTGGAGAAGTCATTTTTAATATCTAAATCTCATACCTAGGAATCTTCTTGGATCCAACTTCTTTACTGGTTCCCTAGAGATTGCACATCGCATCATAAATTAAAATGTGTTTTTATAAATTGGAATAATGGATGTGACTTTCATATGATTGTGGTCTGCATTTTTGCATAATGATGCGCCATTCTTCTTTGGAAAGGCTGCTCTGTTCTTAGGTGCCTTAATTGAATCAGCCACTCATGTATTCATTCAACAACTATTTCCTGAGCATATGTTTTGGATCAGGATTGTATTTATTGCTTAAAATGTGCAGACGATGGGTACATCTTAAAGAGAGTGTAGATGAGAGGAGGAGAGACATCCCAGTAGCTAGTAAGCTAAAGAATGACAAACAGACATGGTGATGTAATTAGACTCACATAATTCAGCAGCTTATCTTTAAAATTCCAACTGTCCTAGGAAGCCAGAGAAAGAGAAATATGGTTCCCTTCCAGTTCCTCCTGACATTTTAACAAAAGTCACTAGGCAACACCAGGAATCAGAATGCTATCCTTGGGACCTAGTCACCCTTGTTTAGGTCTCACTCAGGGGCATCTGTCCATGGTACCTAAGGAAAGCTGTCCAGTCTGGCTTTCCACATCCATACCTAAACACGCATACCCATCGGAGCACCCGGATCCCTTCACCTTGGTGAATGTGTTCTCTCTGTTTTGGTCAGCTTTTTTTGTCACTGTGACAGTAAGACATGACAAGAACAACGTAGAGGAGGAAAATTGATTTTGACTCATGGTTTCAGAGGTTCAGTCCATAGATGTCCAAGTCCATTGCTCTAGACCCAAGCTGAGGCAGAACATCATGGTGAAAGGGCATAATGGAGGAAGGTAGCTCAGGACATGGCAGCCTGGAAGCAGGGAGAGCTGTGCTCACCAAACAAATATAAACCCCAAAGGTGCAATAGCCCACCCCTGTGACCTGCCTCCTCCAGCCACACCCTACTTCTCTACAGCTTACCACCCAGTTAGTCCATATCATTGGATGAATCCACTGATTAGGTATCAGCTCTCATAATCCAATCATCTTTCCTCTTTATATTCTTGCATGATATTGTGGTTCTCATGATCCAATCATTTTTCCTCTTTATATTCTTGTATGATATCACACATGAGCTTTGTGGGAACACCACATGTCCAAACCATAACACTCACCTATCCTGAACCCAGTGATTTCCAATTGATTCTCTCCCATCAACCTGAGTTGAATTCTTCATAGTTTTATGAGACCATCAGTGAGCTCTCTAGGGTCCACTCATATGACTCTCTTTTATCCCACATCTCTCTTTCACATGGATCTCCAACCACATGGTTTCCTTTGTGGGCTTCAAACAAGCCATACTAGTGTCCATTAAAAGGCTTTAACCCATGATTTCTGATTGCCTGAAGTACTTCTCCAAACAGCTTCAATGGTTTCAATCCATTTTCTCTTCTGTATCTGTTTTACAAAGTTCTCAGTTTGACTCGAGAAAGAACTTGCTTAAGGACCAAATTTATATATGTGCCAAATTAATATATATATGTATATAATTAAAATAATATGTATATATATATATATATGTATATAATTAATATTATATATATATATATATATATATATATATATATATATATATATATTAATTTGGCACATGTATATGCCAGTCTCACCACCCAGTTGACAATCTATTATTTATATCAGTTATTCATATGTCTCCTCCACCAGAATATAAGGTCTACAAAAGAAGGCACTTGGCCTTTACCATTCATCCTAAAACCCTACTCCTTGTAAACAAAAATTAACTCTTGGCCATGATGGCAGCCAGCTTCCAAAATGGCCCAGTGACTCATCTCCTTGCAAGGCCCTCTAGGACTTCCCTGTGTAACTAATGAATTTTATGGAAATTGCAACATACAAGAGTCAAGGCTCCAACATGATAGGAATTATGGCTACTACTGACCTCCCTGTTGATTTTCTCACTCTGAGTGAGGCCAGAAATCTTGTCATGAGGACATTGAAGCAGTCCATGGAGAGTGCCCCACAGGGAGGAACCGAGGATTCCCACCAATGACCAGCACCATGTGAGTGAACCACATGGGAAACTGGTCCTCTAGCCACCGTCAGATCTCCTGGTGCTCCAGCCCGGGTTGATAATTTGGTTATGGTGTTATAAGAGACCCCCCAAACAGGCTGCCTCTGAATTCCTGATGCATGAAATCTGGGTAGAATATAGAATATTTATTTTGTCTAAGTGTTAAATTTGGGGACCATTAGTTTGCTACATCAGAAAACTGATATCACCATGCTTTGCTAACTTCTATGTCTTATGCTTCAGGCAGAGTCTGTCACATAGTAGGCCTTCAACCTTTGCTGGCTATGCTAATGTAAGGGAAACAGATTGACAAAAAAACCTTCATTCCATCTAACTGCATTAAAATGAAGACTAATGACAGCCTTACCACAAGATACAAGATGTAGCCAACTTTTAAGAAAGGTTTTATTTTATTAAAGATGGCTATGTTGAGATCAATATCTCATAGTTGCATAATCTTGGAGGCTGAGCTGCTTTCTGATTTAACTCCTACATATCTTTGTCTTAGCGGAGAAACTGACCAGAAGGGCTTTGTCCTCCTCATTCTTTCTTTAAGGTCTTTAAATTCTATTTGCAGGTGGCTTTGCCTTCCCATCTTTCTCTTTATTGCTTCTCTAGCTTTCGTCGTGATAACAGATGCACTTTTTTAGAATCTTTCAAATTCTGCCATTTTGCTGAAGAAGAAGGAAAAAAAGATTTAAATCAAATTGTGGTTCATTTGTAGGACTCTCTGCAGACATTTATAACTGACAAGTGAATGCATCAGTTGCTTTAAATAGCCTGACTGTAGTCATTCATAACAAAACAAAGAGGAGCCGGCTGACTGATGGGGACTGATGGGATGAGCCTTTCTGTGGAGTTGGGGAGGGTACCAACTTTAATTTTAGAATATCAGCCTTTACAGAAATCTTCTGAAATATTTGTTGTGCCGATTCTGATTCAAATTTAAAGCACAAAGCAACGTGTTTAGCCCAACGGGTTGAATATGGCTTCTTTTCAATCTGCTTTTCCTCTCTGCACATCCTGGCCAACGTTCCAAACATTTATTTCTCACTCTTCCATAAGCTCATTTTTATTAGCGGTGATGAGCTATCTCCATTTCCTTAGTATGCGTTCCATGAGAAGCAGGCCTTATTTGAAATTTATTTCATTTTGGAGGCATTTACATAGTTCTACAACCACAGCAGGTCTTCAGCTGCCAATTTAAAAATGGAGAGACACTCTGAAAAGTGTCAGTTATTTTAACAATACTTTATACTCAGGATTCTCATTTTGTTGTGTGCAGATAGAATGAGGTGTCATTAAGATCCAGACCATCATGATATCTTGCAATGTGGAATATTTAAGCCTCAGTAGTTTTTGACCACAAATTCACAATTCAAAAGAAAATATATTCAGGGTTAGGAAAACAGCAGGTGCAAAGAGAGTTATAACTAGCTCTTTTGACTATTAGGAGAAAAATAAAATTGGCAGCAATAGACTTATTCAACTTCTGCATTTCTATTCTTAATGGTAATGATATGACCAAGTGCTACACATTAGCACTGTCAATAGGCATAGCCAATTGCATAGCATTATTGGAACCATCCTACAAATAGAAAAAGAGAACATGAAAAAGAGAGGCCTTAGGGGTTATCAATCATTGACTTGGTGTAGCAATGTGAGATTAGCACTTTGCAACATGCAGTGATATTAAACTCCAAGCTAGTTCAGGGTTTCTCAGTAGCTTCACTATTGACATTTGGAGCTGGATAATTCTTCCATATGGGGAACTGTCATATGCAACATAGGGTATGTAGCTGCATTCCTATTCTGTAGATGCATCCTCTATTCTGTAGATGCCAGGAGCATCACCCCATTCCCAGTAATCAAAAATATCTCCAGATGTTGTCAAATGGCCCCTGGGGACTTCTGCTCTAGATTATTACATGAGTAAAAAACATAAGACATACACTGTCTCAGCCTGGCGTGGTGGCACATGCCTGGAATCCCAGTGGCTCAGGAGGCTGAGGCAGGAGGATCACAAGTTCAAAACCAGCCTCAGCAACAGAGAGGTATTGAGCAATTCAGTGAGACCCTGTCTCTAAATAAAAAAAATAGGGCTGGGGATGTGGCTCAGTGGTCGAGTGCCCCTGAATTCAATCCCAGGTACACACACACACACACACACACACACACACACAAACACAAAGACATACACTGTTTCTACCATAAAGATCCCCATGAAAAAGCAAGTAGCACCATTGACCCAGGGAGAAACAGGGACCCCCAAAGCTTCGAGGGGTTTGAGGTGGAAGCTATGTCCCCTTTACTTCATGTATGGAACTCTCAGGTGCTGGGAGGAGTGTAGATTTGCTTGGTCACAGACTTCATTATACCCAGGCGTGAAACTCCACATTTCACTGCTTAAATGCTGTTCTTTCTTCCCATCTAAAGACAACCCCATCATTGCACAGCTTGGGTTTCAGTCTTCATATGCTAGAAAATGCATTGGGTTTGCATGATCTTTGTTCAGGAAAATAACTGATGGAACTGCAAAGAAAAAGAACCCCCTTATCCTGAGCAATCATTGAACCCTTCAGGGTAGGGAATAGTGAGAATTTTGATGTTAAATTTTGTCTTTTCTATTAAATGATCCCGATATCTAAACTTATCTGATCAATTTAAAGATTCGATCTTTTAAGTGCAGCATGTTCAATGCAAAGGTACAGAATCTAGTCCTATCACCTGGGTTCAAATATTGGTTCAAGCTATGTCAGCATGGGCCAATTGAGCAGCTTTTTAAAAGCCTGAATTTTCTTTTGTGGGAGATAAAGAAGATCATTAAACCCAACTCATAAGATTGCCTTAAACATAAAATGAGATAATGCCTACAGGTAGTTGGGCTCAATTTCTATTACATAAAATCATTCTAAATACATGTTTGGTTGCAGCTGTTGCTGTTTTTATTAGTAGCATTAATAATAAATTGAATGAAAATCAGAAAAGCTAATTATGCATGCAGAGATGTAAGCACTCTTCTTTGTAAATCACCCAACAATAAGACAAAGTCAGAAATAAGAATCTATGAGTTGGCTGGGCGTGGTGGCATATGCCTGTCTTCCCAGTGGCTCAGGAGGCTGAGCCAGGAGAATTGCAAGTTCAAAGCCAGCCTCAACAAAAGCGAGGCATTAAGCAACTCAGTGAGACCCTGTCTCCAAATAAGATCCAAAATAGGGCTGAGGATGTTGCTCAGTGGTCAGTGCCCCTGAGTTCAAACCCCAGTTACCTGCCCCCCACCACCAAAAAAGAATCTATAAGTTAATGGGGAGAATTCTTAGTATGGCTAGGAAGAAGAAAGGGATTGTAGCAATAATCATGAAAGTGTATGGCAAGGGAAAGACCTTAAGATACAAGTCATGTGCAAAATTGTTACAGTTTAAAATATGCATCATTAAAGAAGATGGTTTGGATTTGATGTGAAATAGAACAAGGTCATGCAAGTCTGTATAAATGTGGGAAACATGATTTTCTACATTTTTAGAATTTCCACTCATTGAATAGCGCCTACAGCCTGGGCAATGCCCTTCTCATGGCTTCACCAAGTAGACTGGTAATGTGACTCAAACATAATGCAAATGGCTTGGTATCTTTGCCTTCACCCATTCAAACCGCTTCACTCTCTTGAGACTCTGAACCATTCATGAAATATAATAAAGGGTTCTAACATGTAGTTAGGAAAGAGATGAAAAATGCTATGCCTTTTCTGTAAATGCTTTGCAATGAAAAAAAACAAATAAATGATAGGTGGGAGATGGTCCCTGAAACAACTTCAATTTGCAGACTTTGGACTTATTTCAGAATTTTCCTGTTACCCCAGAGCTATTGCTAATAAATAAAAATGACAATATTGTCAATTTCATTTTGTCTGTTGGCACCGTGCATATGGGAGTATCTAGGTGCATAATTTGGTTGCTGTGCTCATTAAACTTTATTAGCATCCATTGGAGAATTCTTGGCTCTGGATTTTGTGCAAAATACAGACCCAGTGTTTGCAGTTCCGTTCCTTAGGTAGCCATGAGTAGGACTTGAAACTGTATTATAAACTGCCAAAATATTGCACTGCCCTTGTATATAAGCTAAAAAAGTACTACATTATTTAAGATTTTTTTTAAAAGAAAAATCAAGTTACTACCATATTGAAATGAGCAGTCATTGAAGTCCTGCTGTTCCCTCAGCAAAATGCTGTGCTTCCTTGCATAATAAATAGCAAATCCTCATAATTTATCATCTGGTTGCTCCTTGTCCTGATAATTTCTCATGTGGAAGTAAATGAATCATACTTTTAAAGAACATGGGGTGGACCAAAAAGAACACTTAAGTTCAGAGTTTTTTCAGATCTTAATTTGACTGCTCCTCGGCTACATGAGCTTGCATAAGATGCACCTTTGGAGTCTATCAAATAGAGTTAAAGCTATCTTCCCTGCCTGCCTTCCTCTGAGAGTCAGGCTGAGAATCTAATGGGACAGCATACGTGGGTCACTTGGTGAAATGGGACGCATGAAAAGAAAGGTAAAATACAGCTGAGAGGGGTGAAGGGCACCTGTGCTGTGTGTCACCACAGTTTACACATGTCTGAGGGTGACCACTGGCTGGTGTGCCTATTCTCCCAGGAAGTGGTTTGCACAAGAGATCCGTGTCTGCTTACATAGAAGCCATAATGAGAAAAATCTGGGTCAGGCACGACTCTCTTAAGCAAGAAAAGCAAAGCACCACAAACTTTTGGTCATTGGAGAAAATGAATGGTCATGCAACCACTGGCCATCCCTCTTGTTGGGTTTCTCTTACAGCCCCTTCTCTCTGGCCTCTAGGAGTTCCACCCTAACCCTTCTGGAAGTTTCAGTAGGAAATCCCTTTCCTTGCCTGCCCACCTCCTAGAGTCCACCTCCAACCCCTCAGCTCTTTCCAAAAGCCGTCCCAGCCTCCATTCTGTGCCTCCTGTCTTTTGTGCCTCTGATGCTCCTGCCTCCTCCTTGCAGGAACTCTGTGCTCACCCACATGGATGATCCCGGAAGGTCTCCTTTCAAACCTCTTCCTTTGCTCTCATGGGCAAAGTCCCCACCATCACAATCACACGCACTTCAGATGTCCTTTGCATAGGCATCATGGGGCCTTCCAGAGTGCCCCACAGGGACCTGTGGCCCTCCCAGGACATCATGGCTCATAGGAACATTGAGAACTATTTTTGGTTTTGGATGGCACAAGAAAATCCATTTACTTTTTTTTCCTACAATGCTTTCATAATTGGAATCCAAAAGCTTCTGCACTCTTAAGTTAGGATAAGAGAAGGAATGAAATCCGTCAAAGGGGAGGAGAAATGTTGCTAAAAGTTTAAAAAATGCTGCTTGGTGGGAATAAGTGCATGAGCCGAAGAGACAGCACCCCTGTTCGCATGGAGATTAAATTCTTAGGGAAGAGAGATACAGAATGAACACAACAAAGTGGCTACTTTCAAGCGTGGGACCAACAGATCTTGCTGGTCCTTATATGAGGGGAGGTGGGGGTGGAAGTGAGGAGATTCCTTTTACTTGAGCATCTGCTGTGTGATGCAAGGTGCTAGGCTCTGCAGAGGTGCTGAGGACAAGGCAGAGACCAGATACCCCCATAGTGACCGGAGCTCCGTGAAAAGGGAGACCCAGAAGGGCATGAGCAGACACAGAGGTATTCCAGGGCTTGGGTCTTCTGGGAAATTGAAGGACCACATCAGAAAGATCTCAGACACGTCACTCAGAGTAACAGGCAAGAGTTTATTAGAAGTGGTGCAAAATGGGAAAAGGGGACACTCCCAAGGCAGAGAGTGGGTCCTCTCAGAGAGGAGCGGAACTGTGTGCCTCTCCTGCCGTCCAGCTTTATTGCATGTCCTAGGGAAGTGTACAGAGTCTAGCCCAGGTGCACCTCTTGACTTTTAAGTGACAGCAGGATGACATTAGGCTTTCAAGTCCCCACAGCCATAACCACTCTAGGCTACTCTGGCCTATGCTAAACGGTTGTAATTAGAACTGGTTCTAAGAGATTTTATAGTTCAGGAGAATTATCCTTATCTCCCCAATACTGGGATCTGGTCTGTGGAAGGGTCACAAAAGTGTCTGGGTAACTGTGTCCTTTTAATTGGCATTTGGGGGGGCCTATATTTCTCCAGGACATGACAGGTAGTTTTCTGAGGAATGTGACAAAGTGTGTCACCATAAGCCAGGCAGGGCTGCAGGTCAATTTGCTTTTTTAAAAAAGTGAGAGCATGCAGGGGTGAGCACAATTGTGCTGGCCAGTTTATAGAATTATTCCCTTAACCTCATGTACCCACTATTCATATCTGTCTGACCCTATCAAACCCAGGGTCCTGCTGTGAGTAAGAAAGAACAAACCAAATGCACTCCTTCTCAGAGACATGCAAATCCAAACTATAAGAAAGCCTTTCTTCTACAAAATTGGGGAGGAAATTTTAAGAAGCAATGGTAAAACTCATTGGCATGCTGAGGTTGCCTGAAAGGCTATCTCAGTCGTTAACTGCATTAAAGAGAGACATCAAAACTTATGTCAGTGAAGTTTGCAAGAAAGCAGGTATTTCCTACCATTGTTGGAGAAATGGAACAGAAATTGGTATTCACTTTCAGGGGAAAAAAGAAAAGTGTTTCTATATCTCTTAAAATTAAAACCATTCCATTAGGCAGCTCAGTTATTGAATACACGTTTAAATATAAAAAAGCAAATTACAGAGGTATTCAATGAGGTAGACTGAGGAGGTCCACTAGAGTATTGTCTATGATAACAGCAAAAACCAGACCCAATTTAAATGCCTCTTAACACAACGTTCATTCAATGGTCTATCTGAAGCCATAGAGTAGGCAATCCTAATTTAAAAATAAAACCCGTGCATTTATGTATACCAACATATGTGGACATTAAAACATATTCATACTTGAAAATAAATTCAGTATATAGAAAGTATATTTATAAAATAAAACTATACACATCATTACATAGGTGTTTATAATAAGCAGGAGCCAAGATGTATTAGGATTTCCAAAGCCATAGAGGGCATTTACTTTGCCTGTCTTCCTTGATTATTATAAAATGATACTGTATTAGTACAACATTTGCAAAATTAAAAATTAAGACAAATTAAAAGGTCTGTTCAGTAACAATGATATTCAGTAAGGATATTCAGGCTGTAGGACTGCATGCTTCCACAAAAGCCTAAGCCCCCAATTCTCTTGATCATTTGATGTTTTCTTAATGGATGTAAAATTCAGATATGTCAGACAAAAGGGAGGAGAACATCTTTGAAATGCAAAGCAACTTAACTGTAATACTTAAGGGTTTTATTCAGCACAAGGTCAATATGAATCAACACTAGGATGAGATTTTCTGCAAAGCTCTCTTCATCATTAACTGCATTAAAAGAGACATAGAATCACCAACTAGTTGGGGGAAAAAGGGCCACTCTCTTCTTGGGCTGCTCACACTATACCTGGAGTATCATACCAGGTGTGTATAGCACAGTTGAAGCTTCTGAAAAGAAAATGTAGCCATTCCGTGGTTTGAAATGATGCCCAACAGGGAATAGCAAACTAAGCAGAAGTTATTTAACCAGAAGAACAGAGTACTTAAAGGACACATGGTGCATGACATTGAGCATTTTAAGATGAGTATTTAGCAGACGAAAAGGGCTTATTTGTTTGCATATAAAATACAGAAAACAGAAACCCCATTATTGCACATCACACTGACACACACGGATAGTTCTCATCTTTGAGAGGAATTCTTGTCCTGTTGGACAGCTGGAAAGAGACCAAAATTTTGTGTTTCCCTTTTCCCTGGTATCATCCCTGAGAAGGGTCTGCCAACCAGGAACTGCTCCTCTTTGCCCCAGTCAGCTGTGGCTATTTGAAGGGGACCTCATCAAAAGAACATTCGTGAAAGAATAGGGGGTCACTTGCGTGTAAGACACATTACACACACACACACACACACAAAAAAAGTCACCTGCAAATATGTTTCCATATGCTTTTCTCCCTCTAGTTAGAAAGAATGAAGAGGTGTAGCACAACTTTGGAAACCCAAGTTAACTATGACAGTGGCTCCATCAGCCTGGGTCCCTAGCTGACCCGGTGCAGGAGAACACCCTCCCAACTTGCTAACCACCACTGTGCAGTAAGAATTCAGCTTTGACTAACTTTGAGCCATTCAGCTGTGAAGTGTGTTGCTAAAGCAGCTAACGCCTCTTAGTTCACGCCACAGACTGTGAAAGTCAAAGTCAGCTGGTCATGGAGAGTCCAAAAGCAACTACGCCACACGGTGCTTCAACCAAGTTGGAAAGCCAGGTCAACTCATTCGAAACCAAGTCTTTTCTCTCGCATCTCCCTGGAATCGATGTCCTATGAAAGGGACAGAAATTGCCACTCAACACACAAGAACTCTCTAACAGGCCCCTTTTGCATTTCTTCGTGAGGCAGTGTGTACTGTGTTTCAGGAGATGTTCACGAGGGAACATCAGAGAAAGAAAACAGTGGGGGAGTGTCAGGTAAATGATTTAATGTTTCCTACAACCTCAGGTGCCATGACTCAGTGCACACTGGAAGCGCTCGATGCTATTTATTATACAAACATTGTGCACACAGCAGCCATTTGAGAACCCTGCCATGTCCTTAGCAAGCTATAATGGGGATGCTAAGCAACTGAGCCAGAAACAAAAAATGAATAAGAAATTTGACTTGAGAAAGTTCCGACGTATTTTTCACTTGGAAAAGCTCATAGGATTGAGACTTGTTTATGCACATATGAATGATTCTTTGAGGAAATAAAATTTATGGAGAATCTTTCAACTATGAAAGAGCTTCTACAAACATAGGACCCCATGCTTCTGACTTTATCATAGATCCCACCAGGATGAGGACCATGTCCAGAGGGCCATGAGCAATGGGGGAATGGGTCAGATCTCTTTGGTGGACAATAAACAGCTTGATATGGGAATGAAAGCTGCTGGGGGTCAGATGGTGATTTTGAGTTTGAGTCTGTGATTACAATTACATCAGGAACCTCAGCATAAGATAGACTGGGTTGCTTTAAGCTAGGAAAATCACAAATCCACAACACCCACAGCTCCCTTCTCCCAGCAAGTCTCCCCTGGTTGATACCCTGTTCACTGCTTCATTTTCTAGAAGGCAAAAATTTTAAAAATAAAAGTAGAAACAAGGGTGATTTTGAGTTATGCATAAAACAGCCCTGGTTCAAGTCCAGACAGCTACCCTATTTTTTTTTGTCCTTAACAGTTATCAAGCTGTTATTGAACATGTACCCAAAAAGAGACGTGAGACAGCTTTAAGTTAGCTACAGCAATGCCCTTATCTGGAGTTTCTTTGACCTTGGTTTGGGTTATACAGATCTGTTGTGGTCCCAAGGTATTAAGTGGAAAACCCCAGAAGAAATTAATTCATATTCTTTAAGTCGTGTGCTATTATAAGTAGCATGATGAAATCTCATACCATCATCCCTCTTCATCCTGCCGGGGTGAGAATCTTTTCTGGGCCAGCAGAGCTATACTAGGTACAGGGCCTGCTCCTCGGCCACTTAGTAATGGTCAAGTTATCTCAGTCATCTGATGGATGGTGCACACATTGTGGTACTTGTGTTTTGTAATACTTCATAGTGCCCCCAAAATGCAAACGCATGTCCCCAGCAGTTGTGATATTACAGCAGAAGTCGGGAAGTGCTTTCTTGGATGAAAAGGGGAAAATACAATATGGTATTTGGAGACAGTTCATGTGCATATAACTTTCCTTAGATTACACTGCAATAATTTTTCTTTTTTATTATTGTTATCAGTTGCTTACTATGACTAATTTGTAAATTAAACTTTATCATAGGCCTTCATGCTTAGAAAAAAAGAACATTAGTATATATAGAATTCTGTGCTGGCCAATGTCAGGCATTCACTTGGGGGGTCTCAAAACATATCTCCCAGAGAAAATGGGGGAATAGCTGTAGTTTGGCACTATCTCATGAGGTTCTTGGGTGATATTATTCATTTGATGAACACTTTTTTTAAAGAGAATTTTAAGACCTTTTTTTAGTTTATTTATTTTTATGTGGTGCTGAGGATCGAACCCAGTGCCTCACACTCTGCTGCTGAGCCACAACCCCAGGTCCTTGATGAACATTTTTAAATCTCATAGTATATGTCAAACACTGATCTGACTGTCAAGGAAGCAGTAATAGAGGGAATAATAGCAAGAAATCCAAACAAATCAACAAACAAACCAACAAAAAATTATCACCATCCTCTTAAAGGACACATTAAAGATGATTAACTAAAAATAAAATGTGCACTGTATTGGATTGGTTAATAAAAAATAATAACTTCTTAAGTCAAAACAGGCTGGAAGAAATTTTAGACAAGCTAATCAGGAAATGCCTTACTGAGAATGGAGTTTGGGACAGATTTGTGGAGGAATGGAGGGAGCCAGCCAGACAGATGTCTGGGAAACCTCATTCCAGGAAGAGGGATAACTAGGGCCAAGGGCTGAGCTATGTCGGCATCAAAGGCTGACCTTCTGGGGCAAGGACTGCAGGGGAAGAGAAGGTGCCATCAGAAAGACAGCAGGGGACAGAACCCATCCTGCAGTCCAGGCTGAGAACTTAGGAGGAGCACAGGCAGAAGCTTGGCAGGATCTGGCTAACTTTTTTTTTCTTTTTTTGTACCAGGGATTAAACTCAGGGGCACTAGACCACTGAGCCACCTCCCCAGCCGTATTTTGTATTTTATTTAGAGACAGGGTCTTACTGAGTTGCTTAGTGTCTCACTTCTGCTGAGGCTGGCTTTAGTGATCCTTCTGCCTCAGCTTCCTGACCCGCTGGGATTACAGGAGTATGCCACTTCACCAACTCTGACTTACTTTTTAAGGAGATTATTCCAGATTCTATGGCAAATAGGTCTGCAGAGCAGAAGCAGAGAGATCAATGAGATGAGAGTAGACCCCCCCCATCCCATTCATGCCTTCACAATCTGTGGTATCAGTTACCCACGGTCCACTGTGGTCTGAAGATAGCAGGTGGAAAATTCCATAGATAAACAATTCCTAAGTTTTAAGTAGCCTTTATTACAATGTATTATCATAATTGCTCAATTTCATTGCTAGTTATTATTGTGGATCTCTTGTTGTACCTGATTTATAAATTAAACTTTATCAGAGCTCTGTGAATATAGGAAAACACAGTGTCTCTAGGGGCCGGGACTGTCCACCGTTTGGGGCATCCTCTGAATGGATCCCCAAGGATAAGTGGGGACTGTAACATTGCAATAGTCCAGGCATGCTGACCGGGTCCAGGACTGTGGCCTTAGTAGAGAGGAATACTGGATGCATTTTGAATGTATTTTGAAGTTAGAATTGAAGGGATTTGATGACTGTCTGTGTAAACTGAAGGAATAAATATTAACCCAGAGAGAAATCCTGTAGAATAAGAAGGTTGATCAGGGGAGAGGAAGAGTTAGAAGAAGAAATAATGATCTAAGTTTTAGCTACATTCAAGCTTGAGTTGCATCTTAGGCATTCATATAGGAATGATAAATAAACAGTTGGACTTTGAATGTGGGTTTCAGGGAAGAGGCTGTAATGGAAAGTGGAATTTTGGAGACATCAGCGTGGAGAGAGGTACTTACAGTGATAGCCCTTAGAGTCCTCTAACAGTGACTGTAAATAGAAAGCAGGAGAGGACTTAGGACTGGAAATCCAGACATTCCAGCCTAAGAGTCTGAGGATAAGTTATTAGAAGAGTAGGAGAGAAATTAGCTATCTTGGAAACAAAATCAAGTTTTCCAGGAGAAGGAGATCCACGGTACTGAGTGCTGTAGTTCAATAATATGTGGAATGCGAAGCGACCTTCCGTAGAATTAGGGATGTCAAGGTCATCCTTAACATCAAAGAGGCCAATTTTGGTGAAGACAACAGTAAAAAGCTCACTGGAATCGCATCAAGGAGGCACAACAGCTGGAAATGTGAAAGTCGACAGTCCTATCAAAGAAAGGGGAGGTTAGGTAATAAGGACAGGAGGAGGAACACAATTACATTAGGGTAGATATTTTTGAAATACTGAGGGGGTGTTGGTGGGGCAATGTGATATAGGAAGAGAGAAGGAAGAAAGGGATCTAGTGAGTGAGGAGAAGTTTCCACCTTGGTGAGAAACTTGAATCGCCCATCCTTGCTAATAGGTAAAAAGCTGAGGTCATGGTCCAAGAGCAGGAAGGTCGCAAATAAGGTAGATGCTATTTATAGGATTTGTCTTGCAATTGCTTCTATTTTCTAGGAAAAGTAGGGATCAAGGTCAACATTTGTGAATAAAGATGGGGGAAAAACATAACAGAGGCTGAGGTAGGAAGGAGGGTTTGTAGTAGGCACTCGGACTGTAACACTGAACTCCACGTACTGGTAATGTCCAAAAAAAGTGAGCAAATAGGAGGAGGAAGAATAGACCATGATGTAGGATAACCTGAAGTGGACGGGAATCAGAGGAAGCAGGTGGTGCAATCCATTGTTGGGTGGAACAGTGAGGCTGTGGAGGCCACAGGAAGGAATGGTCTGTGGGTGGCAGCAAGAGGTGGGACAGTTACCCTGTCACCAGGTGCCATGATGCACGAGTGACAAATGACGGAAGAGAAAAGAACCAGCTCTTAGATGGCCTCAGTGAGAAGAAAGTTATTATCAGAGCAGGAAGAAAAGGAGGCCGAGTGTGGATTGGCTGCTGGTTGATTTCCTTCTCCAATGGAAGGACTTTAGTGATGGGGATGGAGAGACAGGGCTCATAAATAGCAACCACGGAAGGATCTGGAGCAGAGGGCGGGCAGTGATGCAGAAGTCCTCACCATCTTGTGGTGGCCAACCTACGTCAGGCAGAGGGTGTTTGGAGGTTGTTGGTATTGAGCGGGAAGAGCAGAGGAGGTGACACCTGCCACGGGAAGCTGGATTCTGGGGTTCCCCTTGGGTGGTGCCATTGGAGGCAAGACATCCTGCTGAAGCAGCGTCTTGCTCTTGATGAGGGACAGGTGAGGCTGGACACCCAGGAAATAGCAGGAAGCAGGTGTATGGGCTGCAGCTGGTTCAAAGGGGGACTTTCGCCCAAATCAATTCATCCCTCTGAACCCCGAGTCCAAAAATCCTTATATTTTATACCCAGTGTGGAGAGGCAGTGGGGCTCAGAGGCTCACAATTTGTAGAAGTCTACATAAAAATAGTTTTGTTTTTTAACTATAGGGATTAACTAGGCCTGAATACAAAAATAAACCAAGCACATTCTGTTTAGAAAATTAGTGCTTGGGAAAGAGAGGGTTCCCTACTCTGCCACCCCACAGCTGGTTTCCAAGGAACCTAATTAGCACCATTCACTCTTACCTTTTGGATCCTGATGGACTTTCCCTAGGATCTAACCACTTTCCTTGGAAGTGTAAAGGCCCCTGTGAAGGCTCCAAGCCCCAAGGCTAGAGGCCACTCTGCTTCTGTAAACACACATCCCACCTGAAAACTCTCCCACACCATCGTATATCATTTTAGACTAGATAATTTATGAACCAGATAGCCCCATAAATGTGGTGAAAGACTAGTGAAGGGGGGTGCTCAGCATCTGGAGTGCCCATCTCCTCTGGGCCCAGGGCCAAATTCAGTTATTGCAAGATAGAGCCACAGGAAATAGGAAGCCTAACTACATTGAACTCTTTTTGCAAAAATTCTTGCTGGTAGTCTAAGGAACAGTTATGGTGAGTGTCCCTGGAGAAGCTTAATTAAGATTTTCGGTGGAGGAGGAGGTGCCACTACACTCTGAGGTGCCAGGGACCTCCCTGGCCCCTGCTGGAGGGAGCCTCGCGGGGTTGGATTTCCCTTCAAGCATGGATACTCTGGACCTATGCATAGGGCATCCTGCACAGGGCTGCTTGTAGCAATGGCCTCTTTGACTCACTTATAACAAACGGGTAGTCCAGCATCCAAGAAATTCAGAGCTTCAGGAAGAAAGAAATAACCCCCCAAAAAATTCACTGCAAGAAAGAAAACGTTGTTGTAGCCCTCAGGTCCCTGACAAAAGGAAGCAGCACTGAGTTTAATAGCTTACTGAGCACTGCCAGCCATGTTGCTTTAGCCATTTGATTAACCTTTGTTTTTGACACCTGCCTCTTTATGACCAGTTGTGATTGATTGACACCTGTCATTCTGATGTTACAAAAAAAAGGACCTTCGCATGGTGATTAGAATTAAACTTCATGCAGGTTTTTCTGTTTGCTTCTTAGTAATTCCAGAGATAGAGATAGAGATAGAGATAGAGAGAGAGAGAGAGAGAGAGAGAGAGAGTGAGAGAGAGAGAGAGAGCGCCCTCCTGGAGAAACTGCAGAGACCCAAGGGTGATGGAGAAAAGAAACTGGTAATAAACTCTGCTCCTTGATGCAGGTGCCCAAATAGAACATGACATCTTTCTCCTTGATCCCTCTTTCTGGGCCTGAAACACTATCATTAGGGCATTAAATATGATCCTGTCGGCCAAAGAGTGGCCCAAGATCCTTCTCCCTCCTTCAGTTGATGCTCATTGAACGATCATGGAATCCAAAACCAAAAACCTCGTCAACAATTCCATCATCCACGTGTCCATCTCTGTGGGACCTTCCAGGGTTTCCCAAGGAGCAAAACTTCATGTTTTTAAAGTTCAACTTACATTTGATGTTGGGAAATTGTGATAAACACAATGAATTTTTTTTTTTGGCTTTTACCGTTACATAAATTTGAAGGACCAAAGACAACAGTGTATATTTCACAGAGTTTGATACGGTGTTTGGTCCTAACCAGAGGGAATCAACCAACGTGTCTTTAAAAAGAGACTCTTGGGGCTCCTCGAGCAGCACGTACAAGCATTTGTTCACTTTCTTGTCACGTTTCTGTTTGGCCCTTGACATGTGCAGGACTCATGTCAAGGAACTAAATAGCTTCTTAAAATAATGGTCTGCAGGAAGTAAACCTATTCCATTTAGAAAAGTCAATATCAAGGAGATGTAACTCATGAACCAAGTATTGGCCAGGTTTTTTTCAGGACATCATGATCATGTTAAAAATATGGGGCTAACAATTGTGCATTTAACTAATTACGCTGAAAAAAATGAGATGAAGGCAGCATCTTTTGTTCATCGAAAATGTGCTGGGAGCCACAGCCAATTAATATGATGCATGGCATTTTTGATTGAAAGGTGATGCCAGCTAGCCATTGAGATGATATGATTATGTTAAAAATTACATTCATATGGATACTGGACTCCTGCTGCGGGACTCCTGGAGAGTTCCCATTGGTTGGGAAAGTACAGTAGGAGGGAATTCCGGGGGAGGCGCTTGCGCTGGGGTTCCGGGAAGGAACCGGTGGAACGCCGCGTGGGTGGATCGGGAATCTTCCCGGGCACGAACGTGGTATTGGCGGTTTTTTTAAAATAAAGTTTGTTCCTGTTTGAGTGGCTCGTGATCTTGTGCCCAGACAGATTGCGGCAACTGGTGGCCCTGTACGGGGAGCGCCTGAAGCTTGGAGGTGAGTAAAATTGCTCGCCCCTGAGGGAAGGTGACAGAATGGGTGACCATTTCAAAAAACAATGTGTTCTTCTTTTGATTTATTTTGTTTTTGTTTCAAGCTGCCTATCCCTAGAATTTTCTCAGGCAAACTGGGAAAAATGGTTGGCTCAAGGCTTGAAGTTGTTTGGCCCTGAGAAAGAGAAAATTGATACAACTATTCTTTGCTCCGTTTTTGTTTCATTCTGTTTCGGTTTTGTTTTATGCTACCTTATTGGGTTGCGTTACCTTTATAGTAGATTAGAAACTAGTAAAAAACAAACCGAAAAACTGTTAAGTAAATTGTTAGAGGTCCAAACTGTGGTAGAAAACATGTCAGGTCAAGCAAAAGAGAAGGTCTCTCCAGCTAGTCAGACAGAGGAAAATTTGAAGAAAGAAAGCTTAGAGGAAAAACGACCATCAAGTGGGGAGTTACAACAGGAGGCTGCTACAAACTCCGTTCTATCACCAGAGGGCATAATTCAACCAACAGCTCCACCTACAGCTGAGCGGCCCTCAACCCCCGTAGTTGATGCACAAAATCCTGAGGCAGGATCCCAAAGACTAGCATGCCCTGTACTTGAGCAGGCAGGAGGGCAACGAATTCACCGTGCTTTAGATTTCAAAACAGTAAAGCAATTAAAGGAGGCTGTAACAACCTATGGCCCGCAAGCACCCTTCACCATAAGCATGGTCGAATCTATTACCAACTTAGACATGACACCAGCAGATTGGGCTAACATGTGTCGATCTGTGCTAAATGGAGGACAATATTTGTTATGGAAGGTTGCCAATGAGGAATTCTGCATGGAGACAGCTAGGCGAAATGCAGCAGCCGGTTACCCTCAAAGAAATCTGGAGATGTTGTTAGGAAAGGGACCTTATGAGGGTCAACGGCAACAAATTGAATATGATCCTGGTGTATACGCACAAATTGCTGCAGATGCAGTTAGGGCATGGAAAACTTTACAGGGGCATGGAGATTTACAAGGACAGTTATCTAAGGTAATACAAGGAACTAACGAACCTTACGCTGAATTTGTAGATAGGCTTATTCAGACAGCTTCTAGAATATTTGGAGATGTAGAACAGGCAATGCCATTTATAAAACAACTGGCTTATGACCAAGCAAATCGTTGCTGCAGAGAGGTCATTAGACCATGGAAACATGAAGATTTAAACACATATATTAAATTATGTAGAGACATTAATGAACAAGGACAAGCCTTAGCAGCAGTACAACAGGCTTTAGATGCCAGGCCAAAAACATGCTACAATTGTGATCAGACAGGACATTTTAAAAGGAATTGCCCCATAGGAGGAGGGTTTAACAAAGCTAGGTATCAAAGGAATAGAATACCAGGTATTTGCCCACGATGCCGTAGAGGGAGACATTGGGCTAATGAATGCCGTTCTCAAACCACCATAGAGGGCACTCCGTTATCAAAAAACGGACAAGGATCAAGTGTTTACCCACGATATCGTGGAGAAAGGCATCAGGCTCCATTGCCAAAAAAAGGACTGGGGGGCCCAATGCTCCGGGGCCCAAAACCACAAATATACGGGGCAATGGAGGAACCCAGCAGCACCATCAAGGTAGTGCCCAGGACACATTATCCATTAAATCCCTCATCAGACAAACTAGAGGGAGCGCAGGGCTGGACATCTGCGCCTCTGCAAGAGCAGTACTAACTCCAGAGATGGGAATTCAAATCATTCCCACAGGAGTAAAAGGACCTCTTCCCCAAGGAACGGTAGGCTTATTATTGGGACACAGTTCTTCTACACTAAAAGGACTTATGATAAGTCCTGGGGTAATTGATCCCGATTATGAAGGTGAAATAAAAATTATAGCTAGTTCTCCAAGAGGTATATCAGTAATCTCACCAGGGGATAGAGTAGCACAGTTACTAATAGTACCCAGCCTACATGATAAATTTTCCAGTTGTACTGTAGAAAGAGGTACCAGGGGATTGGGCTCCACAGGTGTAGATTGGGCTATGCTGTCTTTAAATTTAGATTCTCGCCCCATGCTAAAACTAAATATTCAAGGACACGACTTTAATGGGCTACTGGACACAGGTGCAGACCTTAGCATCATATCTAGTCAGGAATGGCCAAAACATTGGCCATTACAACAAGCCACTCAAACGCTTCGAGGCCTAGGAGTGGCTACTAATCCCCATAGAAGTGCAATGGTATTAGATTGGAAGGATCCTGAAGGATGTGAGGGAACTATACAGCCATATGTATTGGATCATCTTCCTATAAATTTATGGGGACGAGATGTCCTAGATCAATTAGGTTTGACGTTAACAAATAACATCAATCCTAATGCGCCCACTACTAGGGCTAGACAAGGTTTTAAAAAGAAAAAAGATTAGGAAAACAAGGACAAAATATAGCAGCACCAATTCAAATAGATCAAGGAACAGACAGACATGGGTTGGATTTTCAGAAAGGGCCACTGAGACAATAAAAATTACTTGGAAATCAGAAAGACCAGTGTGGGTTCCTCAGTGGCCCCTAACTAAAGAAAAGATACAAGTAGCCCATGATCTGGTCAAACAACAATTAGCGAAAGGACATATACAACCTTCCATATCTCCCCATAATACTCCCATTTTTGTCATTAAAAAAAAATCTGGTAAATGGAGATTATTACAAGATTTAAGAGCCATTAATAATGAGATGGTTATTATGGGACCTGCTCAATCAGGGATTCCCCAATTGTCTGCTTTACCAAAAACCTGGTTTGTTTTAGCTATAGATATTAAAGATTGTTTTTTTTTTTCAATTCCAATTCATCCTGAGGATAGTCCACATTTTGCATTTACTATCCCTGCACTAAATCATGAAGGTCCTGATCAGAGATATGAATGGAAAGTACTCCCTCAGGGGATGGCTAATAGTCCAACTATGTGTCAAATTTATGTTAACAAAGCAATCCAACCACTTAGAAATCAAAATCCTGAACTACAAATATTTCACTATATGGATGATATGTTATTGGCACATAAAGATAAAAACACACTGCTAGAATGTTATGCCACACTTACAAATTTATTAAAAGGTTATAATCTAGAGATAGCAATAGATAAAGTACAATTAAATCTTCCAATTACTTATTTAGGAGTTCTATTATCCTCAACCATGGTCCGTCCACCAAAAATTCAAATACGAGTAGATCAACTCAAGTCACTTAACGGCTTTCAAAAGTTATTGGGAGACATAAATTGGATAAGGCCTTATCTAGGCATACCAACAGGAGAGCTAGGACCTTTATTTGATATCCTAAAAGGTCCATCAGATCCAAATTCACCCCACATGTTAACGCCTGAAGCAAGAAAGGCATTAAAAATCATTGAAACATATATGGAAAATATGCACTTGGATAGAATTGATATAAGTTTGCCTTTATTATTTATTGTACTACCAACAAAAAATATTCCTACAGGAGTATTTTGGCAAGAAGGTCCATTATTGTGGATACATTTATCTTATTCTTCTAATACTATTCTTACTAGATATCCTGAGGCTGTAGGACAATTAATACTCAAAGGAATAAAAGCAGCAAAGGGAGTGTTTGGGATTTCTCCCAATAAAATTATTACTCCATATACTATGGATCAAATTGATGAGTTAGCCAATGAGTTAAATACTTGGGCAATAATCATGTGTAAATCTAATGTTTCATTTGATAATCACTTGCCATCTAATCCTTTGTTGTCTTTTTGGTCTAAGCATCCTGTAGTTTTTCCAAAAATGACAAGAAAGACCCCTATCATAAATGCTCCAAATATATTCACTGATGGTTCAAATAATGGTACAGCAGCAGTAGTTACCCCTGATCAAACTTTTACATTTTTAGTACCCAAACAATCAGCTCAAAAGGTAGAGCTTAATGCAGTATTACAAGCTTTTATGATGTTTAAATATTCTGTATTTAATTTATTTTCTGATAGTCAATATGTAGTTAATGCTATAATATCCCTTGAAGATGCTGGTAGAATTTCCCCTTCTTCTACTGTTTTCTCTTTGTTTTCCACTATACAAAGTCTAATCTGGGACAGAAAAGATCCATTCTTTATAGGACATATCAGGGCACATACAGGATTGCCTGGAGCCCTTAGTTTGGGCAATGAATTAGCAGATAAATCTACACATGACATACATATTTTCTCCACAATAGAAGAAGCTATAAATTTTCATAAAAGGTTCCATGTCAATGCTAATACTTTACAAAAACGTTTTAAAATAACTAAAGAACAAGCCAGACATATAATAAAACAATGTCAAAATTGTGTGACATTTTTACCACAAGTTAATCTTGGAGTCAATCCTAGAGGACTGATACCTAACCATATTTGGCAGATGGACGTCACACACTTGCCAGAATTTGGAAAATTAAAATATTTGCATGTTACAGTTGATACTTCTTCTGGATTTTTGATGGGCTCCCTTCATGCCGGAGAAAAAACTAAAGATGTTATAGCTCATTGCTTACAAAATTTTTGCCACTGTGGGCGTTCCAAAATAGTTAAAAACAGATAACGGTCCTGGTTATGCTTCTACCTCTTTTAAACAATTCTGCTCATCATTTGGCATTACTCACATAACAGGAATTCCATACAATCCACAGGGACAAGGCATAGTTGAAAGAGCTCATCAAACTATTAAAATGTACTTATTAAAACAAAAGGAGGGAATTGGAAAGGGGTATATATCCCCCAAAGATAAACTTAAAACAACCCTCTTTACTCTAAACTTTTTAAATTTGGATTCATCAGGACTTAGTGCTGCGGAAAGGCATATGTATCCAAAAAATGTGCATAAGCCTAAAGTTCTTTGGAAAGACATTCTAACAGGACAATGGAAAGGTCCTGACCCAGTAATTGTCTGGAGTCGGGGCTCTGTTTGCGTGTTTCCACAGGGAGAACAGCAGCCGATTTGGATTCCAGAAAGACTAACCAAAACGATTTCTACAGATAGAAAAGAAGATGATTTGACTCAAATCCATAACAGCTGATATCCAGAACTCCAGCTTGGCCATTCTTACATCTGCGACAGTGATTAACCAGGATGCTTTTTTCAATATCTATTTTATTATTGCTTTTTCCCACATCATAAAGTTCTATTTTATTTTTGAGCTCATACAGACCTAGGTTGATGTTTTTCTGATCAGTTTTATTTTTTGACTGTGGAGTTTTTAACATTGCAATGAAGATTTCACCTAGGTGAAACTACAAGGCCTTTACTATTGTCTTATGTGTTGTATGTTTTATGTGCACACTTCTGTTTTGTGTTATATGTCTATATGTGCGTATGTCCATAGATCATATATGAGGAGTGCTCATAAAAAAATGGATCCAAGTACTTTTTATTATTCACGTAATTTTAATGGTTTAATTTAAATTGGGTAAACAGCTGTTAAAAATTATTTTAATATATGTACAAATAAGCAGGTTAACAAATCTGTTTGTTTATTTTCATCTTTCCTTTTCATTATATTTAATAATTCTGTTCAAGATAATGTAAATTGTTCTAAAAAAAAAATGTTTTCTTAGTACCTGTTAAAATGTTACATTTTTTTTTCTTTCTCTCTTTAACATCATTGTCAGAATTCCTATTTTTCATCCCAGTGCCGGTGAAGACAAAGATGAAACCAAACTACAACTTCTTCGATAATTATCACAACAAACTGTATAAACTGATACATCAATGATCTTGGGAGGAAATGGACATATTGATAGATTCCTCCACTTTGAACTGCTTACAAAACTTGCCTGGACTATGTATCACTTGTATGCACTGTGATCTATCTGTTGATACAAAAAATTATGGTAATGCTGGCGTATCTTTGCTGATGTGTCACCAGTGATGCAATTTTCCCTAGGAGTCGTCAATTGATTTGGTGTCGTGGCATTTCTGTATCCTCCTCCCTTCTACTAGTGATGGTCTAATTTTGGGGGCCAACAGAGGTGAGGCAAAGAACCTCACCCCCCCACTGGCACCAAGGCCAAATCTGGGGGCCAACAGAGGTGAGGCAAAGAACCTCACCCCCCCACTGGTGCATAGGCCTATCCACAAGTATGGCTATATGCTGGACCGGTAGTCAGTGACGGGTATGATCCAATTGCAGTGGTATCAACCTAAGACAGGAGGCTGACGCCTAAAGGTCAGTTTTCCAATGACGGGTAAGAACCATATGTTAAATTGGACAAACCTAACAGGCACGGTCCCTAGCCACATTACTTGTTGCTTAATTAAACAGAAGGGGGAAGATGCTGGGAGCCACAGCCAATTAATATGATGCATGGCATTTTTGATTGAAAGGTGATGCCAGCTAGCCATTGAGATGATATGATTATGTTAAAAATTACATTCATATGGATACCGGACTCCTGCTGCGGGACTCCTGGAGAGTTCCCATTGGTTGGGAAAGTACAGTAGGAGGGAATTCCGGGGGAGGCGCTTGCGCTGGGGTTCCGGGAAGGAACCGGTGGAACGCCGCGTGGGTGGATCGGGAATCTTCCCGGGCACGAACGTGGTATTGGCGGTTTTTTTAAAATAAAGTTTGTTCCTGTTTGAGTGGCTCGTGATCTTGTGCCCAGCCAGATTGCGGCAAAAATGTATCCGACTCTTGTACTAGAATTCTTACTTAACTGCTATCAGAAATCCTGGCCAAACTAATTTAAGCAAAAATAATAACAGTGAAAAGTTAAAGCATATATTGTCTGATATAACTGCAAAATTTGAGGAGGACAGCTTCAGGCACAACTTGATCCAGAAAATTAACACTCTTGCTCTCTTTTTAACTTCTCAGCCTGTCTCTGATGTTGTCTTATAGTACCAAACTATAAGGCTTCTCTTAAAAAATGTTGGAAGAAAGCTTATGGGATCTCCTGGCTCAGATTAAAACAATTTACCAACATAACACTAAGGAAAAACTAGAGTTCTCTCTGCTGCCTGCCCTCAACATCTCCTTATCAATCCTAAGGAACATTCTGATTCTCTTTGTTGTCTACCTTCTTTAGACCAATCTCTTTTTGGAAGGGATGAGATATTAGCTAAGCCAAAGCTGCATAGTAGAAAGTATGGGGTACTGTGACTTATTTCTCTCTCACACCAAGGGGATAAGGAGTATCCTAAAAAAAATAATGCTAGGAAAAAAAATAAGAGCCCAGCACACCCACTCTGCACACCAGGACAAGTAACATTGAGGCTATCAGTTTTCAACAGATACATTATTTCTGGCACAGCTATACAAAAACACCCTCTGAGGAAATTATAATTATGTTGCCAGAAATATGTCACAGGACGGAAAATATTCCCAATGAATGTCTATGCTTAAAAAGTTGTATACTAAACATTGATACAATGAGATTCTATTGGACCCCATTTTGATATTACAAGATAAAAACTCTATATGATCTGCACGCAGAGAAACCCTGGTTTAAGCAGATACACCAACCCATGAAGTGTGACCGTCTTTGAGAGTTCAAATCATCAGGCTGTTCTGTTCTTGGTTTTGCATAATTACTTTAGGTACTTTTCAAAATGAAAGGTGTCACTTGTGAGATGGAAGGAAAAACAGCTCTCTTGTTAACATATAAACCTAGGAGTTCAGGGTAAAAGAATAGCCTGTTAAAATGTGAACCTCGGAGTTGAGGTCTGCTTCTAAAGGCTAATGTTGCCATGGTAGCTCCCCACAGTGGTTTCTCATGGATGCATCAGAATCCCAGAATTTTCTGTCCTTAGATCTGAGCCCTGAGGAGGTTTATATTCACTGTGATTCCCCACATGGTTCAGAAATTGCAAGGTGAGATACCAGGAGAATTAGAATCCTGCTAAAAGAGGCTTCACTGGGCCAAGGAGGAACTTTTTTGCAACGTGGACTCTCTCATTTTGAGCTGCAAAACATTTTTTCAAAGAATTCTTCGACCACGGAAATAAAGATGTTCTTTTTGTCATTTTGGAATCCCCAATTCAGCAAAATGTAGTGCATACAATAATAAACAGATGGAGGAAACAAGACAAGAAAATATTCGGGGTAGGTACGGCAGTGATTAAAGTTTAATATTTGTCTGCGGGGGTCAAAATTATCTTTTTGGGGAAAGCGACTGTCAGCACAGCTGGGAGACGGCTGTTGATTCTTTTCTGTCGTGTTGTATAAACATTCAAACTTTTTCGTTGCAGTATGGTGCTTTGAAATCTACATACCAGTGGAGGTTTGAAAGGATGTACATACATTAGTACTGTAGTGATCTGATTTTTTTGTAAAGGGAGAGATTATTAATATTGATGGAGTCATCCTACCTGCCCTTGCAAATCTCCCCATAGATGATTCTAACACTGAAATATTTACTGAGTTTCTATGATGTCATTGAGTTAGACACTATAGAATACCAAAACATGATCAGGAGGGGGGTTGATGATAAGAAGTTTTCCTAGTCAAAGGTAAATATAGTTTCACTTAGAATAGGAAAGATTTAATAAGAACTTATTCCTTTTTTTTTTTTTTTTGTACTGGAGATTGAACCACTGAACCATACCCCCAGCCCTTTTTGTCTTTTATTTTCAAACAGGGCTTCACTAAATTACCTAGGATCTCACTAAAGTGCTGAGGCTGGCTTCCAACTTGTAGTCCTCCTGCCTCAGCTTCCTGAGATGCTGGATTACACGGTGCACCACTCCACCCAGCTAAAGAAGTCAGTCCTTATCTCTGGGATCCCTTTTCAAATAACTTTGTTGTCTACAAAGTTTGTTTCAGCCTTTGGATTTGGAGAGGAATCTAGGCCTAGGGTCGGCTCGCTGGCCTGGCCTGTTTTATGTGACCATTCATTTCTCCGCAAGAAGGTGAACCACCGAGTACTTCCTTTCAGATTTCTAAGTAACCAGGAAGTAGTATTTAAGAATTTAAGAGGTATGGAGGGAAGATCTAACAAAGCAGATCAAGCTTCAACTGCTCCTTGTAGACTGAGAAGAAGCTCTCAAGCAACGACGAAGAGATAAAGAAGGTTCCAGAAATGATGTGAAAGGATCAGCATGATAAAAATTGGAATGATGCGGAGATGCAAGGCTTAAAATGACTGGCGTCCCAGTTTGTCTCAAGCTTTGAGCAGAAAAAAAAAATGAAATCACAGGATACTGGAGAGAGAAAGAGAGAGACAAGTGTAGATTCCATCAATAATTAATGCAATTAGTGACAGATGTTACAGACCCAAAAGTGGGCTGTGCAAAGAGAGGGTAATGAAAAGTAGAGTTTGAATAGAGCAAACTGGAAAAGACACCGTGTGGTTGTGACATTGTGTGTATTTCAAAGGTTATTTAACTGCCGGCTAATCACAGAGGAAGGTTTTGTGTAACAGTGAGGCAGAGATAGCAACTGGGAGAGCCAGTGGTTTAGGTGATAAGTCATGGTAGCTTGGTGCAGGATATTAACAGTGCAGCACTGGAGATGCTCAATAATTGTTTTTCTATTTTTTAAAAAAATTGATACTATGGATTGAACCCAGCAGTCTATACAATTGGACTATATCCCCCGACACTTTTTTTTTTAAGGCAGTCTCACAAAATTGCTGAGGCTGGCTTCAAATGTGCAATCCTCCTGCCTCAGCCTCCTGAATCACTGGGATGACAGGCATGTGCCACCACGCCAAGCTCAATAATAAATATTTTAAAGATAGACATGAGAGAACTTGGTGATAAATTATATGTTAGGTACAAGGGAAAGAAATTCAGTGATCACTCCTAATATTTGAACCCACAACACCCAACAGGGTTGTGCTATGGATGTATTAACACATACAGTCTTTCTTGGCAACCTTATGAAACGCTATTGTCAACATCACCACCCGCATGGTGCCAACGAGGAACACGAGTCACAGGGAGATTAGCGACTACTGAGACCACTCTGTTAGCACTCGGCAAAGGCAGGACTCAGACTTGGGCACTTGCCTCTAGAGTCACCTTAACCACTACACTATTCCAAGATGGCACAAATACCAAGAGGCAACAGGGATTGGACAGGTGTGGAGATCCAAAGGGGACTCAGGAGAGGAACATCTTGACAATATAAACTTAAGAATCATTCACTGGATGATATTTAAAGCCATGAGCAGGATACAATCTCCTAGGGCAGGGATTGAAGACACTTATTATGAAAAGTGTCAGATATTTTAGGTCTTGCAGACCATATTGTCTCCATGGTTTGAAAGCATCATGGACAACCCTGGCAATGTCATTTGGAAGGAACATGGGGAAAAAAAGTAAATGAATAGGTTTGGTTATATCCTAATACAATTCTCTCTACAAAAATAGGCAGTGGGGGAGGATTTGGCCTCTTATCCTGGTTTGCAGGCACAGTCTTGTGGAGCTAAATGACTAGAGATGCAAGAGGTAGTCAAACTCTTTCCATTACTGAAGGTGGAGGTTCCCATGGAAAAATAGCAAAGGAGACTGAGGAAGGGAGGGGACCAGAAAGTGGCCAAGAGGAGAATCAATGTCCATCAAAAGAGCCCTAGGGAGGGTGGTCAGGAGGTAAAATCACACATGAGAGAGGTGGAAGGGAATTTGGTCATTTGCTTAAAGATCCTGACTCTTACAGATTAAAAAACAACCTGAGGTTCCAGAGGGTGAAATGATTTATTTAAAATCTTTTTTCAGGAATATAATACGTTGGTAGGGTAGTTGCATTATTATGTAAACTAGCTGTTCTAAAGCATACACAAATATCATGTAATTTAGCTTCAGATAAAGCAAGATTTGGCCAACCACAGAATCCCACGGACTGAGTTCTTGAATGTGCAGTGTGGTTCAACAAATATTGGCTGGACACCATCTGTGTTTCTGCATGTGTATCTGGCTTGCAGCCACAGAGTTAAAAGAGGTGGTAACAACCCTCAAGGCACTGTAGGTCAGAAGGGAAACTGGAAAAAGAAATAGATATTTTCAAAAACTTAAGTTGAGGATTTGGGGCAGAGGCTAGTCAGGTGCGATGTACTAGGTTGTGCCACCTCCAAAGTTCCTGTAGTTGGATTCAAGGCCATTAAGTGGGTAATTAGGTTGATGGCCCAATGTGATGGTATTTGGACATAGGGCCATCTTTAGGAGACCATTAGGGTTATAAGAGTTCATGGGAATGGGACCCTCATGATGAGACTGGTAGCTTTGTAAGGGAGAGAAAGAGAGAGAGCCACGCACTCTGTTTTCCATGTGCGGACACAGTGAAAATATCACCATCCGCGATCTGGAAAGTAGCTATCACTAGCAACAAAATCAGTCATGACCTTGATCTTGCATCTCTAGCTTCCACAATCTGTGAGAAACAAATATGAGCTGTTCAAACCACATTCTTCATGTAATATTGTTGCATCCCAAGATGACTAAGACTCAGATGCCCTGAGAACACAGAGGAGGGACACCTTCTCTGGGCTTCAGGGAAAATTTCCTGGATGAAGAGTTCTCCCAAATGCCTCCTTCAACCTGAGTTAGGACCTCCCCACCCACACCTATCGATGATTCTGGACTCGCTAGTCTTTTCTTCACCATCACACATCCTCCTTTATAATAGTTTAATTGGCTCCTTCATGTTTTTCATTCCTCTACAAGGTCTTCCCACAAATTTCTTGACACCAGGGCGCCATATTGTTTGTGGTCACTTTTCCAGGAACCTCACACACCATGAGTCAGAGTGGACAGGTGAATTACAGTTTTAGTGAATGTATGAAGGCAGGAGAGATTGACTCCATTCCCCCAGCGCTTCAGTTAAGGATGGACAGGGATACCTAGGCAAAGAAGAAGAATCTTGTCATAAACAAGATCTGAATGTCACCAGTATTCAAATGTCAAATTTGTCTGAATGAATATCGCACCCTGACAAATGGAATGGCCTCTGGTAGGAACTATACAAGCAGTTCCTCAGACCCACAAGGTTCCAGGTAAGCCAGGGGCACAAGGACAGTTGGCCATCCAGGCCTGTCTCCATGAGGGAGCTACTGTCCATCCTGCAGCAAGCCTCGGTCACCAGTGGTCTGTTCCATAACAGCTTCCAGCTTTTGTCTTTTAATGTTTCCTCCTTGCTCCAGGCCCTCTGGGATGAGCCTGAGCTACACGGGTGACTTGCATGTCCCACATTGTAACTCTCTGATATTCCCAGATGAACTCTTTGCTTTGGAGAGTTGATCTCTCCAGTCCTCATTTTAGTTTGACAAGAGGAAGCCGTTTAAGGAAAGGTGTAGACCTAGAGAGCAACATGGAGCATGTGGGCAAGAACAGGGAGACAGGGAGGTCTGAAGCAGACAGGTGGGGGGGTCTGAGACACAGGTACAGTGTTTGCAGTGTACCAGGAAGCACCCCAAGTTATTTATCATATTAACTCCTTCCGTGCTCATCACGGCCTTTTGAGATAAGCAGTATCCTGTGATTCCGTTTTTCAGAACAGGAAACGGAGGCACAGAATTGGGGAGAAGCCTCTTCAAGGTTGTATAACTAGTGAGGCCTGAAGCCAGAATAGGATCCTGGACAATCAGTCTCCAGAGTGGCTTTTGTCGAGAGAGGTGGCGACCACCTTACTCAGGCCTTGCAAGCGTAGCCTAGGAAGCCTGAGTCTTAGTAAGCAGACGACTGGAAGCCATCGATGGGGACAGCAATCTGTGTAGCTTTCCCTTACAGTGGGGAAGGCTCCTGGAGCTGTGACACTTCAGTAGAGACATCTTGAGAAACCAGGGATGACGAAGGAGGGGACAGATACCAGAAATACTTGTGGGGTAGGACTGTCAGGGTGGATTACCAGCAGAAAGTGAAACAGAGAGACCTAAAATGAGTTGGCCTGCACGGTGGTGCATGCCTGTAATCCCTGCGGCTTGGGAGGCTGAGGCAGGAGAATCGTGAGTTCAAAGCCAGCCTCAGCAAAAGAGAGGCATTGAGCAACTCAGTGAGACGACCCCCCCCCCTAAATAAAGTTGGAAAGGTGGTTTAGGTGATTAACTGAGACAGAATCTAAGCAGGGAATGTGCCAGGAGACAGTGATCCTGCTAGATTTACCTATGCTAATTCCAAGGTGCCTTGGGACAATCACAGGCAGGTATTCCAAAGGCAGTTAAGCATTGAAGTCTGAAACCTAGGGAGGAGGTGTCTGCTAGACTTAAGAAGTCTGGAGTCCTCAGTGTGCAGGCAGTGGTTAAAGCAGGAGAACAATGACTCTGCTATTGTCAAATTTATGTGCATGAATATACCTGTCAGCGGGCTTGCAACTCTGGAAGCCCAATTATTAAAAGCCTGCCACGGGGACTTTCTCAGCTGAATCTGCAAATTATATTACAAAATGGCAGAGGAACTCTATTGGTCTCAGGCTCTTGATGTGTCCCCAAAGATTTTAACAAGAAATAGTAGCACAGTCTCCTACACAAATACCCAAAGAAAAGCAAAAAATAAAATGCCATCAATAAAAATCAAATATCTCCCTTGCAAAACGTAAAGGATATCGGAGTAGAAGTTGAATTCTGACGCTTTTCTTGCACTCTTTTGGCAAAATTCTTCCTTCCAACATATGAAATGAGGTGGCCTCCATTTGCCCTAACTCTGTATTTTTTTTAGTTGTGACTCATAAAACTTCCTACATGGTACTGAGGAATTTCTGACAATGGCAGACTTAATTAATGTTTCCAGCTGTGTGGAATGTTCTGAGCCCCAGGCTGTGAAGAGAGGTGTACTAAATAGGAGGTATCTATCCATTCAGGTATAACAGCTCTTGATCTCAGCTCCAAGACCTGTGGAATTGGGGTAAAAGCAGCAATGCTTGAATCCTTCATTGCCCTTCTTGCATCTATTTTCAAAATTGAGGGTTGCAGCCAAATCTTGTGTATTAGTCTGTGAGCAAGACGTGTGCGTATTCCCGAGACCCAGGGAATCAGACAGTGGCGGAGCTTTCTTCATACAGTGCTGATCCCACAGCAGCTTTCACCCATGAGCAAGGTAACTGAGGCAGCAGGAGGGGCTGGATCACAGCACAGATTTCCCGTGTGAGGTCTAATACACTTTTAGAATCCCACACAGGGTTTCTAGATGAGCTCCCTGGAGTTAAAGCAAAACAGGGTTTGGAACCCTAGAGATGGGTTTAAAGTCGGATGGAATGCTGATTTGCATGTAATTTGGATCAAGCACTTGGTCCATCCAGGATAGCTGTACAATCTTTAGTAAACCATGAATAAAGCAATAAACTAGCCTTGCTATTAACAGTGAGTCACTAGTACTTACTAGTACTGAATTACTAGCACTGAATCACTTACCTATTGCCACAGAGCAGAGCATCCCCAAATCTGGGGGCTGAAAAACAGTGCTTATGTATTATTGCAATCCATCCATTTGCAGGGCAGCTAGGGGCTCTGGGTTTGGCTGCCCTGGCTCTGTGTGACACTTTGTTTCATGCTTCTCTAAGCCACTTCCTGGAACCCGCCAGCTTGCCTGAGAAATGCCCTTCTTGTGGTGCTGGTAGCTGAAGGAGAAGAGCAAGAGAAACATTAAACACTTAGGTATATAGTCCCTCTGGCCCCATTCCATCAGTCAAAGTAAATGACATGGCCCAGATCGTAGTCACTTCAAAGTCACACGGCAAAGGAGAGCTATACCAGCCTGCATCCCAGGAGGGATGGAGACTTGGGACCATTGAAGTCATCCAGCATAGTTAGGACAACAGTTAAAACACAAAAGTGCTTTGCTAAGTTGCAAAGACAGTGTTCTCTCATTAATCAAATTTCAAAGAACCATAATTAATCAAATTAATGTACTTACCTAATTAGCGGCAATTTAAAGGCCATTTTTTTAAAGATTTATACTGCTTAATTATCTGCTCTGTTTCAGAAACTCAAGACATATTTGTTCATCATTATCAAAGCACCTTTCATTTTTATAAAACAATAACAAAATACTTGGTATTATAATAATACATATACTATACATATACACAAAACTTTCATGTGGTTTTGTTATTTTATTTTTATTTTGGGGTACTGGGGATTGAACTCAGGGGCACTTGACCACTGAGCCACATCCTCAACCCTATTTTGTATTTTATTTAGAGCCTCGCTTTTGCTGAGGCTGGCTTTGAACCTGAGATCCTCCTACCTTAGCCTCCCAACCTGCTGGGATTACAGGTATGCACCACCACGCCCGACTTCCATGTGTTATTCTTGCAGACCAATGTAAGGCTGTTAAAGGATATACAAAGACAGTCTTGATGTGTCCTGGGTCTGCTAAAAAAATAAATAAATAAAATAATTGCCTGGCTGACCTCTGGTGCTAAAGAAATATCATCTTTGCTCTTCAATCCATGTTCTAAAGGGAGAGGACTCTATCCTCCACTCCAGTCATAGGTGTAAAAGGAGTAATTCTCAATGCTCCGGAATCCATGCATTATTCTTGAGTCAGGTGCTTGTACCCAGATCAGCGTTGGGTAAGTACCACTGAGAAGCCAGGGTTCAGTTCAGTCACTTTTCTCTGTAAGCAGAGTTTTTAGGATAAAGTGCTGAGAAAGGACAGAGTGTCCGAGGCAGAAGCAGGTGGTACATGCCTAAAGGTAGCTGGAGGGAATTTCCATGGCGTGCGTATTCCCACCCCGTCCACAGCTTGCTCATCCAGCTTCATAAGTTTATTATATGTGCATCTTTTCTTTACATTACAGAAACAGTGACCCAATCAGAAAAAAAAAACCTTTCTTTCTCTTTCATTTTTCTTATCCTGCCTTCCTGAGGACTGAGGGGTGGGGATGTGGATAGCTTAGCCCCCTCACACAATCCAGTTGTCTTTGGAAAATGGCCTTGGAAACCAGCCAGGTTACATTGTTATCCTTCTGTCAATTACAAATGTGCCAGACACCCAAAGCTCTGGGGAGGACGTGCGATTATTACAAGGGACACCCAAGAGAAAGTGCCCAGTGTCATCTTTGACTTGCCAGGCGACCTTTAGAAAATCAGATGTGTAAGAGAGGGAGGATGAATTGTTCTCAGGGCCAATCATGCAAATGAGTTGAAACCACCAAAGATAGAAAGCAATCAGGGCAAGGAGAATTCCAAAGAATCCTTCCCCCACTCCCTTTGCCCATGAAAGAAAGAGAACCTGTTCCAAATAATAGCTGAAGACCGTCCCCAGATATTAGTCAAAATTTACCACCCTGATTCTATTCATGTGTCTTAATCCCAAATGCCTTCTCCCTGCCAAAAACCCATGTCTCCAATACCCGTCCTTTCATTTTTTGGTGAAGCACTAATGATTTTATAAAATAACTTCTAAAAATCCCTAGTCCCAATGCCAGCAAACCTTTGTTTCCCCTTGGAGGTTGGGCTGTGGCGGGTCAGAGATAGAATAGAAACAGAAATGCAGACAAGTCTATTTTCATCATGTGTCTACAGCAACTCCTTTTGGGGTCCTCCTCTTCAGAGGGAACTGTGCTTTCCAAAGCAGGGATGAAAGGAGGGAATTCCTCATGGCTGGAGAATTTGCCTGCTCAGAATCTGTGTCAATAAGAGATGCTCTGAACTGCCCTCGGAGCTGGGTAAGAAGAAAGCCACCCCAGACTCACCACCAACTAGGTGGTAAGAACCCACCACTTTCTTGGGTATCTTATATATGTGTCCTTTACTGGGCACCAGAATGACTTTGTAATTCAGCTTACGTAAGAAGTAAAGGTCACTGGCTATCATCTCCCCCATGAGCAGAGCCAGTCTGCGTTATGAGTGGGTATGCATGTCAGCACCTCATCAGCTAAGAGGTCCTTTTGAACTTGGACATCCAGGGTCTTATTAGAGTTAGGTTACATAGGCAGCAGTGATTGGATCATTGCCCACACTCGATCTCCAACTCCCTCTGTCCTCCCTGGAAGTCAACTCTCTAATCTCATGCTTGACCTCCCCGCTAACCAGGCCCCAGCCTGTCATCTCATGGGTGTGTTCTCATGAAAATTCCAAGGACATAAAAGTTCCAAGGAAAAAAAAATTGAAATTCCAAGGACGTAAGAGTGCCCCCTCAGAAGCATAAAAGCCAAATTCTTCTCATGCAGCCTTGACTGAAATAGAAATTTACATGTATAAGTAAATACAAACCCATTCCGTGTGCATGTTTTTGTGTATCTCCTTGAAATATCTACACATGCAACTTGGCTATAGTGATAAACCATCAGGAAGATTGAAATAGAAGGCACTGGAGGGACCCAAGGAGACGCAAACCCAATCAACAAACATAAAAGTCCTGCAGTTTTTTTATCGGCAGAAACAAACATGGGGTGGTGTATCAATAGTGCCATCTCACTCCAAGCTCAGTAACTTGCCAAAAGCATGAAAGAAGTCCCCAACACAGGTTATGCACATGGCTAAGGTTTATCACAGCAAATGCACACAGAAAAAGCCAGCCAGGAAGAGGTGCACCAAGTAGACCCCATGTCAATCAGGCATCGGCTTTGGGGTCCTTCTCTATCTGGGATCATACAGGACACAACTTGTTCTCTGACAGGAAGCTACAGCAAGATTCTCTGAATTGTCTTTGCCCAGTGAGTCCCAGTTGAGCCTCAGGGTCTGAGGCAGTCATCGATTCTAGTCACATCAACTCCCTGCCATGCCTCTGGCCACAGCAATGGAAACTCAGTGCTCTGGTAATGAAGTCAGGCCCACCACATCAATCTTTTGTGTGTGCAAGGCTATCTTGACAAGCTAGTATGGCATGGCCTGTTGCTCCAGGTGTGTACAATGAAATCATCAATCATTAATGTAAGGAATCTTCCAAGGAGGTACGTATTCTCCGTGGGTTGGTGGGCCCAGGTGGATCATGATTTCAGGTTTCCATTGAGATGGGTAAAGAACGAGCTATATAGAACCTTCTGTGTCAATAGAAGGAGGTTAGCATGACTGAGACCTAAGAGCCGCCAAATGGTGCGTACAACACAAAAATCTTAAAATCGTGAGCAAGTGGGGTGGGAATTCTAGCTGGATCTGAGCAATGCTAGGGCAGCACAGGCTTGAGAGAGTCCTACCTTGTTAATCAAAGGGACTGGAATAAATGCACCTCTAAGGAACATATGGATGGCTGTGTTATTCTAACGTCTGGTTCCATCCAATGCAATGAATCCTGTCCTAGTTTTCATGACCACGATGCAAGCTGAATGAGGGCAGCCCACTTCAGTCCCCACTGCCAGGCTATGGCTCATGCCAAGTGTTCAGGAAGCCAATGATGAAATCATAAGTTAAGAATCCAAAAACCCTGATGCAATTTTAAAAAGAAATTTTTAAAATTTGTTTTAATTAGTTATACATGACAGTAGAATCCATTTATGCACTTTGATATATCATACATAGATGGGATGTGATTTCTCATTTTTCTGAGGGTACATTTTGCAGAATCATGTTGGTCAAGCAGTCACATAGATACATACAGTAATCATGTCTATTTCCTTCTTCTATCTTTCCATCACTCCCCTCTACCTAATCTAAGGTAACACTATTCTTCCCTAGTGCCCCCCCTTATTGTGAATCAGCATCTGCATATTAGAGAAAACATTCAGCCTTTGGTTTTTTGAGATTGGCTTATTTCACTTGGCATGATATTCTCCAGCTCCAACCATTTACTTGCAAATGCCATAATGTCCCTGAGTAATATTCCACTGAGTATATATGCCACATTTTCTTTATGCATTCATCTATTGAGGAACACCTAGGTTGATTCTGTAGTGGAGCTATTGTGAATTGAACTGCTATAAACATTGATGTGGCTGTGTCCCTGTAGTATGATGATCTTAAGTCCTTTGGGTATAAAACAAGGAGTGGGATAGCTGAGTCAAATGGTGGTTCCATTCCCCATTTTCTAAGGAATCTCCATACTGCTTTCCATAGTGGTTGCATCAATTTGCAGTCCCACCACAATGTCTGAGTGTGCCTTTTCCCCACATCCTCGTCAACATTCATTGTTGCCTGTATTCTTGATGATTGCCATTCTGACAGGAGTGGGATGAAATTTTAGAGTATTTTTGATTTACATTGCTCTAATTGCTAGAGATGTTGAACACTTTTTCATATATTTGTTGATCAGTTGTATTTCTTCTTCTTTGAAGTGTCTGTTCAGTTCCTTGACCCACTTATTGATGAGGTTATTAAAAGTCTGATGAGACTGAGGTTGTGGCTCAGTGGTAGAGCACTTGCCTAGCGCGGGTGAAACACCAGGTTCGATCCTCAACACTACATAAAAATAAATAAACAAAATAAAGAGATTGTGTCTATCTACAACTAAATTTTTTTAAAAAACATTAGTTGTAAAATATCTATCTCTGATCTACTTAGAACACTGCAGATCACATGCATCCTCCCTACCCCAGCAACTGAGGGACTCCAGGTATCATAATGAGGTATTTGACACACCTTGACTTGTGGCCATAGACCACTTACATCAGGATTATCTGGTTATCTTAGCAAGAGTGCACCTTCCTGATTTCCACTCCCAAATGGAGCTGGGGGTTGAAAAAGGGCATGTTAACATGTCCTTTGGTGATTCTTGTGTCCATTAAAACAGAATCTCCGACATAAGTCCTTAGTGCTAATCGCCCATAGGCTCAATAAATGAAGTACTCACAATGGGTCAGGTCTAAATATGTACCCGTGGCTGGTTGAACAACAGAATGATCATGGACTGGGTCCCTTTTGTAGGGTATTATCTCCATGTTGAAGGCCATAGGGTGGAGGGATATCCTGCCTCTGATTCTCAGCGATGGGAAAAGTTTAATTTTTAAGCGTGCTTAAACCTTATTTCATCTTCTGTATAGGGAGAATAGAGATGTCTAACTGGCAGCATATTTTAAAAGATTAATGAGGTAATGCATGCAAAACACTTAGCACAGTGAAATGGTAATTTTCAAATGTCAAGGTTTTATTAGTGAGATTTCAGGCAGGCAGAAAACAGAGACTATAGGCAGTGAGCTCAGGCCAGAGGGTTTACCTGAGGCGTTCATTCTTGGAACACAGTCACGGGCCAGACTTCTGCCTGTCTTTTTTTTTTACTATTATATTTTTTGTGTTTCTTCCCTATAAATACTAGCCTTATATGAGTCAAAATCCATACCTTTTCCTTCCCATTTCTCAGCCCCTATCACCCTGAGCTTGAGAATGTTGTTTTTTTTTTTTTTTTTTTTTTTTGGCAATGATTTTCACTACTAAGGTTTCAATGTGGTTTGTTTCCCAAAGTTTCATGTTTTGGAAGTTTGGTTTCCAGGGTTTGGGTTCTGTGGTGGTGGAGCCTTGAAGAGTAGGGCCCTTGGGCAGATAAGTAAGTCATCTATAGATTAATGCTCCTCTCATGAAGTGGATTGAGTCTCTGAGTCTTAGGAGAGTGAGTTGTTACAAAATAAGGCCACACCAAGTGCTTGTCCCCATTTTATGCAAGTGGCCGGTTCTCCTACTTCTCCACTGTGTCCTAATACCTCTAAAAATCCCTCACGAGGATGCCAATGACATGCTATTTGGACCCTGTAGACACCAGAATCATGAGCCAAATAAACCTCTCTTCTTTATGCATTACCCCACCTCAGATATTTGGTTATAGCAACACAGAACAGACGAATACACTCATTATGCCCTTTGAGACAGGCACTTTGTCCCTTGGTATTTGTATCTCCAGCAATCATTACTGTCTGTGACAACAGTTATTATATGATAAATATTTTTAAATGAACTAGTAAAGAAAGAAGAATGAATGATGCTTTAAGAAATATTTGTTCCTCAATTTTTGGGGCTGGGGATGTGGCTCAAGCGGCAGCGTGCTCGCCTGGCATGCGTGTGGCCCAGGTTTGATCCTCAGCACCACATACAAACAAAGATGTTGTGTCCGCCGAAAACTAAAAAATTATACATAAAGAATTCTTTCTCCTTAAAAAAAAAAAAGAAATATTTGGTCTGGGCCATCTATGGACAAGACAGGAGACACGACTCAGTTTGAATTTGTATAATGCTACCTTGTGAGTCAATTTAGGTGATGCATCTTTATTTTTTAATTGTTATTATTATTATCATTTTTTTGGTACCAGCAATTGAACTCAGAGGTGCTTAACCCCTGAACCACATCCCCAGCCCTTTTGTGTATTTTATTTAGAGACAGGGTCTCACTGAGTTGCGAGGGCCTCTCTAAGTTGCGGAGGCTGGCTTTGAACGCTCGATCCTCCTGCCTCAGCCTCCCGAGTCGCTGGCATTACAGGCATACATCTTTAAAGTGATGCTTTCTTCTTCTCATGGCACCTTTACTTATCCTATTATTTCTGTTTGACCACTTGATTCACACGGACTCATCTGGAAGACCATGTTCTTGAAGAAACAATCTGAGAGAAGGTCTCCTTCTTCAACATCTGAGGGTCTATCCTCTGAGGATTAATACCCTGAATTAGGAATGCGGATCTTGACCCAGGATGACAACATCAGTCAGTTCTTTCTACTCTAGAAATGAGAGCATTTTAATTCAGAAATCTGCCAGGCAGTTTCCCATGTGCTGATGAACACTGTGACAGTGAAATAAGTTGGCAGAGACCGATGCTCTCCTGCATCTATTATTCTAGAAAGGGAAGGAAGGACCTTGTATTCTTATTCCCTGTACATCCTTCTCCCCCTCTATTTTTTTAAGTACTTAAATGCACCGAAATGTGGAATAGCTTTGTGTCTTCTCGTCCTTCTCAAAATTTGGAACTCAGCAAAAGAGACAAGGTGAAGCAATAATCATGAAAAAGAACACATAAAATAGTGAGTAGCCTTTGTTTAAATTCCCACAAAAGCCTCAGGTTTTATTGCAATATAAAAGCCACTGATGTAATGCTTGCTGGATGTGCTTAGCGGGGGCACCCCATGAAGATTCTTTGAGCAGGAAAAACAGCTGGTTTGCCAAATCTGCACATTTGGCTGTACAACTGGCTCTATTGGTAGCTTCAGGCTAGCAATATTTCTTCTTCTTCTTTTTTTTTTCCTGACAATTTACATGCTGCTCCAGCCCAAGGTGTCTGAAACAAAGTCTTTGCATAAACACCAGTTAGAAAAGAACTTGGCTCCCAACCCTGGTCAGAAGACGGCTTTGAAAAGGAAATTCACACTGCCTCTATGGTAATGTGATAAGGCTACACCCTTTCAGCAGAAATTTGCTCTGCGAGGCTTATTATTTTAGATGGATTTATGCAAAAATGGAATGTCAGTAATCCCTATTGTCTGCCTTAATACCATTATTCCCATTACAGTATCATGCTTACCTGAGCTGCTTTTGGAGGCTAGAACCCTCCAGATGCATGAAGACAGAGATAACTGTGCAGGAAGAGGGTTGCATACAAATTGTGCTATGTTGGCACAGATTCTCTCCTCGGTTCCTCACAGACAAAGCAGTTTAATTCCGTGTGTGTGTGTGTGTGTGTGTGTGTGTGTGTGTTTGTTTTCTTAAAACAATGCCCCCCCCCAAATAGATCATTTTCTTGGATCTCCAAATTCCTAACTACTTAAAAGCCAGATTTGATCAGATTAAAATTTGATTAATTTTAATTAAAATTTCTTTGTGGAAAATCACTTTGGGAGCCCAGTCAACTTCTGGAGAATACATAAATATAATTTTAACTTTATCTGATTTACTCTAAAACAGAATCAAGTGAGCGCATTTGAAATCAAGTACAACAACGACGATCTATGCTATCTTCGGGCTTGTATTTATTTTCTAAACAATTGATTTTCCATATTATCCTTAGGTCCCAGGGCACAGCGTGTAAAGACATCACAGTGAGATATAAAGTGAGCTAGAAAAATTAAATGAATTATATCGAAATTCTCTAGCGTGGTAAAAATCTATGATATGCAACATTTGAAAGTTGAAAAAAAAATCTATAACATCCATTCAAATTCAGTCATGGTAAAAGTAAGCATCATTACAACTATCTTCCCAACGGGAAAATAATAGATTGTATTATGAGAATCTTTGGTACAAAGGACCTTATTATTTTTAAAAATTTGGAATAGGGATTGGAGGTATATACTTAGAGCATGTACTTAGTATGCACAAGGGTTCAATTTCCAGCAACAGAAAACCAGTTGCTTACGGCTCTTGCAGTGAGGCCTATTTATGTGGCCATATTGTGTTTAATGTGGGGGCACCCGCCCTGTTTAATAGCTAGTGGTTAGTGATATGCAGAGGGTCGTCAATTTCCTGTCACACAGGAAGCAATAGAAGAGCAGAGTTAGGGATCAGGGTTTCTATAGGGATACTGGAAAGATGTCAGATGGAGCTGGAAGGGGTGGGCTGACTTTTTCAGGTGTGATTTCTCCAGAGACTTGCCTGTTGTTTCAGCGCCTCAAGGCAAATTATAATCATTGCAAGTGTAATAACTTTGTGGAAGAGGTAGAAAGTTACAAAGCATAGACCATGCTTGGTGTCCTGGGCTCATAATTTAATCTTAACTCTCCTAATTAAGCATGTATTGTTAAATGAAGTAACACCGGGCTTAGAAATTATCAAGCAGGTGTTTAAAAGACTTCAGTAAGCATTTCTGCTATAGCCTAATTAGTGCTCAAATACATTTTACCATGCCCACTCATCATTATTTCTTCTTCATTAGTTGCTGATATGTTGTATAATGCTCCACACTCAAAAGATATTAAAGAGACATCACGGCTAAGTGTTGCTTGTGATTCTGAATTGTGTCCTTTGGCTATATTGTATTCACTCATTGTAAAGTAAAAATTCAGGTTTCTTATTAGGTGTGTATATACAAACACATTTAAATAGTGCTATTTTCTTACCCAGCATTTATCTGAAGTCTCACTTGGTGAACTTGCACTTGCTTAAAATTTTAGTGGAATATGTATATTTGTCTCTCCAGAGAAATGTTATAATTAATTGAACATAAGTAATGAAATGATGCTTTATAAAGCTTTGTTCTTCTTAAGTGTATTGAAGACAAAATTTCAGCACTTCATAGCTTCTAACTGTTTTGATGCTATTCTATTTCCACAACTAACTAAGGCTATTCTGCCTTACGTTTAGACTTTTAGCTCATAGATAGAATATTTAGTGAAATGTGAAATGGCTGCTTTTTCAAGTAAAGTCACAATGATGTTCAACTGAACTTAGTAAAATAATTCAGCGGGTGTCAATATATTAGTCAATTGAATATTTAGGAGGCCTCTCAATTCAGTGTTGTATCAGAAGCTGGCAAATGCAAAGGAATATCGAACATGGTGTTTTAGTACTGCATTTTTTTTAATAATCCAAAATCTTTATTTGGAAATACTTCCTCAAACCTCAAATGGTTGGGAAAATATATATAACTTGGAAAGAGAAAGCTATCATTTCTAGTAGCATTAAATGTAAACATAGTAACTTGAAATCTCTGATGACAAGATATGCCTACAGAAAGATATCAGTTAAAGTCTGAACCATTATGCCTTATGCCTAGAGAGCTAATCTAGCAAACCCATGTTCGAATGTATTTTGACTACTGGCCCGAAGTGGCATAGCAAGTGTATGTTGTGAGAAAATAGCTTTGTGTGCAGTTCGTATTTGTATGGGGCTTTATGAAATGAAAATCCTTGTGCACTTTATAACTATGGAATCATTTCAGAAAAGATATTTGCAGAGAATGGAGGATTAATTATATTTTGCCATTTCCTAATTATCCATACTTACTTTTATGCTCTAATTATTTTTCATGTTTCTAAGCTTTTCTGTTGTTTGTCTTTAATAAGATATAATCAACAACTCATTAGGGTCCTGGGGGAAGGTGGAATGGGAGGGAGGATATGTGGGACGACTATGTTTTGCTTTCAATGTTTTTCCCTACTAAGTTATTGTATGTCATTATCTTTATTTTCATTTATCTGTTCTTTGCAGGATATAGCATTATTTGTTTGTGCTCCTTTGTAGTTGGTCCTCAGGCAGATCATTGTTGCAAAATTCATCATCATTGTGTGTTGTTCTTCATTTTCCCTAATGAAGTTTCTGCTGGTGCCCTGGGGTCTGGTTTGGCTTTGTCATATTCAATTTAATGTGTGTAGAAAGTCACTTTGACCCATTTTGGACTGTGCTCATCATAATTGGTCCCATTCTGCTTTCGTCTTGTATGTGATGTTGTTTACATGAAGTCATACACTTTCTAAATGGAAATACTTTATACTCCATTTTAATTATAATATTTATTTAGTTTGCAGACTTATGATTACCTAGCATTCTTAATCTTGACCCTTCCTGCATACCTAGAAAGCTGGAATACATAGAATTTGAAACGATAATTGACCCTTCTCACTTGCAAAAGCATAAATCCCCCTAGAGGAGCAAAACCATTTCTCTCCATGGGAAAACGAAGCATATGGAGCAGGCATACTAACCTTTCATCTGTCTTACTTTAGGTTTCACTAATAATTCCAGACTTTAGTTGAATTTGGGGGAATTTTATTCCATGTGCCCTTTAATCTACTACATTGCCACACTATATTCCACTGTTGTTTTTTAAACATTCTGTACCATTGAGTACTTGATTTCCTTTGCCATTTGCTATTCTATATTTATTCTATGTATACTATGCTGTGCTATATTATGGATCAGTGCGTTTGCACAGGGAAAATGAAGTGCTCATTAAGTCTTCTGTCTGGAAGAAATGGAGACTCGTCCAGCACTATTCAGCCTGGAATCTGGCTTGCCTCCTAGAGTCTGAGTTAGGTGCCCATTTTCCTTTCTCCATTGAAGTATCATATTGTGTATTTATCATATGTTTGATTCCACCAAAGTCAAATGTTGGCTCAGATAACCAATTTCCTCATCAGACCAAGTTTCCTATAGGTTAGGACTGAGCTGTGTTTGCTTCTTTCCTTCTTTCTGAGTGCTCTTCAGTTCTTTCTTTTCAAGGCCAGCCTGCATTCTGCTTCCACTGATTTCTGATTACCAAAACCCTCACTGCCCACTGGCTGCCATACCATACTTTCTCCGACTGTTGATGCTCCAGATTTATTTCTCTGACATTTGTCAAATTATATCACTTGTTTAATTTTCTGCTTCCTGTAGAATATTCATTCTATCCCTTTTATCACCTCAACTACGTTATAATGAGATCTCAATATATATCAATCTTCTCCCCACTACACTATGCCATGTACAGTATGGCACATGTTCATTCACTCCAAAACAGCATTTGGTCAAACAAAATACCCCTTCCTTCGTAAGTTGAAACATATATGTGTATGAAATAAATGATATGCAGTATGAAAATATTTGTGTACCTGAGTGTATGTTTGGATATATAGAAATGTATCCTTTATCAAATATAAATTGAGATTATTTGAAGCTTTATTTAATCTGAGATGCCTTTCTGGATACTCAAAGTTTTTGTAAGGTGCCCTTTTTCCTTACCCATTAGTATATTCATCTATTTTAGATTCTAATTATTGAAAATTATTTTTATATTATGGGTATGTGCTCTAATACATTTATTGACTACCTATTACATTGTAAGCATTATAATCTTTTACTTGGAAATTTATCAAAGGAAATCCAAACTATCTTTCTACTTGAGCTTCGTTGAGGAAAGCAGTTCTTATCATCGTCATAGACTTTAATGTTTTTTTTTCCAGTGTTGGAATTAAACCCAGGGCTTCATGCACACTAGGCAAGCCCTAGTTATATTCCCAGCCCAATTTTTAACTTGTAATATAATATTCAAATAGTTTTAGTAGGAGTTATCTGATATTGAACACACTTATTTTTTAATACTTTGTTGCCATTCATATATAAGGATTTCTCTTATACATTAAAAAATAACATCATATTTTTAAATATTTTAAAAATAACATCTCTATTACTGATTAATTTAATTCTTGGTAAATGGTTACTTGCATAAGAAAGGGTTGCATATTACTGAAAATATTACTCCTTTTTCTTAGGTTGAATATTAGCCTTATGTGTCTTCCCCCCACCACCCAGGCTGCTTCCATTTGCCTATTTCATCTTTTAGTAGAATCATTATGCATTGGTAATTGTTTTTAAATCACACTGTTAGGATATTTAAATTTGTTGATTGCACCAATCTACCATCATTCAAAATTAATCAAGCAAATTTAAATCTTTATATTCTCTATTCCACTTTCATTTCTATGATAATATTAGCATCTTTGTACTCACTGCCAGTGAAAGTTCGTTTAATGGTAACCCTTCATTTTCACTTCTGAGCATCTATATTTAGCAATTTCTGAGTATTCTGATTTTTGTAGTTTCTAGTTAGCTATATTTAAAATTCTACTGGGACTTACTTCTATTATTATCTTACTGAGATAAGTCTTTTTCCCTTAAATTTCATGTTATTCATTATTAATTTTAGCAAAACTCCACTTTATGTAGAGCCTAGTGATAATCAAGCAATAGTCTTAAAAAATAAATAATTATTCTTTTGTGGGAGGTAGTAGATATGAACTGGGGGTGGGGAAAGATAATGAGTCTATTTTTATGCTTTAGTTTTAGCCTAATGATTTCAAGTGTTCAGAGCACAGAATTGTGGAAATGCTGAGGAACATGATGCACTCATACCTGTTGAGAAAGTGCAGAGTACTGATCTCAATTAAGTTCTTGAAACATAATTCAATGATTTAATAACTCACTTTTCTCATCACCTCCACAGAGTTTCTGGGATTTGCATGATTCTTTCCCATGAGTTAAATTGGTTAAAAAAATATGCAGCAAGGTATGGCATAAAATACCTTTGGGGTCACTAAAGAGTCTAATGGCAGAATAGGTACTACAGATCCTGGAAGAGTATTAATCCCATGAGGTTTCCCAGGACAAAGGGTTTTATGTCACATAAGATTTGGAGAGATGTATAAATAAGTCAGGCAGTGATGAAAACTCTTCATATATTCAAACCTCGAGCTTCCAGTTCTTTAGCCTCTTCTTAGTTTTTAAAATAACTTTTAATATCCCACAAACTGTTTTTGAGAAAGAATAGAACAAGGGTAATTTGATGGGAGTTTGAGATACAAATGATGCTAACACAGAATTTACTGTATGAAATGTATTTGAAAACTTTGGTTTTTGGGTCTTTCCCATTAACATAAAAACATTACTCAAAACAATACTTTCTTAAAAATCAGGGCAAGATTTAATAAAAGATATTAATCTATTTCTCAAGACAAGAATTATTTCCTTTTAAAGCACTCTGAATATTTAATTCTAAGCACCGTGTCTCAGTGCTTGCTTGCAAAAAGAATAAAAACAAGAACTATATTTGACAGAAACAAATTATTGAAAAATGGGTCTAGAAAAAGATTGTCTGAAATTTGTTTAAAAAAATGTGTGCTATAAAGCCTGTATCTGTCCAGGTATTATCATTATTTTTTTTTTTGGAAAGAGTACTATGGTACTATGGTCTAAGGGCAGTTATAGTGACCTGCAAAGGATATTGACTTTAGTATAAGGTCACAGTATCTGATGTGAAAATGTAGCTTTCTTTGGTTAGGATATCTGAGATACACACGCATATAATATTAAACATATATATATATTCAGATATTCAAATATCTTGGTTATATCTAGTCAGATATCTTGGATGTGAGTTTATATGTAAATATATATATATATATATATATATATATATATAAAATATAGGTGTATATATACATATATATATATATATACACATATACATACATACATGTGTGTGTGTGTGTGTGTGTGTGTATATATATATATATATATATATATATATATATACCCTCCCTTGTAGTTTGACTACTGCAAAAGGAAGGTGTTGACTAGAAAATGCAAAGACATGCCATATTTCTAATTCTTCATAAATTAAAAACATAGCCATTGGATATGTTTGCCCCTATTTCTGTGACTCTGGACAGGCTTGTGACACTTCCAGATATCAAATTCCTACTCTCTGTCCATGAGACTGCAGTGAATTCATACAGATAAAAAAGAGTTGGGATCACCAGCTAGCCTTTTTATATACCTTTCCCTTTATACTCGTAAAACTTGGTTTTCTTTCATTGCAGTTTCATTTCGCATTTCCGTTATAGAGTGAGGTTTAGCTTGACCTCTGCTGTCTTCCATGGGAGAGAGAGAATTTATTTTCACAAATTAAAGATTCTAAATAATATTTTTATATAAATGCTTTTCTGCAATATTAAAATATATATTTTTTCCTTAGCTAATATCTACAGTAATCAAGATAAAATAGTGCGTTTTTAAAAATAACCTTTGTGATAATTTTGTATTTTTGCCATGTGTAGGTGTTTCTACAATACAACAAAATTCAATAAAGCAATGTTTGCTTTGTAATTGGTCTGTTTTTCATCATATTGATAACAGGTAGATTTCATCTTTAACCCCCACATAGTATGTATCACCACTATATTATATTAAGGCAACATTATTTGTAATTACTCTAAGAGCATTTTATGATGCATCTAAGTTAAATAGATCTCTAAAATGTATTGTCCATTTACCATGTGTTTTTAAAGCTATTTTTAAATGAATGAATGTATCTTTTCTCTTTTACCATTTGCTTTTTACAGTTACTGAGATAATTATTTTTAAAAACTCAGAAACTACTTTTGGAGAATTATATCCTACAGTTAAAGTTTACCATGAAGAAAAAGGAAGTATTTATGAAGTACAATAAGATAGAATATTATTCTTTTGTACCCGTCTGTCCCAGAGGTAATTGTTCAATATCCAACATCTCAAACAATTATAATTTACTATTCTAAAGCAATTAAGAACTATGTACTTGCTTGTAATTCTCATATTTACTTACACTTATAAATAATTCATTAAAGTAATTCTGTTGAGAAATGTTTGTGGTAATTTTAACTATCTAAATGTCATTATGGTGTGGTGGAGGCTTCAGATCTGCAAAACAGTGCTGATAGAATGAGCTGTAAAATTCCAACTACAGGTCATGGTCTCAATCATTGTATTTTAATGACTTTTATAGGTCAATGCCAATTCCTAGCTGTCACTTTTCAACCTGTACCTGAATTAGAAGACAAGATTATTCATTTTGCTACAAAATATTAATGTGAAGACCTAAAAGTGACAAAATAGTCTATTTTTTGGTTTTTCTACAAGCAAGTTTGTTTTACATTAAATGGCTTTTTTACAAATTTGAAATGTGAATATATTTTATTTTTTCCCAGTGAGTACACAATACAAAATTGTTTGACAATACTATTAACCAATTTATGCCAATTTCTTTGCCAATCTAACATCAAATGAAACACATTAAGATTTTTGGATGCTGTTTGGTGACTTAAACAAACTACAGTTTTTTTAAAAAAATGCATCTATAAAACAAAGTATAAAAAGTCTACCCACGGCCACAGAATCCCTTATCTTGCAACACTTTTAAAGTCACAATAAATGATTTTAAAATCATGGAATTAAAAAGAATTAGTAAATTGCATGTCATTTAAAGAAATGCATGGTGCTTCATTTGATTTACACATCATAAAGAAGGAAAATAAAAGTAACTTCACCTCTAAGATAATGTGGAAAGACATGTAGCTTTACACCAATTCTTGTCATGTAACTCTATAAACACAATATACAGAAGCAGATGAAAAAACTAACATTAGTGAATATTATGGTTCTGCATATCTTTAATACTGACACACAATTGCTTTCCAGTGGAGATAATCCCCCGTTTGGAGCTCAGTGGCATCATTATTGTTTTATTGTCAATGGACAGTTACATATTTTTATTGAGTAGAAATTAAGAAGTGTTCCACCAAAGCACATACAAACTTTCAACTCAAATTCAATTGAAAATATATTTAAATACCCAGAGCATTAAACTATGACATAGAACACCATTAAATCTGCTATTCAAAGCAAGTAAACTTGCAATGGTTTTACTTCCCTTTGGTTGTATGATAACTTAACATGTTGGTCCTTGTTTTCTTATATTCTCTCTTGAATTGGGTGCAAATCCTCTGAAGGGATCAATTATTTTCATGCCCCTGTACTATCCTAACTTTTTAAAAAATGGCATGGAAAAGATTTAGAGGAGGGTGGGTTGACTCCCTGGCATACACTGGCATACCTGAGTTTGGGCACTGACTGACATGGTTATTTTCTCTAAAGAGACTTTACCCGTTATAAATGAAGCAGTACTCATGTCTGTCTTGACTTCACAGCAATGTTGCCTGTAAGTGCAAGGTAAGTTACATTCTCTCCCACCCACGTTTCCTTCTGATGGCTTATGTAGGCTCTGGTTAGCAGAGTGAGCTCAGTGAATTCCTAATCACATTCATTCAATCAGCTACACAATAAAAATCTACAAAGTTTCCTTAGATTTGTGTTATTCTGTTGACGTTCTGGCTTGTACTGACTGGTAGCTTTATACGTGTATCATATTGATGAAGATTTCTGATTTTTAAGAGTGTTCCTGAATTTATATAGCCATAGCATGTTATTTTGCTCTCTATAAAAGGATGACCATATTGGGTGGAAGATTTTTTGGACCAATTTATTTAAAACTAGGTTTAATGGGCAACATGGATTATTCTAAAAGAACATTCCAAGTAACCACAGGGTTTGTATTGCATTACCTAACTGTTAATTTTTTGTGTACTCAAGACAATCAGGAAGGTATGATGCTATGTTCCAATTATTCTACATGCCATCTACATAAAGACATATTTTTTAAGTCTTGGTTTATTAATTGCCTACAAATGCCAGTTACCAGGAGTCAAGAATCTGTATAATCTATGTGATAAAATTTTAGACTAAATTCAGTGATTGAGGAGCAAAAAGATGAAACACAAATGAATATAACTTCTTTGATATTTGTTTTGAAATAAAGGAGGTGAATTAAGGAACTTCACAAATAAAAAATAAATTCCTCACATCTTAGAGTTGTGAATTATTATGTATTCATTTTTTTGCAAAAGCTTTTTCTCCTCTCCCAGTCTCTTTATTCCAGAGAAATCAAACTGCATGAAAATCCAGGCACTGATGGTAGAAAGTTGATAAAGTGTTTAATAAGTGTGTCTCAGAATTCCTTTTCTCTTCAGTGAAGAAATGAACTACACACGACACCAAGAAGATGTTAAGGTCAATAAAGAACATCACATTCTAGGCTTGCCTGTGCTGATGCAGTCTCAGGGAATTCAAAAGATGGAGCCATTGAACTATGTCATCCCTTTGCTATGACAATAGGACATGAACCAGTGACCGAGCCAATAATGCAGAGTATGAGACCTATTAAAGGGTCTCCTACTTGAGAACTGATCCTGATTGTTACATCGAATAGTTTTGAAGTACTGAATATATCGTAGGAAAAACATAAGAAAATATAGTCAGAGCTAAAATTTAGGATTGCGTAGGTAGCACATGGGAAAATGTCACAAGTGGGAATTTCAAGAAGGTTATCTTCTACTTGACTGATTGACTATACATGTACAGTAGCTAACATATATTTCAAAGTCACATTTATTTTGAGCATACGTAGCTGATGTTCAACTTCTTGTTCTCAAAGTCGTGAGAACAAATGAGGGAGGACACTGTTATTAATGTCCACTTACAAGGTTTGGTTTTATTTAAAAAGTGTGTAAACATGCATTTTTTTCTCCTTTTTAATTTGTCTTTTCAATTTACTCCTTCAAAATGGGTCAAACAGATTTTAGTTGGTAGCCAATTTCTGAGAATGTACCATCAAATATTTATTCCAATAAACTTATGGATGGTGAACTGAACATACTCTGAGCACTGTTTTTTAAGCACTTGCAATTTGGCTCTACCTTTGGTGAAATCAACTTTACATCTTAGTTAAATGAAACATAAAGTTGTATATAGACTGCATTTTTTCAATCATGAATTTAACTGATTCAGTTTTATCCTCTAGTGTGTACTGTACATGTATTAGAAAGACAAAACAAGATATTGCAATAGATTTCATGTTTGGAAGCAGCCTGAGTATGTCCTAATAATAAATTGCTTCTTTACTTGCTAGATAGTTGCGAGTTCATTTTGTTTGTTTCCTTGGGGAACTTCATGTTATATTCTGACTTAATGAGTTGGAGAGATTAATTATGGTAATTCAGAAAATGCTGTTTTAAAAAGCTATAATATAAATACAGCGCTTGTGAAACACCTTAATTTCCTTTTGCTTGTCACCATTCTCAGATGGGTCAATTACAATGACAAGTAAAGTTGATTCTAAATAAAACTTTAATTATCTTTTTTTAAAGCAAGTTTAGTACATCTTTGCTATCTGCATATTTTAATGCATATTCAGCCTAAAGACTTAAAATTCCTTCTTTTGACCCCTTGCTTTTGTCAATAGCAAAATCCATCTTTCTTCTCTTAAAAACAGACTCGTTTCCTGATGTTCAGACTTTGCCAACACCATTGTTCCTTTGCATCTTCCTATTTCTACACCCCAGCTGAAAACCATCTAACAGGATGGGTTACACCAGCATTATCCAACCTAGCTTACAGTACAGAAACCCCCTTCACATTCAATCTTTTCTTCATGTCATGAAGAGTAGAGATTTGTGCTTATCACCAAATAAAATTGCAGTGCAAAATTTAAACATAAAAGTTACACAATTAAAAGTTAATAAATGGCACCACAGCCTATTAATTCACATATAGTACAACAGACCAATAAAAACAGACAATAATAGGAACAGAGCTAAAAAGAGTGAGCTTGCATAGCAATGCACAAAAGAAATTATATACAGAGAAAAATCCTTTTCTTCCTGGAGGGCGAGTTTTGTTTTCTTTCTTTTTATATATATATATATACTCCTGACAAGAAAGAGTTAAGGTGGGTGATGTACTTAACAGAAGAACACAAGTAAAATATCTGTGGGATATGTGTGGCTGTGTGTCTTTACATTGCATTTAGAGTTCTTTTAATAGTACATAAATAAAAGAAATTGTTCATTCCACTGTTTAGAGACTAAGTTCTGGAACTGATCTCAGAGAACAATTGCCATGAATTGTGTTGGGATTTGAGAAGGCCACGCATTAGAGGAGCCTTTGGAAACGGAGTTCTAGGCTGAGAGTGGCTTTCTCCACAGCACTGGGAATCTCAGCCAGTATTTCACATGATTTTCCTGTTAAAGCCTTTTCAGCTATAGTTGAGAGCCAAAACTCACAGGAACCTCATATTTTAGACCACAATGGGCCTGGATTCCTGTGACCTTTCGCCACTCCTTGGGAAGCCTTGCCTGCATGCCATCCCCAAAGCTTTTACTGAAAGGAGATTCCTCAACACTTAATGGCTCCTGAATGAATCAAAACCCACAGTGCCAACTTCTTCATTCTTGAAATATGGCTAGGCCAATACCATGAAGTTTTTGAGAATCCCATGACCAGAAATCTCAGGAGAACCTTTAGATCTCCTGTTGCTCATCATGACTGAACGAGCGAGTGCCATTTTTGACTGAGTGGAATTCATGACCATGGTGAAGAACAGAGATGCCAGTGAGTAGGAGCCAGCAGGGAACTGGGCCTGGAGCAATGGAGTGCAGGTGTGGGATCCAACATCTGTGGTGGGCCCCTGTGGTTCTGTCATTGGCTTCCAAATGACATGTGACTGACAAGGCGCAACCAGCAGACATAAAATATAAAGGCATGTTTTTGTGGGGAGAGGATTTGGTGCCATGCTCAGAATCAAGTTGCTATGCTCAAGTGGGAAAGATATATGGGATAGCAGACCAGTTTGTGTTTTTTCCCTCAGACCCTGACTCACCCCAGGTGGCAGAGCTCCCTCCGGCACTGTGTCCCGGTTGACGTTTTTGTATTTCAAAAACAAACACCAATTTTCCTGGGAAGCTGCAAGAATTGCCACTAAAACTGGAGGGTGAGCCAAAGGCTTCACAATCCACCCAGGGAGAGAGTCATACCCCAACGGCCACAGTTACCTACAAAGAGAGGATTCAGCTCTGCTGCCTCCTGTTCCTATTAGAAAATATGAAACAATGTCCTCCTGTTCACATAGACTCAGACCAAGCTTTGATGGTCTCACTACAAAGGAAGCTAAATCACAAAGCTATATTTCTAGTGCACAAATGTCAGAGGCAGATAGTCAAGAAGTCATTAGGCCAGCAAAGCTCCCATGTTTGGGGAATGTTTACCCTGTCCTCTACTTTTGGGATCTCTTCTGCCACACCCAAGTTTGTGAGCTCCTCAGAATTTCCAATTCCAGATATGTATTCACAGAATTTTTCCTCTTCTCCTCTCATTGTGTCTTATTTGGGGTGATAGTAATGTCAAGGCATTGTGGTGGATGACAGTAGATGATTTTTATGTGGCACGTGTTCACATCTATATTAGACAAATTTTCCGTTTTGCCATTTGAAATATTGAATCTCTGACACTAACCATAACCTACTAGACTCTGACTACTTATCCTAACATTGATAAAAATAATTCTAAAGGAATAGAAGTAGAGGCATTTCATAGGAGGCATGGACTTGCCTTTTGCTTCATCAGAGATACATATTATAAAACCTGTCACACATTTTTCTCATTTTACTCCTCCATGAATTTTCAACATTAACAAATATGTAACTTCCTGACTCCCTGTCTCTGTTGCCTGGGTCACAATGTATATTTTTATATACATATCCTATGGATTAAATAATGACTCTCTAAATATTTCAGAGTGGTTGTAGACAATATAAACTTGAAGGTGTATTTTAGACTACTTACCAATGACCTTAATCAGTTTTTATTTTTCCCCTACAATGAATTGTTTTTTGACTCACAAATCAAAACAGCTATTTTTTTTTTCTGAATATAAATGTAATATTTATTAAATGTTAAAATGTAGCCAATGTGTAATAGTATAAAATGAAAATTACCCATAATCCAGAAGCTTAGATATAAAAGTTATTAGCATCTATATCATACTTCTGCAAGGTATGTGTCTACATACAGTTAGATATATTTTTACAAATCAGAGAATATAGATTATTTTGGAACCCTTCCTGTCAATTTTTCCACATACTATGCATACAGATGAACAACTTATTGTATCAGGATACATCTAGGGATACAGTGAAACCTAAAGCTGTATTTAGAATTTGTAATTGCACCTTAAAAGGAGTGGCAAAAATACAGTTTTGAAGAGATAGGTTAAAAATTATAGTTACTGAGGTACTGTTTCAGTAACTATAATTTCCTCATCAAAAAGCTTAATGTAGGCCAGACACAGTTTACAGGCATGTAATCCCAGCAGTTCAAGAGGCTGAGGCAGGAGGATATCGAGTTCAAAGCCATCCTCAGCAAAAGCAAGGTGCTAAGCAACTCCGTGAGACCCTGTCTCTAAATAAAATACAAAATAGGGCTGGGGATGTGGCTCAGTTGTCACCCTGAGTTCAATCCCTAGTACCAAAGGAAAAAAAAAAGCTCAATATAATAAAATACTCTTGGCATTCATGAGTTTTAGTATCAGGGACTCTTTGGGGGTGGTTAAGACATTAAAATGTTTAAAAAGTAAAATCAGTTACCTAATTGATTTTAAATGAATTAGCCGCAAATATAGAAAGTTTTTTACTTTAGTTTGTAAGTTCAATTTGCATGTCTTACTTATAAATGTTTTAATGTTGTATAAAAGTAACATTTACATTCAGTTGCTCTTTAATTCATATTTAAATAATTAATAAGTCATTCCTGTATTATTTAATGTCAGCTCCATATTAATTCATTAGATGGTCTTAGATATTTCCAATTTCATCTGTTACATTTTTAAATCTGATTTATTATTTGTAGGAGTTGTTTAAATGCTTAAAAAGATTTTTGTTAAATTGGTAAGTCATCTTACTAAATTTTTGAAGTGTTTGAAAGTCAAATATTATTAATTTGGCAATAATAATTTGACATTCTTAAATGAAACTATGATATCGAGATGCAATAGTTAAAAGAGCCCAGGCTTCAGAGTTAGCCAATCTGGATATAAAGAGCCACTTAAATTTTCAGATTTCCAGTTTCCTCATCAAAAAACTGAGACATTAGGACTTAACTTCATTGGATCTTTGAGAGTTTTAAATTCTAGGTAAGAACAAGGAAATACCTAGGACCCTATACGCTTAAGTGTCCTACCACTCCCTTACTCTCTTACTACTTACCTAGAATTTTTAAGATGAATTCTAGGTAAGTAGTTACATAAATTTTTAGAGTTAGTATTTGACATAAATTATTTATTTCTAATTCTTTAATATAAATAAAGCCCCAGAATGACTTGTTGCAGGTCATATAACTTACCAGAAGTCCTGGATTGAAGTACTGGGAATTGAACCTAGGTGTACTCTACCACTGAGCTAAATCCCCGGTCCTTTCAATTTTTTGAGACAATGTCTTGCTAAATTGCTCAGGCTGGCCTCAAACTTGGGGATCCTCCTATCCCACCCTTCAGAGCAGCTGGGATTACAGGTACATGCCCAGCCTTAGCCTAGCTCTTGTGATTCCCAGCTCAGTGTTCTTAACTTCAAACCACTCCTTAAAGTATAAAATTTTTGCCATTGTTAAGAGAGACTTTGAGAGTCATCAGGTCCAATTTCACAGTGCAGGACCCTTTCTTGAGTATTCCTTGTACTGTGCATCAGACATTTTTAATGATTATGGTCACAAGAATCTCTTGTTAATTTATCCTCTTCTAGCTACTCTCCAGATTTTCCTCCTTAATGCTATTTCCAATGACTTCTTCCTTTCTTTCTTAGATCCACTCAAATTAGGGTCTAGCTTCCACCACTTCTCTGACATGCTTTTATCAAGGTCACCAAGGACCTCCATTTTGACAGTGAAGGCCAGTCTGTTGTTCTTACACAATTTAATCATGCCCTCTTTGAATCATTCTCTGAGCTTCGCTTCTCACACACCATACTTCTGTTCTATCTTATTCACTTCTCCTTTTAGTCTTTATTGTTGAACTTTTCCCCAACCATCTAATACTAGAGTGCCAACAAACACAGTTCTTGGACCATATTTAAACTACTCCTTTGATAATCTCATTCAGTCTCATGACTTTAAATATTATTTGTATCCTGAAAGCTCCAAAATTTAAATTTCTAGACTGAATCTCTTTCTTAAGTCCCAATGCCTACTTGACATTTCTGCTTGTATGTGTCTAATAGATAAATCAAACTTACTTTGACCAATTCTGAATTTCTTTTCTTTTACCCCCTCACCCACACTGCCCTCACTTTCCTCTTCTTTATTTTCCCCTACAGTTCTTTGCAACTCAGTCAAACCAGTTGTTCAAGCCCAAACCTAGGAATTATCCTTCATAACTTACTTTTTCTCATACTTCACATATACAGGCTTTTAGCAAACATACTGCTGTACTCCAAAATGTATTTAGATATTACCATTTCTCACCATCTCCAGAGCTGCTGCATGAGCCACCCTCTTCAGGATATTCTGTAATTTAAAGTGCATCTCATTAGGTGTAAAAATATTCAGAAATAACCTGATTATATACATAATATAATATAAATATAAAAATAGATGTCCTACCATGATGAGTAAATATGCTAACTCACAGTATTTAGTTGCTTGTATAAGAGGTCTGCATTCTTTTCATGTCTGTTTCAGACTGTGATTAAGTTTTTCCAGAGGTCGGTTTACTCAGGTCTCATTAATATGGCTTCTTAGGCACCCTGTCTCATTTTGTGCAATAATCATCTCAGGAAATCAGTGAACTCTGAGAATAACTGGTAATTGTTCATCTCAATCATAAGGATAGATTGTACTCAAAAAGTCACCAAGGAGTATCAAAAGACCACTTCTTGGGTATAGTGAGCATTTGTGTAAGATTTCCTATCATGAGTTGCTGGGGAGTACATTTTGTGTGTTGAGTGTGTTGAAAAGGAAAATTTAAGTTCATAACTGTCCATCGAGGTATGTGTTTTTTGAGTTCTTCAAGTTTCCTTTTCCTAATGCAAGCAAAAATGTTCTGTAACTATTTCCATGAAAGCAAACTTTATGAAATTTCAAAGAATTCTTATTCTGCTAATTTGGACAACTATCAATATTCTCTCTTACATAAAGGAAACCATCAGTCTCTAGGGACTTTGTTGCTATATTTTTCCCCCTGAGGTATTTAAAATGCCTGAAACCAGAAAAGGCCATGATGAATGGAAATCTATTTTTTTGTTTTTTTCGGTACTGGGTGTTGAACCCAGGGGCACTTAACCACTGAGCCACATCCCCAGCCCTTTTTTACTTTTTATTTAGAGGCAGGGTCTCATTGAGTTGCTTAGGGCCTCCCTGAGTTTCTGAGGCTGGCTTTGAACACGAAATTCTCCTGCCTCAGCCTCCCCAGGCAATGGGATTACAGGAGTGTACCACTGCCTAAGATTCTTCACAGTATTTTTCTGAGAACTTCCTTCTCCCCCAGGCACATATACAAACACCTCTATTATCTTAATGCCTAAAGTTTTCCTAGATTGCAAAGCAAAGTTCCAGCTACCTCATATCCTTCAGTAATTTACTTTAAATTGTCTTAAGACTAAAAAAATTATTTTTTTAATTATGTGTGGAGAATATTTTCTTTAAATTAATAGTGCTGTACTTAAAAAGTGATAATCCAAAGTAATAATAGATGGTTTAGCTATCTTCAGTCACTCATGCTGTGAGTTATTTACCTAGCAAATGTTATCACAGTATAGAAATAATTGTAAAAATTTACCACTCTGAGTATATTTTTGTCTGAAATGTTTTGGGAACAATGGCCTTTCACATTGAACATGAAGACTTTCAGATTAGTTTTAATTCTAAATAATGTTAGAATTTTAAATTTAATAATTATACCAAGATTAGTCAGTGTTTATTATCCCCCCAAAGTAATCTTTTGCATGTTCTAGAAGAAAATTAAACATATGGTTTCAAAGTAATCGATATTGGAGAAAATTCATGCAAGCTAATAAAGCTTTTATTTATGTTAAGCTATGTTTAGGAAATAGTCAAATGATTCTAAAATACATTGTAACTTTATGTACCCTAAATAAAGTTTGTGCCAATTGAATGTCATCAAATCATTCTAACAAAGCCAATTTTAATTAGACCTGAATTCTTTTTCCTCATATTTATTCTTTACTATGCTTTATATTAAAACTTGTAAAGAAGTTCAGTACTGTTTGAAAATTTAATTGCCATAATTATCTTTTAATAACTAGAATGCTGTTGACCAGCTCAAAAATGATTAATACCTACACCAGAAAAAAGAAATGCAACCCCAGAATTTTGAGAATTGGCCTGACCTAAAAGTCAGCCTTGTTATTTTTTGAAGCTGGCCAGGAGCTTACAGGTAAAGCTATGGTGTTCTCTTGTTGAACATAGGAAACCTTACAGAATACCAGCATCAGACAAGGTCATATCATCATCATCATCATGTGAGACAAAAAAACCCCCGTAACTTTATAATTTTGTCTAAGCACAGAAAAAAACAAGGCCACTGTGCCAACCACAAAATACCAAACATCCCCTGACTAATATGAGTACCAGCTCCTTTTCAATTCCAGCTTTAGCTTACTCTAGTCCTCCCTCCCTCCCTTTAAATAAGATTTGTTAAGATATCCCTGCCTCCTGAAGAGCCCAAACAAGGGCAATCTCTGCCTTCTTGAGCCCTTCTTAGAATGATTAACAAAAGTTAAGTTTGTACAATGAGTCCTTTAACATCATGGTTCCAAGAGTTGTTGGTCTCTCTCATCACAATGAGCAATAAGCCCACTTTTTCAACTATAGGTATGTTTTAGGTGTTCTTTGGCAAGACAGCACTGATGCATGCATAAATCAACATTTGTGAATGGTGGACTGTTAGTTAAATAAAAATGTAAGAAATTTTGTAAACTGTGAAGTTCTATTAAAATGTCAATGTATTATTAAGATCTCTAGGCTTGGTTTTGTTTTGTTTTCAGCATCATGATCTAAACCCACAAGTATTTAATATTTTACTTTTAAATATATATTTAAATAGTTGCCTTTTCAAATATAAAAGCATGTGTACTTTGTACTCTGGGTACACAATGAGATTTGTCATCTCACTGATTAAAGAGCCAGTGACCCTAAAGAGAAGTTCATTCTTTTCAAAATTTCTTTCATTACTTTTGGGTGATTTTTGGTCTAGTTTATATTTTAAATTAACATTTAAATTAATGCCAAGTAATATCCCCAAACTTATTTTTAAAATAATAATGGATCAATATTTTTTAATTATTATACTGCCAATCCTCTGAAGTAAAAAACAGTAAGAGTGTGGAATTTTAAGTCATTGCATGCATCAGTAGAGAGAAGTTTCTCCCATCCATTTAACTACCCTTCAATAGTGTTCCTCCTAAGTGTGTGCTGAAGATGTTAATATAACAGATCCTTTTATTACTAGAGAAGTGATTGGAATTAATATATTTATAATCAATCCCCAATTTCCTACCCTAAGCAAACTTTAGAAGGTTAAATTTGTAGTTATTTAAATTATAGAGCAGAATCAGCTAAATTGCCATCTTTTCATCCAGAGAAACTGCCCTTTTTGAATTCTATTTGGGAAGAGACCCAAGGCTTTCAAATAACCAGGTACCATATGGAAGATCTGCTGGTTTGTGATTGTGCCTTATGTAAACATTTTAATATTGGATCCCTAAAATCCAGAGGCTTCCCTAAAGGGGATTAGAACATAATCTCCTCTCTCTATTGCTGTAGTGGATTAACTCTGTATTCTCTCGGTGCCTGGTTTGCTCCCTGAAGGCTACAACAAAAAGACTCACTGCTCCTTAAACATGCTATGGAATTGGAAGTTGTAATTGGAGATTTCCAAAGGACTAGAGGAAAAATGACACACTATTAAGGCTGAATTTTTCATGATGTGCCTTTCTTAAAGAAAAGCCAGTTTATGTCCTTTTATAAACTCCCAGAGAAATCGCATCTCAATAGAACTAAATTGGAGTAGAATCTAAAGAAGGCACAGTCAGTCCCCTTTCAGAAACACAGAGAAGAAAGTTGAGAAAATATGCTCCCTGTTGAAAGTTCACAGGATGTATACTTTAAATTCTTACTATATTTCAGTAAATCGGTAAGTTTGGGTTGTGGCGTTTCGTGATTTTTTTTTTCAATATTCCCAGTATAACTGTTTGGATATGTTAAATTACTTTTTAAGAGAAGGAAGTAGTTCACCATTTTTAGTGTTTTTTATGATTTTCCTCTCCAAATGCCAGAAACTTCTATTAAAATAAAAGTCAAGAGCCCTCTGTATTTATAGTGAAGACTTTTCTGAGATTTTTAACTCTGATCAAAGATGTATAGAAGACACTATGTTTTAGATGTGAATCATTCCACCTTCTTTCTCCTTTCACCCCATCAACAGTAAACCTTTAAACCGCTTGGATTTCTCCAAAGGAGGAATATGAACTCATCCCCAGGAGCATCATGGTTGCTCAAGGGTTAAGGGAGCGGCTGGAATAGGCCAGAGTGTTGGGGGATTCTGAGGAGGGAGCAGGAGGCAGGAGGCGCTGCCAAGCGCAAGCACAGACCCTCACCAACCATGTAGTATTTCTATGCAGAGGTTGCAAACACACGTTTTGGGTCACCCATTTGGTATCCTGACTTCTTAGGGTTTTATGGAATTATTTATGTCTAGTCTCGTTATAAGGTAAAGTATAAGCAGACTTTAACACGGAAAGTCGTTGCCGCATAATATAGGCACCGTTTTTTTCCAGTACCTCTTTAAAAATGAAAACCTGTGGTAGCTTCTGGGAGGGAGCAGCAGAGGGCCAGAGGGGGCTCAGCCTCACTCTCTGCCCTTGTCTTGCAGGCCCAGTGGTTCTCAGCACCCCTGCCCAGCTCATTGCTCCTGTGGTTGTGGCCAAGGGGACTCTCTGCATCACCACGACAGAAATCTACTTCGAGGTAGATGAGGATGATCCTGCCTTCAAGAAGATCGACACGAAAGTGAGTTAAAGTGATTCCATGTCTATTATTGGTGGCTTTGTGGCAGGAAGTGGTTTTCAATTTTGCTTGGTTTTAAATGACAGTGGGGGAGGGGAGCACATTCTTCAGTGATTCTCATTGGAAAAAAATGAATGAAATAACACACTCTTATGGAATTGAAGAATATATTAATGAATTTAAATCCTGTATTACCATATCATGCACATGTTAACAATCTTTCTGTGTCTTTGTGTGCACTTGGGCAGATTTGGTAGTTAAGCCAATTGCTCCCAAGTCCCTGGGGTGCAACTTCTCAATCTCTCTGGGAAAACAAGGAAAGGTCTTATGAAATTTCTTATTAAGATCACTTTTAATTTCCAAAAGTATAGATTGCAATGTGAATTGTTATTTATTGAAAGGTTATAAGGAAACCAGGATGGGAGCCATTTAGATATAATTTCATCTCCATTATTACATCCATTTTTCATCTCCTGCATTAAGAATGGATTTTACATATGCATTTAAGAGGAAGAAAAGCTGATTCTCTAAAATCTTTGATTTTAAATGTATATACATAGCACATGATAGCACTCAGATGTTTATAGACTGTATTCTTCTTTGGATGTAATGCTAGAAAATACATATTTGGATAACTTGACATACATAAATATTTATTTACTTAATTTTAGCATGGAAATTTTAAATGAGCACTAGAGCAGCTATGCATCTCAGCATTATCCTCTGAGATCCATTTTATTGTTTTAAATATCATGTTATTGTGTAATTTACAAACTTCTCCCTGCAGTCAAAAATTCAAGAGCAAGTGTCATATTCTAGCTTTATTTTGCAAAGATCTTCCTTTAAAATGTTTCATAGGCAGATACTATAAAATAGTCAAATGCTCTCATAGTTTCAGAACTTTATTTACATTTAACTTATATATTGAAATAAAGTATTATAAAACAGTATTTGAAAAGCTGCAATTAAAGTTCAAAAGGCTACCACCACCTGAATTAACTAACTTAAGGCCAGTCCTGTTAGCACTTGTTGACTATTAAAACACCTTAAAATACTTCCTTCACTTCTAACTCCAGAAGCATTGAATTTTCAAAAAATCAGTTTAAATGCATTTGATTTTAAATAATCAAAAGCTTGTCTTTGTGTTTTATCATTCATTTGCCCTGAGAAGTAGAAAACAATTTTGGTTTTCTTATCAATTTATTCTGCAAATGGAACTCTTATTTGCATAAAGCATATTGATCAGAAATGGCCTTTCTTTTATTGACTTGGATTTCATATTCAAATTTCAAAATTTCTATCATGACTCTAAGTTCATTTTCTCTGAATTTGTCTGATTTTTAACTCAGTATTCTCTGTCATCATGATAGATTTTCCTTATGCTACCAAAAAAATGCTATGAAAATACTAATTAGAAGACCAAGCTTTCAGATGTAGATTTAAATTGTGTCAATTACAGAAAGGAATAGTCTTATAAGTAAGAAACTGAGAGCAGATGGTTACTGTCTGTAGCTATACAAAAAGAGCCTTTCTCCAATGTCTTAAGTTTCATTATTAATGATTTCATTAGCACATTTCTCAAAATGTTTAAATGTTCAATTGCAGTCAGTATTCAAAATGAAACATCACATCTTTTGATAGAAGAACAACTTAATGTGAGACACAACTGTTTTACTTCATTTATTAGCTTCTAATTAAATAAAAACCAGCAACAGAAATTAAAATCTAAATCACAAAATTATCCAGTGTATTTCAAGTGCATTTTTCAAATATATAATTCAGATATTCAAGCATTATTATATAAGCTGAATTCAAATTTCTTTGAATATATTTAAATAACATTTCAAGTATACTTAGGGAATGTTAGAAATAGAACAAGCAATATATTTGAAACAAAATGTAAACTTTTAAAGTTCAGACACTTTCAAGGACAGATAAAAGTATCAGGAAGAAATCTACCTTTAAATGGTATCTTTGTTAGTGGAAAATGTCTGGAAGTATCCAAAATGGCAATTTAAGTTCTGTTCACCAAATCACAAAACACCAACATCCACACTTTCAAAGACAATGTGAGATCACAATATTTGTTACAAATCAAAATATACATTACACTTTCCTTCAGATGGTATATCCAAATCGTGTTTACTCACCGACAGATGCACCTAAATCACCAGGATTGCTATAATCCTTTGATATTTAGGCAGAGTGTTCGCCGTGGTCTTGCATTACAGTCAGGCTGTTTTCTGGATGGTGTTGTGTACTTTTCAAGGGAGATATGAAATCTTACGTAAATAAGTCTTATAATACTTGGGGTTTGGGTTTTTCTCCACTTCTCATACTTCTTTTTCTCCCCTTGGAGGGGTGGGTGAGATGATGACTAAGAATTGTATTAACTCCTTTTTAAGGAAGAGAGTGTTTGCACTGCCGAATGGAATGTTAGATAGGAATTGAACAGGAAGTTTTCATTTAATTAGGACTTAGAGAGACGAGTAATCACTTAGGTTCTTGATTAGATCATCCTCTAAAGTTTTTCCAAATTTTTCGGGTTGGTCAGGATCTCTCTTGCCAGTCGCCACGTTTGTTTGGCCCCGTTTTCCAGAGCCGAGTGAGGTTTGCCTTGAAACAGATCTAAGTTCGGTAGGAAGTAGTGGGGACACCGCCGGCACTGCAGGCAGGAGATGAGTTGCATCAAAATCCAGTTTAGCCGATCACTGAGGCAAGACTCCTCCCAGTCTGATTCCCAGGGATGCTTTTCACACTCCTAGGAAACCAAAGTCTTCATGTGGTAATTGTTCAGGGGCTGACCCGGCAGTTCAAGGTGACAATCCCGCAAGGTTTTAAGGATGGAGAGGCATTTCTTTCTGCAGCCCCCCATCTGCAGTCTGTTCTCGGCTTCTGTGAACTGCAGCACCTAGGCGTCGCTCTCTGCGGAGCTCTGTTTGCTGGCCAGGGAGTGGCAATCCTTGGACAAGAGATTGAACCCTTCCCCTTTGACCTCTGCCACCCGGTTGGGTCCTGGCCAGGGGATGTGGGGAAGTGGCCAGTGGGCAGCTCTCCTTGGCCAGATCCCGGTGCATTTGAAAGCTGGGGTAATCTGCACCACGTACCTATCTCGGATTCTCAGTTTCACTTCGCTGGTGTCAGCCACCATCTTTACCACATCCCTGTAGCTACATTTGTCTACCGCCTGAGCCACCAGCGTCTGAAACCTGGACCGGATTTTGAGCGCCCAGAGGTAGCTGGAGGCGGTAATGAATTCCACCCAGAGGGACATGCTCCTCTTGCTCCTGTCGCTCAACTTCAGCACCGCGCAGCCAGGCAGCGAGCCGTCATCCGCGAAGTTGAACACCCCCATTTGGTTAAGATAAAGCACCACTTCAAATTCGGTAGGGGAGATGATCTCCAGGCCCTCGTAGCGATTGTCCATCTCCTTGAGAGAGCTGATGAACAGGGGCTCCTGCACTTCCACTTCCTTCAGTACGTCGGAAACTACTTTACAGACTTCCCGGGGATAGTTTTGGCAATCGCAGCTTTCCTGGCTTGGCATTTTTCATTGTAGTACTTATTCAGATGGTAGACCAGCTTGGCCTGGGCCACGATCGTGTTGGGGCAGAGATCCGGATTGTATACCAGAGTCTCGCAGTAAGCTCTGGGATCCAATGCGGCTGCTAGAGCTGGAGCCAACTTCGGTGGAGAAATGGGCCGCGGTGCTCAAAAACGTGTCAAAAGTGTCTTTCCGACATGCTGCAGCGGTGGCTTCCCCGCTGCTGCCGCTTTCCCCTGGCTTTTATCTTTGAGCCCAGCTGGTCTTAAAGTGAAAGATTGTTCTCCCCCCTTTCTATGTCTCTCTTCGCCTTTTAAAGAATGCTTATGTGAGAGAAATGCATGGAGAGATCACCTCAGTAATAAAAACAAAAGTTGCGCTGAGACCCAGCAACGGTCTTCCAGTAGTCAAAATAATCATCCCTTTCCGTATTTATTTACGCTTTCCCGTAATCATTTTGTGTGGAAGACTGTTAATCAGATGGAGGAAAAGTGGGCTAAGTGTGCGTCGGGGTGAGTGTGCGTGTGTATATGTCAGAAGAAACTGCTGTTGGTTTGTTTAAGAACCCAGATGCACTCGTGTGGAAATTATAAAAGCAGGGCCAGGCAGGCGGGCGGCCAATCGCCACTGGGCTCGTCACGACAGCCTCCTTCAGCTCCAACCCGGCTAATTAATCCCCCCTCATGGCTATAGGCACACAAAACTAAAGGTAGGAGACTGCTGCCGGCAGAAAACCACCCAGGCCACCTAGACAGTTTGGAAATCAAGAGAAATCTCTCAGCTTTGGTATTACTTGAATCATATTGATGTTCTGAAAAGACTTGGCAAAGCAGCTTTCTTCTGTGCTGAAAACTCTGCTTGTCTTTTTAGCCTGAAATGCAAATACAGGTGTATTAATGGGCATCCATCAATTAGGGAACTAGATGGGGCTTTCTAAAAGAAAGTCACTAACTTACACTTAGACTAAGATAATTAGTGTCGTTAATCCTGGGGTCTTTTTTAATGCACATTTGCTCTTTCACACACAGGGAAAGTTGACTTTAGAAGGAGTATTACTTGGGTGATTTTCTCTTTTTGTCACATTCTGGATATTCCTATGTTTGTACGATATTTTTTTAAGCCTTGGCAAGTAGTGTGCTCTTCTTTTTACCTGTTTTTTTTTTTCTCCTCATTTGCACTTGTTGAGAAGAATCTGCAAATTATTGCGGAGTGGTAGATGTTATCTACCCCAGTGTGTGTTGGGATGTTTAAAAGATGTTTACTACACCCCCTAATCTGCAATCATCCATGCACCTCTGTAGACTTGCCTAGTGCTTCAATCAGGACACTAAGCTGTATATGTATTTGTAGAAATGCTTTTTAAAAGAAATTGTCTCTGGGACCAAGTGATTATTTTAGTATAATTTCATAATAAGTTGTATTTTAATAGAAGAAATTCAGGAGAGAGCATAAAAATCAAATCTACTGGCAGATAACTGTACCAAAAATTTGAAGTTTTGGGGGTTTTGACTTATTTACACATGTGCAGTTAAGGATATATTTCCCATCTTAAGGGTCCTTAGTCTACCTGACAGTAAACTTCTAATTTTATGCTATTTCATATTATTTAAAAGAAATGATTCATAATTTCAAAGAAAATTAATTTTCAATCATCCAGATTTTTTGACTTAAACATTATTTTGGAAAATTGAAAGGAATCAACATTTCTAATTTTTGGAAACTTAAAACTACAAGAGGAAATGAATTTATGTAGATTTTTTTTCTAAAAGGTATTATTTGTGTCCTTAATGTACAGGGACTAAGGAAATATTTAGGGGTTCCCTAGTGGTTTTAAAACCTAGATGTATTTTTAATTTCCTACTTTTAATTTAACTGCCTTCTCTTTCAAAACAAGAATATTTTCAAAGAAATTCTGTAACTCCAGTTAACAGATTTGTAGGCATTTTCAGCAATACTTTTAACAGTTCTTGTTGAGCACTCCCACTTTTTACTCCTTTAGATTTTTCTTTTTATTTATTTATTTTTTCTTTTGCACGGATATGCATCACAGAGCATCCTAAAATTTGCTTTCTCGGTATCTAAGAGTGATAATTTCTGATTTAGGTTAAAATAACACATTATATTTGGGGCTCATGGCATGCATTTCTCATTTCCCAAGACCCATCCTTTCCCTTAGGGCAGGGATTGGGAACCCAAAAAGCCACTCGCCACTTTGCCGGCTTGGCGGATTGGCAGTTGGAAGAGGAGGAAAACATGGCAAATCAGAGTCAGAGGACCCGAAGCCCGCAAAGGCAAAGGAGATGTGGGTCTCTGGGGAAAGGCCACCTCTGCCCTCACCCAGTGCGGGTCCCCGGTTGCTTCCCCCTGGCCACCTCTGCCACACTCCTGAGCTCTTTTGCTTTCCTCTTTTGCTCACTGTCCCGTGGACTTGATTTTTGCGTGCAAGTTATTGAGAGAGAGAGAGAGAGAGAGAGAGAGAGAGAGAGAGAGAACAAAAAGGAACCTTTTTGGTGCCCCGGCTTTCTCCTGGTGTGCTCCTGACTGTGCTTTTTGCAAACGCGCCCCTCATCCCTCGCTGCTGTCCCTCCCAGAGCCGAGCTGGCGCTTCCTCTCAGCCTTGGTCCCTGGAGTCCAGAGCCTCTCCCTTGGGTTCCAGCCAAGGATGCTCGGCCCAGAGAACTCATCCTTGCTTTCTAGGGCCACCTACGGACACCTTCCCCCGCTCCCCTGTTGCAGAGGACAGGAGGCAGCCAGGGACTCAGACGCCCCAGGGCCGTTAGGGTGGGTCTAGTGAGCAGGACACTGGCCCACGAGGGGCACCGGCCGGCCCAGTCTCTCCTAGCCAAGCGCGCAGGTGGCGCATCTTCGGGGCTCACTGTGCGGATTAATTGGGTTAAAGTGAAGCTAAACACCGAAGCACTTTGTGGAAACTAATTGGTGCAACCGGGGCCTTTTCACTAACGATTTGCACTTTAAGAAAGAAAAATAGGTGGTGCGAAAAAGACCAAGAAACTCGTTAGTCCTATGTTCCAGGGAAGTGAAGTCATTCGGTTTTAAGGACGCTGGGACCACGTTTTCAGAGCTGTTTCCTTAACACCCATCACACCCAGCGCTGATAGTGATTTACATAACATAAGCTTCCAGGTCGCTGTTGTCCTTGTTGGTGAACTGGGCGCCCTAGAATAATACTCTGGTGCAAGTTGTGCTTGTTGCTGCAACACAGTGATTTTCTATTACACTGAACACGTGAAATGAACTGCCTTCTCTTGCTGAATCTTTTCAGTGATCTTAACACCCCTCATTGTTGAAGGGAAAATTAAACTATCTGGACCACTGTTTTTTATCCCTTACATTTTTTTTTAATTAAAATGACCTATGAAGAAGAATTAAAAATAATAGTATATTTTTGTGTCATTCAGTTGACTTCAATCTAGGTTTCGGAGTCAGATTTGTTTTGTATGAGTAATGTATTTAACTGCTTTATAGTATTTTTTTAAAATATCACTTGACCCATTGAACTAGTTATTTCAAATCATGATGCAATTCATAGATGGCTTAAAATCCGTCTCTTACATATATGAAAAGTTTATAAAAGAACTCTAAAGATACCAGTCATTGGTTTTTTTTTGCTATAACTACAATCTTGGTTCTAGAATAAAAGCTTGTGTGTGTCCCTTTCTTTAAGAATAAATGCTTAATTGTTTTCAGTGGTATGCATGCAGGCCATCTTTGACATGGGCTAATAATAGCATGATAATTGAAGAAAACTGACCTAATTAAAGGGAAAAGTACCCCAAGAATCTCATGATTTTATGTTTGAGATACTTGTATTTGAATGTTATTTGGGATTTTAAGGTTTGACTTTTTCTCATTTTCCTAGTTCACCAGGCAGCCTTGATTTAAAATGTACCAGTAGAAAAAAAAATCCAATAAAGATACAAACACATCTGGATTAAAAAATTATTAAACATTGTGATGTTTATTACTTTAAAGCATTCCAAATAACAGTACAAAAAAAAAGAAGAAAAGAAAAGAGAAACTTCTTTTGAGGTACTATCGCCTGAGTAACTAATAACACTTTTGTAGATCTACTTACTATGTAGACTTCACAAAGTAATGCATAAACGATCTCCTCACGAGGTTTAAAGAAAAACTCTATTATGTGCAATGTAGGAATGCAAGGTCTCTGTATTTTTAAAATGATCCTTATTTAAATTTGAATTTCATGTGCACAAATTTCAGCAATTGTAAACTTTCCTCTAGAAAACTGTATGTTAGATGATATGCACACACATTAACTGCTTATATAGATACTATTCTGTGACTTTTTTCATTATATGCTGGGTGCTAGTTTATTCACAAGAATTCATGAATTTAAAGTTTTTTTAATATGTGCTTATTACACTGGGGAGATAAAAAGAATATGAAGTTGAGTTTATTAAATTATTTATCCCTACTGCTGGAGTGGCTTTGAAGGCTCATTTTACAAATCTGATGCCACCGTCCCTTTTTTTTTAATGTAGCCGGGCTATTTCAACTGTTTCATTCTGCCAGACACAACATATTTTTTTTTTTCCACTAGAGAAATTAAAGACAGATATTTGTGCAGGGTTTCCTTTATGTGTCACATTAAATAAAGTAAAATAGAGGGAGTTTTTCTGGTAATCTAATTTGATGGTGTCTATACCTTTCTTCCTGTTGTGACTCCTGGTATAAGAACACTTGATTCAAGTGGGTTATGAACTCCCATTTTTATCAAGTGTTCTTACACCAAAAAAAAAAAAAAAAAAAAAAAGAACACTTCAAACAAAATAGCTTGAAATCTTGGAAAGGACCATTGATTTCTTAAAACTGTTATTTCACGTTTTATATTAGGGTCATTACAAAGTCAAGCAGAAGATTGAGGTCACTGTTTACAACATTTTAGGCCCTATTTTTCTTCAATGTGAGCATCCTGAGAATTGTGGCTAATTTTTTTAAAAAATATTATTTTTCACATGAATGATCAAGGCCATTTCCTAGGTTTTATCACCCAAGTGTGCAATCACTTGTAGTGGCAAATACTTCTTTTTCTACACTATTGCTTAGTAAACTTGATATTGGTGTTAATAGGTATAGAAAAGGAAAGTAACTTTTGATATTAAACATGGATGTTGAAAGTATATTGTACAACAATTAGCCTCTTGCTTGATTTGCAGACTTGAAGAAATTATAGGTAAAGAAGGACCAAATCTTTCCTTTGATAGAAAAAGAAATCTAAAGCCTGGCTTAATTATCTAATTGTCTCAGTTTCCTCACTTCATTTGAATATATACACACATGTGCAGGGTATTTTAAGTTGCATATGTAGACTGAAAAAAAAGAGATAATAATAAAAAGAGATCATAATATGTTATGATCTCTAACCTCTTCCAAATGTTATGGACAATGGATTTATTCATTGATCTCTTGAGTATTATGGAAGAAATGTTGATTCCACTATTTTAGTTCCTCATGGACCCTTCATGAAGTCACTACTATGTTTTTAATTGATAAAACTAAATTTTTTTTGTTAGATTTCAGCCCGTATTTTTCATTCAAATATTATGAAATAATTATATGGGATAAATGGACTCATGTGATTCTTTTCTACATGCATAAATAAAAACTAGGTATTCCTTAACAGATAATTAACATGGATTTATGTGCATTTGCATATATGACTACAACCTTTGTGCTCTTAGTATGTTACATTTTTATTGCACTTAGAGAAAACAATGTAGTGAGATGCGATTAGTCTGTTAATCTGTACATCTGTAGTGGGTCATTCAAGACTGCATTGCTCTCATTACTGTTCCATACTGTATGTGATTAAGCCACTGACAATATTCAACATGACCTTGAGACTAGAATATGGTACATAAGATAATCAACTTTCAGTGATTGCATGTCTAAAATAACCTTTTCTCTTTTTAATTTATAGTTTTGGAGCTTATTTTTTAATGAACAAAGTCATATATCTAAACTAGGATTTATTTTTTAATGACCAGAGTAATAATTTAAAATGATAATTGTATTAAGTAAAAATGATTACCTTGTATTATATGTATTAAGTGCAGTAATGCACATAATTCACGGAAAAAAAAAGGAACTCAGTTTAGAAGTGTACTGTTCATATAGGTATAGAGATTATAAACATCTATAAGCAGACCACCTACATAATATTTCATTTTAATTTACATATGATTATTTTTATTATTTTAATAATATACATCTTAATATAACAATTTATTGTTTCTTAAAAGCTCAGTTGTCTAAACATTAAGTCAGAAGTGGTTTGATGAAAAGCAGTTTTAAATCTATATATCTTTATTTTCTAAATATCTAAATCAGAATAGAAACATAGTTTGTAAGATATAGTGTTTCTAATAAAAACTGGAGAACCCAATGAAATAAAAAGTGCAGTTGTAGTTTTGATCTGTTTTTTAAGTTACAGGCATTTTTTCATACAGTCCTATTCCATTCTATGATTTTTGTCTATGAATATGCCATTCTGTGTATTCCTCAACTAAGCAACTTTTGAGACACATTTGTAATACTGCTATTTTTATGACACTAGAGAAAGAAAAAGTATGATCTATTAGTATTTATATTTTACTTTACTTTCAGTAATACAATGAAGCTAATGGGTTAAATAGAACTAATATTAATATATGCACATTCTTAGAACATATGCTTGCATTCCAAATTTTGTATTACATTATAAATGTATAATTTAAATTTAGGTGTTTACATATATTCTAAAGAATTATTAAATTGTAGGAGTGTACACATTTTCATTGATAATAATGTTCACTCAAGTATTTGCCATTTTACAACTTGGAATAGTACAACTAGTTTTTTATTTCTTCCCCCAAGATATACAAATTATTTAAATGCTTTCTGTTTTATATTTTTATTTGGCAATTACAATAGAAATTTTAATGTTATGCATGCTTACAAGCCTATTAAGAAAGATTTTATTGCTTTCTTAATAATCTTGAACCATTTTTAGGAAATATACTCATTTTATGGTTTGCAATATAGCTGTGCATGCACGCTATATGTGCACGCGCACACATACACACACACACACACACGCACAGCCATAGTATTTCAGATAATAGAAGATTGAATTGACTTCTATACAGTTTTACATTACCTGTTAGAAGAAAACAGATACTAAATAGAGAATTCTTGTTGGCACCAGGAAGTAATATCACATTTGTGAAATTATCCCATAATAACCCTCATCACTTCTTAATAATACCTTAAGAGGTTGCCACTAAAAGAACTTTAAAAATAGTAACAACTAGAAATTCCCACAGTATTTATCCAGTCACATTCTATGATGATTTTGAATGTCATAAGCTTTTAATTCTACAATGGAGAAGTTTAAATATTGCTAACCATTCTGTTCACAGAAACAAAACTATATTGTTTAAAAGTTCACCTACATTATTAATATGTGTCAGTATACATAAAAAACACTTCACTTACTTAAAATATTTTTTTCTTTCTTTTTTCTTTTTCTTTCTTTTCTTTTCTTTTCTTTTCTTTTTTTTTTTTTTTTTTTGCAACAGACCAAGGTTGATTGTTTTTGTGACCTTAACCTGTATTTGATAAGCAAAATCCCGAACTCATCAGAGGAAAAGTGGGGTTTTGGGTTTTGCTTTTTTGACTAGCAAATTCAGTTCTTCATTTGTTTTGCTCTCCACACTGCATTAGCACAGTTTTCCCCTGTGTTCATCTGCCAGTGTACAATTTAGCCACGGGCATCTGTACACCTTGTGGTGATCAGTGTCGCAGGCAAAATCCATATGTGTTTAAATAAAAAAAAATCTCTTTATTTCATTTGCTGTTTTAACTGGATGGATAACTTTTGTGCTTCAAGACAGAAGAAGAAAAAATACAGAAACAATTAATTGCCTCTATTCTTGAGGCAGTTTCATTTCCCCTTCCAATATGGAATGCTTGTCAGCTTTCCTGATAAATGACTGCATGTATTTGCTTAGATTTTACATTAACACAAAAATTAGTTTTATTTGTGGAAAACTAGTTTACATAATAATATAAAACCTACTGTTATTGATTATGTTTCTAAGCATTGATGACTTTAGAGGGAGTGTAGCATTCTAAATTTCCAAAGGTCTGATCAACCTATTTCTTAATTCAGACTTTATTCTTTGATTTTTTACAGTCTTGTATTAACTAAATACAGCAAGGTTTCTATAAAAATTTGAAGTTTAAAAAATGCTTGTCTAGATACATTAATCATGACTATTCTAGACCCGTAATTAGAAGCACTTATTTGGACAGAAGAGTCTGATTTTGAACGTTTACCAAAGCATATATTTAAACTTTCATTACCAGTAACGTACACTTCAGACAATTGGAGGACTGCATTTGTGTGAAAGATTTTAATTTTCATTTTCAAGTTATCAAAAGATGAGTGCCATATTGGGTATGTGCATTTGAGCTCATTCCAGGGAAGTTATGCATTGTTTACAACTTAATTTAAGATATATCTGAGAACCATTCTCTGGACTTTCAGTCTGTTTCTTGAATATACTTAATTGATCACCTTAACCCAACTTTTTTTTCTAATAAACACGACTCTGCTGGAGCTTTTTGGATATTGCAGATGATTCTACCTCTCTAAGTGGCAAGCAGTAGATGTTTATTCATACTGTAATCTGGCATCTTGTCGTCTAGAGGCAACCTGCTAATTATGTGCTATCATTGTATTATCCATGTTACAGAAATTTCAAATATGTTCACTGCTGTTAGTTACACCACAAAGCTTTTCATAAAATATACTTGATCCTCACAAAACCTACTCTACTTAATGGCAACCTAAACCAAGAGTGTCTCTGCCACTTCTTGATTCTGGGACGCCCTGGGTGCCAGCTGTCACAGCTCAGCTAATGATGACAAATGCCCCTCTCTATGCAGATTGCAGAGCTTGCAGGCTGCTGTGAAAGGCAACCAGATTACCTTTCTTCAGATAGTAACTTAACCTTTTAAACTCATGTCAGAATGAAATGATCAGCTATGATAGTTTCAATATCTGTATCTTTAAAAATAAAAATCAGAACATCATAAAATAATGCTTTTTATTTTCTAATATTTGTATGATTTACAGTGTCTTACCCTTGAATGCTGTAAAATTCTTAAATGATAAACTAGGAAGGACATATTCACAATATTCACAACCACTCTAGAGTATGTATTTAAACCCTTTTTATAAATCAGGTGGTATAAATAGTTGAGAACATTATCCAGACTGGTAAGGCCAAAAAAAAATGCCAGTGAAATTTTGAGAGAAAAATGTATTCTGTTCATTTCTTCTTTACCTGAATGGTATAGAATCCCCTATTCTCCCACTTTATGTGTAGACCCAGCCTATTCCAAGTAAATGAATATGTTATTTTTTTAATTCAGTGAATCATTCCAAACTTATTTAGAGAATAATTGTTGCTAATGGTTGTTTCCTCAAAGTATTTTCAAACTTGAGATTTTGTTTTAAGTTGTTAATTTGTTCTTGGGAATTTTTTAAAAACATTATGATACATATTCCTATAAGGTAATGAACACTACTAAACATAACCTAATACAGAGGAATAAATTACCTATTAAATGAGATGATGCTACACTCTTTTCACTTTGCAGAAAACTTACATGCATTTGTTCATTTAATACTTAAAATAATTCTAGGCGTTCGGAGAGATGATTGATAAGATGAAGACTAATAGTGAGTATTTAAACTCGTTAATCTTCAGAACAAATATTTTAACTCCCATTTACAAATAAAGAGACTGAGATTTAGAAAGGTTAAGTGTCTTACAGAGAATCACTCAAGTAATTGCATAGCCAGGATTGTGTGACTGGGCTGCTCTTGGCACTACGATATCTAGACTTAACATTGAGAGATAAGTATGTGCATAGTATGTGTTGCCTGTCTGTACTGAGATAAAATTTGTAGCAACTGTTCCTCTGAAATAAGTTGTATTATTTTAAAATGAAACTTATAGGCTTACAGAACATAATTGTTTGAACAGCATTGTAAATGTCAACTTCTCCATAGGAGGCTTTTAATTAACTAATATTGAGACATTTTATTTATTTATTAATTTTATGAGTATAATGCATTGATCTATCATATAGGGATAAATTTTTTAGGAAAGATACATACTGTTTAATGAATATCAAATTGGAATCATTCACGTAAAGGTCCATGTCATTGTAAATACTACTCAGATTAGTGGGATATACATTTGTAAAATATTGAAAAGAAATAATTGCTTTAATAATTATTTCAGAAAAGTATCTATTACCCATATACTTTTCTTTCCTCCTCCTCCTCCTCCTCCTCCTCCTCCTCCTCCTTTTCTCCCCCCCCCTTTTTTGTGTGTGTGTGTTGGTGAGTGAACCCAGAGCCTGGTACATGCTAGGCAAATGCTGTACTCCTGAGCTGTACCCTGAGCTCTGCATACTTTCTTTTTATAAAGGTTTAACCATATAGTTTTACTTTGTGTTTTAGTGATTTATATAAGTCATTCTCATAAAGACACATTAAAATCTCTCTTTTATCATAAATTGAAATGAATCTTTTCCAAGAAAGTTGTGTGAATGCCAATTGTTTTTATTTCCTAGTAAGTTACAGATACTAAAATATAAGGACTTTTTCCAGTGACACATCTGATTATGTATTAAAGTCTTATCTACACATTTTAATTATGAAATTCTTCTAATTACTAGTAATACTAATGCTTAACAAGTCCTAAGTATTTCACTGTATATGAAATTATGTAATACTTACAGTGAACATTTGATTAAGATATATAATGCAATTTTATACTATATTCAGAATCAGAAGGAACAAACTGATCCTGAAGTCTGTGATTTTTCGTGTTAGGACAGAAAGAGCTCTAGAGGAGAACACAATGTGACCTTCTTCATAACTATCTGTGTCTTCTCTGCGCCATTATGGATGGTCTTCCTCTAACTCTACTTTTACTACCATAATAAGAAACTTATTACCTACTCAGATAGTTACTTGCACTGACAAACAGTTGAAATTATTAAAAAGCTCTTCCTAATACTGAACCAAAATCTTATTCTTTGAAATTTTTACATTTTACTTCCTGTTTTTCTTTCTGTATGTTCTTATCCATTTAACAGAAATAAGCATTTTAAATTCACTTACAAGCAGTATCCAAATTACAATTTTTCAACTTTACAATGGTGCAAAAGTGATATGCAATCAGTGGAAATCATACTACTGACTTAGAATTGTAATATTTTTCCCTGGGTGATATGCGGTCTCCTCTCTGGAGATGCTGGGCAGCCACAGTGACCACAGCTCTGAAGATGGTGGGAGGAACAACCCGAACTTTACAGTGTGTTGTGCTGCTAAGCTGGGATGTTTGGTAGGTTGAGTGTATTAAATACATTTCAGTTTAACAACCCTTCCAATTTGCAATGGGTTTGTTGGGATGTAACCCCAATGTAAATTGAGAATTTTTAGTATTTGAGACATTAAATTGAAAATAAGTCACCCTGCTGTTCAGGGCTGATTTTGGTACATGACTTTTGTAACGTATGGTGCCTGGAATTCATTAATACTCAAGTGGATTTGGGAAAGCAGAGTGGCCTCTTTTAAAGAAGAAATAGTCATATTAGCTTTTTGTGTGCCACTATAACCCTGATGGCAAATGCTATGTATCAACAAACATCTTATTTGTTTAAACACATTACTGAAGTCCTAAGTACATTTCAACTCCTTTTGTCTTGCTATTTGGGAGAATTATTTGCATAATTTGATTTATTTTTTTTAATTTGTTTTTTAATTGTAGATGCACTCAATACCCTTATTTTATTTATTTATTTATTTATTTTTATGTGGTGCTGAGAATCAAACCCAATACCACATATGTGCAAGGCAAGCGCTCTGCCACTGAGCCACAATCCCAGTCCACATAATTAGACCTATAATAACAAGTTATCTATTATTATTTTAAATAAGAACAAGCCCCTTTCTTCTAAAAATTTCTTATAGACTGCATATAGAATACCCATAGCCAAATAAATTTAACTTAAATGTATTCAACATTTTTGCTCATAGAAAGAGGCCAATTTGTGGATAAATTTACTAAATATTCCCCACCTTTTGTAGTTTTTGCCATATCCTTAAAATCTCAGTTCTAGTTGTACATGGCTTTATCAAAGTTAATAAGTCCCTCTTGGAATAAAATTTTGCTATTTTCAACATTTATCAACTTACTGTCAATAAATTTTGCATCTTCAAATGGAATCTACATTTCCCCCATGCTTGACTAATGCACAGAAAAGCTAATAAACTTTAAATGCAAATAAAAGTGCATCTAGGACTTATAGACTATCATAGGACTCATTTAGGCATTGATATATTAGTATTTTAACCTTTTGACAAAAACAGTAGTTTCTCAGTAATTTAGCAGAGCTAAATGCTTTTTAAATGATATTTTTAATAAGTTGAAGTCAATGTGAAAACTTTTTTATTAAGTTAAAGTGATCTCACCAATTAGGACCTACTCTGCTTAATTATTTTCTTCAGCTACAATGCCTAGAGCATGCCAGAGAAAGTTAGTGAATATAGAGCAAAAAGGGCTTCATTAAATAATGGATGTATTGTTCAAAAAATGCATTTGAGGTGTAAGTAGTAAAAGGTAATCAATATTAAGAAAGTAATTAATAAAATAAAAAATATACTTTCTTTCCCTATGTATCTCTATGTTTTTTAAAAAAATTTAAAAATAATAAACCAAAAGACAAAATTCCCACATCTATTAACTCTTTGGTAAGGATTATTTATTTTAAAACCATAAATTTTTGTAAATAGATGGGCACTTTTTTTTTCCAATGTTTTTTTGTGTGTGTGTCCCTAAGTGAAAATGTTTCATTTATACTTTATTTACTGTTGCTCTGACATGTAGGCAATAAAACACAAAGACAGCCTGCTCCGATTTGGCTCTCTTGCAGTTTGTATCTTGAATAGAGAATAAAGAAGTCCAGTGCTTTTACAAAAGAAACCTTCTCAAGTGAAAAGCTGCCCCATCTGCTTCATCTGGTGGCTTATGCAATAAGAGGTATTATCACATGAATCTAAATGCACAAGCAGTTGTTTTATGAACTCTTTCTGTGCTTTGAGGAGTTTATAAGTTGCACACTCTATTGTGCATTAGTCCCAGCTGACCCAAGTGCATTCTGCTGAGCATATTTGGGGGATAATTAGAACTAATGAAGCCTGGAACACAGCTAATTCTCTAAGTGATTTATTCTCATCCTCTTGTTTGATTCCTCTGAATCCTCCAAATCATGATCCATGCCACTTATTTTTTCCAAGTTTTGTGTTGATGAAGTTACATTTTTTATGTTTGTTTGATGAGCATTAAAATAAATGAGGTATTTGAAAAGCTGAGAAATAGATTTCAAAGTAAAAGTTTACATTATTTGTTAGTTGCATGGTTGAGAGAAATGTCAATTCTTTGTGCTTTGTGTGTTTGTTTACCTCTCAAAATATTTATGGTACCTGTGAGTAGATCAGGGGATAAAAAACATCAAGTTATAAGAGCCTTTTAAAAAAGTGATACTGGAAAATAATAAAAGTAAAATAATTTGAAATCGTCAATGGCAGATTTTTATTTCTAAAATTAATTTCCCAAGGATATTCAAGGATTTTTGAAAATCTTTATAAATAGCCTTCATGTTTCAAAGCTTTGTTTCATTAATATGGCTTCACTGTACAAACAGGGTTGAGAATGACATTTCTCTACATGCCCTCACCAAGAAGTCAGTGATTCAATGGCCTGTAACACTTTAAATCCCATCAACTAACTTTCCTTTCCTGTTATAACAGTTTCAATGAGTGGCACTATTGTTGTGCAGGTTAAGATCTGGTAGCTTACTGAGGGCATACTAGAATGAGGACAGACATAGTTGCCAAAAAAGGAAGCTTATAACTTTATTAAAGCCTTACACTCAGTAAATGAGATACCGAAGTCTCTCCAGGTAGGTAGCTTTTGTAGCCTATGTCCTACTTAGTTGTCTCTTGTCTAGAAACTATTATTAAGAATTGTTACTTTTATGTGTTGATTCCAGCAGTTAATATTCACCACAATCTGGAGCTCAGATAATAAATAACCCTTAAGGACAAGACCATTTTATTTGATGTACTGAAATCTCTAAATCAGTGTGGATCACCAACTGGTTGGCAAAGGACTGACTGAGGGACCAGTTAGAGATTTCTTATTTTCTCTTTACAAGATGTGTAAGTGCTGTCTCAGATATATTCTAGTTTTAATTGTACACCCTGACATAAGGAATTCCTCTTCTTGTATTTTAATCTCTGCCTGAACATCAGCTAAACACTAAAATAACATGTTGCAGGACCTTGATGAAAAAAGTTATCAAATTAAATTTTTACATCTTTTATAGAAACAATAATGAACTGGAAAAAATGAGTTAATACCAAACCTTACTATATTCTAGGTATTATGGTAGGGGTTTGGTATATATTACTGTACCTTCATCCTCTGAACAAAACTACAAAGTATACACTGCTGTTCTGACTATTGTTAAGAAACAGAGGTGCAGGGAAGTCAGGTAACCTCTTAAAGTTTATAAAGCAGAAACTTTGCAGGGTGGAGATTTTCTACCATGCCAGCTGGTCCCAGAGTCCAGAGCCCACCCTCTTTATCATCATGCCAAACACAACCTAAGTTTGTCTTCTCATCCTCAAAACAAGAATAATAATATCTATACCACAGGATTTTTACACAGATTAAATAAATTAATACATATAAAAACTTAGAATAATTTGAACTTGCTTTGGCCCAACTTCACACAGTAACAGAGCTAGAATTCAGTCTAGCTCTTCCTGACTCTAGACTCCTGAGCTTATCTAGTATAGCTCCTTGGTAAATTTTTAAAAAAATTTTTTATCAGTGCATTGAAGTTATACATAATACCGGGGGTCATTTTGATATATTAATATTCATCCATAATATAATTTGCTCCATTTCAATCCCCATTACTTCCACTTTCATTCTCCCTCCATCCTCCCACTCTCCTTCCTCTATACTACTGGTCTTCTATCCACTTTTTTGTTTCTATAATTTGTGCTTTATAAATATACATAAAGGTGGAATTCACAGTGATATATTCACACACATAGATAGCATACAGTTCCTCCCCTTTCCTATCCCTCCTACCTCCCCCTAAACTGCCTTCCTTTATTCCAGTGTTCTCCCTTCTATTTTCATGAGATTATTCCTCTGTTTTTTTATATTCCTTACTTCTCTCTAGCTTCCACATATGAGAGAAAACGTTCCATGTTTGACTTTGAGTTCAGCTTTTCACTTAGCATGATGTTCTCCAGTTCCATCCATTTGTCAGCAAATAACATGATTTTATTCTTATTTATGCTGAATAAAATTCCATTGTGTATATACATAGCATTTTCTTTAAAATTCATCGGATGACAGGCACCTGAGCTAATTCCATAACTTTGCTTTTGTGAATTGTGCTGCGGTAAACATTCATGTGCCTGCATCACTGTACTAAGCTCACTTTAGTTCATGGAGTGGGAGAGATGGGTCATATGGCAATACCATTCCTCATCATTTGAGGAATCTCTGTACTGCTTTCCAAAGTGGTTATACTAATTTGCAGTCCCACCAACAATTTAATGTTTAATGTTATTTGTAGTCTTGATGATTGCCATTTGACTGGAGTGAGATGAAATTTCAATGTAGTTATGATTTGTATTTCCCTGATTGCTAGGGATGTTGAACATAGTACCATATATTTGCTAACCATTTATATTTCTTCTTTTGATAAGTGTCTGTTTAGTTGGTTTGCCCATTTATTGATTGGATTATTTATTTTTTGGTAAATTTTTTCAAGTTACTTCTATATTCTGGATATTAAACCAAATCAGAAGAGTTGCTGGCAAAGGTTTTCTCTAATGCTTTATTCTCTCTCCACTTTTTTAGTTGTTTCCTTTGCTCTCAGAAAGTTTTTAATTTAATGCCCTCACACTTACTGACTCTTGACTTCATTTGTGGAATAGATTAATATTTTTAATGAATTATTAAATGAATATCATAAATCCTGTCCTTTACAGTAGATATTTTAATTCTCCTGTTTATTTTGATAGCATACTATAGTGTTTGTTGAAGTAGTGAATAATTTTTCATTTTAATCTCCAATAAAATATATTTATATATTGATCACTCTTAAATTTGTATCTCTAGCCAAGATTCTTCCCCTCAACTGCAAGCTCAAATATCCAGTGGTTTCCTCTACATCTTCTGATGTACTTAAGATAGAATTCAGACTTACATCCAAACTGAGTCTCTGCTCCTCCTGCAGTCATCTGTACCTCAATAAATGGCAGCTCCTTTCTTAAGGGACTTAGGTCAAAAACTTGACTGTCAAGTTTGATTCCCATCTTTCTTTCTTACCTCCTACCCAGAGCACCAACAAATCCTACAGAATCATACCACATCTCAACCCTATAGCTTCTATCTTTTCATATAGAGCCACCATCAGCTCTTATTTGTCCATCTGAGAAGTGACACTTAGAGATGTCCTGACTTCCTCTCTTATCCTCTTCCTACCATACGGCATACACTCTTCCAGGCAGTAGTGACAAGGATCTCTTAACAGTAAAATAAAGATCATGCCATTCTTAAGCTCAGATTTGCCTAATGGCTTCCTATCTCAGAGTAAAGGTCTAAATCTTTAAAATGCCCCATTAGCCCTCACAGCACATCTCCACCCTGTTTTTCTCCATTTACCTTGCTGAACCCATTACCTACTACTGTCCCTATTGCTGTCTCTTCACCAAGCACATTGACACCCACTCAATTGAGAGCCTATGTATTGCTGGTTCCTTTGTGCAGAACTCTGCTCCCAATATCTGCATAACTTTTCTTCAGCCCCTAAGCTGTTTGCCCTCCCTAAAATTGCAATACAGCTGGACTCCCTCTAACCCATTTCTTTGTCTTCTCTTTTACTTTAGCACTTACCACTGTCTAACTTATATTTTTACTTATTTATCATGTTTAATGTATCTCTTAAATTTAAGCTGTTATTGAGGTCAAGAACCTTGTCTCCTCATTGCAGTATATTTAGAATCTAAAATATTGCCTTATAATGGGGTGCTCAATGAATATCTGTTTAAATAAAGGAAGAAAAGAAAGAAGGCAAAAAAGGAGGGGGAAGAAAGGAAGACAGGAAAGAAGTCTAAAGGAGGTAATTAGTCAATTCTGCTGAATATGATGTTTGTAATGATACTGTTGAAGTGATAGCTAAATGTTATCACAAGCTCTTACTTGATAAAGTGTAATGGTCTCTTTACTTTTCTAATCTTTTCTTCTTTTTTGAAATTTTCTTCTCTTGACAAAAGGAGTAATATTAACTATTGAACACATTCTCTAAAAGTCTCTTTGCTGAAAACTATGTATGTATTTATGCAGTAAGAGATTAAAGGGAATTTTTTCCTGTGGCCCCCAAATTGGCATCTAGGACCCAGGGATGAAAGCAAAGAACAATTCAGTGTCTCATATCTCATCTTCTTAGAAGCTGTAAACAACCTGGGGTTCAATTAACATTTGTAAGCAAGTGGACAAATATATTACATGTCAGGTGCTCATAAATAGCATGAGGAGTATGTGTAACTATCTCACTTTTAGAAATAAAATAACTGAAGTTTAGAAAAGCTGCTTAAGGTCACTTTGCTGATGGTGGGTCTTGAATCTTTTGTAACCTCAGAATCCATGCACATAATCACTATGCTGTCTTTTTGCCTCTTTTTATTATCCTCTTTTGCCCCCACCACTAATTTGACTTTGACTTTTCATTCTCTAGTCCTCAACGATGTGTATCATCCTCTTCTTATGCTTACACAGCTTTAGTCATCTTCTCCTTATAGATATATCACAAACTACACCTCCAATCCTGACCCCTCAATTAATTCTTCATCATGCATTTTTATACTGCCTGGTGGATGCTTCCCTGTCCTTTTTGTAATTATACCTCCTTCATCTCAAGTAGAAACCAAAAGCTTTTCTTGAGGACTGCTGTCTCATTTCCCTCCTTGATTCTGTAATTGACCTGAGCCATTGTCATTTGGAAATTAAGGTCCTAGCCATTATTGACCCCTCTCTTGGCCTTTGCTCCTCTCTCCCACCCCTGTGCTTTATTAATTACCAAGTGTTGAGCTTCTCCTTCTTCTCTAGTGTCTTTTGCATGTGCTTCTTTGATACCCACCACCTCCACCTAGCCCAAGTCTTCATCACCTTAACTGTGGCTTCCTGTTTCTATCTTTCCCTTTTATAGCCCACTTGTTGGACTGACTTCCTCACAGATCACTCTAGTCCTATTTCTCCCTCTACAAAAACCTTAGCCTAATCCCCAGTTTGACTGTCTCAAACACAATTCTTGATGTTTCTCCCTTTTTCTATCTTATACTACTAGCTTTTCACCCATTGGTAACGTATTCATTCCTGAAGATCAAGTTTATCCTTTCTGTGATCTTTCTAATTTGAAGAGTGTTTCCCTCTCAGTAATCTTACATTGCTTAACTTCTCCATGGTTGGTACAGTGTAGGTGCATGCATTTTTTTAAGTTACCTTAATTTTTAATTTTTTTATGTCAGTTTACATAAAATCAAAATTATCTCTGTTCTTGAGCCTTCCACATGCAAAAAAGGAAAGAAACTAAATTACTGAATGTATCTAGGAATGGTGATTCTTAAGGAGCTATGGCAGAAGAATATGCTGTTAATTAAATATTTAAAAAAAACAATTTGCTAAAGAGCAAAGATGTTTTTTCCTTTGCAAACTCATATTGAGGCTTAATTCCTCTATGTGGTAGTATTAGAAAGTAGATTCTATTGAGAAGTGTTTAGTTATGTGATGGAGCCCTTGTGAATGAGTAATACCCTCCTCATGGGCCTGGGTTAGCTATTGCAGAAGTTTGCCAACATTTCATTCTTTCATATGCACTTATTTCCTTTCTGCTTCCTGCTATGAGTTGAAGAAACATGAAGCCCTCACAAAAAACTGAAAATATGTGCTGCCCAGTCTTTAACTTCCTAGCATTCAGAATAATGAACTAAAGAAACCTCTTTTCTTTGTAAATTACTCAGTCTCAATTTTTCTGTTATACCAATAGAAAATATACTAAGATATAGCTTTATATGTTTGTCTTCATATAACTTTTAAAAGGGCATAATGATGATTAAGACAAAAATAAAACCAATAAGTAATAAAATAAGAAAGTGATTAATTACTTTACATGAATTTACAGCTTCAGAGGACTAAAAGAATTTGTGAGTTTGATTGAAAAACCAAACATTGTTGAGGAATTCAAAGTGAGATATGTTAGAAGACTGGATAAGGGCAAAATATTAGCAAATTCTGTATTTCACACCTTCTTATTCAACATTGTTAATAAAGATGTGATGAAGATATAAGGGGGAAAATCCAAGTCATTCCCTAATTCTTTGGATAAGCAAATAAGACCTAAGTTTTAAAAATAAATCTGTATTCTCATAAATTTAGATGTATATTATAAGTTCTGGAGCAATTTCTAAGAGAAGAACTAAAATATATGCAGTCATTTCTTAATATCCATGAGGGATCGGTTCCAGGACACTCCTGCAGCTACTAAAATGCACAGATGCTTAAGTCCATTATATAAAATGACAGAGAATTTGCACATAACCTACACATATCCTTCCCTATCTTTTAAATCATCTCTAGGTTACTAGTAATACCTAATAAAATGTAAGTGTTATATAAGTAGTTTTATATTATTTGGGGATAAGGACAATTTAAAAGGTCTATACATGTTCTTTATAGGCATGTGAATTTTTTGTGAATTTTTTTTGTGGCTGTACCATTTTATTTTATTTTTCAATTTATGTATTTTTTTTTTACTTATTTTATTTTGTTTATTTTTTTAATTTTTTTATTGGTTGTTCAAAACATTACAAAGCTCATGATATATTATCTTTCATACATTTGACTCAAGTGGGTAATGAACTCCCATTTTTACCCCAAATACAAATTGTAGAATCACATCGGTTACACACTCACATTTTTACATAATGGCATATTAGTTACTCTTGTATTCTGTTACCTTTCCTATCCCCTACTATCCCCCCTCCCCTCCCATCCCATCTTCCCTCTCTACCTCATTTGCTGTTGTTCAATTCTCTCCCTTGTTACCCCCACCTTTCCCCTCACAACCTCTTATATGTAATTTTGTGTAACATTGAGGGTCTCCTACCATTTCCATATGATTTCCCTTCTCTCTCCCTTTCTCTCCCCCCACTCGTCACTGTTAAATGTTAATCTTTTCCTCATGCTCTTCCTCCCTGTTCTGTTCTTAGTTGCTCTCTTTATATCAAAGAAGACATTTGGCATTTGTTTTTTAAAGATTGGCTAGCTTCGCTTAGCATAATCTGCTCTAATGCCATCTATTTGCCTGCAAATTTCATAATTTTGTCATTTTTAGTGTTGTGTAATACTCCATTGTGTATAAATGCCACATTTTTTTTTTTTATCCATTCATCTATTGAAGGGCGTCTAGGTTGGTTCCACAGTCTAGCTATTGTGAATTGTGCTATGATCATTGATGTGGCAATATCCCTATAGTACGCTCTTTTAAGATCCTCAGGGAATAATCCTAGAAGGGCGATAGCTGTGTCAAATGGTGGATCCATTCCCAGCTTTCCCAGGAATCTCCATACTGCTTTCCAAATTGGCCTCACCAATTTGCAGTCCCACCAGCAATGTACAAGTGTATCCTTTTCCCCACATCCTCACCAACACTTATTGTTGTTTGACTTCATAATGGCTGCTAATCTTACTGGAGTGAGATATGGTATCTTAGGGTGGTTTCTCTGACTGCTAGAGATGGTGAGCACTTTTTCATGTGCTTGTTGATAGATTGTATGTCCTCCTCTGAGAAGTGTCTGTTCAGGTCCTTGGCCTATTTGTTGATTGGGTTATTTGTTATCTTATTGTTTAATTTTTTGAGTTCTTTGTATATTCTGGATATTAGGGCTCTATCTGAAGTGTGAGGGGTAAAAATTTGTTCCCAGGATGTAGGCTTTCAATTTACCTCTCCTATTGTTTCTCTTCCTGAGAAAAAACTTTTTAGTTTAAGTAAGTCCCATTTGTTTATTCTTGTTATTAACTCTTGGGCTATGGGCGTCCTATTAAGGAATTTGGAGCCTGACCCCACAGTATGTAGATCATAGCCAACTTTTTCTTCTATCAGACGCAGTGTCTCTGATTTGATATCTAGCTCCTTGATCCATTTTGAGTTAACTTTTGTGCATGGCGAGAGAAAGGGATTCAGTTTCATTTTATTGCATATGGATTTCCAATTTTCCCAGCACCATTTGTTGAAGATGCTATCCTTCCTCCATTGCATGCTTTTAGCACCTTTATCAAATATAAGAAAGTTTTACTTTTGTGGATTAGTCTCTGTGTCCTCTATTCTGTACCATTGGTCCACCTGCCTGTTTTGGTATCGCTATACCTCCAGATTCACACCTCCTGCTTAGAATTGCTTTTGGTATTCTGGGTCTTTTGTTTTTCCATATGAATTTCATTATTGCTTTATCTATTTCTACAAGAAATGCCGTTGGGATTTTGGTTGGCCTTGCATTAAACATGTAGAAAGCTTTGGGTAATATCGCCATTTTGATGATGTTAGTTCTGCCTATCCATAAACAGGGTACATTTTTCCATCTTCTAAGATCTTCTTCTATCTCTCTCTCTAGGGTTCTGTAGTTTTCATTGTATAAATCTTTCACCTCTTTTGTTAGGTTGATTCCCAAGTATCTTATTTCCTTTGAGGATATTGTGAATGGAGTGGTTTCCCTCATTTCCATTTCAGAAGTTTTGTTTCTGATATACAGGAATGCCTTTGATTTATACGTGTTGATTTTATATCCTGCCACTTTGCTGAATTCATTTATTAACTCTAGCAGTTTCTTTGTAGACCCTTTTGGGTCTGTTAAATATATTATCATGTCATCCGCAAATAGTGATAATTTAAGTTCTTCTTTTCCTGTTTTTATGCCTTTAATTTCTTTTGTCTGTCTAATTGCTCTGGCTAGTATTTCAAGAACTATATTGAATAGAAGTGGTGAGAGAGGGCATCCCTGTCTTTTTCCAGATTTTAGAGGGAATGCCTTCAGTTTTTCTCCATTTAGGATGATGCTAGCCTGAGTTTTAGCATATATAGCTTTTACAATGTTGAGGTAAGTTCCTGTTATCCCTAGTTTTTCTAGTGTTTTGAGCATAAAGGGATGCTGTACTTTGTTGAATGCTTTTTCTGCATCTATCAAGATGATCATATGGTTCTTATCTTTAAGTCTATTGATGTGGTGAATAGCACTTATTGATTTCCATATATTGAACCAGCCTTGCATCCCAGGGATGAATCCTACTTGATCATGTGAATATTTTTGATGTGCTGTTGTTTGAATTCACAGATACAGAGGGCTGACTGTACAGTACTAAATAAAACATTAAAGGAATCAAATGTTACACAAGAAAATATTCACTCAATACAAAAGAAGGCAATAAAGAGAAATAGATGAACAAAAGAGACATTAGAGATGTAAAAAAACAAAAATAAAATGGCAGGCATAAATCTAACCATATCAATAATAATGTTAAGTAGAAATGGATTAAACAACCCAATCAAAAAACAAAGACTGTCAGTCTAAATTAAAACAACAAAGTCCAATTATATGCCCTCTACATATAACCATATGCTATCAACTATATGCTTTGACTGAGTTTAGATTCAAAAAGATACAGATGGATTGAAAAATAAAAGGATGAAAAAAGATATGTCATACAAATGACAACTATGGAAGAGCTAGAACAGCTCTCTTGCGTCCTCTCTTCCAAAATGACCGGAAAAAAAAAAAAAAGAAGGAGTAATGGTTGTGCCAAAAAGGGTCACAGTCATGTGAGGCCTGTTTGTTGCACAAACTATGCCAGGTGCACGCCCAAGGACAAGGCCATTAAGAAGTAGAGGCTGCAGCCATCAGGATCATTTCCAAAGCAAGTTTTTTGACACTGTGTGCTTTCCAAACTGTTTGTGAAGCTGCATCACTATGTGAGTTGTGCCATTCGCAGCAATGTGGTCAGGAAACTATCGTGTGAGGCCTAGAAGAACTAAACACCCTCACCTGATTTTAGATCTGCTGGTGCTGCCCCATGACCTCCACCAAAGCCCATGAAAGGAGCTGGGTCCTTATTGGGTGAAGAAAAGCTATCTTCTGGGAAAAAATGAAATGAAAATTATAATTCATATAGCAAAAAAAAAAATGCTAGAATACTAGATGAAATAGACTTTTGTACTAAAATCACTAAATATAAAGAGGAACATTTCATAATGATAAAAGGAGTAATCTGTTAGAAAGATATAACCATCATAAGTGATATGCACATAACAACAAAGACCCAATGTATGTGCAGTGATAACATACAGAATTGAAAGGTAAAATAGAGTTCTCCAGTATTAGTTGGAGTATTCAATGCCCTGCTTCCAATGATCCGTTTGAATAATTGTATGGAAGATTAACAAGTATGTAGAAGATTCAAACCACAGTCTAAACCAACCAGATCTAATTCATATCTATAGAACTCTCAACCAACAATAGCAGAATCCTTCTGTAGTTCACACGTAACACAGATAATTCAGAATAAACCATATGTCAACATAAAACAATCTTCAATAAATGTAAAATGATTGAAACATTATAAATAATTTTTTCTGACACCATAGAATTAAATTAATAATTAATCTACAGATGACACAGACTGAATTAATAAACTAGTGAACTTTGGATAATAGGCAAGATTCATATGATACAGAAATCATTTGAATTGAAAGAACTGAGGTTAGTTTAGTCTTCTAAAGAGTAACTTGGGTGGCAGAGATGAGAACAAGGTAGGACATAATAGTTTCACCTAAAAAAAAAAAAAAACTGTCATTTATAACAAGGAGCTTATTTATATGTGATCTTCCACAAGACACAGGTCAGACCAATGTATGAAAGTTACAAGAGAAAATAAGGGAATATATTTTACAGTTACTTCCAATACCATCTAGACAACCTTGTGCTTTCATATATTACATCCCCTAATGTGTATTTTTAAAATCATCCGGATGAAAGTCAGGTAATAATTTATAACATGTTTTAAAGAGAGTTTCTTCTCAAAAAGATAAAAATCTATACATAAATTATATAATTACTGTAACAAATGGTTTTTTATTGTTTATGTTTTTCCCCCAAAGAGTCAAGGAGAAGCCTTAGTAATAGGAGTAGCTTGATATGCAGGCAGCTTCTGGTCCTCCCAGGCGGAAGCAAGAACTTAGAATCTGAGTGAGCCCTTTTATTGAGTCTTTCACAACAAAATAGTGCTTCCTCAATCCCCTAACGAATTTACCAAACTTGTAAATAAATTATTATGTAACTTCCTTATATTTTGAAAACTTGATATTTTCCTTAACTTTATCAAACCAGTCTTTAATTGCCTGAATTTCTAGATCAAAAAGCAACTCTTTCTCCTAAGCCTAGGTTTAACAGTCACAGAAACTGCCAGTTCTCCCAATACCTCACTCAGATGTTTAAGGGTATTAAAATAGAATCTGTAAAAAATGACAACTATACAAAAATTAAGGACATGATCACCAGTCCAGGAGAACCACCATTCAGTTATCTATTAAGTAGTAAACTTTGCAACTCAAAGTGAATCATTCAGAGCCTGATGTCCTTTGGTGGGGGGAGGGGGTTGAGAAAATGCTCCTATTTGCATAATATTGTGTACACATGCACAGAGCTGGACTGAAAAACATAAATCTATTGTGTCTAATGTTGTTTTATATTTCTCTGCAATAAGACAATGTTTTTAGTAGAGACTAGAATTCTCAAAGAGATTTTAATAAGAAAAACTTTCTATCAAATACTTAATGAGAGTTCTCTTTAGAATAAAAAATACCTGAAATGAGCATTTATATTTATGGCTTACTAAATTTTCTTTGTAAGCTTAGCTATTATTGTTTTTACCTTGAATGTGTCATTTTTTTTTACCTCCTCAGCAAACAAATCAGTTACTAAATAGTACCCAGGCTAGGTACCAAAGGCAGGAGCAATCTTCTGATATTGATGCCTGGTGGAATACACTCCAGTCACTCATCACCATGAGCCACACAAAGACATCACAACTTCTTTGTGTCTTTTTAAAGATGGCTGTAGCAATATCAGATGAAGAAATGTTTTTCTTAAAGCACTGGAGAATGAGGATTGAGTTTGACATTTTATAAAAACTTCCAAGGTCCTTTGAAGAAACAGTGCTCAAAAACAAAGTTGACTGAATTTTTAAAATAAATTATACACTAACCTTGCCTGTTAAACTTATGCAAATGCATTCTGAAAATATTTTCCTTTAAATCTGAGTTTTGACAAAATTTATATTTAAAGAACAAAAGTTACATTTTCAGTTGTCTACACTGAATGTTCAGTTCCTCATCTATGGAAATGCTCCATTAATTTTTCCCGCTAATAGTTTATGGTTGGCCATGCTTTGTCCTAGCGACATAAACTTTTTTGATATTATCAATGAGTTGTTTCTGACCTTTTGGTTGAGAATTGTGTGGTATTGTTTAAAGAGTATCCAGTGAAATTTGTATGAGCACAACAGGCATTTTTAAAGTAGGTATTCCTGGCCTTGAATCTATAATGCAATTTGATCATAATCACTTGTAGAAGAAAATAGTCTTGCCACAGCAGTTTCAGGTTTTCTATTTCCAAATGAGAAAAAATTGATGTAATGTGCTTTACATTGCATTTTACAGAAAATCATAAGATCTGTTTACCTGGTTAAAATTCAAATTATTTTATTATGGTGTCAATTCTTTGGTTTTGGCAGCACTTCTAAAGTGTCTGTTCACCAAAATACTCCCATAGTGAATGAATGCTAGTGTTGACACCACCTAACAAGCAGGGATTATGTGTTTACAGAAGAAGTAATATGATAGGTTAAGTATAAGAGGCATTCTCGAGAGTACTTCAGCACATAATGAGTGACTGACTAGAAAGTGCGAAGTTGCTACTCTGGCTGGAGTCGGTGTTGATGCCTGCCTCTCTTCTCCAAAGCTCTCTTGATAATGTTCAGCTGCTCTGTTCTCATGTGGGGAATAATAGTAGAGTAAAGCTGCTTTTCTGTCTCATTTTTCTTGCTAATTTACACATTCAAGCCATTTTTTTTTTTGCTACCCTTATTTGCGATTCCCTTTTGTCAAGTCACTGTTCTCTTTTTTGCCTCAGGCCTAAGAACTAATTTGAGCTTCTATAATTACTTCATGTTTTACACCTGTCTGCATATCATGCTCCCCTTGTCTCTGTACTTAAGCTGTATATTTCTTTGCAGAAAGCTAGTTTTCATATACAAGGACTCCTAAGTTTCTCCCCTCAGACTTCCTTCAGAAAAAGCACAATTAAAATGTTGAGATATCCTCAGCAATGTGGCTGACCTTTGCAGTTCATGAAGGACAAATGAACACTGTCTTCTCAGACAGTTTGTGTTAAGACATTGTGGAGCAGAGAGCCTGAGCTTTGTTCCTCATGAATGAAGCAATGGTTGTAGTCATTTTAAAATCATTAAGACTCTGAATGCAAAGTCTCATTCTACAGTGTTTGCTCTATGGCTGCTCTTCTGCTTTAATAGCAGCTTATTAAATTTGGGTCAATGTACTCTGAAGAGTATCACGATGAAAAAACTGTTCTAAAAGTTACCTATTTAAAAAAGGCAATTGATTAGATTTTTAACTTAAGTGACAGCTGCAATTCATTGCCTACTCTTTGTGATGTCCTGCAGCCCAAGCCACCTTTTGTAATTTGGGCTTCATTTTGTAAGAGCTTTCCTGAATAATCCAGGGTTGCTTTCCACTCAGAGCCTGCTAATCCAATTAGGAGTTTAACAAGGGTCAAATTAAGGAGACTTTGCACTTGGTGTTTGCATCATTAGCCATAAGACTGTTATGTGAGTGCATGCCTGTGTGTCAGGGAAGAGGAGGGAAAGGCTGCAGATGGGACAGACACAAAGCTGTCATCCACCATGTGCTGTGCCCTTTGCTGATGGAGGCTCAGTGGGTTAGCAACAACATTTCCAATTGTCTTTTGGGGCTGTTGCCTTGTCAGCTCACTACTATATAGTTGTTGAGGTTACAGGTGCTAGCAGGGGCTGATGAGGAAGAGTGTTTTGTGCCTACTCTTTGTCTCTTCTGGTAGTCTGTTGTGATTGGACAAACCACTGGGAAGACATGAAGTTGAAACCTCTTGAGCATTCATTATTTTTGATAAGATGACAACTATCTAGGCTCATGTTCTCACACCTTGTGCTGTTTCCTGCCTTTTAAAAAAAACATAATTGTTCTTTCAGTAAAATATTATCATAGGAAGCAGAAATTAATTTTTTAGGAGAATGGTGAGGCCTTGCAAAGATCAATTACCTACTATTTAAGGAAAGAAAGTGTTTACGCTATTATTTTCAGAATTGTGTTACTTAGGATAGCATTTTATTTCCTTTTGTCCCTGTCATCAATTTGTATCCATTAATGTGCTTTAGCCACATTATTACTGCTGTTTAAAGAAAATGACCTATTTCCAAAAAGAAAAGACAAGAGAATTCTGCTAACCAGTACTTGTCTGCTTGGGATATTGCTAGAAAACTGTTGGCGTGCCCATGCAGCAATGCTTTGTGCTGCTACATACAAAGTAAAGATTTATCTAAAAATAACACTTTCATTGTTCCTTTCTTACCTCCTCAACCCATTAATAGGTACTTTAGTATCATGAGAGTTTTCATAGTTTAATCCCCTTTCAAAAGCTTTTCAGAATAAAAGCTCTAAATGATCCTCAGTATTAATTTGATGTGACTTCTGTACAATATGGTTTCAAAACTCTCAGGAGCATATTTTTACAGCTTTACCCTTTTTCACTGCAGCAGTGTGTGGAAAACACCAGTTAAATGTTTAGTGGAGTCTCTGACGTGAGCCATTTTTGTTGCTTTCTTATGTACTTTGCCAGTATACAAAAAGCCTGGTCTCTGTGCTATAACTGTGATTTCTCAGGAATATTATTGTTTGTTACACACTACTTTTTAAAAATAAAAATGTCTTTCTCGTATTGGTATTTCTCAAAGCTGTATTTTTAGGCTTAGATTGTAAGGGTCCGGTGAAGTGTCAGAGAAAGAGACCACAAGAGACCAGCCTCATGCAACACGCAGGGGGAAGTTTATTAGGATCCAGTTCAGCACGCTGAGGCTCCAGGCAGGCTCGCACAAAAAGGCAAAGCAGCCCCGAGCCCAGAGCAGGGGTCAGGCAGAGCTTAAGTACACTTTTTGGAGAGGGCGTGGGGCTTTGCATACATCAGAACAAATCATCATGAGGTGTGTGAAAATTGAACAACAACTCTGAGACCTGATTAGTACATTCATTGGTGAGAACAGATTGGACAGGGGTGATTGATCACTTCTAAGCAGAGTGCACATTTAAACTGATTGGTTTTAGGTCCTGCGATGTCTACGTGCCATTCTACACAGAGTCCAAAGTTATTAGACAACCAGAGGAGCCAGTGAGAATGTTTACTGGGCAGTTCGGGTATTGTTCTAACAGCTACAGAGATTACAGGTTCCGGGGGTAGCAGAGGAATCTAACAATACTTGGTCTTTTACTCTTTAACCCAAGCCTTGTGGCTTAGAATCAGCTTAAAAATTTTACCTTTACAGATAATCTAAGAATTAAAAGCCAATAATGAAATTGGCCTAGTAAGTAGCAATCAGGCTTGATTATATGCATTGGGTTACATCTTTGTTTATATTTCAACCACAATGGTTTCAAACAGTTTCCAGTGCTAATAACTCACTTCACTTTTTTCATGTTTTGTTGCTTTTGATATAATATTTAATATATTAAATATATTTATATTAAACATGCAATGAAAGTATATTCATATGGGACATGATGTGTTTTTTGAAGTTAATTTTCATTCAAAATTGTTATATTCCTATTTCTTCAATATATATACATCACAGGATGTATCATTTCATCCAAATTTTACAAATTGACGTATCATTTCATCCAAATTTTACAAATTGATGATTCCACCAAAGCATAATATTAATGGGAGCATGGATTATGAAAATCATCTGAGTCTACGTTGCATATTGTTTTCTAATTTCAATCCTATTGTGAGTATACACTTGTTTCTTCCTAGGATAATATATTCACCCACCCCACTGTTGAAGATATCCCTGATCTTATCATTCATTTTGTACTTTGTCCGATCTCCTAACATCCGTATTGATATTTATTTCCACAAGGGCCTCGTTGGGACTGACTCTTCATGTGTGCTGATATTCCCATTAACACTCTAATAGAAATTCTACTGCAAAAAGGGCCTTTTGTCCAAATTCTAAACTCACTCTTCTTCCTTACCCTACACTGGAATGCTGCCTACTATCTCTATTTCCCTGGAAGTTCTCTTTTACATTCAGTAGTCCCAGGTACAAGATATTATGCCATTGTATATGCATTTAGAGGATTCATCTCTGCTGAACATAATTCAGAACGTGTATCCAAATCAAGGCCCCAATACCCTTGTGTGCTTCAGATCTTACCTAGTTTTCTATTTTCATACTTACATTTCACCTTACATTCTTATAAATATCCCAGTTGCCCAATACCCGTATTCATCCAGCAGAATGACTCCTAACCCAAATCGAACATGTTATGACCCTTAACCAGACTCTGTTCCCTCAATATATTTTCACATAACAGCAGGTCCTGAGTTGATCTTGCCATACAGGTATGTAGGGAATCCTACAGCTGCTGAGAAGCTCAAAGGTAGATGCAGAAATGATCCCTGGAACAAATGTATGCAGCTAGGTATGACATGTGAGGTCTAAAGTCATCTTCATGACCATCAACCCGGTGAGGTTGAAGGGATGTGGCTGAATCAGCCTCTGTCTTCTCAATGCAGAGAAGATGGACAGAATCAGGCCTGTGTGGAGAGCTGATCCTGGGCTCCTAGTGTATATAGACCTTTATGTCTTGTGAAAATAACACAGGAAGGTGGGGCAGCCTCCATCTCATGGGACCCTTGGAAACAACTGTTAGGACAAAGTGGTTGCCAAGGCAGTGACCTCATTCATTTCCCTGAAGGAAGTGACCTCACCTCACTTCCTTGGTGATGGAACTCTCTGAACTTGGGATCCAGGAGGCGAGGCACCCAGAGGCAGTTCCAGTCCCAGTGGGCTCACTTGTTTGTCTGTACCAGGGCCACAGTCATTCTTTCTTGGCACCTGGTGATGTGTGGATAGCCAAAGGCCTTGAATGGTCTGAACAGGGGCCCTTCCTGAGAAAGAAGTGTTGGCACATTGCTGCCTCCTGACAACTACACAGAGATGGCCACAGACACCAGAGCTGAGACAGGCCAGGCCACTGCTGGGGAATATATTTTCACCCACCAGTCAGAGGACAGAGTGGATAGATGCAGATCAAATACAGGGGTGGTTTGTGTGTCTTAGTGGGTGTGTGTTTGAATTTTTCATTTTGTCTCATGTTCCGAGAATGTGAAGGACAATGGTGTTTGTTGTTGTTGTTGTTGTTGTTGTTGTTGGTTTGAAATGGACTGTTAACCAGTGAGTCTTTCTAAGTCAGTGGATCCCACTGGGTTTGTGGTTAGAGAGAGTAGAGAGAAGAATGCAGCCGTGAATGTGTCCTGTCTTGTGGAAAATTTTCTAGCACTCCTCATGCCCAATTTATGAATGGACTGCTGCTTTTATTGCAGATGAGCAATGCCTACCATGATCCTAAGTTCCTGTATTCTTCCTGAATTTTGGCCACTCTCTGAAAAGTTTTGTGGTTTTGTGTTCAAGATGTGCACCAGCTTCAAGCTCTGTGACATGGCCATGGACTGGATTGCTGAAGGGAATGCCAAGCATCTCAGAAAACTCAAAAATTATTGTGACTGGTAAGGATCTCTCTGGAGAATCCCTGCTTAGATAGATAGCAACCCAAGTAGCATGATTAGGAGCTGTCAGTGCCACAGTGTTCAATTAAAGAAAAGTTTTTCTCCAGGCTTCTTTCTTCCCTATTGTTCTGTTCCCCTAAATGTCAGGGAGGTCTTTGCCTTCAGGTACTCCTTTGGGAATCCTCAAGAAACCAGTTTCAAATGGAAACGAAGAGGCCTAATCTGTGCCCTTTAGGTAAAGTGCTTTGTAAAAGATGTGTCTGAATCAGACTCTTGGCCCTGTGTGTGGCTGTGAATTACATTCTCAGCACCCCAGGAAACTCAAGAAAAATCCCATGTGTCCATCCAAATCTAAGAGGATGAAAAAGAAGAGTAATATTGGATGAAGTCTCTTGCCTTCCTCTGGTCAGACTCCTGACCGCTATGAAGTAAGAACAGGGATTCTCTGGGTCAAATGAGTTGTTGCAAGCACTACAGTAACTAGCACACAGGTGTTTGGGTTTTTTCATGAGTCCAGTACCCATAAAGAATCTACCCCTGGCAGTCAGGAGGCCTCTAATTTGAGAAGCAGAGCAGTATTCACTACAGGCCCATTTTATCTATCCTGTTTCTCAGGAAGGGTGTCCATGCCACCATGACATTTGGCATATGATGGGCATGAGAGCTTACATTGCACACCATCTTAGACTGGTCCCCCTATGGGAGCCCCCAGCCAGAATGTTCTGATGAGTGTCTGTATGGAAGAAGATGAGAGCCATGTGGGAGTGTTTTTGTTAGAAGAGTGGTATTTTGTGTGGTGGTTGGAAAAGATGACTGGGTCCACCTCAGCTTGAACTCTGGTGTGATGCCATTAGAGACTGAGTTCTGGAACTGATCTCAGAGAACTATTGCCATGAATTGTGTTGGGATTTTAGAAGGCCAGGCATTAGAGGAGCCTTTGGAAACTGAGATCTAGGCGGATGGTGGCTTTCTCCACATCATTGGGAATCTCAGCCAGGATTTCACATGATTTTCCTGTTAAAGCCTTTTCAGTTATAGTTGAGAGCCAAAACACACATGAACCTCATATTTTAGACCCCAATGGGCCTCGATTCCAGTGACCTTTTTCCACTCCTTGGGAAGCCTTTGCCTGCATGAGATCTCCAGAGCTTTCACTGAAAGGAGATTCCTCAACTCTTAATGGTTCGTGAATGAATCAAAACCCACAGTGCCAACTTCTTCATTCTTGAAATATGGCTAGGCCAATTCCATGAAGTTTTTGAGAATCCCATGACAAGAAGTCCCTGGAGAACCTTTAGATCTCCTGTTGCTCATCATGACTGAACCAGTGAGTGCCCTTTGTGACTTAGTGGAATTTATGACCATGGTGAAGAACAGCTATGCCAGTGAGTAGGAGCCAGCAGGGAACTGGGCCTGCAGCAATGGAGTGCAGGTGTGTGATCCAACATCTGTGCTGGACCCTTGTGGTTCTGTCACTGGATTCCAAATGTCATGTGACTGACAAGGTGCACCCAGCAGACCCTAAAATATAAAGGCATGTTGTTGTGGGGAGAGGATTTGGTGCGATGCTCAGAATCAAGTTGCTATGCTCAAGTGGGAAAGATATATGGGATAGCAGCCCAGTTTTTTTTTTTTTTCCTTCAGACCCTGACTCACCCCACGTGACAGAGCTCCCTCCGGCAATATGTCCCAGTTGAACGTTTTGTATTTCAAAAACAAACACCAATTTTCCTGGGAAACTGCAAGAAATGCCAGTAAAACTGGAGGCTGAGCCAAAGGCTTCACAACCCACCCAGGGAGAAATTCAGACCCCAATGGCCACAGTTACCTACAAAGAGAAGATTCAGCTCTGCTGCCTCCTGTTCCTATTGGAAAATAGGAAACCATGTTTTCCTGTGCACATAGACTCAGACCAATCTTTCATGGTCTTATTACAAAGGAAGCTAAAGTACAAAGCTATATTTCTAGTGCACAAATATCAGAGGAAGATAGTCAAGGAGTCATTAGGGCAGCACAGCTCCATGTTTTCAAATGTTTACCCTGTCCCCTACTTTTGGGATCTCTTCTGCCACACCAAGTTTGTGAGCTCCTCAGAATTTTTAATTCCAGATATGTATTCATAGAATTTTTTTTCCTCTTCTCCTCTCATTGTGTCTTATTTGGGGTGATAGTAATGTCAAGGCATTGTGGTGGATGACAGTGGAAGAATTTTATGTGGAACATGTTCGCATACATATTAGACTCATTTTCAGTTTTGCCATTCGAAATATTGAATCTCTGACACTAACCCATAACCTACTAGACTCTGACTACTGATCCTAACATGGATAAAAATAATCCTAAACTAATAAAAGTACAGGCATTTCATAGGAGGCATGGTGGATACTTGGAATTGCCTTTTGCTTCATCAGGGATACATATTATAAAAACTATCATACACTTTTCTCGTATTACTTCTCCAGGAATTAACAAAGTTAACAAATATGTAACTTCCTGTCTCCCTGTCTCTGTCGCCTAGGTAACAATATATATTTTTATATACATATATAGAATCCTACTGCCATCACAGTTATATTCTTAGAGTACTCTGACTTTGGAAAATACAAATTTCATGAAAAGATCACTTCCTCCATACACTGAGGGAACTAAAAATTCAAACTATGGTGAGCTTTATACTTCAAGAAGATTATACATGAAACACTGTAGAGAAAAATGAATCTGTTGAGTGCATATGTGAAGGATATATATCCCCTTATGAATTTCCATTGGCATACGTACTGTTACATTTTCATTTATAATATATGTATGTGTGTGTGTGTGTGTGTGTGTGTGTGTATATATATATCTGTCCCTTCCCCCATTGAATTTCTTTGGCACCTTTGTTGACCTTTCATATAAGCATTTATTTCTTAATGTAAGGAATATTTCTGGGCTCTCAGTTTTATTTCAATGATCTGTTTATCATTTTGCTAGTACATTGTTTTGATAACTATAGCTTTATGTAAAGTTTTGAAATTGGAAAATGTAAGTTTTCAGCTTTGTTATTTTTTTTCAAAATTGTTTTGGCATTGTAGGTATTTCACAATGCTGTATAGATTTTAGTATCATCTTGTCAATTTCTGCCAAAACCTTCTAAATTTTGATAAGGATTATGTTGAATATGAGCCAATCAGGGGAGAATACCCATCTCAGCAATAATTGAACTTTTGGTGTTGGGGATATGGTTCAGTTGGTAGAGTGCTTGCCTTGCATGCACAAGGCACTGGGTTCAATCCCCAGCACCTCACCCTCACCCCATTCCACCCCCTCCCTGACGCACACACACATACACACACACAAAGAAGTTTCTACTCCATTCTTTTGAACATAATTTGTCTTTTTTTAAAAAATATAACATCTCTACTTGCTTTTTTTGTGTGTGTGTGTGCTGTTTGCTTTTATTTTTTTTCTTTTAGTCGTAGATGAGCACAATAACTTTATTTAATTTATTTATTTTTATGTGGTGCTGAGGATTGAACCCAGTGCCCTCACACAAGCTAGGCGAGCTGTCTACCACTGAGCTATAACCCCAGCCCCCTCAGTCAAAATGAACTCAGATACAAAGGTAAGACAGATCCTGCAGGTGGAGGGTGGGGACATTGGTGGACACTATATCAGTGGCTGGGGAAACAAGCTGAAGAAAGGCAGTGAGAGCTAACATTAGCAAGTGTTTTGAAGCATTCATTTGTAAGCTGTTAAAGTGAAAATCCATTTTCTTCTATTAAGCCTGCAATATGTGTGTCATCATAAGCACTCTCGTCTTGCACAATAAAAGAGTGGTTGTCTTCCTTGTTGGTATTCCCAAGCTTTTTATCCCTAAATCTCTCAATTTCAATTGTTTTATCCCTAAATCTCTCAATTCCTCCTTACAACAATTTTATTGTATTTTCCAGAGGGCAAAAAATATCTGCTTTGTGTGTGTATCTAAATTCTTTTGAAAGCAAAAGTACTTCTTTATCTCAGCATGCACATTTCTAGAATATGTTCTTGTTTTACATTTTAGCACAACTCTACTAAAACCATAAAAGGTCACTTTTGAGTTAAGTGTCAAGAGTAATGTTAAAACTATCTCTATCTATTTGCATCATGGAGGAAACACTGAAGAATTCAAAGCAATTTTAGTGTTGGAATGTCAGAAAAGTAAATAGATTCTGGCAATCAAGATTTCATGACAGCCACTTGAGCCTGTTTATTTAAAGCTAAGAATGATGGGCTTTCCAATTAGTATATTCAGGATGAGCTACAGACCTTGAAATACAAAGGAAAAAAAGAATCCAGAAATATCTTTATGGAGAATTGACCTTAGCACTCTTTTGCAAGATCTTACCATTTTTTTGTTCCAAGAATTATCATTGTTCGTATCCAACAATGATAATTCTTCATTTTCTCTATGACACATATACCCTCTGATCACCAAACAGACATTGTTGTATATTTATAAAACAGTGACAACTTTAATATATAATTATTGGAATGATATCAGTGATAATTTTAAAACATTCAGAATAAACTGATGGCTTAGAAATTTATTAAGTTAATTGACATTCCTGAAAGTATTAATAGTCAAATGTATCCTAGGAACTTAGAGATTGGATTTTAAAAAAAAATTTGAGGGTCTTGTCTTTTTGTCCAGGCTAGCCTTGAACTTGTGATTCTCCCACCTCAGCCTCTGAAGTAGCTGAGATTACAGGCATGCATCACCAGATCTGCTTTTTAATTACACATCGCAAGTGTATCAAAAAAACTCATGGGCTAATTCCCATAGGTCTACTGGGGCTAATTTAATACTGACCTGCCTGTAAAGAAGTTGCTTTATTTTTCCTCTGTCTCTACCAAAAGCAGTATATAGATTTGATGCAATTCCAATAAAAATCCCAATGACAGTCCTCATAGATATAGAAAAAGCAGTCATAAAATTCATCTGGAAAAATAGAGACCCAGAATAGCTAAAACAATCCTTAGCAAGAAGAGTGGAGCAGGTTGTATCATTATACCAGACCTTAAACTATACTACAGAGCAATAGTAACAAAAACAGCATGGTATTGACACCAAAATAGACTCATAAACCAATGGTACAGAATAGAGGACACAGAGACAAACCCACATAGATTGAGTTATCTCATATTGGACAAGGGCACCAAAAACATATATTGAAGAAAGGATAGCCTCTTCAACAAATGGTGCTGGGAAAACTAGAAATTCATATATAACAAAATGAAATTTAACTCCTATCTCTCACCACACACAAAACTCAAAGTGGATCCAGGACCTAGGAACTAAACCAGATACCCTATGCCTAATAGAAGAAAAAGTAGGTCCAAATCTTCATCATGTCAGATTAGGCCTCGACTTCCTTAATAAGACTCTTATAGTGCAAGAATTAAAATCAAGAATCAATAAATGGGATGGATTCAAACCTCAGCAAAAGAAAAAATCAGATGTATAGAGATCCTGCATTTTGGGAGCAAGTTTTTACCACATGCACTTCAGAGCACTAATCTCTAGGAAATACAAAGAACTAAAAAATCTTAACACCAAAAAAAACACAAAAAAAAAACAAATTACCCAATCAATAAATGGCCCAAGGAACTGAATAGACACTTTTTGAAAATGATGTACAATCAATCAACAAATGTATGAAAAATGTTCAACTTCTCTAGCAATTAGAGAAATGCAAGTCATTTAATCTCATTCCAGTCAGAATGATGGCTATTAAGAATACAAACAACAATAAGTGTTGGCAAGGGTGTGGGGAAAAGGCATACTCATAGATTGCTGGTGGGACTGCAAATTGATACAACCAATATGGAAAGCAGTATGAAGATTCCTTGGGAAACTGGGAATGGAACCACCATTTGACCCAGCTATCCCACTTCTTGGCCTATATCCAAAGGACTTAAAAAACAGCATACTACAGGGACACAGCCACATCAACGTTTATAGCAGCACAATGCACAATAGCTTAAACTGTGGAACCAACCTAGATGTCCTTAGTAGATAAATGCATAAAGAAAATGTGGTATATATACACAATGGAAAACTATTCAGCATTAAAAGAGGATAAAATGATGGCATTTGCAGGTAAATGGATGGAGTTGGGGAATATAATACTAATTGAAGTTAGTCAAACCCCAAAAAACAAATGCTGAATGTTTTCTCTGATATAAGGATGCTGATTCATATTGAGGTTGTTGGGGCCAGCATGAGAGGAATATATGAACTCTAGAAAAGGCAAAGAAGATGGGGGGGAAGGGCACAGGTGTAAGAAAGACAGTGGAATGAGATAGACATCACTACCCTAAGTACCTGTATGAAGACACAAATGTCATAACTCTCTTTTGTGTGCAACTAGAGATATGAAAAATTGTGCTCTATATGCATAATAGGAATTGTAATGCATTCTGCTATCATATATAACAAATTAGAATAAATAAAAACAACAACAAAACACTTATGCAATGTGTTTTAACACCATTTTAGAGTTTCATGTTGTCATTGTCATGTTGTATGGTAATTGTTTAAATTTCCCCCTTAATTTATTATGGGAAATTCATTTAGAAATTCTGTTTATTTTTAAATTTTTCTTTTAAATTATTTTTAAAGAACAAGCATTAAAATTTTTCCTATCATTTATTTTCTTTTTCTTTTCTTTTCTTTTTTTTTTTTTTTTTGGTGGTGGTGCTGGGAATTGAACCCATGGCCTTATGCATGCCAGGCAAGTACTTTTTCAACTGAGCTCAATCCCCAACCCTATTTTCACATTTTTAATTTGATTTTCTCCTCCTCTTCTCTTTGGTAATTTTTTTAGTTATGCTTTTATAATGGCTAAAGTCATACCACATAAATGGCCAAAGAGAGACTCTGTCTTACAGATGGACAAATATAAGAACTTATTCCTTCATTCTCTTTCTATTGGGTCTCTCAGTTTTATGATGGCTTTCTAAAATCTCTTGCTCTAGGAACACATGAGTTAACATTTCTTAACATATGTTTTGCTCTGCAGATGTCATATTCAGCCTTTTGGAAAAGATATTGCTTCCTGAAATTGTATACCATCCAACTCCTATAGAAGTCTGTTTAAAATCTGTGTTTTCTGAAACAGTTATTGGGTTTTGGATGAATAGTGAAAACAGAGAACCAAGAATTTGGAGAATCCCACTTGGGAGATGATCTTTCATGTAAGATGCCTAGCTTCATCTTGCTTATAATCAAAATGGTGATGAAGCCACCTTAAAAATGCTAAGAGGAGGAATAGGGGTTGTGGCTCAGCAGTAGAGGGCTTGCCTAGCATGTGAGAGGTCCTGGGTTCGATGCTCAGCACCACAAAAAATAAATAAATAAATAAAAGTATTGTGTCCAACTACAACTAAAAAATAATTATTAAAAAAAATGCTCAGAGGGCTGGGGATGTGTCTCAAGTGGTAGCGTGCTCAACTGGCATGCGTGCGGCCCAGGTTCGATCCTCAGCACCAATTACAAAATAAAAGATGTTGTGTTTGTCGAGAACTAAAAAATAAATGTTAAAAAAAATCTCTCTCTCTCTCTCTCTCTCTCTCTCTCTCTCTCATTCTCTCTTTATTTAAAAAAATGCTCAGAGGAGGTAGGCCAATAGAAAAAATTTTAAGTCAGTCTTGATATAACTTTTATACCAGTTGGATCCTATTATTTCCTAGATAATCCACTTCTCAGCCTTACAGGGCCATAGGAGAATCCGTTGGGTGTAAGGTCCTCAGCTCTCTTTTTTATTATTGGAATTAAAAATGTATTTATGAACACTAAGGAAAATAAAAGTTTCTTTCTATTAGTGCATATTAATTATGCAGAATAATAGGTTTCATTGTGGCATAGTGGGAAATGCATATAACAGAGTTTGAACATATCCATCCTCCCATTATTCTTTCTTATCCCTCCTTTTTCCCCTCTCCCCGGTCTCTTTTCTCTTCTCTAAGAATCTCTCTGAAAATGGAAATTTTTTAATCAGTACATTTTATTTTAATTTTTGTTTCTTTTTAGTTATATATAACATTAGGATTTATTTTTACATAGTCAAAAAACATAGAGGGGCTGAGGTTGTAGTCGTAGAGCACTTGCCTAGCATGTATGAAGCACTAGGTTCAATTCTCAGAACCATATAAATAAATAAAATAAAAGTCCATTTAGAAGTTAAAAAAAAAGAAAAGGAAAGGAAAAACATAGAATATAATTTGCTCAAGTTCAGTCCATAGTATTTTCCTTTTCTCTCCCCACTTCCTCCCTCTGTTCCCTTCCCTTACTTCTGCTCTACTGATCTTTTGGCTATTTTATTTATTTATTTTTGGTTAATGTCTAGAAGATATACATGATGGTAAGATTCACTGTGGTATATTCATATATGTATAAAAGAAACTTTGGTTAGATTCATTTCATTGTTCTTCCCTTATACTATTCCTTCTCCTTTTTCCTCAAAAATGTAAATATTGATACTAAGAATTGCATGATTTTAAAATATGGAATATGGGATTTATTTTCACTTAATTAATTCCCTACTATATTGTCTTCTTTTAATGTTAAATTAAAAGAAGTCTTTATTTTGTTATTTATCAATCTTATTTGAAATTCTTCATTCAAGTTGTTGAGTGAGTAATATTTCATCTAAAGAAAGATCTGAGTATAAAATAAAGAGACTCATTATAGTAGGAAAAACACAAGGCATTTTGTTAGAAGACCTGAATGGGCATCTTTGTAGTATTACTTATTAGCCAAGTGACCTTGGATAAATCAGGTAACCTTTACTTAAATTTAGCTTTCTTGTCTGTATAAGAGGCATTACAAAATTATCTCACAGAGTTAACTGTAAAACTTAAGTTAGTGTTTTTAAGGGTGCTTTATAAACTATAAATGGTGCATTATTCTAAGTGATATCCTTGTATATTTTACTTGTATACTTGGTAAGTTGTTACCTTAGGGTATGTTCTGAGAGCCAATAAACATACAACACTTAAAGTCAGACTCCATTTTTGTCTTATTAGAGGTGTGACCTAAATTCTCTTAGCCACACTTCTCTCTTCTGTAAAATGAGACTATACCTCTTCAGGTGATTGTGAAGATTAAATCTGCTAATCCATGGGAAGCACTTCCAATAGTGTCTAGCATATTCAACAGATGTTACCTATCATCATCACTATCCATAATGACTATTTTTATTCTTAGATTAAAAAGGAAACTCTTTTCCCAACTTAAAATTTGTATTTATTATTTATCAAATGGTTTCCTGGTTATGAAGTTTTAAGGTAATTAATTTTTCCTTAGTGGTGAATGTGTATATAAACACAGTGATACAGTTTTTTTTTTTACTTAAAACTCATTTATGTAATATTTGTTTCAAAAAAATAGATATTCTTGATAGATTGTCTGCATACATAATTTTGGTAAATATTGTTATGTTTTGGGTACTGTAAAGAAATTCAGAAAATAACTCCTGAAAACAAATCCTTTAAATAATAAATGACATTATTTTATTCACTCTTAAGGTAAATTTTCACCATTTAAAAAAGAAACCTGTCTGTATTTGTTCTCATTACTAATGTGTGAAAATCAATTAATTAATCTATTTTAAAAGATTCACCAAAATGATCAAAGCAGCAGCCTTGAAGGATTAGTTGAAACATGATAATGGATTTAATAAAGTAATTTCTTCAGATAAATGCTTTATGTAAAGTGTGACTAAACCAAAGATTACAGTTTTAAAAACATGAAAAACTAAAAGATTCCTGGGCTTTCTTTTGTATACTCATATACTTAGCAAGATATAAAGCATTATGACAATTTAAATTAACTTTTAATATTCAGGTCAAAAACTGATGCTTTTTTTCTCAGGGGGGGGTGCCGCAGTCTCTGGCTGGGCACAAATCATGAGTCTCCACACAGCTTGTAGATTCAAACAGCAATTCTTTATTCCCGAACTCACACCGGCCGTCTACAAACACGTTCAGGGGAAATCCACGTTCTCTGCCCAAATCCACACTCTGCCCAAATCCACCTCTCCTGGGCTTCTGTCTCCCAAATATACTGTCTGACCCTAAGAACTCAAGAGGAACTCAGCAGCAGGATATGCCCTATTCTAAAGGGGGAACACCCTAATCTCCTATTATGCTAAACCACCCTATTCTAAAGGGGGAACACCCTAAACACGGATCCGCCCTGGTCCTTGAGCAAGGTCACCTTACATGCAATGTCCTGCAAAATGTCCTATTTCCATGAGTCCTTCCACTAAAGAAACATGGGGGTATGCTGGCAAGGAAATTGTCATACCTACTTGGCTGATGGCTCCCAGCATCGGGGTGGTTATATGCAAGCCTTGACTTATACCACTTCTAGTTTAAGCATAATTGCTTTCACATTTGTGTATTAATGCTTTGGTGAAGTGCACAATGTGAAAGTGAATTAAATGACTGATGCTTGCTGTATAATCCAACATTGATTTCAACCAGTCAAAATGTTAAAGTTCTGGCTCAGCCACAAGAAGAGTCTGAAGCTCTTGGTTTCTGTGACAAATCAAGGTCATGTGACCTGGATATGTCTTGTCAAGCTGTTCCTGTGGAATAAATAGGCTGTAGGCAAACAGGATGGCTAAGCATTCTCTCTCAAGATTTCGAGTTCACAAAGTATAAGACAGCTGGGCAAGGGTCAAAGGTGAAAGGTAATAAACCATTCTGGGACTGTTCTTTTGTGGAGCCTTTGGCTGCCTTTCAGACCAAGGTCTTGGAAATAGTTCATACAAAGGCCTTCTGCCAACAGACTACTGAGAATTGGCTCAGGCAGAGTTCTATTACAAAATCCTCTTCTTCTCTTTCTCTGTGTTGGTGTCTAAAACTTATAAAAATGCAAGGATTTTTATATAAAAACTAAGGATGTAAGGGAAAGAATCAAATAAATTCATGTATATACAATGAATATAGAACATCTTTTCTTTTTAGGGACAGAGGTCCCCAAATTAAATTTGTTATAATAAATTCTTGCAAAATTGATTGCAAAATACATTTTTAGAAAAAGAATAAGAATGTTAAAATAACAAAGAAGATTAAAATTGGCAGTTTTGTATCCAATGTTAGCTTTCTAAAGAAGCAACATGTCCTTGTTCTACCTAAGTCACCAGAGATAGTCTTTAAACAGTCTCCTAAGGTATTTTCATTAAGGAGCTTAGTTAGTAGAATTTTTTATGGTATTGTCTGTTAAGATTTGCAGTGCATTATGGAGAAAAAAGGTAAAATTAGGCTTGTTGAAGATTTCTTTCTTTTTTTGGGGGGGCAGTCCTGGGGATTGAACCCTGGGATATTTAACCACTGAGTCATATTCCCAGCCCTTTTTATTTTTTTTTATTTTGAGATAGAGTCTTGCTAAGTTGCTTAGGGTTTCACTAAGTTGCTGAGACTGACTTTGAACCTACAATCCTCTTGCCTCAGCCTCTGGAGTTGCTGGGATTACATGCATGTGCCACTGCACACAGATTATTCAAGATTTCTTATCTTTCTTTAGATTTACTGCTGCTTTATTCTTGCCTACAGTATGAATTAATTTTAGGAGGAGATAAAAAAAGTAAATGATATATTTACCTTCTCTACATTAAAACTTGGCTTGAGGGGCCCGCTTTAGTTACTTGACTGTTAAATTCATCAGCTTACTAGTTTGTTTTCTCTTTTTTGTGGTGTACAATTACAGTTGCAACTTCTATTTTGGTCAAGTTTGGTATATTTTTCCTCTCTGGATTTGTAATATATTGTTAATAAAGATATAGGTACAAGAAATTCTTAGAATAGAAAAGGTGAGGTCAGGGATGATGAAAGATGGAAAAAGAATTATTCCCAAACACAAAGTAGAAGTCATTAGCCCTTTAACTTTAAATACACTTCTTTGGGATGGTAGAAATTACAAAGAAAGCACCCAGTTAGGGGCTGGGGATTTGGCTCAAGCGGTAGCGTGCTTGCCTGGCATGCATGCAGCCCAGGTTTGATCCTCAGCACCACATACAAACAAAGATGTTGTGTCTGCCGAAAACTAAAAAAAAAAATATTAAAATTCTAAAAAAAAAAAAGAAAGCGCCCAGTTAAATAGAAACATAAAAATATTACATTAGGAAATTTTGTTTACTTCCTAGAAGAGGAAACAAGGCATGCAGTTTGGATTATAACCAGTGAGATCTTGCCTTTCATTATTTTGTCTATACTAATGAGGGTAGTATATGGGAAGGATGGGACTTCCAATGTGCTTCATGAAGTCTGATTTCTCTCTTCCTTATAGAACAATCAAACTCACTTTGTATTGCAAACAAAAATTTCTGAGAATATCTTACTTCACAGGTGGTATTTATTTACTTTCTCCAGTAAACCCTAAAAGACAAAAATTTCTTGAAATTTGGGCATTTGCCTTAATTTCTTTTTCTTAATTTATATTGTGAATACTGCTGCAGTATGAGGTATTATACCTATTGGTAAAATAGAGTTCTTTTCTGTTTGTTTTTTCATTAAACAGAGTAAGTTCCATTTCCTTTATTTACTGATTTCCATGTTAGACATAGTCTTCTATGTTAGACATAGTCTTCTATGTTATACATAGAAGACATGACTTCCATGTTAGACATAGTCTTCTATGTTAGACAGTTTGAAGATGGTGACTTTTGAATAATGTATTTAAAACATTTGGGCAGATATTTACTTCTTTTTCCCATTTAAAAGTTCTTAAAGAAAAACTTAAAAAAAATTACAAATGCTTAGTTTCTTTTGGTCAAATAAATGTGAAAATCACAGCTCCCCCCGCCCCACCTTGGAATACGTAGAAGCTTTATTTTATATTGCTACAGAAGTGAAGTACTATGTTATTCTGGTGTTTCAACTATGACCATCATTCACCATTTTCTCTAATGAGCCATTTTCTTTGTTTTGGGCAGGAGATGATAATTCATTTGAATTCATTAGAATTTTCATCACATCTGGTATCATTCTTGAAATTTCATTGAAGTTTATAGTCTGAGAATCTGGTTCTAGATTAAATACTTTCTAATCTAGGTTAAGGCACTCTTCATTCAGTATAACCTATATGTTTCTTATTGAATGAATAAGGAGAATATTAATCCAATAAAATCAATACAAAAATTTCTTCTGTTTGAATCTTATTAAAATATCAACAATTAGTGTACTTTTACAGAATATTTTTTGAATAATTGAGTGGTGCTATCAGTATGTGAAATGGGACTGTGGAATTCTTAGCATTTTTCAAAAGTTTGATATTCTTTAGAAAGAGGCAAAGATCGAAGTGTTCATGAACAGAAAAGTGGAAAGTAACTAAAATAATTCTATTTCCAAGCTTAAAAGATACAAAAGTAAGCAATTCTGCTTGACTACTAAAAGCTAAAATATTAAACAATCCTTAGTAAGTTTTGAGCATGTGGAAACTATAATGATATATATATTTTCCAGTTTTTAATGGGTACACTATATTTTCTCTCTAATTTTTATGATTTATATGATATTAACCAGGTTATGTATATTTGAGATAATTAGTAATAGTGAAGATACAATTGGTTCTTTAAAAATCTATGATACTGGGCTGGGGATGTGGCTCAAGTGGTAGTGCGCTCCCCTCATGTGCATGCGGCCTGGGTTCGATCCTCAGTACCACATACAAACAAAGATGTTGTGTCCACTGAAAACTAAAAAATAAATACTAAAAAATTCTCTCTCTTAAAAAAAAAATCTATGATACTTAACATTGAGACTCTAGATAGAGTAATGCTCAATTTGTCTTTTCACAAATAGAAAGGATTTTAAAAAACCTTTACTATGAGAAATTTCAGTTTATATTGAGCCATCATAGATGAATAATATTCCAGAAATTCTTCCTAGTAGTTTAGACTTAAGTGCTATTTTGTCTAATTTTTCAAACACAGTATATTATGTTTTAAGTGTTATAATGAACAAAATGTATAGTAGCAGTTGTTGCAGAGTCCCTTCCTATAAAAGATCACACATTCATGACAATTAGGAAATGGATATTGTATATGTATTGCACACTTTGCTTCATGTTAAAGACTAAGAAATACTGGGCAATAGCAACAGAGATGAGGCTTTTCATATGTAGTCCAAATAGATAGCATTGTTTTTGAGGTACTTCCTCTAAAGAACCTGTTTTAGTCAGCTTTTTCACTGCTGTGACTTAAAGACCTAACCAGAACAATTGTAGAGGAGGAAAAGTTTATTTGAGGGCTCATGATTTTTAGTGGTCTTAGTTCATAGAAGGCCTGCTCCATTCCTCAGGGCTGGAGGTGAGGCAGAACACCGTGGTGGAAGAGTGTGGTGGAGGGAGGCAGCTCACATGACAATCAGAAAGCAGAGAGAAGTCTCTGCTTGCCAGATACAAATATATATCTCAAAGCCACAACCCAAGTCCCACCTCCTCCAGCCACACCCTGTCACTTCAGTTACCATTCAATGAATCCCTAGCAGGGGATTAATTCACTGATTGGGTTAAGACTCTTATAACCCAATAATTTCTCCTCTGAACCTTCTTGAATTGTCTTAAAAGTGAGCTTTTGGGGGACATATTACATCGAAACCATACAGTACTTTTTAATGGAATATATATATATATATATATATATATATTTACAAGTTACTACCCAAGTGTACAGTGCATAATTAGTATTAAGGGGCTTCTTAGTATTAGGAAGGTTTGGGCAGTTTTTTGAGTATATTTTTATTTCCTTGCATGTGTGAATATTATTGGGGATATATATTTCATATTTCTACTTGCATGATAAACAGAATGGAGTCACATCATCATCATACATTTCTTTAAATATATATATATATATATATATATATATATATATATATATATATATATATATATATATATATTTGGCCAAAAAGAAATGAAGAGAAATTAAAATATTCTACTCAATGAGTGTGTGCTCTGGAATGATTGTGAGATATGAATCTGGGATTCCTATCAGTCTCAGGTCCTTTTTGGTTCCTCGGCTGAGTGTGTTTCTAGTGCTTAAAGACATGTAGCTTTTTAAAATACAATATGAAGTATAAGCCAATAAGTTAATCTGGTTCTCAATCAAAGAATAATGATAACTCTTTATGAGAGTGTGTCCTTCTTTAGTATACCATTGCCTTAAGATTTTTTTGACTCTATGCAAATATATCTTATGTATAGACTTTAATTTTAATTTTTATTTTTTGGAGTGCTGGGATCAAATCTAGGGCCTCCATACAAGTAGATAAACCCTTTACTACTGAGCTACATCCTCAGTCCCTTTGTGCTAACTTTAGATCTTAATTCCTGGAATAAAAGTCATTTTCTTTAGTGACTTTTTGTTTAATAGTCTGACAGACTATGTTAATCTATGTGAAATCTATGCTAGTAGATTTCAACATCAGTTTGGACCATAATGACCTCTCAGATATATATTTTATAGAGCTTGAAGAAGCATAATCCTGAGGGTAAAACCATCAATTTTGAAGCAATCTTCTTTAAACTCAAGTTTATTTACTGCTCTCACCCTCTATTTGTGAACAACAATTTTATTTCTTTATACTGTCCAAAGTACTTTCCAAATGCATGTCATTTAATCTTGTCTATCATGTAATTGTTACTCATTAAATATTTGAAGAGTGAACAAAGACTTCACATAGACATAATTCTTGTCACTATAAAGATAACCAAGTATGGATGAAGACAAATATATTGTCTTAGAGCTAGAAAATCTGGGTTCATATTCCATATTTGAAGTTACATGATCTTTGGAAAATCCCTTAGTTTCCTTAAGATTCTGCTTTTTCATAATTAAAATAGGAATCTTATTCTCTAAGAGTTATTGAAAAGATTTAATGAAATCATCAATGTGAAAATGCATTGAAACTGTAAGGGTACTTACAAATATAAAACTGGGATCATAGTATTCCAATACACTATCCAATTTAAGACCATCAATTTAACAACTTTGGGTAAGAACAGTTTAGTGCTGTTGGTTGCTGTTTACATACAACCTCAGATTTAGATATACTAGGTTCACTTACCACTAGGTCAAATATTTATCATAAAAGCAGTTTTTTAAAACTCTTGTTCTCATGAGCCTTTCTATGGTTCAGATGGGAGGTATTCTCACATGTGAGACAATGCAAGAAGGTTCATGAATGGTTGGATTATGAAAGCCTTAACCTGATTGGTGGTAACTGTACACAGGTAGAATGTGACTGGAGGAGGGGGTCCCTTGGGGCATGCATTTGTGGTTTTTATTTTGTCCTTGTTAAACAGAGTTCTATCTCTGCATCTTGGTATCATGTTACCAGCTGCTTTCCTCTGCCACACACTTCTGCCATGTTTTCTGCCTTTCCTGGAGCCTCAAGAAATGGAGCTGGCTGTCTGTGAACTGAGAGCTCTGAAACCATGAGCCCCCCAAATAAACTTTTCCTCCTTAAGATTGTTCTTGTCACATCTTTTTGGTCACAGTAGTGAAAAAGCTGAGTAAAAAAAGCTCAAATATCAAAGCTTATTTTATGACTGTGACATATTGTGGAAGTCCTTTGATAATAATTTTAAAAATACCATATTATGAGTGTCTCCTACCCACCTCCACCCATTGAAATTCCCTCAAGATTTTAAATTATGAGTTGACTCACAGTCTCATTCTTCCTGCTTTACCTTGGATTTCCCCCCAGAATATGGAATAAAATGCTTGTTAAGATGGGTTTTCTTATTTTACTCATTTTTTTCTGAAAAGAAGAATCTAAATAAACTTGATTAGTCATGACATTTAAATTTTATGGCTTGAGCGTATGGCTGATAAGTTTCTGATTATTATTACCAGTAACATTCTAAATCTGTAAGAAAATACTTATTCCATCTTTTTCAAATTTGTTTCTCCTTCTGATGAGATCATTGAGAATATTCTGCAATATATAGTTAATTTTTTGCTCTTAAATATCTAATATGAATATACATTGAAATATTGGGATTTGCACAATCAAACCTGAAACAAGCAAAGAAACATACAAAAATTAAACCAAAACCAGAGAAAATGTCAAAATGAAGCATCTAATCAAATAAATTAAAACAAGTTTTTGTTAGAATCATAAAGGGCTAGCATAAAATATCACAGGTGTATTTTTTACTTGGTTGTAGTTTTCTTTCAGGGAAAGTCTTATCAACTGGAGAAAGCTGCTCATTTTTTGAACTAAGCTCTGATTTCTCTGAAATCAGATTTTGTATTCCCAAAGCTGCACTCTGCAATACCAGCACAAACATACTTCCGTAGCTGTACAGCTCTTTAAAGAATCTGCAAGAGGGTGTCAAGCAATGACTTATTCCAGTTTAGAACCCACCATGCTTTTTTTTTTTAAGAAAAACTTGTGGAGTTTTAGAAAAAGAATAAGAATAATGGACTTTATGAAAACATTTATAAAACAATAGTATAAATTGATTAAAGAGATTGTATTTGATTAATGAAAGGTTTAGGAAATTATCCCCATTATGTTCTTCTATTAGCAAACTCCATAATGGTTTGGATTAACTGTGTAATTGAATGAATCTATTGTTGTCTAGTGCTTTGTAAGATAGAAGAAATATAATAATCCAAATCAAATAGTGAGATCTGTTCTGATGATGTAAAAGACTCAAATATTATCATCCCAGTTTCTAAACTTCCCAAAGGTATACTCCAAATTTAATACTTACTATTGCTATTATACATTTTAAGTATCTAACTTTACTGTTTGTGATACAATGAAAAGATGAAGAATCAGAACACTTGGGGCATGATTTGACTATTCTGCTTATTAGTTTTGTGGCTGTGAATGAGTCACTTGGATTCTCATGCTCTTAATGTCCTCATTTATAAAGTAGGGCTAATAGTATTTACTCTTATAACTCAAAGGATTGCTGTATAGCTTAAATGAAAATTTATGTGAAAAAACCTTATGAATTTTAAAATACTGTTAAATACGCCACCTAAAATACTTCCTTTAGAATGGTTAGTGATATAAAGAAAAAATGATAAATGTAAGTTGTTTATTATATTTCTCTTTACTTAATATGAGAGGTACCAACCAAAATCTTTATTAGGTAAGGACAGAATACTCCAGAGAGATCAACTGTTTTGTCTATCATCAGTAAAGGATTACAGAGAAGCTTAACATTGGATGTGGATTTCAAGTCTTGCATATCCTTTAATTTCGAATTTCTTTCATTGTTAGAATTTTGTTATTTTAATTTTAACTTGTTTACTTCTTGTGAAAATACTCTTAATATGTGTTTATGTGCAGTATATATACATGTAATGCCTATATACATTTTGTCTATAGAAAAATACTGTAATTGTCTTAATAAGAGATCCTTTTGAGGAGAAAATTTTATTTGTTAGTTTTTGTGCAGTTATTTGTGCCAGGAACAAGTTAATTGTCTTTATTCCAATACTGTATTTGACCACATTAAGTATGCAAACGTGGCCACCAACTTGTTTGATCCATGATTATTAATTTCTGTTCATATTACATGTTTTTCAATATATCCTTGACATTTTTATTGGATGTTGATAAAGATAGAGATGTTTTCAGTTCATTATCTAAATTAAAGCACAGATTAAAGGTGTTTAAAATGGAACACAAAAGAGATAAAAATGGTGTATTTCTTATATACATAGCTGCTTGTTGACAATGACCTTTTAGCATTATTTCTGTTCAATCACCTATTTACTGGGGTCCAATTCATATCTAGCAGAGAGGGGAGATTTTCTAAAGGTAAAGGAAACAATCACTATTTGTTGTTAAAATCACCTGTTGCTTAGCATATATTTAGCATCTACTCTAAGCAAGACATTATACTAGATGTAAAAAATAAAGTGGGAGTAAAAAGAGATATGTTTTTTGTCCTTATAATTTAGTAGAGAAGATAGGTATTAATCAAATAATTTCAGAATTTGGTCTAAAACTAAAACATCCAAATAGTAAGGAAAGGTTTGTGGCCTTATGAAAACAAAAAATTTAAGAGAACTAGAAAAAGCAGTAGGTACATCTTTAAATTTCTTTAAAAAGAAATGGAAAACTACTCTTTGTAATCAATAATAACATTATTACATGTATATTGTATATCAGAGTTTTAGTGGTAACAGTTTTGATAAAATTGTGGGTGAGAATAATTTTCCATTGGTTTAGGGACTTAAATACTTTTGATGTAATAAAAAATCCTTTGAAATAGATTAAATAATTAATGTTAAATATAAAAATTGGACTACTGGAGAAAATCTCCATAGTTTCATGTGATCAAAATCAGTGGAATAAATCCATATGAAAAATTACTATCTCTTTACATCTCATTTTCTTATAATGCTGATTCTTCACCTTGAAAAGTAGGAAAATATTACCTTGGGAACTGGCCAAAATAAAATCTTTATTGAAGATATTAAAAATGGAAGCATTACAATTTATATTATTTTTCATGGATTTATTTTTGTTGAAATTTAGCTTTATGAAGGGCATCCACTAGTTTCACTTTAAATTTATCAGTTTTAATTTGTTACATGAACCATTCATAACAGTTGTTTGAACTACATAGATTGTAAGAAAAAAAAAATCTTCTTTTTGTTTACTACTAGGGATTGAATCCAGGGACACTTACCCACTGATCCACCTCCCTAGTCCCTTTTAGTTTTTATTTTGAGACAGGGTCTCTCTAGTTTGCTTAGGGCCTCACTACGTTGCTGAAGCTGGCTTCAAATCTTTGATCCTTCTTCCTCAACCTCCCAAGTTGCTGGGATTATAAGTGTGTACCACAATACCCTGCCAAGAAATGAAAAACAAAACAAAACAAAAATTTCAAAACAAGAATTTTTAGTGTCATGACATAACCATATTTCCTTTTTTATTTTTCATAAGCAAAACCCAAATCTAACTTTAAAGTTCTTCAACATTAATCGCTTGGCATTTTTTATTCCTAATTACTCTGTTGCATATTATATCTGCTTTCCAGAATATTTAATTCAGTACATCAGCAAGAATTGCCACAACTAAAATGTTTATCTTAAGTGGAATCAAAATGATATTTTAGGGCTGGGGTGGAGCATTTGGTTAGCATGTATAAGGCACTGAGTTTAATTCTCAGCATCATCACCACATATAACCAAAATAAATAAAATTGAAGTCCCTTGACAACTAAACAAAAATGATATTTTAGCTGGGTGTGCTGGTGCATGCCTGTAATCTAAGCAGATTGCGAGGCTAAGGCAGGAGGATTGTGAATTCAAAGCCAGCCTCAGCAATTTAGTGAGGCCCTAAGCATCTCAGCAAGACCCTGTCTTTAAATAAAATATTTTTAAAAAGGGCTGGGGATGTGGCTCAGTGATTAAGCACCTCTGAGTTCAATTCCCTTGTATCTCCCCCAAAATATATTTTGATTAATTTATAAAGTTCTTATTGATTTCTGAAAGACAAGTAAATTACAAATAATGTCAAAGGTTATTCTGAATGGACAGTGCAAATACTGAACATTTTTATCATTGTAGAAAGTTGTTTGTAGTTTCTTCAACTTCATATATATTTCATCAAACTCAATGTATTCTGGAGCTTGTTTTTTTCACTCAGCATTATACTTGTGAGATTTATTTACAATGACATGTGTAGTATATTTTCCTCATATACTGTAATTTATTTATTCAGAACATTTAGTTTCTGTCAATAAATCAATGAATAAATGTATTTATTTATTATTGATTAATTAACAAAGTGTTTAAATGTTAAAATAATGCTGTATTTTTAATGCATTTTTATGTTGTTCCTTTGTACCAAAAGTTTATTTAGGTATGTGTTTGTTGGTTATGATCATTATCAACCTTGAAGGACAAAGCCAAATCATTCCCAAAGTAACAATGCCAATTTAATTAACTGAAACAATTGCTTCAGTTAGTAGTCATATATTTCCTTCCTTATATATTTGCTGGTTCTTAATTTTATTAGATTTTAGTGTAAAAATGTTATTTTGTTTCAATTTGCATTTTACTATTATTTAGTGAGAATGAGCAGAGCAACCTTGCATGCGTTTATTGGACATTTGGATTTCCTTTTCTGCGACTTGGCTACTTACATTGAGTGAGTTTTTTTTTCTTGTTTGTTTAAAATTGTCTTTTATTTAATATAATTTAATGGTCTTTTTTTTTCCTTTATATGTACCTGATTTTCTCCATTTCATTTTTAAATAACTCATCTTTTCCTCAATGGTTTGTATTATCAACTTTCTCATATAACAAATTGCCATACATACATGGGTATGTTTTGGTATTCTGCATGGCTTATTTGCTCATTTTTGTGCCCATTTTATATCATCTAAATTATCAACACTCATAATGAGATGATGGATATTAGGATAAGTCTTCCTACATTGTTCATCTTCTTCAAAAGTTTCCAGTTTTTTAATTTATTGGTTTTAATGTGAATTAAAAAGACATTTAATTAAGTTCTATTAGCCATCATGGGATTTCTTTTGGAATTGAATTTGTAGAGTAATTTTGTGAGAATAGGCATTTTTATATTTTTCTTCTTTCCACATTTTTTATTGGGTCCATGATGATGGGATTTGCTGTTATGTATTTGTACATGCACACAATGTAACAATGTAATTTGGCCAGTATCAGTTTCTAGCACTTCTCCCTTCTTCCCCTCCTCCTAGCCCTTGGTCCCTTTCTTGTGCTGTTCTCCCTTTTATTTTCATGAGATCCCATCCTCCACCTTTCTTTTCCTTTTTTCTCTCTATCTTCCACATTTGAGAGAAAACATATGATACTTGACTTTATGAATTTGGCTTATTTTGCTTAATGTAATTGTCTCCAGTTTCATATATTTTCCTGCAAATGATATAATTTCCTTTTTCTTTATGGCTGAATAAAACTCCATTGCATATATATGCCACATTAATTTTACCCATTAATCCACTGATGGACACCTAGGCTGGTTGAGAATATACAATTTTATGAAACAGTCTTCTCATCCACCAACGTGGTGTATCTTCCTATTCATTTAAGTTTCTGTTTATGCCTGATGGTAAACTTTTATAATTTCTTCCATATTGGTGTTACTCAGATTTTGTGAAATATATTCTTAGGTACATTATGATTTTTTTTAAAATTGTGTATGAGATCTTTTATTACATTTCTATTGGGATGTTGCTTATGAATAATAATGCTATTGATTTTTCTTGTATATTATTATTATTATTATTATTGGTACTGGGGATTGGATACAGAAGAATTTTACTACCAAACTACATCTCCAGCCATTTTTTATTTTTTATTTTGAGACAGGGTCTCACTAATTTGCTTAGGACCTCACTAAGTTGCTAAGGTTGACCTCGAATCTGCAATCTTCCTGATTTAGCTTCCTGAGTTGCTGGGATTATAGGCATACATCACTACACCCAGTTTGCATATCATTCTCATATCCAATAATATTGTTGAGTTGTCATTTGGACAACTTGTAGATTATTCTGGATCTTCTGTGTGATTACATTATCTATAAAAAATGACATTTTTTTTTCAATCCTTATAATACTTTTTATAATTGGTTAAGATTTCCTTTAGTGGGTTGAATAGAAGCAGTAATAACAAATGTTCTAACTTTGTTTCTGACTTTAAAAAGAATGCTTTAAAGTTTTACCATTAAATATCAAATTAAGGAAGTTTTCTTATATTCTTTACTTGCTGTGAGGTTCTTTATAACAGATAATATATGAATGTTGAATTTTTTTCTGTACCCGTGAAAAGATCTTAAGTTTTTTCTCCCTTATATGTTATTGTGGCAAATTATTAATAGATTTTATTTTCTTTTTAACTGGTACATTATTAAAGTTATACCTATTAGTAGGGTAACATGTAATTAATACATGTATACATTGTGTATACAGTTGTAGATTTTTTTTTATTGGGCCTTGTGGGCCTTATGCATGCTAGGTGAGTGCTCTTCTACTGAGCCATTTCCCTAAGAACATTAGTAGATTTTAAAATGTTAATCTATCATTGAGTTCCTGGGAGAAACCTTACTGGATCATGATGTGGTTAAATAGATACATTTAAATATGTGCAAATATATAGACAGGTAGATGTTATAGACCCATACTTTGACTCATTAAATTTGCTCATATTTCATATAGAATTTTTTCCTTCATGTATGTTTGTAAACAAGACTGGTCTATCGTTTTATATAATTGTTGGTAATTTTGAATATTAACATTATACTAGCCTTAAAAAATGAGTTGGATAGCTTTCCCAATCTTTTATTATCTGGAATGTCTTCCTTAAAATAGGGGTTATTTCTTTTTTAAGAGATAAGTGCCTGAGGTTATCAAAATAGGAGTTATCTATTTCTTTGAGTAGGTAATATTTGTCTATAAACAACCACATAAACAAACAAAACAACCACAGCTTGATGTTTTCTTGTGGATAGATTTTTGACTGTTGATTTAATTTCTTTGATGGTCATGAGTGTATTCAGGTTTTCTGTGTTCTTCTTGAGTCAAATTACATTTATACAGGATGTCCCCACAGTATTAGTGTTATTTCAAGTTAAAGTTTAAATGATTTTAAAAATTTAAATGTACAGACTTATACAATTATTTGAAAGTTTAATTATTAATTAATATATTTTTAGCTTCATGGCTTTAAAATAACATTTTTTATTTTTATTTCAGTGTTTGTCATCTGTATTCAGAGGAGACAAAAATTAACATTTAATTTAAATTAAAAATTAGATTGAAAATATCAGACATTTATTTACTGACTTTCTTTGTAGATTTTCCTTTTTTAAAAATTTGTCAAGGAAACTAGCTTCTAGTCTATAAAGTTTCCTACTATGTTTGAAGTTCCTAAGACCACCCTTAGATTGAGTAGTAATTCAATAAATGGACTCACATATAGTCATACTCACAGACAAGACTTATTATAGCAAAGGATATAAAGCAGTAGCAGTTAGAAAAGCCAAACAGAACTATGTCTGGAGGAAACTATTCAGAGCCTCTAAGAAGCTTCTCATGGAGTCACACAGGACAAACTTTATTTCCTCAGGAATACATGTGAAATGTCTGTCAGGAGTGTTCACTACAAGGTTCCTTGCTCATGATGTTTATTGGAGGCTGGTCATATAGGTAATTCCAGATTCTCAGGAGAGTAGGTGTTCAGCTTAAACCACATTGTGTGAACAGTTTAGGCACAGTGAATACTGCAGTTCTGGGAATGGTGAGAACCCTCCTGAAATTCAAATTCACACAGCAGGCTTGCAAATAAATTTTTTTTTAAAAGTGTCTAATTTCAATGTGGGATCATAGATGTTTCACTCGGTGTGTGTGTGTGTGTGTGTGTGTGTGTGTGTGTGTGTTCTTATGTTGAAAATGTTGGTTCCTAGTAAACTTAATAAATAATTTAAGCTTTCTATATTGATATCAGTGTAACAATACCAGTGTCATTACTAACAATGCCATTACTAATTACCTGGAAACAGTTCAAAATATCTTTGCAGTTGTTTTGGTCTTTGCTAAGAATTTATAATCAAACTAACTCTGTAGTCATTTGTAATAATTGCTGAGTTTAAGCTTAGTAACTTGATACATAGTCACTTTATTTCATTTTACTTTCAAATTTTGGGGATAGCTTTTGAAGTTATTTATTCAATTCTATTTTTTCTTAAAAAGTCTAGGTAGTTCACTAATTTAAAAAATCTTTCCAGTGACCCAGATTTTTCTTATTGTTATCCCTTCTATTTTTTTTATTTCTTTCTACATTTATCCTTATTATTTCCTTTTTCTGCAACTTTTTGATTCAATTTATTTTTTTCTCAAGGAGATGTTTAGATCATTGAGTAATTTTTCTAATATAAGCACTTAAATCTATAACATGTTTGTGAAGTGATATGAATCCTTTTTAGAATATTGGTTTTCTCCAGATCAGTCTATAAGCAATGCTTTAGATGTACCCCAACTGTGTTGATATAATGTGTTTCATTTTCATTTAGTCAAAAGTATTTTCCAATTTTTCTTGTGAATTCTTTTTTAAGGTTATTTAGATGTATGTTGCTTAATTTGAAAATAATTTTATTGTTTTTGATTCTTAGTTTTTACTCTGTTGTCACCAGCAAATTTACTTTATATATCAGGTTTTTAAAAATTATTGAGACTTTTTTATGGCTAGTATATAATTTGTTTTGGTGAGTAGTTCCTGTATACTTGAAAAAAAGTGTATCCCCCTATTGCTAATTGTAGTTTTTACAATGTCACAACAAGTTGGTTGACAGTGGTGATAATTTTAGTGATTTTCTGTGTATTTGTTCTACCTGATGATGACAAAAGTATTGTAATCTAGCTATCAATGTATCTGATTTTTACTTTCAGTCTTTTGATTTTATTGTATTTAGAAGCTCTGTTATTAGGCACATACACATTTAATATTATTGCATAATCATTTTTTTAATATATGTCCTTTTTTTGGCCCAGTGATTTTTTTAAAAAAATATTTATTTTTTGGTTGTAGTTAGACACAATACCTTTATTTTACTTATTTATTTTTATGTGGTGCTGAGGATCGATCATACCCAGGGTCTAGCCTATGCTAGGTAAGTGCTCTACTGCTGAGCCACAACCCCAACCCCCTCTTTCTTATTCTTGATGTGTTAAATCCTTTATCACAATGAAGTATTCATTTTGATCCCTGGTAATATTCCTTGGTCTGAAGTCTACCTCATCTGGTAGCAATATAGACTCCAGCTTTCTTTTAGTTAATGTTTACATGGTATATATATTTGTACTTTTTTTACTTATATATATTTGTGTCTTTTATTTAAAGTATATTTTCCCACTGTTTTTTGTTTTCCATCTATTTTTTTAAAGAGAGAGAGAGAGAGAGAGAGAGAGAGAGAGAGAGAGAGAGAAAGAATTTTTTTTAATATTTATTTTTAGTTTTCGGCGGATATAACATCTTTGTATGTGGTGGTGAGGATCGAACCGGGGCTGCACACATGCCAGGCGAGCGCACTACCACTTGAGCCACATCCCTAGCCCGTTTTCCCTCTATTTTAAACTCAGTCTGGCCATCACCAATGTAAATATTGATATGGTTAAGTTTAAGTACATGAGCTTGCTCTTTCTTTTCCTTGTATGTCCTATTTTCTCTTCTGTTGATTTATTAGCTTATATACCTTTGTTTTAGACCCAGTGATTGCTCTGGGGTTTAAAAATGTATATATTTCAGCTGGGAATGGTGGTGCATGCATGTAATATTAGGGCCTCAGGAGGCTGAAGCAAGAGGATTGCAAGTTCAAAGCCAGCCTCAGCAACTTAGTGAGACTTGAAGCAATTTTGTGAAACCCTGTCTCAAAATAAAAATAAATAAATAAATAAAACAGGCTGGGAATGTGGCTCAGTGGTTAAGCATCCCTTGGTTCATTCCCTGGTGTATAAAATATACATCTTAAGCTTATTGCTGTCTACTTTTAAATAATACCACATGACTTTACAGGACAGTGAGAATCTTTTAACAGAGCCATTGTTATACATTTTACTTCTAAATGTTTTATAAGCTCATGAAAGAATAAAGATACATTTTTCCCTTCTCTTGCATACTCAACACAATACTAAGAACTTCACCTCTAGTCATCAAAATGTGTGTGGGTATTCACTACCAAGAAATTCTCTAATGGACACCTGGGTATCCTATAATTTAACTCAATTCTGGCACTGTATTCCTGGAGATAACTTCAAATCCCACAGATTAAGGGCTCATTTCAAAAAACTTATCCCTAACTTCAGATGTCAGTTACAAGTTCCAGGTTGTAACTTACAAGATATAAATATAGGGGTTCCTCTGATCCCATCCTTGGATGTGATTAATTTGCTAATGTGGCTCACTGAACCCAGAAACCACTTTACTTATGTTTACCCATTCATTATAAATGAAATTACAAAGAATACATATTAAAAGCCAGATGGAAGATGCATGGAACAAGGTATCTGGGAAAAATGATGGAGTTTTCATGCCCTTTCAGGGTTCACCAGCTTTTTGAAACTTTCACATGTCTGGGAGCTCTTGGAAACCCATATTTCAGGGATTTTTGTGGAGGCTTTATTATGTAGACATGATTGGTTAAATCATTGGTCATTGGTAAAAAATTCAACTTTCAGCCCCTCTCCCCTTCTGGAGGTTTGGGGTAGGGGTATTGGAACTGAAAGTTCTAACCCTCTAATCACATGGTTGGTTCTCCATACTGTGAAAATCAGATTAAAAGGATGAAAGATTTATTTTGGCTCATGGTTTCAGAGGCTTCAGTCCATGGTTGCTTGGCCCTGTTACCTTTTGTGTGATAAAGTAGAATATCATGGAGAAAGAATTTGTTTTGTTGAAGGAAGCTGCATTGCTGTCAAGGGCATGCTCCCAGTGCCTAGGCCTGAGACATTCTCCTAGTAGGCCTTACCTCTTAAAGGTTCCACCATCTCCCAGTAGTACCACTACAGGCTGGCAACCAAGCCTTCAACATGTGACTTTTGGAGGATGTTTTAGACCAAATAGGAGCACTTGCCAACATTCCTGATCCTGAGGGTATTTAGGAACTTGAGAGTCACCTCATAGAATATCATCCAGGATACTCAAAGATATTTAGAATCTCCATCAGGAACCAGGTCAAGGAGCAAATATTAGAACAAATTCTGGTTCTCTGGAACCAGAAACAGAGATCAAATACATATATTTCATATTATATCATAAAACCCTACAATATATCATAATCCTTTTGCCCTAAATAATCAAGTATCTTTTAATAAGACTAAAAAATAAGAAAAAATGTATTATTTTTACTCACATATTTACATTTCTTGTATTCTTCACTGTTTTGTGTAGAATTACATTTTCCTCTGATATAATTTTTATCTTTCTACTTGAAGAAGTTAACCTTAACATTTTTTATATAGTCAACTCTCCATAGCTGGGGGTTCTACATGCTTAGGTTAAGCGAACCATGGATTAAAAAATTTTTGGAAAAGAATCATGTCTGTGTTGAACATGTACAGGCCTTTATTGCTGTCATTATTCCTGAAACAATATAGTGTAACAATTATTTACATAGCATTTACATTGTATTAGTTTCATAAGTAACCTAGAGCTGATTTAAAGTATGCTGGATGATACGTGCAGGTTATCTTGTGCAATTTTATAAAAGGCACTTGAATATCTGAGGATTTCAGAATACACTGGGATCTTGAAGTCAATCCCCAAGTATATCAAGGAATGACTGTAGAAACAGTCTGATAACATTAATTCTCTCAGTATTTATGTATCTGGAAAGAGTATTTGGCTTTCATTTTTAAAGATATCTTTGTGGGTGTAAAAGTGTGCTTGGTTTGTTTTTTCTTTTAGTGCTTTAAAGAAAATGTTCTATTGTCATGTTTGAGATCAAACTTAGGGCTTTGTGCATGCTAGGCAAGAGCTCTACCACTGAGCTACATCTCAAGCTCATCATCTGGCTCTTTGTTAGAACTCTGTCCTTAGTTTTATTCTCCTGCATAAAATGTCTTTTTCTCTTTCCGTTTTTTTTTTTTTTTAATGTTTTTGGTACTGGAGATTGAGTCCAAGGGCACTTTAGAGTTGAACTACATCCCTTGTCCCTTTTTTATTTTTTATTTTGAGACAAAGTCTTTCAAGTTGCTAAGGCTAGTCTTGAACTTAGGATCCTTCTGTCTTAACCTCCCAAGTTTCTGGGATTATAGACGTGTGCCACTAGGCCTGGCCTTTCTCCTTGTTTTTAAAGCTTTCTATTTCTTGTTTCCAGAAGTTTGATTACATTGTGGTGTGATTTGATGTTTTTATATATTTTCATTACATTATGATGCTATTATTTGGGATATTTTCTTTATATTTATTCTGCTTCAGATTTCTTGAGCTTCTTGAATACCTGATATTTTGGGGGGTGAAATTTAGAAATTTTATGGTGAATATTTTTCTGTTTTCCCTCTTCTTTCTGGGAAAGCAATTACATGTGCTATTAGTCTGGATGGTGTGGTCATACAGGTAACTGAGACTTTCTTAAAATTTTTTAGATCTTTTTTTTTCTTTTGTTTTATTTTTCAGTACTAGGATTGGACCCCAGGCCTCATGCATGCCAGACAGTTATTCTATCACTAAGTCACATCCTATCCCTTTAGATCTTTTCTATAATTATGCTTCCATTTGTATAGTTTCTATTGCAACAAATTTGAATTCATTGATCTTTTCTCCTGACAGTGTTTTTTTCCCTATTGTTTATCTTATCCAATGTAATTTTTATTTCAGAGTTTAATCTTCTCACTTCTTGAGGTGTTTAAAAATATCTTACTTTTTTAAAATTTAGTGTTTTCATATTTGCCAGTGTACACTTGAAAATATTTATGGCAGTTGTTTTAATATCCCTTTCTGCTAATTCTACCATTTCTTTCATATTTCTTCAAGATTCTACTGATTGTTGTTTCTCTGGATTATAGGTCATATTTTCCTACTACTTTGAAATTCTTTTTATGAAATGCAGACATTATAATATATGCATTTTATGTTGTTTGATGATAGATTTGATTATATATCTTTAAAGATTGTTGAACTTCAATATATAGTTAAATTAGTTGTAATTGGATTCATTCCTCATGGTTGCTTGTAAGCTTTGGCAAGGGTTCCAGAGCAGCCTTTAATCTAAAGTTAAGTTAGCCTCATGTGAACTTTTCTGATAAATCACACATTATATATTCGTTCCACTCTGGTAAGTTGGAATTATTCTTAGTTCTGTATGAACTATGGGCATTGTTTAGTATATTGTTTTCTGATATTTTTCCCTCAGCCTTGTAGAGTTTTATTTCATGCACATACAAATTTATCTTTAGCCTAAGATTAGAGGAGATTCTCTGAAGTTCTTTAGAGCTCTCTTTCTGTTCGACTGATTCCTGTCTGGCAATTTCTTCCACAAATCCCATTTGTATCAGCTTTTCCAGAGGCTTGTCTCTGTCTTCTGAGCTCACAGTGACTTTGGGATCTATATAGATACCCCATATTTACTATGTAGCCTTGAAAATGCTTCCAGGTGATAAGCTGGAGCAATCAGAGGGCTCAGCTAGTTTGTTTTTTTTCTTTCAGGAATGACAGTCTTATGCTGCCTGTTATTCAATGTCTAAAAATTTTTATTTCATCTATTTTATCCAATTTTCAATTATTTATGACTGAAAGGCAATTCTCATAGAAATTAATCATTCATAGGTACAAGTCCTTGTCAAATCATTTAAGATTTTTGTTAATGATCTTTTTGTTAATGTTCTTTACAAATTAACAAATTTTTGTTAATGTTCTTTTCTTTAATTTTTTTGTATGTTTGCTGAAAAAACCTATGAATCAACAAATTTATATCCTCTACATGGTAGAATTTATTTGTTCTAAAATATAGTGTATTTCTTAATAGAGACTTTATTCAGCTCACTTTGTAACTGAAGTCAAGAGATGGATGCATTCTATAAGAATGTCAAAATCATTTCTTAAGTTAATATTTAAATGACTTTATATTTGCTCAGTATATATCATATGTTTGGAGAGATTATTCTGAATTGCACTCAAAGGTATGGAAAATCCAATTTAGAATTAAAATATGTTGTAGTCACAATCAAGAAATAACTCCCATATTTTGTATTCACCAAAAACTTAATAGTAGTAAGTTTTCATCAAAAACTTTACTCTTGGAAACTGTTAACTAGACTTAGTCCTTTTAATATGGTTGCCAGGTTGTCAGTGCTGCATTAATAAAAACTCAGATTTCCAATTTGTTCATATCTTGTTATTAAAATAGAATTATTAGTAATTCTTTCTTAACTCAAAGTAATTTTAGAAGACTTGGTCTATCATCTTCCTGAAATGCTTGCTAGGTAATCACAGCGAAGTGATAGACACTGTTGGATGATAACTTTTTAGTGGTTTGAAACCATATAGATCAGATTTTCAAATTGTTTTAAGAATATTAATGTCCTGCAATGAGTTAAATGTTTCTTTAAAAAAGAGTTCCATTATAAACATAAAAGTTCTGAGAAATCTTACAGTAAAGAACCCTGAGTTCCCTCATTTTTAATTAGGGCATTATAATTGTACATGGTGGTGGGAATTTACATATGTGTCCATGTACACAATATAGCAATATAATTTTGCCAGTATAATTTTCCACTATTTTCCCTTTCCTTTCTCTCCTCCCTCCCCCAGGTTCCTTTTCTCCACTTTACTAATCTCTCTTTGATTTTGTGAGATCAAGTATTGTGATACTCCCAGTATTGATCTTCTTGCTCAGTAGTGCTTTGGCTATTTTGGATAATTTATTCTTCCATATGAATTTTATAACTGTTTATCTAGGACTGTGAAGAATATTATTGATATTTTATTGGAAATTTCATTTAATCTGTGTAACACTTTTGGTAATATGGCCATTTTGATAATATTAATACTGCCTATCCAGGAATATGAGAGGTCTTTCTATCTTCTAAGGCCTTCTTTAATTTCTTTCTTCAATGTTCTATAGTTTTCATTGTACAGGTCTTTAACTGCCTTGCTGATTTATTCCAAAATATTTTATTTAATTTATTTAATTTTTTGAGGTTATTGTGAGTGGGATAATTTTCCTGAATTTTTTCTCAGTAGATTCATTATTTGAGTATAGGAAAGCTACTGATTTTTGCATATTCCTCTTGTTTTCTGTGTCTATTGGGATGAGCATATGCCACAGTCTGGCTGCAGCAAAATAACCTGGGGGTGACGAACAACTTGTGTAGATTGATACAGCAGGAGTAGGAGCCGTTTATTGTAGGACAACAGAGGTATTTATACATTCCACACAGCTTATCTTAATTAACATAAACTAGATACAGCAGTCAACCAATAAGGAATCTTCATACTTAATGGCTCACTGGCTCCACCTCACAAACCACTCTCCCTGGCAAAATGCCAGGCGCCATCCAGACTTGTTTACAGACTCTAACATTTGCCAGGCGCCATCTTGACTTGTTTACAGACTCTAACAAACATATGATTCTTGTCCTTAATTCTATTTGTGTGGTGAATTACATTTATTGATTTGCATATGCTTAATAAACCTTGCATCCCTAGGATGAAACCCACTTTCATAGTGTACTATTTTCTACTGATTTTGGAATTAGTTTGTTCTTGATTTCATAGGGCTTTGAGGTATAACACTAGATCATTTGGAATTTCTGAGTGTGTGAGTGTGCGTGTGTGTGTGTGTTTGTGTGTGTGTGTTTAAATGTAGATGCCCAATGCTTTAAACTTTCCTTTTAGAACTGACTTCATACTGTGCCAGAGATTTCGATATGGTATATCTTTGTTCTCTTTTGTTTCTAAGAATTTTTTGATTTCTCCCCTGATTTCTTCTATGACCCATTCAAAAGTGTGTTATTTAATTTTCATATATTAAAATGGTTTCTGGTTTTTTATCTATGAAAATGGTTTCTCTTTTTATCTTATTATTTATTTCTATTTCATTCCACTATGATCTGGGATAGGATGTAAAGAATTATTTATATTTTTTTTTGTATTTGCTAAAACTTGCTTTGTGTTCTAAAATGTGGTCTATTTTAAAGAAGGTTCTATGTGTAGGTGAGAAGAAAACGGATTCAGTTGTTAATGAATGAAATATTTTAGAGCTATCTGTTAGATCCATTTGATTAACAGTATTTTTTTTAAATGAGTTTCTACTTAGTTTATGTCTGGATGACCTCATTATTTGTGAGAGGAGAAGTGCATTGAAATTACCTAGTATTATTGTGTTGAAATCACCTAGTATTTTTGATTATTTTCTATTGAGTAGGGTTTGTTTTATGTACATAGCTGTACCATCATTTGTGCAAAAATACAATCCTTGTATCTTGATATTGAATGACTCCACTAACCAATTTGAAGTGACATCCTTTGTCTCTTCTGATTAATTTTGGCTTGAAGTCTACTTTGTCATGTATGAGACTAGCTACCCGGGTTTTTTTTTGGCTACCATTTGCATGGTATATCTTTTTCCATCCTTTCACCTTAAGTCTGTGGATGCTTTTGACTGTAAGGTGAATCTCTCTAAATACAATATATGGTTGACTCTTGTTTTTCAATCTATTCTGCTAGTCTTTTTGACTGGAGAGTTTAGGCCATTTACATATGGTATTATTATGAAGAGATGATTTTTATTTCTGCCATTTTTATTTATTTCTAATGCTTAATTCAGACTTGATTCTACTTTAATTGAATATTCTTCTAGTAAGATTAATTCATACTCTGGCTCTGATATTTATTTTCCATTTCTTCTGTGTGTAATATTTCATTAAGTGTTTTATAGTCTGGCTTAGTGATTATGAATTCTTTTAGTTCTTGCTTATTGTAGAAAGTTTTTATCTCACCTTCAATTCTGAAGGATAGTTTAACTGGATAAAGCAATCTTGGTTGGCACCTAGTATTTCTCAGGGCTTAGTATATACTATTCTAGGTCCCCCTAGCATTTAGGGTCTGAGCTGAGAAATCAGAAGTCTAATTGGCTCACTTCTAAATGCGATCTGCTGTTTTCTCTTGTGAGTTTTAAAATTCTATTCTTGTTTTGTACATTAGACATTTTTATTATAATTGTCTTGGGGACCTCTTCTTTGATTTTGTCTATTTGGGGTCCTAAATGCCTCCAGTGTTTGGATTTTCATCTCATTCCTAAGATTTGGAAAATTTTCTGATATTACTTCATTGAAAAGGTTGTGCACTCCTTTAGTTTATATCTCAGTGCCTTCTGTGCCAATGATTCTTAGATTTGTTTTCTTAATGTTATCTCACATTTCTTGAATATCCTGTTCATTGTCTCTTAACTTTTTTTTATTATTATTGACTTTTTTTTCAAGGTTATATACTTTGTCTTCAAAGCCTGAGAATCTGTCTTCTGTTTGGTGATATTTTCAACTGAATTTTAAATTTGATTTATTGAGTATCATTTCTGGGATTTATGTTTGTTTTTCAGAATCTACTCTTTATTAAAATGAACGTTCTTATATTTTTTTCTCTTGATTCATTTCTTATATCTTCTTTTATTTCATGGTAACTGGCCCTCATGAATCACAGTCCATAGAATTGAATCTCCACAGTTGGTAGATGTCAAACAAGGGTTTTAGGGTCAAATTTGGGGTCATTTAGGGTCAAATTTGGGTAGAATATAATGTGATCAAGAAATATCAATCAGGTCAAATTATCATAGATACTATAATTCACATGTACATATTTAAAATTCATCCTATATTTAGTGAAGAATTTATTTGAAGATTTTAGTAGGTGTCTCTTTCTTTATTTAAGATCTCACTTTTGGACTTTCCTAGGACTTTTCAACCATTCATATTTTCACCTAAACTTTTTCCTGAGGAAATAATCTCTTCTAGCACCACAGTTATGGTCTGTATTAGTGCTTATGTGCTGTTGTTTCCAAATACTTGAGACTGGGTTTTGTTTTGTTTTTTTTTTTTTTTTTTTGGTACCAGGGATTGAACCCAGACACACTTAACCACTGAGCCACATTCTCATCCCTGTTTTTATATTTTATTTAGAGACAGGGTCTCTCTGAGTTGCTTACGGCCTTGGTAAGTTGCTGAGGTGGCTTTGAACTCGTGATCCTCCTGTCGCAGCTACCCAACACACAGAAGTCATAGGCCTGCCCTACAGCTTCCTGCCTGAGACTGGATACTTTACGAAGAACAGAAATTTATTTTCTTAGAGATCTGGAGGCTTGTAAATTCAAAATCAAGTTTTGAGCTGATTCAGTTGTCTGTTGAAAGTTGTTCAGTGCCTCCAACATGGCACCTTTTTGAATCATTTGGTTGAGGGAAAGACTCTATCCTCATATGGTAAAAGGAAAAGAAAGAGTGTACAGGAGAGAACTTTCTTTGTTAAACCTATTTATGAAACACTTAACACATGCATGAGGTGACATACCTTAATGCTATTGCATTAGAAACTAGGTTTCTCCAGAAATTTTCAAGCAAATGGTCTGTATGCAGATGACTGTGTAATTTTAACATTTCCTGCAGTAATTTTACCTGAGGGCAGATAATCTATTTATCTCCATACTTAATATCTTTCTGAAAAAATCAGGAAAGATCAAATAAATATATTCAAAACTCTCCCATTGACTTTACCCCTAAATTGTTTAATCACTAATATTTTCAATTTTAAAAAATACCATCAGCACTCTCTCTCTCTCTCTCTCTCTCTCTCTCTCTCTCTCTCACACACACACACACATACACACACACACACACACACACACACACACACACACATGAGCTGCTCAAGTTTAAAATAAAAAGAACATTTTTAAGCTGTTCTTTCTGTAACACAGGGTATAGCTTCCAGTCTACCAGGAGGTCTGCTGACATCCTTCTAAAAACATCAGATTCTCTATTCCACTCATCACAGTAATCACAGTGACCATCATACTATGGAGCAACTGGGAAAATTCTCTCATCTGGACTTCCTGCATTCACCTAAACAACATTCTCTCTTGTTTGGTATGTTTAAGCCACAGTGTCTCTCTGGCTGTTCCTTGGGCTCTTATAGTCTGCCTGAGATATGCTCATGAGTTTATCTATCTGTGAATAAAGTTTGATGAGTGATAAATTTGAGTAAATCTTGTCCTGCCATTTTTTTCTTACACATTCATTATTTCTTTTAGACTATTACTTTGGTTTTATCTTCAACATAGTATTATAATAGCTCATTTTAAAAATTATATCTTTTTATTGTTTATCATTCTCTCTCCCCAAAATTAAAACAAAACAAAACACTGAATGTTAACCACTTTTCATGTTTGCATTACGTCATTGCTATATTCTCAACATTATAAAACTATTTATGGAATGAAGGATGCATATCCTGGAGGTAAATATGAAATCAGTGTAAATCCAGGTAAATATGGGAAGTGAGCTTCAGAAAGAGAAATGCTTGTCATTGACAGAGCCTAGTGCAGTTGAATATCCCATAGGAGGCATTTCATAAATTTTTGTTGAAAGATTGAATGATATATGGTAGAGGAAGAAAAGGACCACAAATGTTGTTCTCCCACAGCAATAACATGATATGGTAAAATTCAAAATACTTTCAAGTGTTCTCAGAGAACAAACATACATACCAGCTGAGTCACTGGCTCTCACCAAATGCCCTCATTTGCAAATGCCCTCATTTGCAAATGCCCTTCAAAGTGGTCCTTTAGCAGAAGACAGAAGTAAAATATATGATTTTTGGATTTACACTTAACAAAGTATATCAACATGGAAGTGTGGAAGAAATCCAAGCATGGCCCAAAGAAAAGCACTGTAATAATGGGTCATTTTACCACTCTCCATGAGGAAGAAAAAGCTCTATTTTACACATGCATTTTAGATTGTCAGCAATTAGCATTTTCCATGATGAAAGGAAATTAAAATTTTGTGTCTGAGCCTAAGTTGATTTTGACTATCTGGCTAAAAATGTCTTAATGGACTACTGAAATGATATTGCTGCTGCTGCTGGTGCTGCTATTTCTGCTGCTGCTGTTTCTGCTGGTGATCTTATAGGGTTTTCATTTATTATTAAAAGGATGTCTCTTGCAAAAAATTCCAAGAAATGTGTCTATTGTATCTGTAGCTAAGTATGTGGTGTATTTTATTTAAAATACCAACAGAAATATCTGTAACAAATATTTACTGTTTTCCACAGATTTGGTCCAAAGAAGTGTATGATGCACTCTTTCAGTCAAAAGTTGTCCAGGGCATATACAGCAGCAATAACTCTGCCCTGGCTTCAATTAGAAATAAAACCAGTCATTAAGCATTAAAACCACTCACTTGGCTTAATTGCTGTACTTACATGATTTCTCATTAAGTTTGACTCTCTAGAGACAGTTGCTGATGGAGAAGGACTTCCTCTTTATGTCTGTTCATCACCTGCTCTGAAACTAATTTAGAATTCATAGAAAAAAAAATGGCAGTTTTTATAGCCTGATTCCCACCCAGAATAGGTCACAATATTGTCAAAAGAAAAAAAATCTATTCCTACAAAATTGAGCATTCACATGTTTTCAGACTAGTGCAAAGACTGGAGAACAAGATTTTGGTTTATTTACTCAGACTTTGTCATAAATATGTTTTTACAATTTTCTTGATTCTTATCTTTGAAAATATTTAATTATTGATTGCCTATCAACTTGAAAAGATTCAGATTATTTTATAATTTACTCATATCTTTATAGTTCATTTATAACCTGTACTGTAAAAGTTCAGATTTCATAATTTAGATTGCAAAAATTTATTCTAGAGAAAACACATTATGCACATTAGAAACCAGCATATAAACATTTCTCATTTTTGTTTTCCTATTATACATAACCACTTTTTGTTAACTCAGGTTTCTCTAAGGAATTAGTATATGCTTCATGTTTACTAAGGATCATCAAGACTTTAATACTTATTTCAGCTAATACTTAAAGATATTCAAAACCTCTTTCATAGAGTATACATTTTTTGCAAACACTTGTAGGTAGATATGCCAAAAGAGAGTTGGCTATTTTATTGATGAACAATTTAGTGAAGGTTTGAGATTAATATTAAACTTTTTGACAGTTTTGAAAGAGGGATTCCCCTCCCATACACACACAAAAAGCAACATCTTTTCAATCTCATTCAGACATCAGAAATATTGCAGGTAGAATGATAAAATGAGACAATGATTGTTAAAGGAATGAGGGAAAAAATGTAGTAGCTATTCTCTGAAACATAACTTTTTGGAGAGATGGCACTACTCAAGATTTCTTAAAACGTTATTCTCATTTACATATTCTATGAAATCTATTAACCTTAATATTGTCTTTTTCCCTTCAGAGGCTATTTTTATATTGAGTCTTTTTAAGCTGACTTGCTTGTGATAATCACTTAATAACTCCATCAAGAAGAATGGTCTATGTATAAGAATAAAGGTGGAAAAGTCTCAGAAAGAGAGTGTAGGCTGAAAAGAATATAATGCAACAACAAGAAAATATGAAATTATTTTATTTACTAGAAATTGAGTGATATCAGTGAGAGGAAAATAAAGTATGGTGAGATATTTTAAAAAACAACAAACAAAATCTCTTTAGGGAACTGTTTTCAGCAACTTCTTATGAACCTTCATAGAAGATTGAAATGGGGAATTTTTTTTTTCAATTCATGCCCCTTATGTTTCATTAGAAGTAATAAAATGGAATTGTTATGCTATTTCCAAAAATCCAGAACATACACATTTAACTGAAAATTTTATTTAAAATATGTTGAAACCACAGACTTTGCATGGTAAAACGGTACATAATTAAAGGAGTAATAGGAAATGTTCTGTGCAAGTCTATGCTCATCTTTTGTCACTTCAAAGTCTACTTTAGACTGAAGCAATTTTCTTGAAAAGACTTCAATCCACGCTAATGCACACAGTTAGCAAATAACCCAAGCACATATTAACTTCTGTGTGACTGAAGCAACTCTGCAGAGTGAGATGTTAACAAACAGTTACCAAAAGAAAAAATCTTGACTACATGGCCTGAGGTTATATTTCAATGATGCATGTAAACTGGGTCACAAAGTTAAAAATGATCAACTCAGCAGTTTTAGAAGAACCTGAAGAGTAGCTCATTTTTAATTGCCCAAAAAATGTTTCAGCTTTGGTTGAGTTTATTGTCCACGTGAAATATTTAAGATCAATCTATGAAATTAGAAGTACCAAATGAGGATAAAATTTATTTAAATATTATTACATGATTGCATAAACCTTTTTATAGATTTTAAATTCTCATTGTAAGACAAATATTGGCTGCTTGAGTATAAAAAGATTCAGTATTTGCTATATTAAAAACAACAACACAATTACTACTACAGGAATAGAAATAAGCATTTCCAGCCAGCTAGTCACCAGAGTTATCCAATTAACATCAATGCTTCACAGGCTTTTTCATGCAAATTTTCAATGAAGTGAACCTCATCATAGAAAAGTCATTTCAAAGGAAATATAATCAACAACAAAAACAGAAATGACATTTCAATGAGACAGCTTTATGAAATGAAACAAATTTAAAACACAAATAATGTCTTCACTTTTGGAACACATAACCTATACACTAATAGAAGCACGGAGAAAAATAGCTTGAGTAATTAAGTAATGGAGAATGGACACGGAGTAGGAAATATTTTGAGCAATGGAGTGGAGCAAGTGTGATTCACTTTTTAACAAAAGTGAATTGATGTAACTCATTTTGTAGCACAAAATTCTACCATTGTGGATTCTCATTTTAGAGACTAATTATTGAGGAGCAGAGGTGAGGCAGAAATATCAGTTTAGAAAGCCATTTATTAATCCAGAGGAGAAATGATGATTATTTCGACAGGTGGTTGTGGTTGGGATAGAGGTGAGGAATAATAGGATTTTAAGTATATGGAAAATATAAGAAAAAAACTATTAATGGAATATATGTGAACAGAAATTTTCCTATTCAGAGAGTTGGAAGGAAGGGGTGACATTAAATGGGGGAAAAATAGAAAAACAGCTTTGAATATAACTGGAACAAAGAAAAGCATCAACTATTGGATTCTCATGCATTTTGTTGAGCGCTTTCCTCACAATAGGCTTACAATCAACCTGCAAGTGACTTTTTGTGCAAGATATTTGGTAGGGGTCATACTAATATATTTTTAACAGGTGACACCTTTTCTATACCTTTATTTAATTAATTTATTTATTATATGTTGCTGAGGATGGAACCAAGTGCCTCATGGCTGCTAGGAAAGCACTCTACCACTCAGCTACAACCACAGTCCCCAGAGTAATAATTTTTAAATGAATGTTTTAAAGCTGCTTAATGTTACAACAATAAAACAGTTGTTTAACCAAAAAGTGAATAGGCATGGTAGAATAATTCTATAGCATTTTAACTTAGTCTTGGCTAACTGGTATCTTCCTCTGTTCATGGCAGTGTATAAAACTGCCTGCAACCCATGTCCCCAAAGTGGATCCTGATTCCAAAGAAAGCAGAGACCTTTATCTCAGAGTTGTGTTTTTCCATTCCAACCTGTCAGGTGGATCCCTGAGAAACTACTATAAATGTCACACCCTTATTCATTTATTTATTTTTTTCTGATTTGACACTCCTGACTGGGTATATTAGCATCAGATGAAGTTTGCTCCTCAAACATATGAAAAGCAAATGAAGTAAGGTTTTAGTCAACAAAAAATAACATTTATTGAATTCTATCATCTCTGTGCTACACAGCAATTTTATTTCTGCACTTCTGTCAAATATGATTCTTTATGTGAGATTTTTCTTCTTCTTCTTCTTCTTCTTCTTCTTCTTCTTCTTCTTCTTCTTCTTCTTCTTCGTAAAAATTGCCTATCTTTGTTTGCATACCACTCTATCTTAATAATAATACTAGAGTATTGGACTAAGGTTAAAAGTAATTTCTAGATTGCTTATTTTACCCTAATTAATTGAAATATTCTTCACTATGTTTTCTACAATTTTTAGGCATCTATGTGTCAATTTTCAAAACAAATAGAGTGGATCCTGAATTAAAGAGGAAACAGAGAACTTTATGTCACAATTTTTTAAAAAATTTTCTGTTTGTACCTGTCTGGTGAATCCTTGAAGAAATACCACAAATGAATCCCTTTATTTATTAATTTTTCTAAGTTGGCATTGTCACACAAGGTCATATATCTCAAGTAAAGAGAGTACCTAGAAATCTTGAAAGACAAATAAACTAATCACTACCACCTGGGGCAATGCTTATCTGTTAGAGAAGCAACAGAAATATGATAAATCCAAGAAAACAAGTAATAATAAATGTTGGTGAAGATGTGGGGGAAAAGGTACACTGATACTTTTCTGGTGGGACTGCAAATTGATGCAACCACTCTGGAAGGCAGTATGGAGATTCCTCAGAAAACTTGGAATGACATCACAATTTGACCCAGTTATCATTCTTCAGTATATACCCAAAGAACTTAAAATCAGCATACTACAGTAATGCAAACTTACCAATGTTTATAACAGCTCAATTCACAGTACCCAAACTATGGAACCAACCTGCTTGTCCTTCAACAGATGAATGCATAAAGAAAATGTGGTATATAAACACAATAGAATAGTCCTCGGCCATAAAGAAGAATGAGATCCTGGCATTTGCCATTAAGTGGATGAAAACGGAGCTTATCATGCTAAATGAAATAAAGCAATTCCTCTAAACCAAAGGTTGATTGTTTTCTCTGATAAGTGAGGATGCTGAACACAATGGGGGTTGGAGGATAGGGAACTATAGAGGTTTATCAGAATAGACAAAAGGGAATATAGGTAAGGTAGTGGGACAGAAATAGGAAAGACAATAGAATGAATCAGATATAACTTTCCTCTGCTCACATATGAATATATGACTCAACCAGTTTAACTCCACATCATATACAACTCCAAGAATGGGAAGTTATAATCCTTGTATGTATAATATGTTAAAATTCATTTTACTGTCATATAATCTAAAAAGAACAAAAAGTGAATGAAAGAAAGAAATATGATAAAGCAAGTGTGGAAAAATTGGAGACCAAGATACTCCAGGCAATAAGGCCTTGATAAAATTTCACTGTAGTTGCAGGGACCTAGGAAGGCCAGATAGGCTCCTCCAAGGAGGCTGCTGTTCATGGAACAGATGGAAGGCCCAGGATTTCTTGAGCTACAAATAGAAAGTGAGGGCAAATTCATACTTGTAAATTCTGCACTAAGGGTTGTCAGCATGCAACACACATATGAACACACAGGGCCCAGCAGAAAAGCCTGAATTTTTTTCTATTTGATTACTTGTATTTAAAGAAATTTCTGTCTAGTCAGCTTTTAAGAGTATTCTAAAGTAAAAAATATTGTAGTGATGATGCAAAAAGAAACCAAACTTTACAGAACATTATAGAAACGGTGTTACATAATCAGACAACACTAACCCTAAACAAGCAACAACCACAGACCCAGTGAAGGAGAGATAATGTGACTTTTAGTACTGTGACGTTATGATTTCTTAAATAGTTAGTTTTTGACAACAAGAGGTACACAAAGCATCAAGAAAGTAAGGTGCAATCCGAGGAAAAAGAGAAATTAGTGATGATTCTCCCTAAAGAAAAGAGGAAATCAGGCATGGTGGGGCATGCTAATAATAATCCCACTGACTTGGAGGCTGCCTGAAGAGGATAATAAGTTCAAAGCCAGCCTCAGCAACTCAGTGAGAACCTGTTTTTAAATAAAATACAAAACAGGGCTGGGGAGGTGGCTTAGTGGTTGAGTGTCCCTGGGTTCAAACTCAGTACCAATAGATAAATAAGTAGGGCTGGGGATGTGACTTGATGGTGAAACACCACTGGTTTCAATCTTCGAGATATATATATATATATATATATATATATATATATATATATATATATATATATATACAAAAATCCCAGAAACTCAGAGATGACTAGCTTATTAGACAACCATTTTTAAATCAACTCTCTTAAATTTCCTCAAATAATTCAAGTTGAAAACATCAACAACAATATAAAGAAAAAAAGAAAATATGTAAACAAACATACCAATAAAGTAATTGGATATGTAAAATATATATACATATGTGTGTGCGTGTGTGTATATATATATATATATATATATATATATATATATATATATATATAATGTGTATATTTTATATATATAATCTACATCTAAAAAAGAAATTCTTCAGTTGCAAAGTGAAATAACTGAAATTGAAAACAAAATCACCAGGGCAATTTAGCAGTATATTTAAGCAGTCGAAGACATAATTAGGGCTGGGGATGTGGTTCAAGCGGTAGCACATTTGCTTGGCATGCGCCAGGCACTGGGTTCGATCCTCAGCAGCACATAAAAATAAAAGATGTTGTGTCAACTGAAAAAACTGAAAAAAAAATTTTAAAAATTCTCTCTCCCTCTCTCTCTCTTTAAAAAAAAGACATAATTAATAAACTTGAAAATGCAAAAATGGAAATGATCCAATATTGGAGGAGAAAATAAAAAGAATAAAGAAAAATTAACGGCACCTGAGAAATCTAGGACTGTCAAGCATACCAACACTATGTGTAATGGGATTCCCAGAAGGAGGATCCTTACCAAGGGGTAAGAAAATACTGAAAAAGTAATTGCTGATGAGAGACATAAATATCCACATCCAACAAGTGTAATGAATGTCAAGGATAAACTCAAATATGCATACTGTAATCACACTACCCAAAAGTGAAAAGGAAAATTTGACAGCATGATGAACGTTTTTGTGTCACATATGAGGGATTCTCAGTATCATTGATATCTGATTTCTCTTTAGAAAACATAGAGGGCAGGAAACAGAAAGATCAAGTGTTTAAAGTGTTAAAACAATCCATCAACAAAGAAATCTATAGCTAGGAAAACCATCCTTCAAAAACTGAAGGAGCAATGAAGATGTTGATAGACAAGTAAAAGCTGTGAGCATTCATTACTATCATGAATAGTTTAACACTGTTGAAGAAGTGTCAAATAAATTCTTGACAAAAAAAAAATTATTGATGACTAAACAGAAACTTGGTTCCTGACAAAGAAGTGGTGAAAGGTAACTACATACCTACATAAGAAGGTTAGTGAAATTTTATTTTTATTGTAACTCATCTTTTACCCATGTTTTCTATGTTAACTAAAGGAGAAATTCATCAAACAATATTTATAAATCTTTGTCAGTACATATCTACTATATAAAACTGGACTTTTGACAATAACAACCTAAAGATAAGAGGCAGAGGTGAATAGGAGGAGAGTTGTGAATGTTACTGAAACTAAATTGGTCTGAGTTCAAACTTGTTTGTTATATGTTTAAAATGTTGTTTGGAATTCCCAAGGTAATCATTAATTAATTAATTCATTACCATCTGTTCAAAGTAAAATGTACAGAACCCATACCTCTACTTGCATACTTGCTGGGAGCCATCAGCCAAGTAGGTATGACAATTTCCTTGCCAGCGTACGCCCATGTTTCTTTAGTGGAAGGACTCATGGAAATGGGACATTTTGCAGGACATTGCATGTAAGGTGACCTTGCTCAAGGACCAGGGTGGTTTAGCATAATAGGAGATTAGGGTGTTCCCCCTTTAGAATAGGGCAGTTTAGCATAATAGGAGATTAGGGTGTTCCCCCTTTAGAATAGGGCAGTTTAGCATAATAGGAGATTAGGGTGTTCCCCCTTTAGAATAGGGCATATCCTGCTGCTGAGTTCCTCTTGAGTTCGTAGGGTCAGACAGTATATTTTGGGAGACAGAAGCCCAGGAGTAGTGGATTTGGGCAGAAGTGGATTTGGGCAGAGAACGTGGCTTTCCCCAGAGCATGTTTGTAGATGGCCAGTGTGAGTTCGGGAATAAAGAATTGCTGTTTGAATCTACAAGCTGTGTGGAGACTCGTGATTTGTGCCCAGCCAGAGACTGCAGCACATACTGTCACAAATGACATAATCCCTACCTGTGTTCCATCTTTCCCATCATCATATCTAGCCAAAATGCCACACTCATGGTGTTTAGTAATTTTATTTCCAATAAAGTTCATGAAAAAATACACTTGAAATTCAAACATTTCAAATACAGTTGAGATAATATTTTAAAAATTATTTTATAGGATGATATTTCTGCTTTAAAAAACAAAGAGGTTTCAGTGCACAAATGTATCAATATAGGTCTTTTTTCTTTACCTCTGTAACATTACCTATTACTCTGCACTCACTAGATGATCAAAAAAATGATCATGTAAATGAATAAATGGATACATATATGTGAGAACCTTTTAACTGAATTTTCTCTGTTTGACTAGACTGCTGCTCTGCTATTTTGTCATGGTCAATAAATGACGTGAGTGCTCTTTTAAATTCTGCCTTCTTGAAAATAAAGAAAAACTCAAAATATACTTCTCAAAATGCTAACACCTGAACACTAATTTTATTTTTCTCTAGAATATAAAGTTTTGGAATTTTGGGGTTAATCATCATCTCCTTTGCCATTAATGTGTCAGTCCTGGAAATGTTCTCCATTAGGCATGGAATCTTAGTAATAGATGGCTTTGTACAATTCTGTTGGGTTTTCAATTGATCATTTGAAATTATTTTCATTTGACAGTCATAAATTTATAAAAAACATGGGGATGTTTGGCAGAATTTTTTCCTTTAAGTAATTTATATGCCATTATTTTAATTAGGTAATTATAAGTAGTCATCTAATTTAATAGTTCTTCTAGAATATAATGAAAGAAACTGATAATTCATGAGGAAGTGCACATATGGAACAAATATCATGAATTGAAAATATATACTTGGAAATAATAATATATTATTTTACATTTTAATAATTGTTAAAAGTTTACATGATAATTATGAACTTCAAAAAATGTAAATTGCCAACATATTTTAAGATACTTTGCATAAATATAAAAGGAAAGAGATTAATCTGAAATGAAAAATATTTCAAATGATCAGCTAAAGATCCAATGGAGTAATTAGTTACTTGCTAGCTTACAGTATGCTAGGAAAAAATGTGAGCATTTCTATATTGATACAATAGATTCTTTACTTCTTTAAATACTTGAGTTATTTGACAAATACATTTGTAGAATTAATAGAAAAGGAGCAGTGAAAACAAATTCAAATTTTTCATAAGAAAATGGACAAAGCCTCTTTTTTATCAAGTAAATATTTGCAAATATCAAAAAGATGAACTAATAATATTGGGTTTCTAGCAAAACAAAAGTTCTAAGTTATTTTCACAATATAACATATAATGAAATCCTTTCTGTTGAATCATTAACTGGATAGGTATGTAATTTTTTCCCATTAGAAATATATTTACTCAATATTTCAGTTGTCAAAATTTATTTAGAATATAATCATTTGAAGATTAATGATTTGATATTTTAATTTTATGATCAAGCTAATTATAATTACTAGTTTTGAACTGCATTATAGAATTCAGAGTTAAATTTCCCATGTAAATATTTAAATTGTAAATAGTAATAAATAATGCAAAATTTATATCTTCTTTATAATAGAATCTACATGACTAGAAGAGCACATCTTAAACAGCACAAATTTACAATGTTTCCCTCATTTCAGAAACGTCTGCAGGACAACATTTGTTTAGAGAACTGTTTTAATTCTATTCATTTTCAGTTTCTAAATAATCATGCATTTCTTGTTCATTTTCTTCCAAACTAAGTCTTTGGAGTCAAAATTCGGTTAAGAAAGTTATGCCTGTTAATGCAAGGCTTCAGTGAGGAAGAAGTAAATGGTAGAGCTTTAAATAACCCTGCTGTTTTGCAGATATCTTCTTAATCCTTTTGGTTGTGAATAATGGGTAATGGAGCCAGTGCCCACAAATAGTATGACTTTGAAAAATGCATGGGTATAGATATAAAGGAATGCTAGGTAGGGTTGGTTAATACCAGTGGTTACTAGTATTAGTCCTAGTTGGTTTGAGGTAGAAAATGTGATTATTTTTGGAATATCATTTTGGGTTAGAGTACAGATGGTCGTAATAATGTGGTAATAGTTCCTAAGTATAGGGCAATAGTTTGAATAGATTTGTTGTTCTCTATTAGTGGATAAAAACAAATCTGAATAAAAAATTTTGCTACAACTATGGTGCTAGAGTGTAGTAGGGCTGTTGCACAAGTTGGGTCTTAATTGCAGCAGGGAGCCAGGGATGCAGGTCAAATTGGGCTGACTTTTCAGTTGGTACTAGGAATAAGTCTAGGAGAGGGAGCAAAGTAATATTTGTTATAAATAGCTGTTGGAATTTTTATGAGTTTGAGTTTAGTAGGGATGTTAATTCACAATAAGTGGGGCACTAGAGAAGAAGAGAATTAGGGGCTGGGTTTGTGGCTCAGCCTTAGGGCACTCGCCTAGCACATGGGAGGCCCTGGGTTAGATCCTCAGCACCATATAAAAATAAATTAATAAAATAAAGGTATTGTGTCCAACTACAACTGAAAAAAGAAATAAAAAAATAAAAGATAAATGAAAAGAGTTACCATATATTAGGTAGAGAAAAATGAAGGGAGGGGAAGGGATGGGATTTGAGGATAGGAAGGACAGTAGAATGAAACAGACCTTATTACTTTATGTATATATGTGACTGCATGACCAATATGATTCTACAACATGTACACTCAGAAAAATGTGAAATTATATCCCACGTGCCTAAATGCATTACACTATCATGTATAACTACTTAAAATAAATTTAAAAATTAAAATTATAAAAAAACTAAATGGTGATTAGAAAGAGGGTTCCATCCTCCCCATCTTTCACAGTATTTCCATCTAAATGCTTTTGAAATGTTGCTTTTAGAATATGCCATAATTGTGGATTGCTGGTCTACATTTATTTTCTCTGTTTCTACCATATTTTTTGTACTTTCAAATGTACTTACAGTTTTATATGTGGGTGCTTTTGTCTGACTCTTTTGTGATATGGAAATATTCTTGTATATTTTCTTTTACATCTCAAGCACAGTGTGTCACTTGGGCATGCTCAGTAAATCTTAGAAGAATATACATGATGTGAACAGGACAGTGAAAGAAAGATAGAAAAGGTAACAAGAAAGGAGAAGTTTCCTTTTGATTTAAAAAATGGCATGTAAAAATACAGGATTTTGGTTACAATAAAAAAATTTAAACACTCATTTTGCAGAAAAGAAAATGTGTCAAGGATCCTAATAATTTTCTATAGATCCTATTAACTTCCTTTTATTATTGCAACAAATCACTACAACTTGTGTGCTTTGAAACAAGACTGATATATAATCTAAATATTATTTTTTTTGTTTTGGTCATAAGGTTCATTTTTAATTTTAACTCCATAAAGGCACACAGTAGACATTTATCAAGGAGCTTTAAAATGAAGCAAAAATATCATGCTGAGTGACATTTGCCAATCCTGAAAAACCAAGGGCCAAAGTTTCTCTGATTTGTGGATGCTAACTCAAACCAAGGGAGGTTGGGGAGAGGAATATTAGAAATCCATTGGATTAGACAAAGGGAAATGATTGGAAGTGGGGCAGGAGGGTAATAGGAAAGACAGTAAAAATAATTGGACATAACTTTCTTAGCCTTATATTTGAACACATGACCGAGGTAACTGACTATTCTTTCCATAAGCAGTCCTAAGTGGGTCATAATGAACTAAAGCTAAGGTGTTCACAGTGTTGTATGTAGTTTCTTCATTCTTATCTTTCTTTTTTTCTGTTCTTTAGAGGTTCTTAATTAATGATTTCCTTCCATCTTTTTTTTTTTTTCTCTCTCTGGTTTGGAACATACATTTATCACTAACTTAAGCCGACTCTCAAATTAGACTACATTGCTTCATAGGTAATGCACATACATTATAACATAGTTTTCCTAGTTCCTTCCTCTAGCCCTTTGTAACATTGCCATTTTTCATTACGATTCTCCATAATCATCAAATGCGGTATTTTATTATTACTTTTTGAACAAATTGTTATCTATTAAATCAATTAATAAATTAAATAGAAGGTGTGACATTATCCTTATTTCTTCTCTGCAACTCCTCTTCTTTTCTTCATGGAGAACCAGATTCCTGACTGAAATCTTTTTTTTTCTTTTGGTCTTTTTTCTTCTGTTGTTAAATGGAATTATTGTCCACTCCATCTAGCTTCTTTGAAGACTTAGTTTTTGCTTATGGTTTTCTGCAGTTTGACAATATGTCTAGGTATAGAGTATCTGATATTATATATACACACACATATACACATGCTGCTTGGTATACTTGACATTCCTACAACCATAGTTTGGTGTTACGTTCCTTTTACAACATTCTCAACCAAAGTTTACTTAAGTATTTGTTCTGTTTCTTCTCTATTCTTGTATTACCATTACATATATGACATGGTTTTTAACTGTACCACTGTTGTCAGATATTTCCTTCCTTTTTTTTCATTTTTTCCTATTGTTTTTCAGTTTGTGAAATGTCTACTGACAGATCTCCTATCTCACTGATTCTGTCTTCATTCACTTCTAGTGTATTGATGAGCCAATCAAAGATTCACATTTGTTACAAATTTACATTTGTTACAGTGCATTTGATTTCTAGAATTTATATATATATATATATATATATATATATATATATATATATATATATATATATATTTCTTAGTATTTTTATCTCTCTGCTTACATCACCCATTGGCTCATATAAGTTGCTCAGATTTCTGTAGGAGGTCCTAGAATATTAAACATAGCTATGCTGAATTCCCATCTGAGAATTTCAAAACCTCTGTAATATCTAGGCTAGATTCTGATGTTTATTCAGTCACTTAACTCTGTGGTTCTGTTTTGTTTTGTTAGTCTTTTATCATGATTTGTAATATTTTATGGAAAGCAGGAATGATCATGTGTCAGGTAGAAAACACTAAAGTAAGCAAGCTTTTAGTATGTTTCACATTCATATGTTGAAAAGCTAGGTAGTTTAATATTTTCTATATACGTGAGTAGCAAAGCCTAAATTTCCTCTATGATACTTGTTTTTGTTGCCCTATTATCTTTGAAATAGGGCCTGTGCCTTGCAGTTCTTTTAGTTGCTTTCCATTTATACAGGAATTTGACTGATGTGATGGTATCAGAATGTCAAGTGTCTCCATTGAGTTTCAGGAATTCTCATGTAGAAGTAAAATTGCACTAAAAAAATCTAATTTTTTTAAAGAGAGAGAGAGAGAGAGAGAGAGAGAGAGAGAGAGAGAGAGAGAGTTTTTAATATTTATTTTTCAGTGGACACAACATCTTTATTTTATTTTTACGTGGTGCTGAGGCTCGAATCCAGTGCCCCGTGCATGCCAGGCCAGTGCATTACCACTTGAGTCACATCCCCAGCCCCTAATATTATTTTTAAAAAGTTTGCAAATCAAATTTCTTAAAAAATAGCATCAACAAAACTGAATCATAGCATGACAAAAAGAAATCCCGAAAATTTGAAAGATTTAATTTGACAAAATTGCTAATAATTTTGAAAGAATTTAGATAAGGCCCAAGTCAGGGTCAATTGGATATTCAACTGAAGTTTCCATTCACTAGATATTTTTAATATCTGTGTAGTGGAAATTTGTATTTAAATACATTTGGTTCTCAAAATGTTCCCATGACAAAATTACTATCTGGACTGGCATTAATTAGGATCTTTATCTGGCTGTCTCTACAGAAAGACCAAGAATGCATGCACAAACAATGCCACTCTATTAATTGCCTACAGTGATAGACATGCAGGGCCAAATATTAACAGGGTATCACTGCTTTTTCTGTGATAGAAGGTTTGAGCTATTTGTTTCAAATATTGCTTGCACTTCCAGTCCTTTCTGATGAGAACAAATGACATTAGCAGAATGCTTTCAGAGGTCAGAGAGGTAAAGAGTTGACAATGGCTAAATCTCATGTCATTGACCACCCAGATCAAGATGCCTTCTCTAGCACTTCTAGTTAGTATTTTAATTTAATTTTGTAGAAGGATTATATGCTTCAGTATATTCATAGAGTAGAGAAAATCTATTATTTAAAAGAAAAAATTTAATTAAAGTGTCTGTATTTCAGCAAGAACCCATGAACTAAAGGTATCAGAATGTTCCATGCTATTACAGATTTTTTAATATATAAAGAAAACAAATATGACTCATTGTTACATAAAAATTTATTTACTTTGAGACAATAATATTATGTTCATGCAGTAGAAAAAGCAGATATTTTACCTGTAAAAGCTTTTATTGATAAAACATTGTTTTTCAACAATATTTGCATGGAAATAGAGTAAAACAAGAAATACACATGCACATTTAAGAATTGAACAGTAATTTAAAATGTACTAGATGAGGCTGGTGTTATAGCTCAGAGGTATCACACTTGTCTAGCATGAACAAGATATGAGTAATCCTGGAAAGAAGGGGAAAAAAATTAAAAGCAAGCTTAGACATACCATTAAACACATAACATTATAAAATACTTATTGTCTTAAAATAACAATGAAAGATTTAAAAGGATTTTTCAATGTATTTTCAAAAGGAAGTGCTATTGTTGGTATGTTTTCTTTAATATATATTATATTCCATTTTTATTTTTATATATTTTTATAATATATGTATTTGAAATACATAATTTGTTAAGAAGTAATTAAATAAAGATATTAACTATGACTCTGTATAAATCTTTACCATGTATAATTTCTATGCAAACTATAGTACCATTTTTTGACAGAATCCCTTTTACAGTATGTTGAATTGTCTAAAGTTGACCTCACACATGATGTAAATGAACTGATCACTATTACTTTAAAGGACATTGAAACAACCACAGTGATAAATAGGGAGCTACTAGATGGGATCTAACTTAATAACACTCTATTTACTGCAGTCTCTAGTTCTTTATCTGGATTGCTACACAAACAATAGTCACTGAAGTGTTTAGATTTTGGCAACAGCCTATGCAGATCTCCACAGTATTGGGCACTGATGTGCTAAATTTCTCAGCTTCCCCCAGAGAAGTCTATTTGTCTAATTGTGTTACATACCCTCAGTACTCATCATTCTGTCTTTCTCTTAATCTACTTATTCAAGCCATCATCACTTCTCAGATCCTCTCACAATTATGTAAGACCTGATTCCTCTAAATTTTCATAAAATTCAGTATGGCTATTTCATAAACTTTTCATAAAAATTCATTAAACTCAGAGATTTTTATATCTGACCAAATTCAAATGATATGGATAAGGTGGGTACAAATAATCCTATTTGACTGGATTTATAAACTATAGATTGGAAAAAAAATTAAAAATTTTCTTAGTTTGTATACTCTCTTCTCCTGGGACATGTTAAGATACAAATCAACTTATAGGTCCAGAAACTCAACAAGTCTCTTTAAGAAAATTTTGCTCCTTATTTTTCCAAATAATGATCTGTCTTCAAATTCTCCAGCAAGTTGTCTAACTACCATCTATACACATGCAGTGTGCCTTATTCAGCACCATGTACTATGTATAGCATCATTACATTTAGGGATTTATTTTAGAGTAAAGCAAGGACATAGAGGAACTTAAGGATATAACATTTTCTGTTCTTCAATTCTGAACTTCATTGCCTGGTTACACTCATTTTATTACAACTACAATTATTAGCCTGAAAAAAAAGAAGGCACTAGAGTTTACCTTGTAGGATTATGGTAATGCCCTTTAGGATGCACCATGTGCTTTACCTTGATGACCAGTGCATGGTGTTTTCACCTGTAACTCACATTCATGCATGTAAAAGTCAAAAGAGGGGTGTAAAGAGGGAATACTCTTATTATTATCCTTCATAGTTACTCACAGAACATTTGCTGCCATCTATCAACATTGATTCTACTGCCAGAGATATTATTTTTCAGTGAAGGAAGGAGTCTCTCAAGGGACATAAAAGTTTATGCAAAAATAGTTTCTATTAAATTGGTAGTTGAGACCAGCCATATTGTTATACTATCACACAACAAAGGTTAGTGTATTGTTTGTAGTGATTTATTCTGATTCTCCAGAGGAATTTGTATTTCTACTGTACAATAAGGAAGTACTGAGAGTGTCTGGAATTGAAGAAATCTCACATTCAAAAGTAACCATTAAAGAAAAACTTTAACAACTTGGTAAAAGCAAGAATTCTAACTGCAGAGTTACTATATGAATGAGGATTGTTTTAGTAACTCCTCTACCAAGGAATCATGATAGCTGAAATGGTTTCTAATATCAAAAAGAACATAGAATTTCAAATATTGGAAGAATATGTATGTGTGTGTGTGATATGTACATATATTGGATATAGCTATATGATCACTTTATTTGGGAATTTCACTAATTAAGAATATTTATTCCTTGCTTTAACGACTATCCTCTTTTCTTTTAAGTTCTTATTTTCTTTGTAGCTAACATAAAATATGATAATTATCCTTATATCTTAATATTTAATTTATGAGATATCAAAAAGATAGAGATAGTTAACTAGAAGAGGATTTAGCCTTATGAATTCATGGATAGGGAGTATTTGCATGACTACTTTTAGAACAAAGGGCTAGTGAGTCACAGTTGCCTTATGTTGTATAGAAGCAAGTAAATACTGTTTTCTGAATTTGGAAATGCATGTAGTTGCAATAGAGATTATGGATGCCAAAATGTGCTACTGTCACCTTGATTAAGGTGGGTACTACATTATAAACAAAGTTATTTTTATGTGGCTCTGGGTTTGTATTGTCTCATAGAGAAACTGTACTTCAATAACAGGGGCTGGATATACTTCATTTCTCAGATTTCCCTGCAAGCTCCAGCTTCTTCCTCTGTTCCAGTGCTTACGAGAACTAGTTAGTTATTCATATACTCTTCTACTCCTTTTTCAGACTTTCACTTCCTCAGATTCCCAGAAGTGGTGTAAGTTATAAGTTGTCTCCAAAAAGAAAATAAAATCCTTTACCCATGTAACAGATATACTCTCAATAATCTGCCTCCCCACCATAATGCCTTCATGTATTTCCATACCCATGAGTGAGAGTAGAATCCATGGCTGCTTTTAATAAGTAAACTGCAGTTAAATGATAATTTTATGTGATATCATTTCTTTGATTATCTTATGTTATATAGGACTCTCTCTCCAGACTGTTGTCCTAAACTGGTAATCCTGTGGCATTTACTATACAGAAAAAAAAAATTAACAGTGCCAAATTTTCTAAGGAACCTCCATACTACTTTCCAGAATGCTTGCACCAGTTTGCTGTCTCACCAGCAACATGTGAGTTAACGTTTTTCCCCACATCCTCATCAATATATATTGCTACTTGTATTCTTGATAATTGTTATTCTGACAGGTACATAATGGAATCTCAGAGTAGTTTTAATTTGCATTTCTCCAATTCAAGACCAGCAGAATGACTTTCTCTAATTGCTAGTGATGTTGAACATTATATATATATATATATATATATATCTATATATATATATATAGATATATATATCCTCTTCTAGTTAACTATCTCTATCTTTTTGATATCTCATAAATTAAATATTAAGATATAAGGATAATTATCATATTTTATGTTAGCTACAAAGAAAATAAGAACGTAAAAGAAAAGAGGATAGTCGTTAAAGCAAGGAATAAATATTCTTAATTAGTGAAATTCCCAAATAAAGTGATCATATAGCTATATCCAATATATGTACATATCACATACACATACATATTCTTTAGTATTTCAAATATATATATTTAAAATATATATATTATATTAAATATATATTAGTATTATATATATGTATAATATATATTAATTTTTAGTTGTAGATAGACACAATACCTTTATTTATTTTTATGTGGTGCTAAGGATCAAACCTAGTGCCTCACACATGCTAAGCAAATGTTCTGCTACTGAGCCATAACCCCAGCCCTTTCATATATTTTTTGACCATTCATGTTTCTCCTTGTTTGAAGTACCTGTTCAGTTCCTTTTCTCATTTATTGATTGGATTATTTGTTTTGCCTTGTTTTGCTTTTTAATATTAATTTTTTTGAGTTCTTTGTATACTCTGGAGATTAATGCTCTACTTGAGGTGCATGTGATAAAGATTTTTCACCATTCTGTAGGCTCTCTATTCATGTTCACAATTGTTTCCTTTGCTGTGAAGAAGCTTTTTAGTTGATGCCATTCCTTTTATTGATTCTTGATTTTACTTCTTGTGCTTTAGAGGTCTTATTGAGGAAGTCTGTTCCTGAGCTACTATGTTGGAGATTTGAGCCTATTTTTTCTTCTAGTATGTACAGGGTCTCTGATCTAATTTCATTTGACCTAATTATACAACTCCTCAGCTTACATTCAAAGGACTTAAAATCAGCATGCTACAGTGACGCAGAGCAGCTTAATTTACCATAGCCAAGCTTTGGAACCAACCTAGATGTCCTTCATCAGATGAATGGATAAAGAAAATGTGGTATAGAACAATAAAATATATATGTTCTAAGAGATGATATTTTGTTGGCCGAATCAAATGACACTGTGTTAACATGAAAATATACATTTTTGTCAATGTATCACTAAAATATGTATGTTTTTAAAAATGGAATATTACTCAGCTAGAAGGAAAAAATGAAATTATGACATTTTCTGGTAAATGGATGTAACTGGATAACATCATGCTAAGTGAAGTAAGCCAGATTCCAAAAAAAAAGCAAGAAAAGAAAAAGAAAAAAAATGAAAAAAGATCAAATATTCTCTTTGATATGTGGATGCTAATCCATAATAAGGTATGGTAGGGAGGATAAGTATAGAATTTCATTGGACATGACAAAGGGGAATGAACAAAAGTGTGGGGTGATGAAAATAGGAAGGAGAGTAGAATGAATTGGACATAACTTCCTATGATGACCAGCATAACTCCACATCCTGTTCAACAACAATTATGAGATTAAAATTGCAATGGGTTTCACCCTGTGTATGCATAATATGTCAAAATACATCCTTCTTTCATGGATATTTAAAAGGAAAAATAAAGAAAAAAAACTACCATTGTAAAATTACCAAAAAATAAATAAATAAGAAAAAATAAATAAATAAACCCTACAATACCCCAGTGGTTCTACTAGACTGGCTTAAATCTACTTGATTTTCACTTCATAGCAGATATCATAGCTTGAGTTTTATACTTGGTTCATTATTGTTTTCTCCAAATTAGAAATCTGATGAAGGATTTTCTTGTTTGCTTTTCCATTATCAGTATGCATAAGTATAAAAGGCACCAAAACAATAGCTTTGGAATGACAATTATTAACTAATCAAGTCAATACATTCTTTGAATTCACAGAATAAATTCTGTTTCCATGTCAGTTTTTGTTTAGAAAATGAGAATAAGTAATAGTAGTTAAAACTGTCCTCATTCAATGGCAAGAAAATGAATTGGTAAAATTCCAAGTAACTCCCTCACATTCACTTTGGTGAAAATTAAAAAAAAAAATCTTTATTTTTATTGTCCCTTGCAAGAGTCATTGTGTTATGCAGTTTGACATCACTATCATATGAGGTGCTCTTTGAACAAATGTAGATTTATGGACCTCAACTCAAAGGTAATGATTTAGAATGTCATAGTGTGGAACATCAGAATATGCATCTTAAGTGCATCTCCCAATGATTTTTACTCACATAAATGACTCACTTCTCTTTACAGAGAAGCATGATAATTCTTTCACATAAAAGATGTGTATCACTATGCAAATTGGCAAATAAAAATCACCTATACCTATAGTTGGTTCATAATAATAAGTTCATATACTGCTCTTTTAAAGTCAAAGGCAATTTAATTAAAAAAATAACTGCCAGAGTAAGGGATATAAGCCATAAATTGATGTGATCATCTAACTTTTGTTTGGAAATGCAGTTTCAGAATTTAATTGTAGGCAATGTGTTAAAAATAATACCCTTGATCCACAGACTTTTAAAAGAAACATTATACAAAACAACATTTTTAACTTAACTGTGAAATAATGTCAGATTATTAGTATTTTCCCATATTTTTAAAAAGGAAGCCTTGATTCTATTTCTTTTAATTAGATATCAGGTTTTAAAAAGGATTTTAATGTTTCTTTCTTGGTCCTTGTTGAAAGGATGATTTTTTTTTTTTTTTTTTTTTTTTTAGTTTTCATTAGTAAAATTGTATAATATGTGGTTGTGGAATTTATTCACTCAAACATAATAGTAATTACTGAAAAAAATCATTAATCACGAAATTCTTATCAGTGTTTTTATATTAAAATCAATGATACATTTTTATAGAAAATATTCAAATGAACTTTTAGTAGAAAATATATTTACATTGTACTTACTAATGAAAAACTGCTAAAACTTTTTAGAAAATAGCAAAGATTTTAAGTTTGTATGATTATGAACTTTGATAACTTTAATAAAATAATAATTACTTCAATTTTAAATATCAAGCACCAGTGTGAATGAATATATATTTATAATATTAAAGTCATAATGTTAGTACTTATAATTTTTCCCCATAGGAAACAAAAATAAGGACCCCTCAATGATATTTGCAGAATGATAGAAAATTAGTTGACTCTTCAAGGAAATGTCATTGGCTTAACAATTCAATATTAAATAAAGATTTATAGCTGAAGTTACTAAATGCTCTGATAACCGCTGTTTTGTAATCAGTGTCAATCAACTATTTTTTTTAAGAGAGAGAGAGAGAGAGAAAAATTTTTAATATTTATTTTTTTAGATTTCGGCGGACACAACATCTTTATTTGTATGTGGTGCTGATGATCAAACCCAGGCCACATGCATGCCAGGCGAGCATGCTACCGCTTGAGCCACATCCCCAGCCCTCAATTAACTTTTAAACAACCAATTTCTTGAATATATTTATAGAGGTATTCATTAATTACTTTTTCATTTATAGAATTTTCTGGTATGAAAACAAAGTCTCAGTTGTTGAATTTTGAAATTGGGAAGTGTAATGCATGTTTCAATACTAGAAGATTCTGAGAAATTATAGATGGTTGATCCAATCAAGTGACACTGTGTAACATGAAAATATACATTTTTGTCAATGTATCACTAAAATATATATGTTTTTAGGATGCTGTTAAAGGCAAATCAATAAAATATTTGAGTTAAGATGACATTTTATCAACATGCATATTATGAGGTAGACATTTGAATAATTTAATGTGTTAAACAAAATCAATTTATTCCAAATAGATCTTTCAAAATTATACTTTAACAGATTTTTCCGTGTTTATAACATTACAAATATCTTGGTTGATAATATTTTCTGCAAGATTTATTTCCTTTTCTATGTATGGTACTTGTTAATAGTCAATAGGCTGGAAGAGTGAGAAGACAATTATTCTATATAACATATGTGAGGATAAAAATTTAATTTAATTAAATTTAGTAGCTCCATTTATTAAATATATTACTTTTTGAAATGTTGAAAATTTGAAAATTTAAAGAAAGTTTTTAGGAAGACAATTATATTTCAGTGCTCACAAGTTAAAGAAATGATACTGAAGAAGAATCCTCAAAAACCAAACCTTCTGGGCATTTCATTCAAGTTTTTAGGGATCTGATTCTTATAGGTTCTTGTTTTTAAAGTTGTGCTCTTTTCATGAATGAGACCCTAAAAATTGCCCTTTTTGGATTCAGATATTATATGCACTCCTAGCTACCAATGGAGGCTATGTTTCATCTCTTTGTGTATATGTATGTGTATGAATATGTAGGGAGTGTATATTTATGTGCAAGTGTGTATGCATATATGTGTGTATGAATATGTTTCTATGTATAGATGCATGTAGACTAGCTTTTACATATATATAACCCCACTGCAGGTAAGAAGTTTAATTGACCTATTTCAAATAGCTTGCTGTTCCAAGATTAAAGAACAGGGAAAATCATTATGAAGCTACATGACAACTAGACTTGGTGTAGGGGGAGAGAACTTTCTGAAGAAAACTGCAATATTCTACAATGATAGAATAAACCAAATCAAACTCTAAAGGACAAATGTGCATAGATCTTTGGAAAATGGGGCATGAAGTGGTTGTAGTCAAAATGTAAGTCTATAAGAAGCAGAGGCAAATTCATAGAAGTCTTTACATGCTAAAGCAGTTGAACTTTATGGAATTCAACAGCAGAACTGTGGAATTTGTTATGGATTTTGCCGGTTGAGGCACTGTGGAGAGAGAATTGGAGAAGAGCAACCCATCTCAACTCTGTCTTGCAAAATTGCACATACAATGTACTTTTCCTAAGCAATGAAACAGAGGAAACAACAACAACAAAAATATTTAATGGATAAAATGACAAAAGAAAGACTAATTAACAATATATTTCATGGAAAGAAGAATGAGACATGTTTTATAAAATTTGATAAATGCTAATCTATTTGTAATAGGCAATCACCTGCTATTTACAAAATGATTACAGAGACTTATATTTTGCAAAAAGGAATTTAGCATCGGCAATTAATCATCACATTCTCGTTTTAAGAAAAAAATTTATGCTTTGTAGGAATAACAATAAAGAAAATATTTAAATATACTCTGAAAAGAAAAAAAATTCTTTCTGATAATTATGTGCCTTGCCAAAATTCAAAATATATAAAAATGTCAAATATTGATCTTCAATCATATTGAATATAGATATTTAAAACTAAACTATTTAAGAAATTTGTTTAGTGAGTGTTGGTGAAAGAGGCATAATTATTTTCTCCACAAAAATTAATGTGTTTAAATTAAAGAAATGACTAGAAAAATTATTTTTTTTATTCCTGTCATTCTTGTCTTGAGCAAATCAATCACCATGGATGTATATGAGTGTGTGTATGTATGTGTGTATATATATATATATATATATATATATATATATATATATATACATATGTGTATATTTGTATATCCATGTAGGATACTTATATTAATATATTTAGCCAATTGAAAGTTATTAATTTTTATAACACTCAACACTAATATTTACTTTAATATTTTAGTAATTTAATTTTTCTAACATCCTAACAAGTGTATGTACAACTCTTACTGATGATAAAATTCATAAAATTTTCTTAATCACTCATATACTTATTCACTTCACACGTTTACATTTTCCTGATTTCATGAGCCATAATTCACAGATTATAGCAGTACAGCAGTAAATTAAATAGAAAAAAATTGTTTTTGTTCTTGCATGTAATTATTTGATTTCATGTTAGGTTCTCTTTTAGCCTGTCAATTATGAATAGTTTTCAAGGTAGCCAGCCATCAAGTTTCAATTACGTATTTGTATTTTGTACTTTTTTTAAAATTAGTTATATATGGACACCATGTGTATATTTATTTATTCATTTATTTTTATGTGGTGGTGAGGAATGAACACAGTATCTCCCACGTGGAAGGAAAGCACTAAACCATGAAGGTACTGCTCCAGTCCTTAAGTACTTATTTTTAACTAATCTAAGCCTTTATTTAAATAATACTCTAGCTTCAAATCCAGCAAATGTAGCTGGTAATAGAGCTTTCCAACTCTTTCCTCTCCTGCCTTAGGACACTGTAGTACTTCCTCTCATTTATTCTTCAACTATAATCATTCAATATAATTTTTATAATTAGTATTGTAAACAAAAAGTTACCTTTATCAAACTTTATAATCACTTAGTATATGGTTACAATTATTATTCTAAACAAAAATTACATTCACAAAACTAAAATAGCTTACCTTTAATTCATTCCTTCTCTGATACTATTCCTTTCTGTACTGTCTAGCTTTATTTTCCACCTGTGTCATTTTTCCTTCTGAAGAAGTTCTTTTAACAATTTTTGTAGGACAGGATGGACTGCAGGCAAACATTTCTCCTGTTTTGGTTTCTTCACAAATTCTTTGTTTCTTCTTTTTTCAGTGAAGATTTTTTTGGTTATAGAATTGTCTCCTGCTTTTTATTCTGACAGTAAACATTTCTTTCTTTGTTCTTGTTTTTGGAGTTTCTGAGGAGGGATTGACTGTGATACTTGTCCTGGGGCTTTACAGCTAAGCCTTTTCTTCTGTAGTTAGTTTTATGTCACAATTTTTCTCTTTGCTTTTGCTTTACTACATTTTGAACATAATAGTCCTATACAATTTTTGTTGCTGTTTGTTAATTAACTTTTCTTTCTTTACTTGATCAATTTAATTAGTTAATTTTCATCTTGTTAGATTTTCTCTGAGCTTCCTTGATCTGTAGTATGGAGCACCTCATTAATTTGGGGAAATTTTTCTATTTCTTTTTCCCTGATGGTACAACACTCACATTTGTGTAACACACTTTGAAGTTGATGCACATTTTTGTGATATTATGTTCTGTATTTTATTTTTTTAATTCTTGATTTCCTTACTTTATTTCAGTTTGGGAAGTTTCTGTTGGACTATTTTCAAGATCAGCCTCTACTTGCCAATATCCAATCTATTCATAGTCTCATGAAAGAAATTTCTAATTTACATTAGTTTTTTTTATATTTTTCATATTTTATTAATATTTTCTTAGAGCTTTTATCTCTCTGTTTACTAGTCTCTTCTTGCAGATGCTAATTTTTTTCAATTAATGCCTTTAACCTGGTAGTCAAATTTCTTTCAATGATAACCTTGTGATATAATGTGTATTTTAATGAACTAGATTTACGGATTCCACCATGTATCCATACTTTAATACTTTGTGGTGTACATGATAGATAAGTACAAATTCATCTGTAAATTCAAAATAAATAAAATTGAAAAAAAATTATATTTTCTGATAATTTCAATGTTGTGTTCTGTCTACGACTAGCTGGAATGACTACTTTGCTTTTAGATTGTTTATTGTTTTTGCAATTTGGTTCGTTTTCCTTTGATCATTCCTTGTCAATTTTTTGTTGTTAGCCCTGCTACCTCAATTCTCTGTTCAATCTAAGGAAAGCAATTGGTTTTGTTTTTGTTAGGCTTTTTCTTCCTTTAAGAATGGAAATGATAAACTCCAAGATACTTATATGGCAGACCTGTGTCTGAATGTTCATAAAAAGACTTAGCAATTTAAAAATATCAATAAATTAGCATATGCAGTATAAGTCCTTAGGTCTTAATTCTAATGAACAAAATATATATTTCTATAAGGAACACATTTTTAAATAAGTTCACATTTATTTGTTTATAATTTCAGCACACTCCCCTATAAAGCATAATGAATGTGTCTTATACTGGAAATATCATAAGTTGATCGGAGCCTGATGAATTTCCCCAGTCAGGCACTCCTGCACCTGTTTTTGTTGTAAATGGGAAAAACTCCTTATTTTTAAGACTTAATAATACACCAGTTATATACACATCCCATTTTTATTACTCATTCTATTATTGATGAGCACTTAACTAAATCAATATCTTGGCTTTTGTGAATAATGCTTCAATGAACATGGGCACAGGTATTCTTTTGAGATGGTGATTCTATTTCTTTTGAAAATAAATCCCAAAATGAGATTGTTGGATAATATGGTAGCTCAACTTTTAATTTTTGGAGGAAACTTCATATTGTTTTACATGAAGGATGTTTCATTATTTTTGAAGACTTTAATTTGTTAAAGCAATTTTAGCTTCACAGCACAACTGAGAGGTCAATGTTGTGGTATCTCCCTGCTGTATCTCCTCACACTTCACACCCTCCCTGATTATCAACATCTGCCAAAATGGTGCATTTGTTACAATTGCTGAGTGTACAGTGACCCATCATTTTATGTTAGGGTCCATTCTTAGCAATTCACTTTCAACATGTTTTAACAAACATATAAGATCACATATCCAGTGTTATAATAATTTACAGATTATTTTTTCTGTCCTAAAATTACTCTGTGGTCCCCCTATTCATCCTTTCTTCTTCTCTCTTTACACTATATAACCAATGACCTTTTAAAATTTTTATTGATTTGCCTTTCCCATAATGCCATAAAATTGGGATCATATAGTTAACAATCTTTTAGATTGTTTTTTCCCACTATGTATTTTTATTTAAGTTATATGCATCTATTTTCATGACTTGATAGTTTATTTCATATTCTCACTGAAAATTTTCCATTGTGAATGTACCTCACTTTATTTATATATTGACCTATGAAACACATCTTTGTTACCTGCAACATGTGGAAATTAATTTTTTGGAAATAAACATTCATATGCAGGTTTATGTGAGGACTTAAGTTATAAGATCCTTTGAATAAATTTTATAGATCATGACTGCTAGATTATTTGGTGAGCATGTATAGTTTTGTAGAAAATTGTAAAACTCCCCTTCAAACTGGTTTACCATGTTGCATTCCTGCAATGAAGGAGGGATTCTTTTGTGTCAATGTTTTTTTCTAGCACTTGGTGTTGTCAGTGCTCTGGGTTTGACTATTCTAATTTGACTTTGGTTTTCATTTGCATTGTGCCTATGACATGTAGAGCAACTTTGCATATGTTTATCTGTCATGTGTTCATCTTATGTGATGAATACTCTATTAAAGAAGGAACAAAGTTTGAGGACTGACAAGACCTAACTTCAAGACTTGGCATATATAAATCCATATTAAACAGATAAATCAATGAAACTGAATAGACAACACAGAAATAAATTCACATAGATATGGTCATCTGTGATCTTCTTAGAAAGGAGCAAAGATAATAAAATGAAAGACAGGCAGTCTTTCAAAAAATGGAGTTGAAGAATTGGACATCCTTTTTTGAAGAAATGAATTTACACACAGACCTCACACAAAAAATTTACTAAAATTGGATCACAGATCTAAATGGAAAATGAAAAAGTATAAAACTCATAGAATTTAATAGGCCATTATATGGATGACATTGAGTTAATAGGAAGAAAATAAACAACTGCATTAAAAAATAATTCACTCTCTTACATTTTCTCATTGATTGAAATTTATACCAGATATTGTTTGATTTATATTTCAACCAAAAGAGTGTGTGTGTGTGTGTGTGTGTGTGTGTGTGTGTGTGTGTGTTTGTGTGTGTGTGTACTCATATTCTGTTTCTGGACTTGCCTCTTTTATTTCATTTTTCTTGCTAGTTTTAAAGAGCATGTTTATTTATACCTATCGTCTTCTGAATACCTTTATATCAAGTTTACTGTTGCTAATCTTTCTACTATAGATAATTATTGCCAGAAAATTGCCTTTGTTTATGTGTTGCAACATTAATGATGTGTAGCAAAGTTCAAGATTTCAGTGGTGTTCAACATAGTCAGTTATTTCTCGGGAACATAGCATGTCCTACTGAGATCACTTAACCAATGGGTTGGCTAGTTATCTGTAGGGTTGACTGTGATGATTGGTTTCTCTGACACTTCTTTCTCATCCTCCAGAACCCATTCAAGTTTCATGGTGAAAACCCATAAAAAGGATAGAGCAAGCCCCATTGTACACATTTTTTCAAGCCTTTGCTTTTGTTAATTCTCTATATATCTGACTTACATGATGGGCCAGTCTGAGAATTTTCTATATTGTTCTTCTTTATCTCTAAGATTTTTTTCTGTTATTCTCTACATTAAAAAATGATGTCTTTAAAAATATGAATATATCTTCATTTTATTTTTTTTTACATTTTAATTGATAATTTGGGCTCATGATTGATTGTACTTTGAAAATAATTCTCCTTTGAAATGCAAAGTGATTTTTACATCTTCCTACAATTTCCAAGTTCTTGATGACAGTCTAATTCTATTATTTTTCCTTTGTAGAAGAAAAAGATTTTTTCTCTTTAACTCTTCATATGATTTTTTTAAACTTGGAATTTTGAATTAAATCTATTTTCTTGGTATTTTTAAAAGAATCTGTTCATATATTTAAGTACCTGAAACTAAAAACTGTATTTCTCTTTTTAGAAACCATTGTATAATTTGTATTGAGTCCTTCATTCAATTAATGTATTTGTTCACATACAACTTCTATGTCAGTCATTTACTAATATTTGCATTGATTTGAATTTCCTTTATGTTTACAGAGAAATATCATTGATTTTTTCTTTCAAGTGCAATATGTTTTTAAATTAAGTGTTCTTCCTTTTCTTCAATTTTTCTAATTGTCATTATCCACAAAATATATTCCACATTGTAGGTAAAAGTATTGAATTTGAGAACAATCCCATTCTTTTAAAGGAATATATATTTTACTCTATATTTTATCCACTTTAAGTGTTTCTATAAATATATACTGTTTTTTAACACTAAATTATTTTATTTTCCCAAAGTACCATGATCTTTGATTGTTAACTTGTATTTAAAATGAAAGATTTTTGCTGTAAAATTTCCTAAGTGGCTTATTATTTTCTTGAATAAAAACAGGGATAAATGTATACACATTATGTGGTGTGAACTGATCAACATAATCTATAACCTATAGACATAGGTTATTGATTATAGGAATATGGTAATATAACATAGATAAGCAACAATAAGATGCAAGTTCATAATAATTCATCAGAAGTAAGCCGAAGTAATAGTAAAAAAATCATGTAACTGTAAGACATAGGATTTAAGCCACAGAGGGTGGGGGTAGTGGTGAGTGGGAATGGAACAGTGAAAGGTGAGTATTCCAGTATAGTTATAGATAAATATAGTCTCTTAAGTTAATATAGATATAGACAAGGTTAAATCAATATAGTTGTGAACAACTGTATTAGCTTGATTATGTAGACATAAGGCTTATAGACATCAGTAGTAAAATGATGAATAAATGAGATAATTGCAAACATCAAATAACTTACTAGTACCAGGATAGCGGGAATGGAGTCACTGTGGCTATATGAACAAAAAGTGTGGCCGTAGTAACTCTCCTTTAGCTGTTCTAGACTCCATCTTAGTTTTTTTTTTGTTGTTGTTGTTACTGCTCCTGTGAAGAGGGAACTGCATGACCCATTTCTGAGAAACAGAAATGAAAGCAGTCTTCTTTAAAAAATTGTTTTTCTGTATTTTGTACCCCACAGAGTGTACCCAACTCAGGATATGGTAGTGGTCATGTTGAGCTACAGAGTGTACCCAACTCAGGATATGGTAGTGGTCATGTTGAGCTACATCCTGGATTTGATTACATATCTATGGGTCTACATGACTGTAAAATTGTGGTATAAAGGTGTATTAAGAACTGTAATGCAAATAATAATAATAACAATAGAGCTCATGTATAATGGCATAATCTGGTATGAACATACTTTATATACAGAGTTATGAAAAATTGTGCTGTGAATGGATAATTATGATTGTAATGCATTCCACTATTTTCATGTGTGTAAGAAATTTAAAAAAAAATAGACTATCGTCCCTGCTCAGCTGAAACTCACAGGATATGGTTGTCTAACACTTGTTCGGATCCGACATTCAGTTAAGCTAACTGCTTTTTTAGCTCCTACAACTTGCTTTCTTGCGTGATGCTGAGAAAATCCCCTGAGTTGTGGTTTTCATCTTTAAATTCCCAACACACAAGCCAGGAAATTGCTGTTAAACACACACACACACACAAACACCACATGTTTTTCAACAAGTTGTTACTGTGCAACAGGAAAAAAATGGAAATTCTTCAATTTTTGCAGATATTGATGCTGTAAATTAGCATATAACAGTATAGGATTGGTAAATAAGAGAGAATGGGGAAGAAAAAGGTATGGGTATATCAAGAGCATCGATAATCCATGTCTCCTCTGGGTGAAAACAAAGCTGCATTATTTCATTCTATTATAAGAACAAGCCATACGTAAGTATCTGGGGTTAGAGTTGACACATAGTGTTCCTAGATAGACAACTGCAATCCCCCTCTTAATAACCTTCTTTTAACTTGACCTCACTACTAACTCACATTCTCAAAATACTTCCATTTAGCAAAACAGAGTCTTCATTTTATTTCATTTATTATAAGCTCTGAATCCATTAATTTTTCTTGAGTGGTCAGCAATTTTCAACCCTCAACTTCCAAGAATTTGTTATTTTTTGGATGATCATTTTATTCTTATGATATTAATTATTTTAGTTTTCTTTAATTTAAAACATTGTGAATGTTTGCCATATAGAGAGAAATCAGTGTGATCACTCAGTTTCCAATGAATCATGCATCCTGTGATTGCTAAAGAGTTTGTTTAATACAACTGCCATATTGGCATTGCCCTCAGTTTAAAATGACATTACATTTCTTTCTTTATCCATGGGTGATTTTGAGCTTTGCCTAATTAGATACAAAGAACATAACAGAGTATGCTGTTTTCTTTTCAGTAAGTATTAATGAAATAACTATTTGTTTTTATACTCTTTTATTGCTGAGTAATATTCCATTGTGTATAGATGCCAATTTTTTATCCATTCATTTATTGAAAGGCATCTAGATTGGTTCCACAGTTTAACTATTGTGAATTGTGCTACTATAAACTTTGATGTGGCTGTGTCCCTGTAGTATCCTGTTTAAGTCTTTTGGGTATAGACTGAGGAGAGGGATAGCTGGGTCAAATGGTGGTTCCATTCCCAATTTTCCAAGAAATCTTCATACTGCTTTCCATATTGGCTGCACCAATTTGCAATTCCATCAGCAATGTATGAGTGTGCCTTTCCCCCCACATCCTCCACCAACATTTATTGTTGTTTGTCTTCATAATAGCTGCCATTATGACTGAAGTGAGATGAAATGTTAGAGTGATTTTGATTTGTATTTCTCTAATTGCTAGCAAAGATGAACATTTTTTTCCATATATTTGTTGATTGATTGTATATAATCTTCTGAGAAGTGTCATTTCAGTTCCTTGGCACATTTATTATAATTTTTATTATTCTTATTACACAGAGCAAGATTTTTCATATCTCTGGTTGTATATTAAACAGATTATTGTACCTATATAAGGACCCAAAACTACAGCAGATTGTTTTAAAACATTAGTTTCCAGGCTGGAGTTGTAGCTCAGTGGTAGAGCACTTGCCTAGCATATATCAGGCAATGGTTTGGATCCTCAGCTCCACATAAAAATAAATAAATAAAATAAATTGTTTGTGTCCATCTACAAGTTAAAAAAATAGAAAAAAACGCATTATTTTCCATAGCATTTTTTGCTTCAATTTTAAGATTAAGGTAGTAAATGATTCTAATGACTGGTGATCTGTGTACTGAGATTAGAAGATGGTTAATAAGATGAAGCAAGGCATCATGATAAATTTTGTGATTTATTCCCATGAACCTGCCTAAACTGTACATTATTAATACATGGAATTTGAATCCTTTTGATAAAATCTCTCCATTTTCTACCATAGCACAATGGCTTCTTTCATGCTTGCTCTCTCTGCTTTTCTGTTCTTCTCCCTCATGATCTTTCTTCATCTCTCCTTCTTAAATAGAAACAGTGATTCTTACAGGTACGTAAGCAATTCTTATCATAATATTGCTACTGAAACAATCTGCTTTTTACAAGCATACTCAGGACATGGAAAACAATTAAGCTATTTTCCCTTTAAATATTTTTCTACTTGAATAAAAAGTAGATGGAACTGGTAGGCTTAGAATTTATAAGTGTTATACACACTTGTCAGTCTATCAATCACCACTGACATTTTTGACATTATTATTAGTAATAAGGCTATTTGATGTTAATGACTGCTAATACTAATTAATTTCTTAATTTTTCATTGTAGTCAGCCTCTTTTTATATTAAGTAAGATTTCATAAAATTTCCCAGAGATGTTTGAATTAAAACATTATAGTTAATTTACAAACACAAAATACTCTTACTGGACTATGTTAATTTGAACGATTTCATTTGGTGTTGGGAAGGGTATTGTAGTGTCAGTATTAATAGATATGTATACTTCTGCATTCCTGTTTGTTGGAGTTTCTTCTATATACTTTGTAGCCATTTGGGGAAGTTCAAATGGAAGACCCCAGGTAAAAAGAGATAATATTGTCCTTGATCATCTAAAGTTGGTTTGGATATAGAAAGTGTTTGTAGATGAGTATAGAGCCTACTGCAGTTGGGACATAATGTAAAATAATAAGATTGGATTCAGAGATCAAGAATGTAAAGAAGTCTAATGTGGGCCAGTTGGAAGGACTGGCAAACTGACTAGCTATTTAATTTGAGAATCATAAACTCAAAATTCTCAGAACTGGGGGAGAAGCATCATATGTTCAATTTCAATCTCAAAAAATCTGGGGCCATAACATTAGTAAGAGAAAGAAAAAAATTTGCCAGTGATTAAAATTTGAATTGTATCACTCAATTGCTTTAAAAGTTTGTAAAATCTGTTCTTATTTTTCCCATAGCAGTTTTTACCCAAATATCAAGCTTAAATGAAGAAGTGTGCAGAGTATTGCCAATACATTCTTTAAAATTATCATAGGAATGGGTTCCTCCATTTGGATTTCTTGAGTAGCCAGGTTGCTGTTTACTTTGATAATACATCTCAACGTCTGCCTTTCAAGTGGTTGCATAGTGGATTTTCACTGAGTGTTAATTTGTATATGTTTGATATCTAATAATTGAGAATCCTTCATATTTTCATTGGCCATTTGGGTGTCTTTTTAGGTGAACGATGTGTTCAGTTCCTTGTTTTCTTTCTAATATGTCATTATTGTGTTTACAGATGTATAAAAGGCCTTTGTACATCCTGGATATAAGCTTGATATTACAAACCACAAATCTTTTCTTACATTCTCTGATATGCCTTTTCACTGTTAACTTTATCATCTTATGAATATATGATCTTAATTTTAGTTAGATATAATTTGCCATTCATTTAATTTCTGCCTATTTAATTGACCCCCCAACCATTGCCTTTTTCTTTTTCAGTACCAGATATTGACCCTTTGATATTTTACCCTTGAAGTATATCTACAGCCTATTATTTTATTATTATTATTATTATTATTATTATTATTCATTAATTTATAAATCTGACTCATCTTGATTTCTATACTTCTAGTGTTTTTTTGTCAACATAGTCCAAATATAGTCTTGGTTTTGACAGATCTCGATTCAATCAGAACTAAATGAATGTTATAATCCCTTAGACTTCTGGAAGAGTTCAAAAACTCTTAATGCAATAGAGAGTAGGAGTTAAGTGAAGACTTTTTTTTTAATTAGAGAAAAAGCATGCAAATATTGTCTGTTAATATGTTTATATAATTATATTTTCAATGTATATCATTTAAAATTGCTAAATACATTTATGCATCATGAAACAACTTAAGTTTATTTTTAACTAATGTTCAGGTAAAGGTGATATAATGGGGTTATAAAAATTTGATCACAGATCAGTTTGTTCACAATTCATTCCTTTCAAGGGAAAGTCATGTGGAGAATGATGTTCCCTATCAGTTGTATAAAGAAGGCCTGCAAGTTTTACTAAAATGAAATCTCCTTTGTCTTAATCAACTTCAACTACATAGAAGAGATGGATGTTTCTTTTTTTCTGGGTTTAGGGAAGGTGCCTATCCGTATGTAACTGTATGTCAGCTTCATGGGAAGGTCAGGGAATCCTTCCTGAGTTTATAACCTGGTTCAGGAGAAGGTGGCAAGTGAGGGATAGGTGAGCATGACCACCTTTTTTGCTGTTTTCTTAAATGCCTAGTTGCTATATTTTGGAGTAGTCCTTCCAGACCCCTGTCATTGGTATTCAAGAAAGTCAATTTGATTTGGGGATGGAATAATGTAATGTGAAATCAAGTGAGAAAAAATAGTATTAAGTCAGTAAATCTGAAGGCCATTTCTAGGAAGTTAAATCAATATGGTCATATGTAAATTTCAAGAATTTTTCTAGTGACACACTATAGATGTTAGAAAGCATATCATTATTCAAAAAATTCACAAATACTTAATATAATCATATATTTATAAAAATTTAAATATCAGATTTCCTTTCTCATGACCTTATATAGATGAAATACCTAGAAAAAAATAAGTAAATAAACTAATATGTAGATCTATATCTGTTAAAATATATTTTCTTTTAAAATTTATTGAAGAAACAAATTGCAAAGAACTATATTGTGTAGGCTGTGATGCATTTAAAAATGCTACTTCCTTTGCATAAAAAATAAATTTTATTTTAGACTTTAATATGACTGGTTATAAGTTGCAGCTGATTAAGAGCTCTACATTAAACAGTTTTATGTTGTCATCCTTTTAGAATAATCACACACTATATTGTTTTTAAAATATTCAGATTCCCACCATATTTTGTAAAATCCCTGATACTGGGAACTTCTAGATTTACATTTAAGACTATTGCATTATCATTAATAAAATGTGCATTGAAAAAGTAATATGATAAGTACTATTTCTACATATTTATTTTTCAAAAACTACATCATTGATATTTGAAAAAAATCTGATTAAAATTTTATCTATTTTTAAATTTTTATAGTGCTAGGTATTGATCCTAAAGCCTCATATATACTGAAACTTTTCTACCACTGTGCCACATCCTCAGACCCTGATTAAAAGTTTAGTGCAATGATTTTCTTGGACCATAGTAAATGAAGAAAAAAAATTTCTTTTTGGTTTCAATGGTAGTAAAAATGACATTTTTCTTCATATAAGAATTATGCTCATTCTTAGTTTTGTGTCACTAGTAATTTTATATACATATCTGCTCCTAAGTATAGTAGAATAATTTAAGAGGCCATTTTTTAAAATGCAACTTATTATCATTTTGCCTGATCCTGGCAATGACAGAAGTTGAGACTTAATTCAAATTTTCTAAGTTCAGAGATGTTTATACAATTCATGGTGAAACACAGCCACCTACCTATTTCTATCCATTATGCAGGAATATGCAAAGTAAGAGCTAATTTTAAATGGAAAACAGACTATATCTCCATTTTTACACAAGTATTATGAACATTGGTACCCCAATATAGAAATCTCAGACACACCCAGGGAAAGAGCAGAAGAGTTACCAGTAAGAATCAGACACTCAACTTGATAACCTTTCAGACATTATTACCCCTCTCAGTGCAGAGGAAGAAAGCGGACTCACATTTCTCAAGGATTCCTTTGTACTTATGTCACCCTCTTCACTTAAATGGACATGACTTCATGACACTGGTGTCAGGATTTAAAAGTGTGAAAATCAATGAAACAAGTTTTAGGAAGTGGAAGTTCAGTATACTTGTCTTATCATTAATTTGGACTTCTTTTTTGGATACTGTGTAGACAATAAATAATGGCAGATTGATTTGAAGTACCTTTTGTAAGGCTAAAAATATCATTTTAAAGGGACAACAAAGATAGAATCATTTGAAATGTTTTTAGAAAATATTACATGAAGGAAATGAAACAAAATCGACTCCTTCAGAAATTAAGGCCAATGTCCTCATACTGAGAAATAAAGCTACAAGTTGCTTTAATGTCTCAACTTCCTCACTCAGAGAACAGAAACTGTGCCCTGGCCCTGTTGAGTTATCTAACACTGACAGGCTAAATCTACCCATGCATATTTCCTGCCTTTTATCCCACTCTACCTTCTCTTACAAAGCTTTACTTGACCTTGAGTTTTCTGAAAATGATGCTTTGTAACAAAAAAGTTCTATCTTCCTTCAGTGCTGGATTTGAATAAAGCCTGTTTCCTGCCAGCTGGACTCTGAGTAATTGTGGACAGGAGGAGCATCAGAGCCCACAGACTCTTGCCCCAGCATGTAACACTTCTGCCTGGTAACAGAAACATTATTCCAAAGAGGTGTCACACATTTTCACCTTGACCAAACTTTTATTCAGGTTTATGTAAGCCTTTTTCTAAAAGAGACTTTGACCTTGAGCCTCTGATCTGCATAATCAGTGATAGCAAGCATCCTTAATCAGTTGAGTAAGAATCAGACACTCCACTTGACCACCTTTCAGATATTATGTGAGCACATTTCTCACCCTCTGCCTTTATTCCCATGATGTTTAATCACAAGGGTTAGTCAGAAATAAGAATCCTCTGCAAAATAGCAGGTTATAAAATAAACTCATAAGTCAAAATGAGTACCTCTACATCAGTGATGAATCCACTGAAAGAGAAATTAGGAAAACTACCCCACTCACAATAGCTTAAAAAAATACTCAGGAATCAATCTAATAAAAGAGGTAAAAGAGCTCTACAATAAAAATTACAGAACACTAAAGAAAGAAATTGGAGAAGACATTAGAAAATGAAAAGACCTTCCATATTCCTGAATAGACAAAATGAAGATTGTCAAAATGGCCATACTATCAAAAGCATTATACAGTTTTAATGCAATTTTAATTAAAATCCCATTGACATTATTCATAAAAATAGATAAAGCAATCATTAAATTCATTTGGATAAACAAAAGACCCAGAATAGCCAAAGCAATCCTTAACAAAAAGTGAAGCAAGAGGCATCACAATACCAGAATTTAAACTATACTACAGAGTCATAGTAACAAAAGGCATGGCATCAGCACCAAAACAAACATGTAGAACAATGGTACAGAATAGAAGATACAGGAACAAATAGATAAATATGGTTATCTCATACTAGACAAAAGCACCAAAAACATTCACTGAAGATAGTCTATTCAATAAATGGTGCTGGGAAAATTAGAAATCTATATGTAACAAAAATGAAATTAAACCCCTATCTCTCACCCTGAACAAAACTCAACTCAAAGCAGATCAAAGACTTTGGCACTGAACAGAAACCCTGTGCCTAATACAAGAAGAAAAAAAAAGCCCAAATCTTTACAATGTCAGCCTAGGAACTGACTTCTTTGACAAGGCTCCTACAATTCAAGAAGTAAAATCAAGGATCAAAAAATGGGATGCATTCAAACTAAAAAGCTTCTTCTCAGCAAAGGAAATGATCAATAACATGAAGAGAGAGTTTACAGAATGGGAGAAAATCTCTACAAAATATACCCAAGATAGAGCATTAATCTCCAAGATATATAAAGAACTCAAAAAACTTAACACCAAAAAACCAAGTTACCTAATCAATAAATGAGCTGAGGAACTGAACAGATACTTCACAGAAGAAAAAATACTGTAAACATACATATGAAACAATGTTCAACATATTTAGCAATTAGAGAAAAGCAAATCAAAACTACTCCAAGGTTTCACCTCACCCCAGTCAGAATGGCAATTATAAAGTTTAAAAGCAACAATAAATGTTAATGAGAATTTTGGGAAAAAGATACATTTATACATTGCTGGTATGAATATATATTGGTGCAACCTTTATGGAAAATGGTATGGAGATTCCTCAGAAAACTTGGAATGGAACCACCATTTGACCCAGCTATCCCACTTCTTGGTTTATATCCAATGGACTTAAAATTAGCATACTGCAAAAATACAGCCACATCACTACTTATAGCAGCTCAACTCAAAATAGCTAAACTATGGGACTAATCCATATGCCCTTCAACCGATTAATGGATATAAAAAACGTACATATATATGATAGAATTTTTGTATTAAAAAAAAATTCCTATTTGGTCATTAGCAAAACTTGTACCTGACCTTGATGTTTTATTTTAGCAATGTTTCATTCACTGCTACATCCTCCATCAGCCCCCAACTTAACCTATTACCTGGCTATAAATCTCCATTTATCCTTGCTTTCTTCAGAACTATTGCCATTTTGTATTAGTTACCAAGTCAAATCTTTGTTTTTGTTGTTTTGTTTCTGCTTTAATGCCTGGCTCTGTTTTTTAATGAACACAGGCAAGGATGATTTTATTTACTACTTCTGCAATAAGGGAGAATGTCCAAACTCTATTCTCCTGAAAATTAAAGGTATAGGCTTTTATGGGTTTACTGAGATAGGAGTTCTAACCTTGATGACTTTATTTCAAAGCCACAGTCCCCAGGTCCTTGACAAGGGCATTTCTTGCTGGTAAAACTGCAAGAAAGTTAGAGATAATTTGCATGTCAAAAGGGCAGAGAAACAACTTAAATTTAGCAGTTTCCTAAAGCTGGTGCTCTACAAAAATGGGGGTTAGGTCAAGATGAGGTGTTAAGGTCATTTTGTTCATTGAAAAATTTAGATAATAATTAAGCTTAACAAACCAGGTATTTATTTTCACTCATTTGTAGATACTTTAAAGAATTATTAGACACGAGTTCTCTAGAAGACATTAAAAATAAACTGCTTTTTACACAATATGTTTAACATCTGCAACATCATAGAAGTATCAATAGGGAGTGTTAAAAATTCTTAACATAAATGGAATTTCAATGAAAAGCAGAACAGAGTCATTGTATGCAAAAATGATTAGACAGGCTAAATACAGTTTATTGTGTTGTAAAATTTGGTGTGAATAGTTGTGTGACCAATAAAAAGCTATTCAAGTTTTCTAGATTACATTCATTTTTTACACCTGATCCCAGAGAAGCATATGAAGTTTGGCTACTATGCTTATGACAGACAGTGCTAGAGTAACCATCCAGTAAATGTTGTTTACATTTTGTGCCCCTTCAAATTTCAATTCCTTTAATTTAAAAAATCTACCACCTAAATATTAGGCATAACAGGATTCTAACTTTTATTGAGACAGTATAAGTTCAGTCAATTTTTCTTTCTTTAATAGCAGGATACATTTTTCTATCTATCTTTTTTCTTTCATTATCCCTTCCCCTCTCTCAGAAAAGTATTAAAGCTCAATTATTCTATTTACTCATCATACAGGGAAGAACATATGTCACTGGGAAAAACAAGTAAAGAGAATTCATCAGCAGTGTTGTTTTCCTGAAGTGGAGTTACTCTTGGAAGGATTTGACGATTGTTTAGAAGTTAATTTCCTTCCCTGCTGAAGACAGTGTCTGATGTAAATTACAAAGTTTTTACTGAACATGATTCCCAAATATCCTCCCTTTGACTTGAGCCACACAAATTCCTTAACAAGGGTGACTTACATATCCCCCAGTGCCATGAGAAAGTAGGAAAGCAGAATGATAGGCTCTTCATCAGCTGTGGCTGACAAGTAACACTGACTGGTAACCTAAACAAATTTATTTCATGGTTGTGGAAAATATAAGTTCAAGATCAAGTTTCCATCAACGGTGGTTTCTGATGAAGCCTCTCTTTCTGACTCCATCTCTGGAAGACATTGAGTCTTCATTACCTCTCTATAAAGACCTTGTCTCCAAGAATTCACACTGGGCATTGAGGTTATGGAATATGAATTTCCTGGGAGGAGGATACTGCTAAGTCTATAACAGGTGGGCTTTCAATCCAGGCGCTATAGACAGAAAATTTTAGCTGCAATAAGCCCAGTGTCCAAGAATTTCTGGCCATTGCCTTATAATTCCAGATAAATTCCTTCTTTCTTCTATTCCCTTTTAATTTCTCTCACAGAAAAAACAAAACTTAAATTGCCTACTACCCCAGTAGGCAATACTTCTAGCAAAACAATGTGACATTGGTATCTGCTACATCAGCTGGATCATTTTTTTGTCATATTTAGGAATAACATTTTCTGAGTTAATAAAATTTAAAGAAGGTAATTTTTTACTACTAGCTTTCTTAATATTCAATTTTTGTTTCCTTTTGAAAATAGAAAAATATAAAATGTTAAAAGGAAACTTTAATGTCAATGCTCATATAGTTCCATAACATTGATTCAAACACAAAATTGTAGCTGACATTTATGAAGTCTTTTAAAATACCAAGAACACACATCAACAACTTTATAGATATGATATCAATAATGTTAAATTTCACATAAATAATCAATATTTTCAGAGCATGTCATACAGAAGCCATCTTGACCCCTGCTGTCTAACTTTCAATAAAATGGACCTGTCCTCACATAAAGGCTTGTGACTTTCCAGCTGTGTCTATGGGTGAGTGAAGCAGTCTATTTCTACTGAAGAAGATTAAATCCTCAATGTATAGAACATATTTACCCATGAATATGTATTGTACTAGGAATCATAATTTTTCAAACTATGACAAATATTTTTTTAACTTAACTGAAGAATATAAAACTATTATGCTGTTGATTCTTTAAAGTTCTAACAGCATAGAGCATAAATGGTGTGTTAGTCTGCTTTTTCTTGCAGTGTCCAAATACTTGACAAGAGCAGTTTACAGGAGGTAAGATTTTTTAATTTTGGCTCATGATTTCAGAATTTCAATTCATGATGAAGCAGCTCCAAGGCTCATTTCATAAAATAATGTAGCAGAAAAATGATGCTTAGTTCCTGACAGGCAAGAAGGAGAAAGAGAGAGAGAGAGAGAGAGAGAGAGAGAGAGAGAGAGAGAGAGAGAGAGAGATATGAAGGGGCCAAAGAGAAGATAAACACTCATAGAACAAGCCCCCAGGGACTTGCTTTTGTCAACTAGGTCTTATGTTCCAGTAATATATTCAGCTTTTAAGGGATCAATCTGCTGACAAGATCAGAGCCCCATAATCCAATCATTTTCCATAAAACCCACCTCTGAACACATAGAACTTTGGAGAACATTCTAGGTCCAAACCATAACAACCTAGGAATACAGAGTTATAGAAAATGAGTAAAACGTGAGAAATAAAATTTTAAAGTCAGAAGTTAGGCAAAGCAATGCATTTCATGCTTTCATAGTGCTTTGAAAACTGTGAAGCTATCATCTAGGATCCTATTGACAAGCAAAATTCCTGCTCCTACAGACCTTATTTCTGCTCTGCTAATGAAAGGGCTAGACTTGAATAATATACTTAATCTCTTCATCTTTCTTTTGTCATTTTCTCTCATGTTCTATTATTTTCAAGAAGTCAGCTTTTTATTCCTACCAGTTTATCTTAAAATTATTAACTTCTTTGGAAAAAGCACTTTCATATTGAGAACTCATAGCTGAACACTACTTTTAATTTTCATTAGTTGTCCATCCCAGAACTTTGATTTTGAACAAGCTCCATGTTTTAAGTTCTGAATACCTGAATCAAACCTTGGGAAAACATCAAGAGAATTATTTTCTATAACCTGTTTTATCAGAACTGTTGAAACATGGCTACATATTTTCATCTTCTATCAATTTGTGTATGCTGCTTCTTTTTTCCATCTTGGGAATATTGCAGTTGTGAATAACTTTAAATTAATTTAAATAGTCACTCTGATGGTCTTTCTTAGAGGCCTTGATGTTGTCTCTCTTTCTGCCTTTCAGAAGGGTACAGAATATATGTGAGATGAATTCAATATTTAAATCTACATGGTATGCAAACTTGCATTGAAATACAGAAAAGACAATTTCATTATTTAATACAGAGTATGAATAAAATAAGTTTCCTTCATGCCCTATTTCTTAAGGATTATTTCCTCTTTTGTGTGGTTCAGGCTATGGTGACAAAAAGGAATGTGGGACTTCTGGTCTGTTTTGCCACTTTTGCAGGCACTAGATTCAGCCTGTTGCACAAAACTATTGCACAAAACTCTAAATTTGCAGAAACCTTTGTATTCCCTGGAAGGAATTTCTGGTTTAATAGTAGCATTTATCTTTGGAGGAATACATCATTTTTGTCTATGTGAATGACTTGACCTCACTTCTTGTATTTTCAACAATGCTTTTAAATATGCTCTAAATATTTCAGTAAGCATTTTTTATATTTATTTCAAAAAAAGAGAGGGCTCTCTGGATGTATGCCTTGCTTCATTGTTAGAAATATCCATTTGGAATAGGGATGTAACTTAGTGGTAGAGCACTTGCCTAGAATTTGCCATACTCTTGACTCAATCAATCCTCAGCACAGAAAATATAAATAAATAAACACATAAATACATACATTGATAAGTAAACAAGCAAGTAAATAAAATGTGAAGTCTTATTTTTATAGAAATCTATAACACTAAACCTGCTTGGTGATAGGTAGAAAATCAGTGTGAAATATACACAGTTCTATATTTTCATCACACTGAAATTTTTTGTTTGCCATAGAAAATTAGACATCTGGGAGGTTATCAAGAAACTGTTAGTAAATTTAAATGGTTGGAAGAAATTACCTCAAACAGCTTTCCATAACATATTTTAAAATTTTCCCTTCTTATTTGATTGGTGTTCTTAAAACCTACCTCGTTAATATGCATAAACATGAAAAAGCACATTAAGTATATATTAGTAGTATTTTTGTTTTATAAATTCATATGCTTTCTATTTATAACAAGCAACAGAATTTAAAATGGTTTTATTATGTAGAAAATGTAACAGTTTTTAAATAGTATTTCTCTTACATACTTAGTATTCATGATATATAGATTACCTTATGAGATTAATGTTAATTAATAATTGATAATATTTGATATTTCTTGGATTACTAAAGCATGACAATTTAAATCAAATAGATTAATAAAGTTTAATTATCTTTTCATGAAGTTAAGATTACAGAAATTGGAGAAATAGAAGAAATGACAAGGACAATGGGTAGAACTGCTAGTTGCAGTCAGATTATAATAATAATGTGTGATTTACTCCTTGGTTTTGTAGCTAATACCCACAATTTTTGCAAACCCGACAACATGTTATAAATAGAATTTCCATGATGATTTCCAGCAGGCAGAAGATGGAGTAGATGATGTGTATTACACTCCTCAGCCATGTATGCATTACAGTAAAGGCTACAGATTAGGAAAAGGAAGATTTAGTGCAGGTTTCATTGCTCACTTATCTACTCTAGAAGTATCATCTTTCTTAACTCAATATATTAAACTCTGATACCCATTATTTCAAACAGTCCTCACTCAATTTAAAGACTTATATATTTAGCCGCATGTGCTTGAATGGTTATTTGATTTAAAAAAAATATTTGTTAGAAATGATTTTAGTAAAAAAAATTAACAGGGAAGATTTATAAATCATGATCTCTGTTTTGTGTTTTATTGACCTTAAACCTTAACTGAGATTCTGCTTTAGAAATGAAAGGCAATTCATCTTCCATTTCAAGCCAGTCCAAAAGATTGAATTGTGTTAAATGATGTGCTGCACTTTCTCAGACCTTCATAATGGCCCTATATAGATTTTGCTGAGATGAACAAACTCACTTACAGAAAGTTTTTATGTTAGATTCATACATTGAGCCAAATTTTGAGGTCATCACTTTTAAGTGTGGGATAAAACATCTTAAAAATAAAAAATAACATTTTCCCTAAAATATGCAGCATTTGAAGATCTAAATGCTCTAGACCACAGATATTATTTATTTTGCAAAGAAATGGATGGAAGCAAGTCGTATGTTAAAATTCTCTTAATGAACATTATAGGATATAATACTAGATTTTGTTGCTAATTTTGTTTAAGACTCATTAGACTTAAAAGAAATTCTAAAGTTCTTACTTCATTTACTTACTATACTTTCTTCACAAAGGTTAGATGATTAGAACACATTCACATGCATATGACAACATGGCTAGAATTACAATTGTTCTTCATTACTAAAAACTTCCATTAATTTGTTTATACTATTAACTCAAGAGATAACTATGTTTGAGGATGGTTAGCCTGTATGCATGAATACTAAGTAGATAACATTTTAAGGGTATATAAATGAATGCCTATATTGATAAAAAAAAATCAATTCTACATCATTTTGAAATTATGGGTTCTTTGTCAGGACTGGTGTTTTATTTAAGGTCCTGTGGTGAGGCATTTTTTAAATGCTCCATACTTGATAATTGCACCATATGTGGTCTGAGGAAGAATACTTGAGATGTTAATTTTGAGACATTAATCATGCTCCTGAAATAAAAATGGAAAAAATTAAGGTTATGAGTAAAAGCTCATGTTGAAAATATCTACCTTAAATGTCCTCAAATTATTTTTCCTACATGTAGAAAATTTTTTAATTATTTTATTGATTATTCAAAACATTACAGAGCTCATGATAGATCATCTTTCATACATTTGACTCAATTGAGTTATGAACTCTCATTTTTACCCCAAAAAGAAATTGCAGAATCACATCGGTTACACACTCACATTTTTACATAATGGCATATTAGTGACTGTTGTATTCTGCTACCATTCCTATCCCCTACTATCCCCCCTCCCCTCCCCTCCCCTCCCCTCTTATCTTCCCTCTCTACCTCCTCTGCTGTTGTTCAGTTCTCTCCCTTTATTCCCTCTCTCTTGCCCCTCACAACCTCTTATAATTTTGTGTAACATTGAAGGTCTCCTACCATTTCCATATGCTTTCCCTTCTCACTTCCTTTCTCTCCCCCCACTCATCTTTGTTTAATGTTAGTCTTTTCCTCATGCTCTTCCTTTCTGTTCTGTTCTTAGTTTCTCTCTTTATATCAAAGAAAACATTTGGCATTTGTTTTTTAAGGATTGGCCAGCTTCACTTAGCATAATCTGCTCTAATGCCATCCATTTCCCTGCAAATTCTATGATTTTGTCATTTTTTAGTGCTGCATAATACTCCATTGTGTATAGATGCCACATTTTTTTTTTTATCCATTCATCTATTGAAGGGCATCTAGGTTGGTTCCACAGTCTAGCTATTGTGATTTGTGCCACTATAATCATTGATGTGGCAGTATCCCCCCCCCCAAAAAAAAGCAAACCCTGCAATCCAGCTTGTTAACCCATACTTTAACTCTTCCTTAGATAGGCTCACAACCTGGCTGAACCCCATTTATCATTAGCACAGATTGATGCTTACCTTATATGGTGTTTCCATTGTTGTTTGTGACTATTCCTGCAGTAATATGAACTTTTAATTCACACTATCACCTGCTATCCTTAATAATATAGCAGCAATACATAACATCTATGTTATATATATGCATATATATTTATATATGTGTATACATAACATGTATATACATTAGATATAAATATACATATTTATGTATATGTGCATATATATGTTTGTGTATATATACATATATATATGCATATATATATATATATATATATGTGATATAATACTGGAGTGAAGAACAGTAATGTCAGAATCTGCTTAAATACTACACAATAAAATAAAAGCTATTTCATTTAGATAATCACTGGATTTTTTTGAATGTCTAAGATAATTTTCTTTCTTCCTGAAGGATCAAATTCGCCACTTTTCCCTCATTCCACATCTTGGTGTTGCCTGGAGCAGGTAGAGGACAGAATGTGATAATCACTGTGGCATAGGAGCAGACAGGTTGCAAACTGCTTTTGCCTTATGGCTTCTGTACTGTTAGGCAAACTGTCTTCTGTGAGATAAATATGTAGATAGACTAATTGGATCATAAACTGATGGCAAAGTTCTATTTTTCCTGTGCTGATGTGCAACATCTTATACCAGACTTCCACAGGAAAACTATGAATATAAAATGGAAAGTAAATACCAATTATTGTTCCTGTGTTAGTGGTAATTAAAGTTTTAAAGTTCTTAGATATTCATCCTGATTTTTGAGAAATTCATATAAATCAAGTTCATAAGTCCAGCTAGAAACTTTTTAAGAATTAGTATTTTTTTTTCAGGGTTACTGCTAACAACCCTGATCATTAATAATATGAGAGAGTCCTGTAGTATTGAAAAAATTAAATCATTTAGAAATTGGGAGGAAAAGCCCATTTAGTCAAAACTGTGTTAAAATTATACTGTGTATTTTAAAATTATCTACATTTGGAAACTTTTAAAAAATATTTATAATTGTAGATGTACACAATATCTTTATTTATTTATTATTTTTATGTGGTACTGAGGATTAAAGCCACTGTCTTACAAGCACTCTACCACTGAGCTACAATCCAAGCCCACTTGTAAAAATGTTAACCAACACTATCAAATACAGGAATATATTCACATTTTGATGACAGGATATAATGTCCTTTTTTACATTCAAGTGATTACTTAAGTTTCAAAGAGTTTAAAAGTAAACAATTACTTCTAGTAATTGAGTCCTTATTCTGTACTTACCTGATTACACTATAATTTTAAGGTAAAATGTTTAATCTGATGAATTACTGTTAAATAAGAGTGCTTGAAGAATTAAGAAAAGTTTGAATATATTAAAAAGTAGTTAAAATTTTGAAACTTATTAGGTAAAAATTAAATATGTCTAGTTTGCTTTACAGGTAAGACTTTGATCATTAAAATAAAACTTCATTTCAACATTGCACATTTCCTGTAAAATCTCAGTCATATTTGTTTCAGTTGGTATAATGTACATTATTTACTTTGATTGGTTTATTCTAAAATATACACTATTTCAATGGTTCTGACTTATTCATGCTATAAAATAAAATTTAGATGAGGCTATTTTTTTTTGGACTGAGATCCTATGCTAGACACCAACAGCCAAAACAAATAACAACAACCACAAAAATAAATATAGTTATTTAAGCTATATGTCACATGAGCAAACAGAAACTTTAAGGAGGCAAGTATGTCTTCGAATAAGACAGTTTTTCCTGAAGACAGACACACAGCAACCAAATGGAAATGTCTCAGTCAACCTGAAACTTCATCATAAGGCGGTCCCTTCTGCTTTATTCCTTCCAAGAAAAGTAACTAGAAGTAACCTGATATAAATTAAATTAGTGTTTTTCTACTATTTGGTTTCCTTGGTTTCACTTTACCAAAAGCAATTGTTATTCCTGGCCCCTAGAGCCCTCATTCTATTTTATAGAACTATTTTCTAGAACTGCTCCTGAAAACCAATTAGAATCTTAAACTAAATTTGCTATAATGTTGTTTTTCTACCAATATATTACAGAGCATAATAATTATAAGCTGGGTAAATGTATTTAAAATCATAAATAAAGCAATTATTTGATTATTTCCAGTTTACTTCCCCCAATAAAGAGCATGTTTTTCTTCCTCCTCCTTGTATTCCATTTCGCTTTTCCTTTTTCTTTTTCTTCAACATTACAAACCAAAATACATTATTTGCAGAACAGTTAAGACTTGTCAGATTAACATAAACTCATTGTAAAGAAATAGTACTTTAAGTATATAAAACAAAGAAGATCAGTTCAAATAAAAATAACCTTGCACATGCATCATATATTTTTGTATCTCCCAAAGTGCATTCTGGAATGTTTTAATCTTATTCAGGTTGACTTAACTCCTGGTAGAATAAAACCACCAAGATCCTTAGGAAAAATCAGCAATATTGTTAGGGGTCTTGTCCTTCAGTGTGAGATGCTTACATAACGAACAGGCTGCTATTATGTCTGACAAAGTCATTGTGGGCTCCATAGTTATTCATTCTTCAGGAATTACTTATTACATTTAGCACTTCTTTTAATTATTTGATACTAAGTATTAGTTAATGTGAACAAATTAAATTGGTGTCATGCTTAATTAATTTCTTTGATTAAAAAATATACACAAACAAAAACCTTGCCAGCACGTTAATCATTCATAGCCCACCTTGGAGTGTGAACAGATGTTTTAATTAAAATTGACTGTGAGATAAATTACCCAATGGTGCAATTCAATAAATAACCATTGAAACAATAAATTACAATACAAATATATACTTGACCACTACTGTTTTGATTGTTTCCTGCAATAGAGATTGCATTTCTTTCGATGACATTCTTTATAACCTTTGGAAGAAAAAAAAATAGAGGTTATTGTTCTTCTTCTCTTAACAATATACTTACTATTCATCAGCTACTCAGAAACTGATGTCTACATTTTCATGCACTCATTTTCATATTCAGCAAATGCTTAGTTATCTTCTAGATGAACAGAAAGACAAAAGGAGACCAGGAACAGCAATCATATTTCAGAAAACATGATAAAAGAAATAGTCCCCCCCTTGGTATTCATTTCAATCTAGATTTCTATTGTACTGAAAATGAAATTTCAGGTCATTCAGGTGTTTTATTACAGAGAGGAGAGAGAGAGAGAGAGAGAGAGAGAGAGAGAGAGAGAGAGAGAGAGGAAGGAGGAGAAAGGAGAGAGAGAGAAATTTTCATAAAATGATTATTTTAAAATAAATATGTATATAATATGTATATGTATCAAGTGATCAAGTGATGTTTTCCTTTGGATAGCTTTAATAGAAAAAAAATAGTGTTTTGAGTTGTTATTCTATTGTGGGAGACCAACCTTGCACGTGACTGAGTCACACTCCTGGCTGGGTGCTGAAGTGCTCAGTCACAGAAATGTGGCAGAGCTTTTCCCACCTTTCTTGGGTTCAAGGATCAGTGTCTCCTGCATGGGTGTTTCTTGCTACAGCCCTGTGGGTGAAGCTATACTCACCTGTTCCTTTGTAATATAAGCCCTTTCCCTGTTTAGGATAGTATCTTCCATGGAAGTGCCTTATGTGTTTCCCCTTCTCTTCCTGTGCCCTTGGGTGTGGCCTACCCAGGTGTCAATCACCCTGCTGACAGTGGACATCATGAAGATAGACTCACCCCCCTGAAACCAGACCCCTTGCCTCATTTGAATAGCTTCTCCTCAATAAAAGGGGTTAGAGCATACTCGCACTCCCTCTCTTTCTGAGTACTCTTAAGTTCAGAGGAGCCACAATAGCGACTCCAAACAAAAAGGTATTTGTGCCTGTTTTGTGGTTATTTTGTGCAGCCCAATTAGCTCAATTTAACTGGAGTGACCCCTGAGCCTTTTAGTCACAAACAGAAACCTGGCATTCTATGTGAATATGAATGAACAATAATATGTATTTGAATTTTATAATTACACAGTTTAAACAATTTATGAGGAGTTTTTGTCACATTTTTAGAAGAGGTGTTTCTCTGTAATTCTGGAGATAATTTATATTAGAAGCAATTTTTGCTTACTTTGCAGGAAAGTTTATAAGCACTATACATTTTATTTATTTAGTTCACAGCCCTCTTTAAATTTTGACTAGATATGTATAGATTTTTTATCAATACGTATATGACTTTTTTTTATTTATTCCTAATTCCCCCATCTCTTTGGCATATTTAATTATTTTTGTATATTTTATATATAAAATATTTTTTCGGAAAATTTGGAAAATTGTTTTAAATGTGCACGTATGAAAGAAACCCAGAATTTTCCAAAGAAAACTTTTAGGAATTGGCAGAATTTTTTAAACTTTACAGGATGGATAAGACCTTGAGCCAGACCTACTTTATTACTTTATGAGTGTTTTTAACAGAATGGTAATGCTATTTATACCACTCTTCTATTTTTATTATTTCATCAATCAAAATTATTTTGCATTTTTCCAAGTATTATGAAATTCACTTGTGAAAAACCATATTACATCCCATGAGTTCTAATCTCTACATCACTGCTATAAACAAATTATTTTAAGAATGTTAAAATAACTTAGATTTTTATGGAAAGGATTGACTTTGTTATAGGTTAAAAAAATACACTACAAGCTACAAGACCTGGTATAGTGGTGCTCACCTGTAGTCCAAGCTATGTCAGGTTGAGGCAGGACCCAAGTTTGCAACTAGTCTGATTGATCTTGGAAGACCCTGTCTCCAATTTAAAAAGGCTAAGGATGTATGTCAGTGGTAGAGAATTTCTGGATCTCTGGGTTCCATCCCTTGCAACAAGAAAAAGAAAGAAAGAAAGAAAGAAATAAAGAAAGAAAGAAAGAAAGAAAGAGAAAGAGAGAAGGAGAGACAGAGAGGAGAAAGGAAAGAAGAGAGAAAAGAAAAGAAGAAAGGAAGAGGAAAAAAGAAAGGAGTGACTCTGGATATTAATTTTGCTTATTTGGAAAAATGAAAGCATAGCACATATTAATTAAATGCATGTTTCACTATCACTTTCTTATACCAAAGTAGTCCCAGATTTTGAGACTTATAGTGAATTTACATGCATACATTCATAATATTTTAATAAGTACAGAATATTTTCATACCCACTTGGAAATTATATAAAGGTAGTATATTTGAGCCATGGATAAAAATTCTACTATAATGAAGTTGCCTCCAAGGTTTTAGCCCATTCTGTGGCAGCCTTGGAGCTAGGATGTCAGTACATCATCTCACCCTGGGATGAGTGGTAAGGCTTTATACCACATTATCTCTGTGTCATCAAATTATTAGATTTAAATTGCCCTGGGAAGCTCAACTTATAAAATGCAGTTCACATAAGCCAACAGCAAGTCCAGAAATCAAACATAGATGTCACAGCCACCATCACTCCCAGAAGCTGGGGGACCCAGTGTCAGTTAATTGTCATTGACCCATGTCATCCGTCCCACAGCCTGGGCTATTCCTTAGTCACATAATGTTGTTTATTTGTGTTTGTCTTTAGCTTCCTGCTCTGCTCTGTTCACATTTGTCTTTGTATTTTGTATTTTCATTTCCATGATAACAGTTCCACTTCCATGCATTGTGTTAGTAAAGCAAACAGAATGTGTACGTGGGCAGACTTTGAAGACAGGTACTCTCACCTTTTTTTGGAATAACAAAGTTTCATCTTCTCTACCTGTAAGGGATTTTAAGGAGGTGATTGCTAATGAATAGGCCTATAGTCAACAAAAATGATTTAGACTTCCTTTTTTCAAAGAAGGCAAGGGAAACGGGTGTTGGCTAGGCATTTACATTCATTTCTTTCCTCTTATCAATATTTCAGATATTTATTTCATTAGCAGCTATGGTTTTTTCATAAAGAGTTGAAATATAGGATATGGCAACAACTTGAATATTTTTAGGGAATGTAGATATATATATATATATATATATATATATATATAGAGAGAGAGAGAGAGAGAGAGAGAGATTGATAGATTGATAGATAGATATAGATATAGATAGATACATATATATGTATATCTAGATATATAAAATACAAATATTTATATTTTATCCATCTTGTATTGTATCTAAACATACATATAATCATGCCACTCTCCTATTTATATATATCCACAATTTCCTCTAGATTCTTGATGGATTAGGATGTCTTCAATGTCTTTGATACTATCACAGCATGCTACTTTTATAAATTGGGCAAGATAATGAAAAGGGTTGGGGCTTTCCAAAGGAGCTTGTTTTTTTATGAATATAGAGACAGCTCATAGAGTTCCCCAAAATTATTAATCATTTGAAATTGTTTCTCAGCCAAGATGTGAATAATGGTGAAAATTGATGGCCATTCAGAATTTAAAGCACATTATATAGAATATTTTTAGGCAGAGAAACTGGTGACTTCTGCCTGGCCTGAGGTTATGTGCTTCCACAGTTAAATGTGTTTTTAACTAACATTATTTATATTACATTATAATATATTTTAATTTTGGGGTCACATGGACTGTTTCCTTAGGTCTTAATGCTCTAATAAGCATAACCTGGTTTAAATTGTTTTTCCCATATTTTTGAATTCCATACAGAAATTTCATGGGTAGATTTTGAGAAGAGTTTTAGCATGAAACCTAAGGAAAGTCAGGGCTTTTTTTTCTCTTTGGTATTTATGTATCATTTGTTGAGATATAAAATTTAATTTTTACATCTGTACTACTGCGTAAATTCCATAAAAAATTACATAACTTGCCCATTTTAGAAATTCTTCATGCTATTTAACCAACTGACACTAACATGAAAATCATCTCTACCATATTTAAAATAGAAACTAATTAATGTAAGCATGGAAAATTTTCATAAAATATAAGTTTCAGTATTAAAGATTGACTTCCACACTTTATTCTTAAGACATTGCAAATAGGACTTCTTAAATTTTGTTAATAATTAGATTTTGTTTTCTTTTAAAATGCATAAATATGAATCTCTTGAGAAATGAGATGTAGTATTACTAGTAACACATTATTTTCTTAGATAACCTTATCATCTTACACTAATTTTAATAATTAAAATAATATGACTCTAATTTTAAGATTATATTGTTTCAGAAGCATATGTGATATAATGTGTGTGATACAATTATAAAAATTTTTCATGAAAAAGATTCATACAAGTTTGAAAGTTTGTAATTTATTTTCTGAAGTGATGAATTTGCTGAGAGCATTAAACAGGATTCTCATATCTTTCTGTTTATACCATTTTATTTTCATTGTTTACATACTACTGTATTGCACATGAGAAAAAGTGAGTGACCTTGACCTAAAAGCTCCAACAATTGTACTAATTAGTTTAGTTTGGTAATCCTGTGATAGTAACAGTGTTGTTCCTAGTTTTGAATCCTGCAGGAGTTTTATACTTCACCACATAAAGCCAAATCCTGTTCCTTTCATTAGGCATTCAAACTTCCAGTTCAAACTGTGATATCCTCAAGTCCAATTCATCCACATCCTCCAGATTAGGCTTAATGAATAAATTGGAAGTCAGTCAAGAGATATAATATATTAGTCACACTTTTATTGTGAATGTCAGAAAATTGGCTCTAAATCCAAAGATTATTTATGGATTTTTATATAAGGAAAGAAATATATATAAATATATATATTACACAAGAGAAAATCCTTTCAAATTGATTAGTATATTCTCCCTGCTTTGGTTTGCTCTTCAAATTTGACTTTCTGTGTGAGTAAAAAAGGATTGAAATATACAATGCATTAAATCCTATATCTTGTGAGTTTGAACAATAGTACTTTATATGTTATCTGCAGGAAAATATGTCTTGGTCAGAAAGATAAAATAAGCCTTCCAAATGATAAAGAATTTTTTTTCTCATTAAATCAAGAATTTTTTAAAAAAGTGTTTCTTAAAGGAATTCTGTGTGTTATCTTTAAAGTGTTTGTGATCTGACATTTAGTATACCTACATTTCAGTCACAATTTGCTATGTAAACCTCCCATATTAAAAAACTTATTTTGCTACTTACAAATAAATATATTTTTGTTAAGATCTTTAGATGCCTTAAGATGTTTTTAAAGTTTTATCACTATGAAAACAGAATATTTCTGTAGTTGAGATATTTTGATCTTGGCTTGTTTGGTTATATAAACTGGAATCTATTTTTTCACTGGTGCATTATAGTTACACTTAAAAAGTGGTAAAGTCCAATTTTAATATATACTGAGCACTTGGAATCTGACCTTATTTTTCTTCCTTTATAAATTGATGATAGATGATGGTAGAAAATTAACTGATAAATACATTCTATTAATATACATTTTAACTGAATGTCACAAAATTTATTGGATGTCAAACTGCAAATATTAACATTAGTTTCTTAAAAGCAGACCTTGTTCACTCTTGTCTGACACCCTATCTTGATCACACAGGAAAGTTCCTGGCACATCTTGAAGTGTAATTATGTTGAACTGAGTAAGAATATATTTGAATTGTATTATTGTCTCTCTTAAGGAATAACTATCACACGTGTTAGGAGATGATGATGTCAAAATAAGCAAGTACATATAAACAAGAAATGGTGAGAAAATTGATTTTGCATTTCTTGTATTTAATATTGAATTTCTACAAATTATTTCCATGTTAACTTACACTTTGATCATTTTAGTCAGAGCAAGGTAAATATCATCCTTAAAAGCAAAAGAGCTCCATTTCATAGTTTCACAAATCCATTGATTTATTCTTCTATTTTTTTTTTTAATTTGTTGATACATAAACATAAAATATATGCATAGTTGGGAGATTCTATAACATGCAAGTGTACATTGGGTAGTGTTTGCATCCATTTAAACATGTTTCCTCAATCATTTTATTAAAATACTTCCTCCTAGCTCTCTCAAATGTACAGCATATTGCTGGTATATATAGTCACCCTATTATGCAAAAGCACATTGGAACTTTTAACTACTATCTGACTGGAACTCAGTGCCCATAGATGAACCTCCCCACAGGAGATCTCATGAGCTCATCAAAGGCTGTTTGGATTTGTTTTGATGTTACTTGTTGGCTTGAATAAGTGAATTTAGGAAAGCCTTAGAGAGGCTTTCACTTTCAATATTTAGGTAAATTTTGTCTTTTATCTAAGAGTCTCTTTGCCAAATAATAAATGATTACTTGTTATATGTAAGTTTGAAAATGCTAAGAGAAAATATATAAAGTTTTTTGAGAGGATAGTAGACTACATTGGGAGTATTTATAAAACAGAAAAAGTAACCCTAAAGAATGTCAAGTAAAGAACTCCAAATTTGCACAGGCATGAGATTGCAGAAAGGTGTTAATGATCAAAATTAAATACAAATTATTGGTAAGGAAGAATGGCTATTTCTGAATCAAAAAGACCCATGTTCAAATTGCTTTCAATAAAATTTATTTTGGCCAAAGCACTTAATCTGTAAAGAAGAGATCAGAGATAAGATATTGGAAATACCTCTAGTAATGCTTCTATTCATTTTTAGTTATCAAAGTTACTCAGGAGTATAAATATGTTTTAACTGTTACTTTAAAGTTAATCTCTAATGGCATCTGTATATAAAACATACCTTAGTGCTGGCCAATTTTTTATCATATGATTTCACTTTATTATAATATTTTTTTAAACAAAGCTGGAAATAAGTTTGTAAATAAAATAATAAAATGTGCATTGAAGAAAAGTTTAATTTAATAACCAAAGGAAACTGGAAAGAAAATAAGAGCTCCTTTGTCTTCATTTCTACCAAAAGTTCATTTATAGTTGCATGACCACTGAAGCAGAGGAGTCCCTAATTCCCCATTTAATCAGAAATCCTAGAGCACAGACACTGGAAAAAAAAACCCAACATCACAAAACTCTGATTTACTCTACCTTGCAAAGAAAAAATAAAGAATCAATTTTACATTTGGTGTTTTCCAATGAATCCCTGGCCTGTGCTAATTTCCAAGATACCAATCTGCATTTTCAATTTCACTACTTAAATGCAAAGAAATCTGCAGAAAACCAACTTCTCTTTTGGATTCACTAGAGGCTGAATCCAGTTTCAGAATGATTAATATAGTAAAATAAAATCAGGGACAACTGTTTGTATTATCTATGATCCCAACTTCAAAAAATCAGGGCCTGTGGGGATTGCAGACACTTTATGAAAAGGATACTTGGTCTGGGGGTACTTTAAAGACAGAACCACTATTTATTTATTTATTTATTTATTTTTGCACTTGGGGTTGAACCCAGGTTTAGTCTATCTCTGAGGAATATATCCAGACATTTTAACTTTTTATTTTGATTAAAGTCCTCACTGAATTTCAGAGAGTGCCCTCTAACTTGGAATCCTCCTACTATAGCCTCCTAAGGCACTGGGATGACAGAGATGCACTACCCCACTGGAGAAATATTATCTTTTATATCAGTTGAAAAAGAAAGGTCTAAAAGTGGTAAATTATTTCCCATATTTCACTCCATAAAGAGCCTTTAACTCACATCCACAATAAAAATAAAACTTATTTTCAGCTACATTACCATCTCCCAACAAGAACTCTCAAAACTCCCTGTAGTCTTGTAGTAAAAATATAAAACAATTCAGTTCATTCACAATTAAGCCCCAAGTCTTCAAAGCATTTTACAATAAATTATTGTGAAAGTAGTTTGTATTACCTATATTGTATCATTATTCCATATAAAATGTATGTTGTCAGAAAATGTGAAAGTCAGTCTTTCACATGTTGAATTCCTTTTATATCCCATGACTAAAACTGTCTATAAAATGCTTTCAGTCATTCCAAATGATGGATTTATGCTTATATGTGTAGCTTATATTTATGTCTTTCACAAGGACTTCAATTATTTTAAACCACTACAAATTCTACTATAATTACTATGTTCTTAAATTAATAATAAGGTAACAAAATTTCTTCTTGGCATTAATAGAAGCATAAACCAATATTGTTGTGGGATAATGAAAGGTACAACAAAAATCATAGGTTGTTTCCAGTACCTACAAACAGGACTATTGATAAAAATAGAACAAAAAACTTAGGCAAAATGTAAATACTCATGAAATGGCAATGCTATAGGAAGAATGTCCTTATCAGTAGACAAAATCATGTGCTGGGGACTCATGTATTCAAATAAATGTTGTTTCTTCTTTTTCCACATGTTTATTTGTTGTGATACACACACACACACACACACACACACACACACATACACGACAGTAGAGTGTATTTTTGACATATTACATGTACATGGATTATGTCTTATTCTAATTAGAATCTCATTCTTATGGTTATACATAATGTGGAATCACACTGGTCTTGTATTCATATATAAACATAGAAAAGCTTTATCCAATTTATTCTACTCTCTTTCTTATTCCCATCCCTGCTTTCCTTCCCTTTATTTCCTGGTCTAATCTAATGAACTTCAATTCTTCCCTATCCCACTGTTACTGTGTATTAGCATCCACATATCAGAGAGAATATCCAGATTTTGATTTTGTGGGATTAGCTTATTTCACTTGGCATAATAGTATCCAGTTCCATCCATTTATTGGCCTATGCTATGATTTCATTTTTCTTAATGGCTGTGTGTGTATATCTATCTATCTATCTATCTAATATATATATCTTATTTATTCATTCATCTGTTGAAGGGCATGTAGGTTGGTTCCATAGGTTAGGTATTGTTAATTGAGCTGCTATGAACATTCATGTAACTGTGTTACTGTAATATGCTGATTTAAAGTCCTTTGGATATATATGAAAGGGTGAGTGGGGTAACTGGTTGTTCTATTCCAAGTTTTCAGAGGAATTACCATACTGCTTTCCAGATTGGTTGCACCGATTTGCAGTCTCCCCAAAAATGTTATGAGTGTACCCAATCTCCCACATCCTCACTAACATGAATTCTTGATAATTGTCATTCCAACTGGAGTGAAATGGACTCTCAGGGTACTTTTAATTTGTATTTCTCTAAGAAATACAATGAATAAATGCTTTAAATGTTGCACATTTTTCATATATTTGTTAACCATTTGTATTTCTTCTTCTGTGAATTGCTTGTTCTTTTTTCTTTCCTTTTGAAGGTTACAAATTGGGAAATAAGAAAATACTGTGACCAGTGGCATGAAAATGAGTATTCCTCCTTCAGTTTTATGAAAATATTTTTTCATTACAATCATATATTTCAGGTAAGATACCTTTTTAGCATTGAAATATGAAACTATTATTTCTCAGCTAGAAATTTGAAGTTAACAGATGCATTGAACATGTTTCCCTCTGCTGCTTGAATCCTTTTAACTTTGCTTGACTCGGGATTCCTCAACCCCTCTGGGGACTGCAGCCTACCAATTCCTGCAGACATGTGAGATACTTCTGGCTGAAACTGAACAACCATCTGAGGAGCCAAAATCTCTGAGCCACTCCCAGTCAGAAGTGGAGAAGTTGTGGTAGGTAAGGGGCATGCTTCCAGTCTACTGTCAAATAGACCTGCAGATGTGATTGCATTATCACAGAGTGATAATTCTCTCTTGCAATAAACTGGAGCTTAGAAGGGACAAGGAAATCTCTTTTTTTCCTCTATATGTAAAATTCTTTCAACACATGAGTTCTCCATATATTTTGCATCTTATTCCATCTTGCGTTGCTGTAACAGAATACCTGAAATACTCAAAATAAAAGGAAATTTATTTGGCTCACATATCTGGAGAATAGCAAGTCCAAAAGTATGGCACTGGTATCAAAGGCATGTCTTTATGCTGGATTGCCCCAGCTTGTAGACAAATTGCAAGAGAGGGCAGGAGCAAGCAAGAAAGAGGAGACCAAAGTCCTTTTTATAGATACCCACCTTCACAATATGTAACCCACTCCAGTGATAAATCTCTATATACAAATAAAGTCTATGACAATCCGTTAGAAAAGAACCTTCATGAATCAATGAATTATTATTTGGCCCCACCTCCCATCACTGTTACATTGTGAATTCATTTGTCTACACAGGCGCTGTGTGGGACACACTCAAAACATATTACCCTGTGAGCACCACAAGATTCTATCTCAGTACAGACAAAAGAAAAAAAAAGCAATAGGCAACAGTCATATATTTATTATCTAAACAGTTATTAAGCACCCAAATATTCCAGGCAGTGTGCTAAATATCATAGCACAAAAATGATAAGATTGGGCACCAATCAACTGGTCATGCATTAAATAAACTTTTATGTACTTTTCTCAATTCAAGAACAATGGCACCAATTTTTGCCTGGATTTTCTTTTGTACATAATCAAAATCAAATTAGCATTTTAATAAAGGAGTTCATATTTGAAATGTATACTTTGCAGATATTATCTTGAACCTGCTCAAGCACATATAAGGTAGGTTTAAACATTTCATTTTAGGAATTTCAGGAACTTAAAACTTAGAATTCTAAATTCTTATTTGTCACAGGTGACACCATAAAAAAAAGGCAAAGACATACATCTTTTCTGACCAAGAATCAACCTGTTTCTATAGACACTCTTTTTTTTATTAAATCCTACTCATGATGTTTCCACTTAGAACTAGTACTTAACTGTCTGTTCTTAGAACACTGCAATCTTTTAGCTGTGGATGAATGTAGCTCCAGCCAAGGTAAAGTGGTACTTAAGAACACACTTCATCTCCAAAATTGGACATATCTGAGGTCAAATTCTGGCAATATAATCTTGGTAAAACTTCTAACTTTCACAATTTAGGTTCATGAAACTCAAAAATTATAATAGCTACTTCATAAAAGTCTTTTACAGACATCCTCCTATGTCCCATTCTGTTTCCTGACTCAGGGAATGCAGAATTAACAAAACATTTTAAGTTCCTAATCTTATAAAGCTTACATCACCAAGTAATCAATAGACAATAATAAGCTTGTAAGATTTTTATAGAATTTCAGCAAATATTGAGGACATAAAATCAATAGAAGTAGAGGAAAGAACACTGGAGTTAGGGATTTGAGGAAGAGGACTTTAGGAACATTAGTGTGAAAGAGCAATTCAGAGAAATGGGACCCCAAAATATCAAATTTCTGGGAAAAGATACATAAGTACACAGGTTTTATAACTGAAACAGAGTAAAGAAGAAAGAAAATAGGTTGATGCTTACTAGTTACTTAGGGACTTCACTATCTGAGACTAATAGTATGTTTGTTTTTAGTCAGGAATTCTGTGGAAGTCCTTGGACAGAATAATAAAACACCATGATACACTTTTAAAGGATCTCTTTGGCTGCTACATGGGGAATAGGTCATGGTGAGGAAGAGCTGAAGGGAAGACATTAACAAAGAAGGTGTTATGGCTGTAGACATCAGAGGTGTCCTGTAGAATATGGAGAGGCAAAGCCCATAGCACCCGACACACTGCTGATACTCAACTACAACCACTGTGCCTCAGCACGGACTTCAGCTCTGAAGTGGGCTTTTAGGGGATCCATCTACATACTCATCTGTTCATTTTTATCATTATTTGTTGTCTTTTACAACTTGTGCTTTTCCATATCCTCTTTTCCTTCAACATGTATTCTTTTTTATTGCTTTGTTTCTAGATTTTTCTGTCAATTCATTGATACGGACTATTAATGTCTAAAATTATGTTGGTAACATAATTTTATTACATTTTAGAGCAAATAGAGTCTTTCCATGCTGCAGGAAACATTTTATTTTCCTGGAAATAAAGTCATCATTTCAACCATATTCTAATTCCCTAATATAGAATAGAAGTAAAATTTTTATTTTTTTTCACTTTATTCATATACACTTGAAACTGTTCCTAGAACCTATTGATGATCTCAAGATAATACTATTAAGAATTTTCTATTATTTCCTATTTTGTGGGTTATTTTACAAGTGATATATATTTTTTATCTGGTCATTTCCTAAGTTTTTTATTGAAAATATATGTAACATTAACAAAATAGCTGATGTAGTCAGTATAATGTGTTTTTAACTCCTTTTTACTTTTATTTGTAATTCAATATGATTGGCCATGGTACTCAGACAGTAATTGTTCTTATATTTACCACTAGGGAATGTAAAACTTTGTGGTGAAATATACAAGCAGACAGGAAATAAATCTCATTAATCATTAAATGGCACACATTTAGACAAGAAATTCAGACTCCTTGGGAAAGAAAGTCCATATCTGCTTAAGGTCCCAGGGAAGAGATTTGTGATGGCAGCACCTGAGGGTCAATTTTTTTTTTTTTGAGACAAAAATATACTGGAGATAAGATGGAGGTAAGGCTAGAATGGAAATTTGGTTGATAGAACAAACATGCTAACAAGCTGTTGACTCCACAATTTTGAAAGACTATTGAGGAGAAAAGAGGAATGTTATGAAAACCCACAAGTTGTGGTCAGGGATGACGCTGTTTATGATGTGACACATTTCAAGATTTTATTTTTTATGTGAATGGTGAGAACATTTTGGTAGATTTGAAGGTGATATCCCTTGGGCAACAGTATGCAGAAAAGAATGCAGAACCACAAGACTAGGCATTTTATAAATCCATGGTTACATTTGATTCACTTTAGAATGACTTAACAATATGAAGCTCTGTGTTAGCCTGAGATTTTTCCAAGCCTGGTCTAGAATTGTTGCTAAGACATCTCTTCACCCATATGCTATTGAACTAGGGGAACTTTCCTAGTGGTTCACATGGTATCAGTGGACAAAATAATGGACACATTTACGTATTAGCTACAGGAGTATACAGGCATTCTTATGCTGTGGACGAGGAGAACATTACAGAGACTCTTATGGAAAAGATTCTTCCTGTATTTTACCAGTAACAATGAAAAGGTGTCAGAAAATAAAGAAATATCAAAGCTGTTTATGACACAAATTGTTAGATGTAATTTTTCACAATGTAAACAAAGATGAATTAAAATGTCTTCTAACTTTTTTATTGGTTGAGTAGTATTGAACAACATGAAGAAGGCAGACAATCAAGAGGGAAAAGGTTTTAAGAGTGATAGCAAATGCTTTGCATTTGGACATATGAATCTGAGGTAACTTTCTTCCATCCCTTTGAGTCATGGCTTATTTCCCTCCTTGTCTCAGGTAAGATTTCATTTATTCTGAAGAATGACACCCTTGATTTGTAAGATCCTTCTCACAGAGCTCACATAGTATTATCTAATTCCCCTCTCATAGCACTTCCAAGTCTTATTGTGATTACATTTTTAGTATTGGCATTTCATTGTACACTGAAGTTTTATCAGGAGAGGGAGGCATTTGCATCTATCTTGTTTATAACGTTATGACTGTTGCAGAGCTTAATAAACCCTAAAAATTTTTAATAAATGTCCATGTGAAGATGTCCAGTAAAATTCTTATAGTCGAATCATTATCATTTTAAGTACCTTGGTCATAAACGAGTAGAAAAAAATCTTACATACCTGCCTCTGGGTGATTCAGAAAATATACTGTCTTAGTTTCAACTACTAAATAAACTACTCTTTCTATAGACTTTAGGGTCAGAAGATCATCTAGGACAGGAGATTTACAGTTAACACCTGTGAATATTTTTATGTTTTTTTAAATGATTTATGTTTGTGTGTAGCATTAATGTGAAACTAAAGATGGTAGAACCCTAAAGATCCAGATACATATTTTAGAGTTCATAACATTTCAATGTTATTTTGAATGCATATATTTCTATTTTAATAATTGCATATCTTAAATCTACATAGGCTTATTCTGGAATTAAAAGAGCACTGTCACAAAACTTCTAATCCATTATTGCATTTTGCATTTACAGTCATTTTAAGACCAGTAGTGTACTGGAATTATTGAAAGGTGATAGGAAATTAACAGAGGAAAATAGCAAACTCAAGAAATCCTTAATGACAAGGGAAGGACATTGCAGGAAGAGGCCACTAGTCAGAATTTGAGAAACAGAAAATAAATCTACAAAAACAGGAGAAGCTGTGCATATTAAACAGTTTCTTTGAACCAAGCCAAACCATTGTCTCATAATACAGCCAGGTTTAGAAACATGGAACTCACACATATGTAGTCTTTTTTTTTTAAGAGAGAGAGAGAGAGAGAGAATTTTTAATATTTATTTTTATTTTTTAGTTTCCGGCAGACATAATATCTTTGTTTGTATGTGGTGCTGAGGATCAAACCCAGGCCGCATGCATGCCAGGCAAGCATGCTACCACTTGAGTATATATATCCCAAGCCCCCACATATGTAGTCTTTAAAAAGAAGTTTGTGAAACTGGTTGAAGGTAATTAATAAATAATAGGTTTCCAAATTTTATAAACACTTTATTGTGAGATTGAAGGAAGTAAATGAACTTCAAACAAGAGCATATAAAGAAAATTATACACCTATTCTAATGCATATGATTTTTAAAGGCTGCTTATATTAAATGCAGGTGTTTATGTGGAAGAATCCGGACTCTTGTATAATAATGTTGGGTACAATCAGATTAGAAATTATTTGCCATTTTTTTAAAATGTCAAACAAAAATTTACTCTATAACCTGTCATTCCTAGATAATTCTACAAATGTAAGGATAGCTCATATCTATGCAAAATCTTCTATGCATATTTACAGGTACTTACTTTGCAATAGCCCAAATTGGAGACAACTAAAACATCTGTTAGGAAATGAATGGACAAGCACATACTATTATGTCCATATAACAGAATATGATTCAGCAATTTAAAAATATGGATGAGCTAATGATTTAAAAAGTCATATGGAGGAATATAAAGATAATTATGCCAAACAAAAAATGGTAAAAATAACTCAATTTGTATATTTTAAAAGGTGTGAATTAATTAAAAGCAACAGTATAAGATGAATGATTGCTTGGAATGAATTGAGGGATAAAGAAGATAGGTAGGAAAGAGAAATTACAAAAAAAAAGCAACAAAAATCAGGGTGTGGTGGCACACAGCTGTTATCCCAGCAACTTTGTGGTGGAGGCAGGAGGCTCAAAAGCTAGAGGCCAGACTCTACAATTCAGTGAGACCTCTAGGAACTCAGCAATCCACTGTCTCAAAATATAAACAAACAAAGAAAAAAATAAATAAAACCAGATATGTAGCTCAGTGGTAAAGTGCCCCTGGGTTAAACCTAGAGTAGAAAAAAAATGGAGATTATATAAATAGTCATTGTCTTGATGTCTTGATTTGTGCTTATATTTCTATAAAAATTACAAAATATATTTTTGTATACTTTAAATATGTGCAGTTTTTATATATCACTATAATTATTTAAAAATCTCTGATAGAGATTATGGAAGCAAAATACTTAGACATCTCCATTACTAGTGACTAATTACATCTTGCACTATATAAAAAAAATTGAATAATTGCTGTTTCTGTAATATTTTTATAAGGGAGTAAAATCCAACTTGTCTGAGACCTAGGTAATATTTAAAATATAAAATATAAAAATATAAAATATAAAAAAATGTTGTTATGTTGTCATTTCTTTCAGTAAAATTTAGCATCACACAAAGAGGCATGAGGAATAGAGGTATTGAAGGGGTCTCTTCCTTGACACTTATGAACTGCATCATGTCTCTGCTGCGCCTTGTCTATTTCTCCCAGGAGATAAAGGAGATAAAAGATATTCCAGTACTCATTGCATTTTTATGACATGTAAAGAAAGTGGACTTCAATGAAAGGGAGCAGGAGTCCTAGTGGAAATCTCATTTAATTATTTATTGTTACATTTTTATAATATAAAATGATTTTTAAATCAACTTTTTTATAACATAAAATTATTTTTAAATCATTGGACTGATATCTGTCTTTTGTATTCTAAGCCCTTTGCTCACTAAAGTTTACAAATAAATTAAGAAATAGAAAGGAAGAAAGAAAAATTACTGAATAAAATTTCAGTAAGCAACTTAGTTCCTGTGATATTTGGAAAAAAAAATATGAAAATTTTTGCTCGTTTTTATTATTCTATGCCACAGTCTGGCTGCAGCAAAATAACCGGGGGGCAATTCTAAAGTCTTTCAGAATTTATCAGGGTGAACCTCTGGGTTCTTATCTTATTCAATAATTAAAATAAACCAATATACATTAAGCATAATTTACTTTGTATGAGATACTTGTTCCATTATATATTGCTCATATAAAATTAATTCAAGATGTATATTATAATCTTCATTTTTAAATAGAATCTGATTTCTAGCTCTCACTTCTGGTCTGTGAGTGTGTCTGTGTGTGCACACACGCATGTGTGCTCATTTGTGTGTTTGGAGAGAAAGAGAGAGACGGAAACAGAGTTGCTTTGTTAGTCCCTATCTCCCTCCTTCCTTTTACTCCTCTTCTTCCCTTCCTCTCTCTCCTTCTTTTCTTCACTAATATACATTTTGCCTATAACATGTGCCATGCTTGTGATTCTGGAATACCAGGAAAGACATATTGCACTTTAAAGTTTACTAGGATATTCAGGTGGTGATCTAAACTGAGTAATTGGGTGGATAGTCTTTTATTATATGCAATAACACAGTTTCAAATTATCTGAGGAATAACATTAATTTCAATTAAATAATATCAGGTAAGAAAGATTTCTTAATCTTTTTCTTTTGATTTATTTAGAAGACAGGATTTTGAACAACATATTTGAAATATTTTTGAACAATATGTCTTTTATACAAAGTAATGAATGCATATAAATAGTAGGAAGTGGAAGAAAATAACAGAGGGAATCAATTTGAGGTAGTTTTACTTTTTGCATGGGTTTCTTCGTGCATTGTGCAAGTGTGGTGGTAACTTCATTTTCTTTAACAGTCCCAAACTGCAATCAAATGTAATTTACATAAAAGACAGCAGGTAAGAACATTTTGCAGCATATTTCCCTTTCATACAGGAAGAGAAAGGGAGAAAGAAAAGGAAAGAAAACCATCAATGAGTTTATGAGGTCGTTTCTGAAACAAAGTCGAACATTAAAAAACAACCCTTGGCTTTTGATGGAAAATCACTTAAAGTTATCCAGGTTCCACGGAATGCATTTAAGGCAATATAGCAGATGGGGTGTTGAGTAACATCTTGAGTTAATTTATTTTTGAAGTGCACAATGAGTTTTTATGATATAATTGAATTAGAGAGTCAGAAGGAATATCTTTCTCTAGTTATATTGTTATGTTGTAAAAAATCATCAGAGTATTTGTGCAATTATTTTTATAATATGTAGGCTATACACTTAAATCAGCCTTAGGTTTAATTTTTTGAAATATTCATTTTTAATTTAGTTCTGAGAAGCACATACAAAGACAGTGTGTGAAATTGCTGTAATCATGTTTCTGAGACAATCAGCTTGTCTGGTACTGAGGAAGTTCTTGGTATTATTCTGGATTTGAATTTCTTATTGACTTTGTATATTGACAAGTAAAACAACTTGAAATTTTCATTGTAAAGTAAAAGTAAATTTTCTATCATTGAGCTTCTGTATAGAGCTAAAAAGAATAATAATTTAAGCTTAAAAGTTAACAACAGGCAGAAATTTCATTAATAAAATTAAGTGCATGTGTGTGGTTATGCATGCTCATATAGTTAATATCTCAAGAATGGCCCTCAGGCAATTTCAGATTTGATAAATAAAAACTAGAATAATTATATGACTAAGGTAATTTGTACAATGATCATTTTATTTATGACACATAATGAACTTTTACTATGGTTCTATTAAAATATAACCTGGTAAATTTAAATAAAGATGATAAAATATATCTCAGGATACTTTTCTTCAGATTTTATTTCATAATTTTTTCATTTATAAAAGTGCTAAAATAACTAATTTACTTAGAATATATTACATTAAAAGTCCATAATTCATTTGAGGAATCTTGAAAGTCAAAAGAGAAACTGTGAAAGAACATACATTGCTCTATTGCCAGTTATGAGTCAACATCTCCTAAGGGGCTGCAAAGCAGAAACCCTGGAGTAAATTTTCCACTGGATCCCCAAGGACACAAGGTTCTTCCTTGAATATAGGAGTTATTGTGAGATGTCAGATATGCAGAAGCATCTATCATAACCTACGTGGCAGATAGCAGGATGACAGGTAACATGTCAGCATGCACTTTCCCTTCCTTCCACTGTGGCAGCCTGGCAGCTAGTGCACACCCTTTATTGTGCAGGTGCTTTCTTTTGGCAGACATGTTCTGATAATAGAGCAATCCAATTAAAACATCAGTGAGACTCCCTGACAGAACATTTGCTGCTTTGGAAACATTTGCACTTACCATATGGCAAGGGCATCTTAGGCTATGAAACAGTGTTTGTTTGAAGTTTCAGACTTTGAGAAGTATGAAAAATTTATTATGGTGAAAATGCGCACAGTTTTAAACAATTTAGAATGTAGTTGCACAGTTAAAGTCAAAGAAAAGTTAAATCTCATGATATCAAAGAAATACATATCAAGTTCAGTCATTATTTTTTATTAACCTTATTCAAAAAGTCATGATAATATCAGTCATCATGTCCCTATATATCTGTAAATTTCACATCTACATATATAATCATCGATGGATAGAAAATACTTATATAAAATAAAAGTATCTGTACTGAACTTACAGATGTTTTTCTTTGTATTCCATGAGTATACAATATAACAAATACATTGTCTTTAAATTTTATTAAGCATTATAAGTAATCCAGAAAAGACTTAAATTATGAGGGAAGAAGTGCAAAGGTTCTGTGCAAATTCTACACAATTTGATATAAGGGACTTGTGCATACACAGATTTTGCTTCCTGAGACCAATCCACCTTTGATACCAAGGCACATCTGTAATCTATTCATTAAAATTTATATCTATGTATCTATCTATCTATCTATCCAAAGATAGATAGATAGATATAAATTTTAATGAATAGATTAATAGATAGATAGATATACAGATATATACATATGTGTATATATAAATGACATTACATTTGTATTATATATAAAATATTATATATACATATATATGTGTGTATATGTATATATATATATATATATATATATATATATATATATATATATATATATACATATACACACACACACACACACAGAAAGAGGGGCAAGGGAGAGTATGCATTCTCATTATGGTAAGAGATAATACCAGAAAAAAAAGTGCAGCTTAAAATTATGGAGGTTTGCTTGCTTTTTATTGAATTGCCTCTCTGTGGAGGTCAGCCATATCTTTGCTCCACTTCACTTTCATTTAGATGTAAGCCATAGAGTGTCTTCATCTGGAACACAGTCTTCCAGAGGAGAGAAAAGAGATACCTAAAGCATCTAAAGCTAATTCTTAAAATTTCTACTGGAAATTGTCTGTGTAACTTTGTCTATATTTAACTTGCCAAAAAAATTGACAATGTAAGCCTGGTGTTAATTAATGTTTCCCAGGACCTTTTCCTTTCAAGGGAAAGACATTCTAGACACAGATATATATAAATGGTCTATGAAGGTAAACGTGTTAGCTAGTTCACAAAAAAAAAAAAAGAAAAATAAAGAAAAAGAAAAAGAAAGAGAAAGAGAAAAACAACATTTGAAGGTTATTTTATTTTATTTGATAGTAGGCATTAAACTCAAGGGCTCTTAAAAATTGAGCCACATCTCCAGCTCTTCTTTATGTTTTATTTAGAGATAGTGTCTCACTGAGTTGTTTAGGGCCTTGCTAAATTGCTGAGGCTGGGTTTGTACCAGCAATCCTCCTGCCTCAGACTCCTAAAATGCTGGGATTACAGGCATGTGCTACAGCACCCAGCTGAAGGATGATCATTCTGCAGTGGAACATGAATTAGCAACTTATGTCTGAATTTAAATCTCAGTTCTGCCATTTATTTGACATATGATCTTGGAAAATTTAGCGATCTTTTTATCAGACATTCATATGATAGTAGAATAAAATCAAACAACAATGACCAGCACAGTGGTTTATATTATCAATAAACTTGTAAAAACACATGATTTAGTAATGTATATTTTATATCCTATTTCATTTTTGAAAACCAAGAAACATTAGCCTTTTGAAAATGATACCACCATTACTACAGTTTTAGTTGAAGAAAATGTAAACTTTTCATTGAATATGATCAAAACCAAATGAAAGCAAAATCAATGAAACTATTTCTACATAAGATCCTTTTAGTGAATATACAACTTTGTATATTGTCAATTTTCTTGTACTAAGTAATATGGGAAATATGTGTCAATAATTATGAACACATACATACTCCACAATTACCTACAATCATGGGTAGAACTATTTTCTCCTCAGTACACACAGAATGAAAGAGACTTGAGATAAGTCACTATACTAGTCAGAGAGTGTTCTGTAGTTTATTTATTTTGTAGGGTAAAAGGTAAATATATCTCTCTAATAATCAATAGAAATGGCTCTTTGTTTCTTTGAAAAATATAGATTTGACTTTTGATCTTTTAACCTTGTGAAAATTTTATAGCTATGATGCATTCTTTAATTCTTGGAATAATTAAAAAAAGTATTTCATCCAACTCTACGTTTTTAAAGCAACAATTCATAGAGCCTGTTCTCTGTTTTTCATGATCATACTTATTTGTAGAAATGCATCTATTCGAAGTTGGACTTCCACCAATGTTTGACTGGAGTGTTTTAGTTTGACTTTAGGATGTCACCCAGGATGTTACTTGTAGAATGTCTCCCAGCATTTTTCACCTGTTACCTAGTTATAGAAAACTCAACTACACTATCCATATCCAGGTGTTCCTCTTTATTTAAGAAAATGAATAATGTGTAGGTACTCTATATAATTTTTTTGATGGTATAATTAGATCAAGTATAGGGGGCACTCTTTTTCATGTAATAAGTTTGTAGTATTTATGAATTTAAACTTGCTAATATTTCTTTATAATATACATTTTTTTCTAAGGCATCTTGGGTTACAAGATTAAAATGCAAAGGTTAGTTTTCACTAATTATGTTTTTGTTATCACCTTATTTATACTTCTATTTGAAGAGAGAGACAGAAAAAAGAGAAGGAAGAGGAGGAAGAGGAGGAGGAGGAGGAGGAGGAGGAGGAGGAGAGAGGTGGAGGAGAAGAAATAGACAACATCGAAGGAGAGGTAGAGGACAGAGAGGCAGAAGCTGAGGAACAGGAACAGGAGAGGTAGAAGCAATAAGGAAGTGAAAGGAGATGCAGAGTTTCTACTTGATTTCATCATCACTCTTTTCTTGGTTTAAAGAGCTGGCAGGTCAATAGGCACAGCACACCTGTGCTCATGAGTAGAGAAGCAGAGGGGAGTGGATTTCCTTCTGAACTTCTGAGGGACATGGTCCATAATGTTACTCCTGGGATGGGCCTGTAACACACTCACATTTTCAGAACTTTTAACCTACATTGCTTCATATCAATGTCTCTTTTCACCCTAACTTCAATTCTATGATATTTTCTGTCTGATTAATGTAAAAATGACCCTGAAACTTTTGAAGATTCAGTTGAAAGAAATTTTCATCTGGGGCAATATTTTTAAATTTAGTTTGATATTATTATGAGCCCACAATAATTCTTGCAAGTTTAAATTATTGTTAGATGGTCCATTCTTGGAAGATTTCTGATCCTATAGTGCTAGCGCAAATGGTATCAGGTCAGGAAGATGCTGAAATAAGAAAGGGGTGTTTAACATGAATGTATTGAAAATGAATGAGAAGTAGATACAAAATATGGTTTTCAATGTCCCAGATCAGTAACTAGCCTGTGGAAAATTCTGCCAATCATGTTATATAAAATTACAATCACGGAATATTGTTATGGGTGTCCATTAAAAAGCAATTCTATTAGTAATATTCTAGGATCATTTTTACAATTATAAGTATCCCATATCATACCATACATTTTCCTTTCTGTCTTTCAATTTGTATTTTTCCAATTGAGATCCATGTAAAATAGATTGATTAAAATTTTGAGCTTACTGGATTTAAACTTTTAATCATCTTCTAAGCAGCAAGCATATTTATGTATGAGTGGTAAGTTTTAAGCATGCCAAATTATCAATTACATCTTATCATAACATTATCATTAACTATAAAGCTAAAATAAATTGTATAAGTAATCAAATAATCAACAATTCTAATGTAAAGAATAAAGTAATTTTTATTTTTTTATAGAAAATAATACTGCAAAACATTTTTCTTCAAAGAAACAGGTATTATGTAGTTAAAAATAAGAGAATTGTAACTACAGTATATTAACTAGTTGTTTAATAATAATACAGCATAATTTGGGATTTTGTTATAATGTTGGTATTTGTTAGTTTTTAAATTCATAATTAGTTATGATTTCTTTATTCATTCTAAGTAAATACTTATCTTTATATATTTTGCACTTTAAATATTTTAATGTTCTTAAGGGGGCTATAAAAATTTGTAAGTCATGTAAAACATGGATTCACTCTTGACAAAAGTTAGGCCTCACCTCAGTGTTAACATATTTCTCCCTGTTTGTTTTGATGATGACTCTCCTGTCTTTTTCTAGTATCACTCTTCTACTTGAGAGATTTTATGCTCCTGGTATATTTTTACTCTTAATCACATTTCATTATTCAATTTTTGCTTCACTTTTTTTTATTACTAATGCTCTTCTATTATGATATTGGGCAAATATGGTAAAGAATGCATATATGTATATATTAAAATAAAATTATATCTTCCATGTAAATGTCATATGCAATATTCATATTATGACAAATGGCATTCCTCCTTCCAATTTTCATGCTTAATTATAAATACATAGGCAATATTACAACACTCCTAACCACAGATAAAACTCATAAGCAACTTTTGTAGATAACACACTTGAATAGTACATAAAATTGAGAACATTCTCCAAATTTTTTCTACATCTCTGAGGTTACAGGGATATTTAATCAACAGAAGAATAAAAATACTATATTTGAAAAGACTAAATGCTCATTATTAAATTCTATCTAATGAGTCTCTTCTTCAATTTAAATCCTTCATTTTCTTTAAGAATTAGAAGGTTACTATCTGCCCAAAGTGTTTCACTGTTTCTAACAGGTTTGCTGGAGCCAACAGGAAATATAGCCACCTTTAGCTTTCTATTTTTTTTCTAGTTTCTACAATGACTGTCACCCTTGTGTTTGTTCTTGCTGTTTAATTATAATACTGTGTCATTTTTGCATCTCCATGGTACAATTATTGAGTTTCAGGGTTGTGTATTTAAATGCTCGGAAGACAGAACACCTTGATTTTATCAGTAACTCATTCCAAATCACATTTAAGGGTCTTAGCTTTTGATAGGCTTCCCAATGACAGCTAATAGGCTTCTGTGGATACTTTCCCTTACAGTGTGACCCATTTCTAACCTTGCCTATTTCAGAACTGTCCTGCCAGGAACACTCATCTTGCTACCTCTAACTTTCTTAGATTATGATTTTTTCCTTCCATTGAATAAAAGGCACACATATTAAAATGAATTACTAAATAATTCTCACCAATAAGCCTAAAACTCTTCCTAAAACACTTATGGGTTCATTGGTATTTTCTATCAGTAATTAACCTGGTATAATCAAACATGACTGATATCACTTGATTAAGGTCTAGAAGACAGATTGTTCATGGTGCTATTGCTGATCATTCACCCTTCATTATCCTTCATACTTTTCAAGACACTGTATGTCGGTGAGTTAACTAAAGCAACTCCTACCTTAAGATATTTCTGTAATTAAGTTTGAACCTTGAGAATAACTATAGTTTATAGTGAGAACTTTTATCAAGTAAAACAAAAAAATTGTTTTGTCAGTCTCCAGTTCTGAAATAGACTATGAATCCCCAAAAGTTATGAAACCCCCCCCCCCCCAAAAAAAAATAAGCTTGGAAAATTCAATGAACAAACTACCTGTGCAATATTAAGAGAAACTGTACAGATGCCACTGATGAGAAAAATCTCCGGAGATATAATTTGTCCTGTGTATTATATTGGCTATTGAAATTTTTAGAAAATTAACTTATGAAATGATTAGATTTCTGTGAGCCCTTATTTCTCCTTAAGTGAATTCACTTATGTTATAATATTCATCAAAAATATTGGGTAGTATAATATTTATGATTAATTATTGAATTAGTTTGACAGCTTACACATAAAATATGATTTCAGAAATGATTGTAGGGACAAAAACCGGGAAAAACAAACCTATAAATAAAAATTTGAAGGATGATGCTCAATTCACCCATCTTATAATTTATTTTAGAAAACATAAATCACTCTTGAATACCTAAGTACAGAGAGAGAAATATAAAAATACAAAATATAGCACATGCCAAGCAAAATTGAGCATTTTGTTCTAGTAGTTTTAAGATATGTGTATATATATTAAAGAGAATGCTTTATCATCTATAGTGATTTTTTATGATTTTATGTTGCTTCAGTATTCATTTTTGTGTATGAACATTAACTTTCCCTATCAGAAGTAGGACTCAGTCTCTCCTGACCATTTGAAATTAGGTCCACTCACCCAAGTGGCTCAAGCCAATGCCAAGAGATTAAAAGAGGCTTCTCTTTCATTGGGTACCCACATTTCTTCCAGCTTCCTTTATCTGGACCACTCAGGCATTTGCCTTTGAACTAAAAGTGACCCACACCCTATAATATGCAATGTTAATTGCTATGTGCTTTTTTTTTCTGACTCTTTATTTCTACTTCTCATGATCAACTCACTAAGCTCTCCTTGCTATAAGTTAAAAAAAAGAAAAAGGAAAAAAAACAATTGGTTTTCTACTATGGTAACATAACAAATTTTCACCTTTCACCTAAGAACCAGGAACTACCCAAAGCTGGGTTTGCCTTAGGAAAGTGGGGAGAAAACAGCTTCAGGCTTTTGCATGGTCAGACAACCATCATAATTTGAGACATGATAGTTCATTGATAAATTTAAAGAAAAAAAATCTCTTTTAGTGCTATTGAAGCCCGAATTAGACAGGCAGTCAGTGTAGATAGGTAAATCGAGTCAGGTTCGTCAGTCAAGGAGGCCAATTTTGAGTGAGTCTCAAAGTTGGAGACTGTCCCCTGAGGGACCTTTTCAAGAACCTTCCCCTGCTCCAACCTGTTGCCAAGGTAACCTGTCCCAGGAATTTCCCTTCTCTACAGGGAGCTATAAGGTTGTTAATGTGTCCTTGGCTACTCTATCTGCCCTCCCTCCTTCAACCCACCTATTTCCCAACTTTTGGCCATCTCACTGAGCCTTCCTGTACCTGGTCATGTATGCAGGAAGGAGAAAAATAAGAGGGGAAACAGGAGAACAAAGGAAGCCTGGGACATATAAAAAGGGCAGAACACCTGCTTCTTGGGATACCAGGATACCAGCTCTGGCCCCCTTCTCCCTCAAGGGAGAAGTCTTTTTAAATAAACCCTGCTTCATATGCTTGCCTGGCGTGCTTCTCTAATGTTCACACTTCAACATGTGGGGAAGCAGGACTCTTCACCCATTACCGGCAGTAACACTGGGTTCAATTCCCAGCAATGGGGGAGAAAATTGTTCTAAAAGGAGAAATAAATGGATGTTGTTTTACTCTCTTGCTTTTCCTAGTTAAAACCTCATGCACTTGCTTTTACTAATGTATGCAGGACTTCTCAACAAACATAAATGTCTTACAGTAAATCAAATAGAAAGTGAAAAATTAATAACATTTTCTTATGAGGTTTACCAATTGTGTCTAATTCAAAACAAAAGTTATTTTTAATAGCATTTATTTCCAAGGACAGACTCAGAAAGTCAAACTTCTTGGCAAGATTATGTCATCATTAATTCACACTGTTATGTCCTTGAATGAAGTTTTTAATTTTCTGGTTATTTATCAATAATGTCATCCCATTATTACCCAATTCTAGATGTACAACCAGTCAGAAGAAAAATATGTGTTTGTGCATATATAAGCATTTAAGTATACTTATGGATAGATAAGGGAACATATTCTACTCAAAATTCTAGTGTATTTACTTTTGAATCTATGATAGAAATTATGTCTTATAAAATGTATTATTGCTAGCTATACTATTGTTATTGCTCTTTACTGGTGACAGTCCTTGCTTCCTCTGAATGTTGAAGTATAACACCAGAGAAGCACACTGAGGCAAGTGTAGAGTGGCAAGTGGAAGGCTTATTAAAGTATAACAGAAAAGAGTTCTCAAAGGAAGAAAGGGACCAGAAAGGCGGATATAGCTAAGGTCTTCTTTCCTTTGTTTCCCTTTATCCTGCAGTGATAGAATGCTGGTGGGAAGGCCAAAAGGTGGGAGATAGGTGGGCTGAAGGAGTAATCTGGGCAGGAAGGGCCTATGGTGGTTTTTGATCAGCACCTCCCTGTTTGCTGGGAGCTGTTTCATTAACAGTTCCTTAGGATGGGTTTCAACCTTGGGGACATTAACATTTCAATTTCCCCAAGTGCTGCTCTTTGGTTTCCTGGACTCCATTCTCCATAATGGTCTCCATTTTCTTTATCTTACTCAGTTTTAGACCCAATTTACCTAACTACGCTAACTACCTATCTTTAAATCTGGCTTCACTATCATTGGCACCCTTTTTAATACAGGATGGAAAGTACAGTCACTGAAGTCAGATTAGTTAAGCTTTAAGTGAAACACTAAGATTTATGACTTTGGCCAAGTTCCTTAAACTCTCTTTGCCTCAGTTTTCTCATGATTAAAATGGTCTTTTACAATATTTATCTCATCATGACATCTTGGTGATTAACTAGAATGTGGTAATGACTGATGTGTCACAATGCTTGCTTTTGCTTTTTTGTAATGGTTTTGGTTTTAACACAGTATTTGTGAAGATGAAGGTAAATTAGATTAGCCTGGCTGAGGAATATTCTCCAAAGAGTGCAGTTTCCTGCGCCTGACTGGCTGTGCTCACCAGGATCTTGAATGTGTTACATTAATTGCAGTTCATTTAGTCCAGAAGATCAATCTAAAACTGTTCATTAAGTATAATAGAGGGTCCTTGTAACACTTTTCCTCATGAACACAGTAAAATAATTTGTTCACTTTATAAATTCACACAATGAAATTAAGCCTTGGTAATAAAATCCACATAAGCCTATCAACAAATCACAAAATATGCAAGATCCTTGTTCTTTCCTAGTTATTCTCTGAAGGAACTCAGAAAAAAAAAAACAGCCCTGACTATGTTAAAAGGGGTACTCTTGGAGTTGAAAAGGCTGGATTTCTTCTTTTGTGTATGACCCATACTTTTTTGTCTGATGATGATCTGCCCAGAGATTTTTCTTTTATAGATCCTTTTCTATATCTTATTCTGTTTGTAAATTTATTCACAAGCCATATTTAAAACAATGTTTATCAATTCATTTCGGCAGTTCTGTGTTTCTGGCAGGGGTCTTTATTGCTCTATTTATCTTCACACTGGAATGCTACCCATACTTATTTCTATTTCTCTAAGGCCCTACGGCATTTTCACACAATCTGCTCATTCTAAGTTTTTTTTTTCCATCCAATTTTCATGTTTTCAGCTATGTTGTGTGTTAATAGCCTTGTTCTTTCTTCCTCTGCTAGTTTTTTTTTGGTTTTGTTTTGTTTTGTTTTGTTTGTGGTCACTGAAAGCACATTCCCCGATTAACATTTGAGCCAGAAATTTTATTTATTTTTATTTTTTTTTAATATTTATTTTTTTAGTTTTCGGCGGACACAACATCTTTGTTTGCAAAGGTGCTGAGGATCGAACCCAGGCTGCACGCATGCCAGGCAAGCGTGCTACCGATTGAGCCACATCCCCAGCCTGAGCCAGAAATTAAAAAAAAAAAGTCCTCCCTTAAACAGAAATGTGGGTGTCATGATCCATTCCTTTGTGCAGGTACTTACTTTACAGTCCCTGCAGTGACTTCTTCCTCATCATTAAACTATTCTATTTTGTAGGCTTATGTATCCAATCATATCAATCAATATTGGGTAGGGAACAGCATAGTATATTTATTTATTTTCTCTCTCTTTAGTGGTTATCTGATGTAGATAATGGCCACTAAGTATTCTCAGATTCATTGTTTTGGTCCTAGTACTCCAGATTTTATAAAGAATATAAAATATTCTTCCCTTTCTAAAAAAAATAATATTACCTGAATTAAATACAAACAAATAGTAGCATTTATGTTATATTCACATTGATTTTTCAGTTCCTTGTAACATACAGCATATTGACTCAATTTAATAGTAAATGATGCCCTGTTACTTTACCAATACTGGTTAACTGGGAGCAAACTACTTCTTTGCCTTTTAGTATTTTTTGTTGCTCCCAGTAGTTATAAGATGTTGGCTTGCTTTTTATTCATTGTGTTGACAGCATATTCAGAATACATTTTCTGAGTATATTCATCATTAACTAAGATAGGCATTTCATCCTTATAAAAGATAAGTATGTCCTTACTGAGAAAATATTTCCCATTGAAGTTATATTTACTATGTGGCTCAACAGGTGGAAATAATATGTGATTTTATTTTATTTTTAAATCTGAAAAAATCTTATTTAGCACTAATGACTGAAATAATGTATGTAAAATCTTTTTAGTTGCCATTTTCCACTGGCTGTCTAAAGTTTTCTATCACTAAAGTTTCTAGAGTTATGCCTTTGACATTTGGAAGGTCTATTGAGAATTACCCAGAAAGAAATATTCTGTTAAAATGAATTAGTTGGTATTGGATAGCAAATATATATATTTTTTAATACAAAACAGTGCTATTTTCTGAGAGCAAGGAAGGTATAAAATCTTGCTCAGAGAGTTACCTTATTTTATTCTTCTCTCTGTGTATGTTTGCATGTTTGTCTGTGTGTGTGTGTGCACGCGAGTGCCTGCTGCTTATCAAACCCAGAGCATTGTGTTTGCTAAACAAGCACACACTTCACTTTACCGCTGAACTATACCATCATCCCCTCCATTTTAATCAGGTGTGACTATGAAATACTTTTTTAGGTAAAGTATACTGGCCATTAATTTAAAATGATGGAGTCAGAACACGATTTTATAATGACTAATGAATAGATTTAGAAAGTGAGCATCCCTGGCTCTAACATTAGAGAGAAACACCTGTAGAATGCATAAATGCAAATAGAGACAAAAAGCACTTATTTTAAAGTATTGTTGTCAAAATTCCACAGCCAGTAAATGAACTCACAGATATATGGTGTTATCTCTGTTGCTGTGAAAAAAAAAAAAAAAGGAGCATTTGGAGAAATTAAAAAAAAAAACCCACAATATCACAAAGACACAGACAAAGGTAGGTGTTCTGGGCCCAGAAGGAAAAACAACAAACCACACAGATGGTCCATAAACCTTCTGAGCTTTGGATCAGCTTTGGGTGGCTAGCATCTTTTACTTTCAAGCTTCTTCTTTTCCAATGAGAATGTTTGTCCTCTACCTATCTCACTCTTGCATTTAACAAGCAGATAACCTGTTTTTTTGTTTTACAGATAATTAATAAGAAGGAATCTGTCACTGGATGGTTCAAACCTAGAGTCACACCTATACTTTTGATTTTGATGATGAAAGTTTAAAACTTTTTGGATTAGTGACATTTAAATAAGATTCTGGATTTAGAAAATTAAAATTTGTGGGGATTTTGAAATGGCACAAATGTATATTTGAGAGTATCAGGTAGCAGATTGTAGTGGGTTGGAGAGAGTTTTCCCACATTTAAACCTATTGGAAGATCTAATTACAAATAGACCTTTCCTGGTGTGACTAGTTTAAAGCAATCTTACTGTGTTAAGGTGGGCCTAAAATCTGAGCTTGTATCCTTACAGAACTGGGGTAGCGGTGGGGGTGGGGAAGGACACAGAAGAACAAAGTATGGAGATTAGTTCAGTAATATTGACACAAGCCAAGGAATGTCAGAAGTTAAGGGGGGCTGGGGATGTGGATAAAGCGGTAGCACGCTCGCCTGGCGTGCGGCCCAGGTTTGATCCTCAGCACCACATTCAAACAAAGATGTTGTGTCCACCAATAACTAAACAATAAATATTAAAAATTCTCTCTCTCTCTCTCTAAAAAAAAAAAAGATTAAGGGAACCTGTAAGAGGAAAAGGAGAACCTGGGAAGGGATTATGGCCCACTGGTGTTTTGACTTAGGATTTCTGGCTTACAGAATTGTGAAGGAATCAATTTTCTTTATTTTGTGGTGCTTTATTTACTTATTTATTTATTTTACAAAATTTCTAGGACAGCAATACAATATTTATTAGCTAATACAAAAATAAGAAAGTTGCTGATTATGAATAATTTGTAGATAAATACTACAAATATTTGTCAGAGTGGAATGTGATCAATGGTTTCTATTTTGGAAAGAGAGGACTAATAGCAATAGCTTCAACACTGTGCCAAAAGTAGCAGCAACAATAATTAGTTTGCAAATATCAACCCATTTGATTTTTTACTATGAACTTATTTGCAAATTCTTGGTGGTATCTATTTTGTCAAAAATTTTTAGCCATTTTAATCTATTGAAATTATTTGTTTGCCAATATTCTATAAAGTTATTGCACATTCTAGACATATACTGAGTATCTAGAAGTTTAGATACTCAGTAAACGTCTGTGGTTTAAGATAAGCATCATAACCGCATGTGGAATAAGACAGACTTGTGAAAGATAATCAGAAACGTACTTTTTCTTTAATATCCTTTCAAATAGATTCTTTCGGTTTAAGGATAAATTTTAGCCCAGTCCCATTTTAGTCCAAATTAATAAGTGTCCTCAAGGTACTTTAAAAAAACAGAATTTTAGATTTTTTTTCAAAAATATTTATTGAATATTAAAATTTAGGGCTTTTGGGTATGTAGACATATCAATAAAGAAGCTTCACCTTGGGAAGCTTCAACATTTATGGAATTGTTTGGGGAAATCTTTCCAAACCGAGACTGCACTTGACCAATAGGGAAACTGTCCTGGAGCAATAAATGTCTCATGACTTATGTGCATCTCTGGGCAGTTTTCTCTATGAAGGGGCATCCAATGTGAAAAGATGACATGAATATTGCCTCTGATTTTACCATTAGGACCAATGACACATCTTTGACTATGGGAGCCCTCATGTCAGCCACAATCCATAGCCTGCATTTGTTATTGCCCAACATGTGCTTTTTGCAGCTCAGTGTGACGTTTTAGCAATTATTAGCATTCTCTTATATACCTGGATTAATATTTGAGTCAATCAAATAAGTTAACATAAATACTCCTGTAGGAATTCACCTGGTATTCTAAGGTAGATCCAAAAGGTTTATGGGATTAGTGTATCCGCTTTAGTAATTCCAGAGGAAATTAGTTGAAGTCAGTACTGCAGATTTGGTTTACCTTGTTTTTTGAATTCCAGATAGTAGTACCTTTATAGGTCCTATGATACACTTAATTATACTTGGTTCATGCCCCTGTAAGCCAGATAAATCAGTAGCCAATTAAATGGTAGATTTACAAGAAAAAATTTCTGTGAGTCAATATGATCTAGAAATTATGACTGGATCTATTGTTTCAATGTTGGGATCATGTATTTCATTAAATCAGTCACATTCAGTTTATGTAGGTGATAGGATTTGTGGCACCGTTGTCCTAATGACATCCCTTTTTCACACACACAAGAAAGCAAACAATTCTAGGGAGTCTTCTCCAATTCCATGATATCATATTTCCTATGCACATTCTTTTTTCTTCCAGAACTGTCTCTCTGAGAACATTCTATCCTCCTCACCAGAAAGGTTTGAATTATATTTTATTTGCAGTCTAAGAATCTAGCTTGCCAAGATTGCATGGATGCTGTCAGAAGACATAAGACCCCAAGATTATATGCAAATGATGTTATTACTCATGGGACAGAAAGCAGCCCACATGTCCTAGGGACAACATGACAAATTCAGGTGACACAGAAATAATAGGGAGACCAGCAAATAAGAGAAGGGCATCTGAGGCGGGGAAAAAGAAGGATCAGGGAGAATGATGTGGAGGTGAATACAATTAAAATACATAATTTGCATGTATGACTATACCCCAATAAAACATTATTATAAATAATTGTGATGCACTTATAAAAACAAAACAAAACTCAGGTGGATTCTGTGTAGGCAGTGAGTTTGCAAACAATCAAGGAACATTGAACTTAGTAAGTACTCAAACTTTGTGTAGAAGTACCCATCTTTGTCCCATATAAAGGCATTATCTTTATTCTGCTGGATGGAAAACAAGCCTGAAATTTTCTCCAGAGAAAAACATCATTTCTATATCCCAAGGCTATGTTTCATGCAAACATTCTTGAAAAGTCAATTCAGAACAAAGGCTGTCAGTATTTCTTCATATGAGATGTGCAAGAACATGAGATATCCATGGGAAAATGTCATACAACAAACAGATATTTTAGTAAGAACTTGGTCATTGCATCACTAGAAATTTCATCCAAAAGGCAATCCTCTGAATTTTCATAGAGTTTATCTCCCATCCTGAAACCCAGATGTCTGACTAAAATCTCCAAAGTACTAGCAACTTTTAGTTCATCCTATCTAATCTTATGATGTCATTTATGTGATCAAACAGTGTGATGTTCTGAAAGATGTGCAAGCAGTTCACATATCTTTGGATTGTTTTGACAGATGGCAGAAATATTGCATAGCTCTGAGACAAAACTGTAAATGAATATTTTTGTCCATCTTATGTGCATGTAAATTATCACATATCCACTTTTCTGATGGGGATAGAAAACAATGTATTCATTACTTTAATGAGGATAGAAACTATGTACCAGGACATTTATTAGTAAGATTCAATAATAAAAAAAAAAATTAGACACAGAACCTGTGATGAGAGTTACTTTGATAAGCTTTCAGTTCTCTTTAGCCATTCTCCATAATACATTCAGTGTCTGTGTAAACCAAAATTGTGAACTGAAAGGAGATATGATCAGGAATACCCACCCTGCTTAAGGTAGACTTCGTATGTTGACAAAAATCTTTGTTATTTGCCCAGGATACTGCATTGTTTTTGATTTACTATGTTGACCTCAGTTGGAAACAGTTTTAGAAGTCTGCATTTAGTCTTTAGTATGACAATATGTACCTGAGAGGGCAAGAATTGGATGTGGATTTCTTTCCTAAGTGCCAAGAGAATCAATTCAATTACACTTTCTGAGATCTGAGAAATGACCTCTGGGTTCTCACTTTCACCCCAGGTCTATCCACGTTCTGGAGTTTAGCCAGGACTCCATTTATTATCTGGCTTATAAAAACCCCTTCTCTTAAAAAAAGGGTCCATGGTGATGTTTTGTCCTTGTATGTCAATCCCAATTTTCAGACTCTGTCTCAAAGTGTAAAAGCATAAAATGGCTTGAGTAAATGGTTTATAGGTCTCTTTGGGGAATGTGGGGGATGATGATAAGAGAATATATTTGCTACAATGTTATGGAAACCCATCTTAGAAAGGATTATTTAAGCAAAGATTTCTCAAATGAAAAATTGACTCAGTTCTGGGAAATAAGCCAGGGAATATAACTATTTATGGGAACAACCATCTTTTGCTTCATGCTTATCTATTTTTGCCTTGTGGGGTAATATATGTCAAATGGCACTCTTGTTGTTTTCATATGTTGCACTTAAGAACATAATGTTCTTTTAACTATTACCCAACATTATGGAGGTCAAAGATCCTCAGCTATTCCTTCAATCTCACAAGTCATTATGCTAATTAAAGCTTCCTGGCTTCTTCTAGTTAAGCACTGCCATCTGGTCTCTAGTACTTTGGGGCTCATCATTCCCATGGATATTAATGAGCCCCAATCTGTGATTTTGTGATTACTTCTCCTACCATCCTTGGCCCTGATCTATGGAGGAGAACCATGAGTGAACTTCATGAAGCAGGTGGTACTCTCATTTTTTCCCAAATGGTGTCTGTACACTAGCTATGGAGAATTTCTCTTCTGTTTTTACATAATCTATCCTTTCATTATTGGCTACTTTCATAAGCCTCTTTATTCATTTTTTACCATCTTAAACACAGACATTTCCATTTCCCGAACATTGGTCATTTCTTCTTCCAGTTTTTCAAATGCCAATGTAAGAGTGAGTGAGTTAGCTCCATTTCCTAGGGTTCTTCTAAAGTTTTGTAGTCCTATTCTATGAGGGAAAAATCATTCTAGTTTTATATTTAAGTAACCCTCTTGTTAAAACATTTCAAACTCCAGTTTCATGGATAATTGTCAAGAGCCCTCCATGGACTATGTATGGACCAAATCTACATGGAAGCTTATTGAAAAGGAAAATCTGTTTTTTTGTGAATTTCCAGCAGCAATATTGTTGGTAGGATTGCCCAGATACATGTGAGTTTTAGTCAGCTCTGCCAGGTCCCACGCAGCACTGGATATAGGGTTACCTGCTGAAGTCACACAGTCTCTCCGAGATGGATGTTGCCTGCCAAGATGCCAATCACCCTGTTGAATGCAAGATATCATGAAGCAAGACTTCATCTTTGGAACCTTATCCCTGCCTTTGATGTACTCCCTTAAATAAAACCACCAGAGCCATTTTCTAATTGTTTCTTTCAGCTCCTACCAGGACTGGAAGATCCTATTAGGCACTCTATTTTTAAAACCTATTCTCACAATGTCTTTTATTTCATCACTAATTATTTCAGACTCTATTTTCTCAGGTGTCTTATCACCTCCTCCACAGGAAGAATTACTCTGGCAATGGATAATTCTTTGGTTTTTCCAGGTACCTATAGGTTAACTTCTTGCAACTCCATCAGTGGGTAGTTTATTTCCAAATTTATAAAGCCAGACCATTAACCAGGGATATATGATGCTGTGACCTAATCCCAACTATTGGCCAGGCTAGCATGACAAGCAAAGAGAGCAACTTCTGAGTGGGCTGTTCTAATTCCATGTGTGACAGATCTCTGCAGCTCCTTTCTGCAGAGCAGAAGTTTTCTTTCCTAACAAGATGGAACATCTCTGCAAACTTTCATATTCCACAAGCACCTGCAGAATCAACATACCTAAGGACATCCCTTAAGATAACTCCATTCTATGTCTCAGAATAGGTGGTTTCCCCAACCAGAACCCTGATCATCCATAACTAATCTGCATTTTCTAAGCATTCAAACACCTCTGAAACTCTGTGCCTTGAAAGACCAACATTTACTTTACTCAAATAAAAATTCAGATATGCCTACTCTGCTACTATAGGAAATTGAAGCCACTTAGCTCTCAATTTCAGGCTTTCATGCTTAGACACTTTCAGCTTCTCCAACATTTCTAAACTCTTATTTTCTCTTGGTAAGTCATCAGAATAACTTATCTGTAACCAACTACTACCCCTGTCTTTGTCAGCATCATTCTTTCTGTGCTTCCAATGCCTGGATAATTTATATGAAGTATTGCTTCTTTCCATATAGACATTTCACAAGGTCATCAATCTTTAAACATTTAGCAATGGATTGACCACATTGTCCTAGAAATTGCTTGTGTCCCAGATACCATTCAGGGAAATGGTATCTTCAATTGCTTGTTGGTGAGTGAGACAGCACTAAATTTTCTTCTTAGTCTCTGTGTTCCTGGAATGTTTCAGGAATCTTTTGGATTATTTCAGGTCATCTGTGAGGTAGCTACTGAGATGGAAGTAAAAGGTCAGGTGATTTACTGGGGACAGATGAGGTAGGAGAACCATATGACCAGAATGCAGGACTGTCTTCTGAAAAGGAGGAAGAGCAGAGTTTTTGATTGTAATGCATTCTGAAGGAAGATATGGTCGGGCTAATGATAACTCTTTGAGCTAATGTCATCTATCAGAAGAATTCCACATCTTACAGGGATGGCATCCTTGGCACCCTTGCTATGCTCAATCTTTGGCTGAAAGCAGCCTATGGAAGGTGCAGCTTAGGTATAAATGTGGTGGTGGATGTGTCCTCAGTGTTTTTCTTGGTATCTTGTATCCTAGCACGGTAATATCAATATAGAACAAATCTGAGCCAGGAGGTTGTTGGTTTGTGCTCCTATGAAATTTGTTACTATGGAGCAGGCTGGACAGAGCACATGCAAAATTATTTACTCTAAACCTAGGGCAATTGAAACATTTACAAAGTGGTTCAATATTTATTTCCAGTACAAAGTTTGCTGAAAATCAAATGTTATACTACAAAAATCATTAATGTAATTTCATAAGCTTTATCATCTCTCACCCTAGTGACTCAATCCTTAACTATTATGATGTATCTTAATCAAATTAAAAACATTCCTTAGTGGATTTTAGTTGATATGAACTATATCATTTGGTTTATTTTTAATACACAAGCTCAACTGTTTAAAAAGATCTCAAATCCATTTGGATTATTTTAGGTTGGATTTTAAAAATAGCCCCATAAGGTTTTCTTTGAAATATTTCTAATCCTTTCAATTCAGTTGTGAATGAAGAGTGACCTACATCACATTTTTTCTTCCTAATAGAGGTAGTAGGAATAGAACAGCATGTTCAGTCTGAAAATAAGCAGCCTGACTTTACTGAATATATTTATAGCTGGTATATTATCTTTTCCTCTCTATGTTCACAAGATTAAGAGGTTAATGTGTTTGAAGGAGAAAAAGTAGAACTACCCTGGGAAGTAAAACTATTAAGAGCAATGGACTTTCACACCATGAAGCTGTACAAAAGACATGCATATTGAGACCGATCAAATGTGCCTTTAACTTCTGCATAGGGGGTAGAAGGGCAGCAGAGAAACAACACAGGCAGTTCAAAAAGTAGCCTGAGACCAAGGTCAGCCTATCAAGTATGCAATTGTAGCACTCATACTAGTCTCAGACAATTTCACTCTGCAGGAAGAATGAGGTCTAAGAGATGAAAGCAGTTAAGAAAAGAAGATAAGAAAAGGAGAAATAGGGAAGCATTCATTCTTACATTTTGCTAAACACCATGTTTTATAATTTTAAAATATCATATGGAAATCCACACCGGCAACCACACAGTTTAAAATATAGTTGTCTATTTCTTTCTCAGTGTTATGCCCACTTCTTTGTTAAAGAGTCCTAATTTCTGAATCTGATGTCACCAGTCTGTCATGTCTAGTAGCCCTCCATGATGTAGGCATCTGCAGTCAAACCCTTCAGTATACACAGACATTAGCTTTCAGTTTACTATCACTTTTCTCCAGCATTTTTTCTTAGGACTAATTAATAGAATTACTCAGAGGAAAAAAAACCTTTTGTTCTCCATTGTTCTCCAACCACTCTCACATATTCTGTCTTCCTTATTTAAATTTTATAGTCACTTTTAAATGAACCTTCAAATATTTGTTCCTCTCTCACTTTTTAAGAAAAATCTTTAAAATAATCCACACAAACCATGTTTTAATCTAATTATTTACCTCTTCTAAGCCTTTATTCCTATCTGCCAATGAAAGGAAGGAGGGAAAAAAATCATTGATTAGTAGATTTCAATTTTGTTATGGCCATCAGTTTCACATCACTCCTAATATTACCTAATGATTTACATGTTGTATTTTCTAGAAAACAATTTCTTTGCATATTTGTTGCTTCTCATTTGTATAATAACTATTGGATATTATCAAATGATCTAATTTTAGATATGACTTCAAAGACTGAGAAGCACCCAAAAAAGAACTTCTAGATATTCCTATCAAATGGCTACATGTTGTTTTATATACAATATGATCTTTTTAACTTTCTGCATGGATGAATTCTGGTTTTTCTTATCTATGAACTTTTCTTCCATAGTTCACTTCTCAATCCCTAGAGAATCCTTACATGATTCTATGCCTTCTATTCCATTTATCCTTCTAAAAATTTATTATCTCCTCCAAATGGCAAAAATCTTCAACAGAATTTACTCACACTCTCTGCAAACACTCCATTTCTATTCTCCCTTATGTGTTCTTTTATCAGTCTTCTGTGCTCATATCTTTATCAAAATTTTCCCTATTAGTTGATAAATCCAGTATTCATCTTGCTTGGCATGTAGAGCTCCTTTGGTGAAGAAGACTATTCTCTCTGTTCCTTCAAATGTCTGCTCCAGTTTTACCTGTTTTCATTGAATTCCCTCCATTGTGTATTCTCAGTCTCTTTGCTGGTTCTTCCTTCTATTTTGGTTCTCATTATTCAAGAGTGTCTCAGGTTTAATCTGGGGGAAATTTTCTCTCTACACTTCCCATTGATGATTTCATCTAATCTTACAGTATTAAGAATCATTATTAGAAAATTAACAAATTTACCTCTCCATCCTTCTTTGTTTCACTTATTCATGAAGATGGAGATCGCTCTTTTCCATCTCCCTTAATGACTGATTCATTAACAAGCTGCTCCCAGGAGTGAAAAAGAGATGCATTTTTCTCTTTGTGCTCTCTCACTTTGCACTTCTTAGTCATGAGAAAATTCTAAGGGATCCCTTTTTAAAGTATATCCAGAATATGTTCTCTTCTCATGATCTGAATCAACAATTCCCTAGACAGGTGCTAATTAACCTTTTTTGGATAAATATTAGTCCTCTATTGTAGTCCTATTTCTGTCCTTTCCCAGAACAGAGTCTATTGCCAAAAAAGCATCAGATTCATCCATTTATAAAGTAAATGAACTCTTACCATTCCTCTCCTGGTAAACTTTTAGTGACAACAGCTGGCACTCTTCTCTACATGAATTAAGTCCCTATTATTTTCTACTGTTATCATCCTTTTTATATTATGTATCTGCTTACTCTGCTGTGGTACTTAAGACTGGCTTCATTTTCTTTCAAATGTCTTTATTGGCTTCTTCTCACAGTGTCATGATGAATTCCTACTGCTTTGAATGTCCCTTCTCAAAATAACTAAATTACTTACTTCTTTCTCTGCTGCCAGTTTTTTGTTGTTGTTGTTTGTTTTTGTTTTTGTTTAGAAGAGTGACTGGCTTATAGTAATCCCCAATAAATATCTATTTGTAAAAAAAGCTAACTTGGATACTTCTATGGATCTTGATGTGCTAGCAAAAATTAGAGCCAGATTCCTCCAAATGCAAATAGTTTAAAAATCAAATACAATAGTGTAAAGGACCAAATTTATCTGGGGTTGTAGCTCAGTGGCGGAGCATTTGTATCACACATGTGAGGCACTGGGTTTGATCCTCAGCACCACATAAAAATAAATTGGTAAAATAAAGATATTGTGTTCATGAACAACTAATTTTTTTTAAAAAACAAACCAAATATAGCACCATGTGTTTTACTTCTATCCTCTTCTCCTTGATTAAAAATAAAGCACATTGGAGTGAAAATATATGAAGAGAAAATCAGGATAGGAAGCAAATAAACAAAAACATTCAATTTACCTGAACATTTTTTATTTATCTTTCCTTGGAAATTGAAAGGAAAATATTATTTCAAATCATTATATAACTTAGTTGAAGAAGTAATGGTTCTTTATCTGGCTTGAATTAAGTTAACTACACAAAAATCAGTTATTACCCCAGGTTTTATATTTGTTCCATAAAAATTAATAGGCTAAGAATATTAGGAAAGATTTGCATTAAATGTTGTTATCCATGCAGTTGTTTACACTATAAGCAATTGTAGAAGGGGTGCTGTTAATAGAGGTAACCAAGAATATAGGGAGTTGATATAAACTGAGAAAACTTTTTAATTAGGATTTTTATTAATAACACACAAAATTAAATTTCAATGTGCATGTGTTGATCAATGATTATTGATAAGGAATGGTAGAAAATTTTCACCATATCACTTCTGCCAATACAGATTTTCTTCAATGAATGAAAACATTCTGTGCTGTTCAAAATGATAGTCACAGGATGCCATATGGCTTTTGAATTCTTGAAAAATTGATAGTGTCACATAGAAATATAGCTTTTATTTTATTTAATTAAATATAATGTAAATATAATATTAAGTCAGCACACATATAGCTAATGGTTATCATATGGGACAACCTACACTAAAATATCTGCTTCAGAGAAAAAAAAGACTAATGAAAAAAAATCAAGATCTTTATCTTGGAGTACTTATTAACTCTAAAGTATATCATGTAAATATAGACTAAGATTTATGGCAGTAATCAAAGTATATGAGGTTGTTTTTTATGAGCGAGCACAGTTTTGATAGTCCAGATTTGCTTTGAGTCATGAATGTCCTCTAACAAATGATCACCACCCAAACTTTGTTATACAAGCCACCTGAAATCTATGAATTGCAGTAGCAGAAAGTATTAGCAATGAGTACCAAAATAAAGTGAATATATGATAATATGTATCCAACCAAGAATCATCACTTACATTTTTGTTTATTCATTGATTCGGATGACCAATTAAAATGAATGAGAATGAAATTCAATATATCACCATTAACTCTTTCTTGAAGGTGTGTAAAATCAATGTTGGTTTGGTCATAAGATTTTTTGTATTGCATGCTCAGCTGTGTGCATGTTTCTATTTCATCTGCTTGTTATTTGAAATTATTTCAAGTTCCTTGGCAAGAAACATCCTAAAACTGTGCTTCATGTGATTTCCAACTACCTATATCACTAATGAAGTCTTAAAAATTCAGCTTGATATTCACCAATTATTAATCATACAGGAGAGTTAACTGTTATTTACCAAAGAATAATCAAAGAATGTAAATTAACCCATATATGGATTGGATTTTTATTTCTTCCCCCAAATTGTTGATATTTAATACATAACATGAGTATATTAGGAGGCGATGCCTTGGGAGGTGAGTAGGGTAAGGAATGGAATGACTTTATTAAAAAAAAAAGACCCCAGGATCTCTCTTGCCTTCTTCTACCATGTGAGGCTAAAAGGAGATTATGGCTATCTGCATCCTGGAAGAGAGCCCTCACCAGACCTGGACCATGGTGGCATCCTGATCTCAGACTTCCAGTCTCAAGAACTATGAGAAATAAATGTTTGTTACTTAATCCACTCAGTCTATAGTAATTTGTTGTTGCAGCTATAACTGAGATACTACATAAGCAAGAGCTAACTGTCTGCTGCCCACAGCATATTGAAAACTTCCCCATGGGTATGGTCATTACTGCATTATAATATCATGTATATGAGTAACAAGCTGAGTGTATTTCTAAGCATGCTGGAAGAATTTTTAAAGTAAAAAAAAGGAATTCCAGGTCATTAAATTCCTGCAATAAAGAGAACTCAGGGACTGCTCAGAGACATATTCAAGGTCCAAGTGTAGGTTTCCTTTATCATTCTAAAATTTTTAGCTGTTTCTCATGAAAGAAATATTTTTTTTTTCTTTTATGTCCTTCATCAGCCTTAAATTCTGAGGAGTATATTGTACTATACTGCAAATAACCTAGCACTTAAAAAATAAGTCTAAGCAAAAAAAAAAAAAAAAAAAAAAAAAAAAAGAAAGAAATAAATAAAGAAAAAAATTGTCATTTACAGTTTGGAAAAAGAAGGTTAGCCATAAAATTCATTTGGTTTGATGCTAAGAAACTGTCCTCAGCTGCATTTGGCAGAATTAGTTAAGTGACAAGGAAATGAGTCTACTCTCTTTCAGTCCCCTTATAAACTGCTTATCTGATCTACCCCATTAGCTTTTCTTATAACTAACTGTTAACTCCTAATATCTCCTCAGCACTGTGGTACCATGGTTGCAATGGCCTGATTGATATTATTTCTAGAGACTAAGGTATTTAAAAATATATTATTCCAAATTACGTTTCTGTAAATGTCTACCTAAATTGAATACCTAAGCTGCCGTTTCAAAATTTCCATTTTAAACACAGCTGTAGCTACCATTGCTATTAAAGAAAGTACCTCTGTGCCAACACAGAGTTAGCTCTAAATTTATGCTCCCACTGGAAAGTACCCAACATTAAGTTTCAGTGGATTGTTTTCAGAAAGGTTGTGGGAGGGCTGTTATAGCAATGAATGTGGTTCTACCAGGAGCAATAGCTTAAACCTCAGGAACAAAAGAGTGCCTCAGGAGCATATGAACATCCTTGTTAGGAGTATACATTTAGGAGTAAAAGTTCTATTCTAACACATTTTTTTTGGAAAAACGCAAATCTTGTGTGGCACATATTTTTCTTTTGTTGCGACTTGATTTCATGCCTGCCAAAATCTCAGAAATTCCTAATGTGCTAAGTGAGCTAATCTGTGAGGTTTCTTCCAGCTTTAAAATTCTACAACTCTGTGGAAACTAGTACTGCAAATGTTCTCATGGTTATAGTTTGTTCCCTAAAATAAAAATGGAATAAAACAGATGAAGATTCAGGTGCCACAGGGAAAGTGAAATGACTAACTGTATCAACACGAGGTACATTGTGTCTTCACTGCTCAACTACAAGGCATATTCTATGGAGCAATTTGTTGTCTGCTTCATTTTGGGCATAGAAATCCATGTATCCAGGATGCAAAAATGTTACTTTCACCCTAGAATTTGAAAACACATTAGTTAAAAAAGCTATGGAGTCATTACTACAATTATTACATTTTTAAAGAATTTGCCAATTGACATTAACTTGATTTGCTACATATTTCCTGAAAGTTGGAGTCACTTACAACTTAAGAAAGTTATGATTGATAAAAGTTAATTATTTTGTGAGGCTACTGGGACTGTTTTTTTTTTTTTTTTGTAAACTAACAACAAACATATATACTTGGAGATAAGTTAGTAGACAGAACTATTACAGTGATCTTTATACATATTAGTCATGTAATTTTGACTTCCTACTTTCCACTTACTGAGAGAACAAATGAATTTAATAAAGAAGTAAGTTAAGAAGTTGAATGTGGATTGTAAACATGACAGGATGTTCAAGTAAATATTTAAAATGTCGATGTAATTGCTTTCATGTTTGTTTTTTATGTTTATTTTTAATTATAAAAGGAAATGCAGAAGTAAACTGTTTACAGTAGCTCTGTACACCTAAAAGCAGAAGACTTTAGCACAGATAAAATGCTGTTTTAGATGCTTAAATATCATACATATGAGACTTAGATTAAGTAGTAGATTGATGCTGGCTCCTGTTTTTCTCCATGTCATCAAGTTTCTTTTTCCCAAGTAATCACGACTGTTAGTCATTTAAATGCTACTTGAATGTCTGGATATACAAAATGATTGACCCTCTGGAAAAAGCTGATATGAAGGGTATTGGGCAACTATGAGTAGAGAGACTTTATAGAGAATACCTGCATTGTAACCTGAGGATCACTATTTTTATGTGAACATACCAAACAACCTTAGGTCAAGAATCTGCAAATTCCATCATGCAAATTTGTATTCTTGTTCAGAAATTCAAAGCCTGTAAGTACCAGTTCTTTCACAGTGAAATAAGAGAAGAACAGTTGGTTATGAAGAATGTGTTCTTTCTCTGAAATCTGGCAAAAGCAGTAGCCCATAGAGTCATAGAGGTGGCTACATGTTCCATAGGAAACTCAGGGTAAAGAGAGAAGTCACACAGATTAGCACCATCTTCCACTGCTGTAAGTACCTATATAGTCACCTTTCATGCAGGTGCTTCTATGGTGCTGCCAAAAAAACAGCAGAAGTGGTGGTGGGGAACAGAGAAATAGAGAGAATGAACTCCACATCAGCATATGTACACATTGCAATACATCATCCATACTCTCCATCAGTTAGACATAAAAGTTGTTCAGAATCATTTCCCTCATGCAATAATACTTATTATATTGGCTAGAAAAACATTTATATCAGAATAAAATCAATCTTTTCTTTTTCTTTTTGTGGTAATAGAGATTGAACCATGGACATGCTAAAACTGAATCTACCCCCATCACGTTTATATTCTGTTTTGCTACAGCATCTTGACATGTTGTGGAGACCAAACTCAAAACTTCCAATCATTCTCTGGCAGCCTCCCAAGTAAGTGGGGTTGTAGACATGCACCACTGTAACTTTTCTATTTTAAATTTTCTGATAAAAACTTTGATCAATTTGAGGAGAAATGGAATTCCTGTTGTCTTAAATTACAGAGAGAAATCAAAAGGGAAGTATTCTGGATGTCTGCTATTGTTTGGATCTGAAATGGACCCCAGAAACTTTTGTGTTGAAGGTTTGATTCCTGGCTGTTGGTAATCTGGAGAGGTGTTGGAAGTTTAGAAGACAAGTATTAGTTACAGGAAGAAGGTCACTGAGGGCATATGCCTTTGAAAGATTCATATTATCCCAAGGTTCCTACTCTTTCTTTCTCTGCTGGCTGACTGCTATGAAGTTAGTAGCTTTCTTCTATCATGCCCATCCACCATTATGTACTGCTTCACTGCAGGCCCAGAAACAACAGAGTCAAACAGACATGGACTGAAATCTCTGAAACTGTATGTTTCAGTAAGTGTTTTCAGTGCTATAACCAAAAGACCCGATAAGAATAATTAGAGGAGAAAAATTTTGTTTGGGGATTAATGGTTTCAGAGGTCTTAGTCCATAGGTGGCCAACTCCATTCCTGACGGAATAAGGTAATGACAAACAAAAGAGTGTGGCGGGAAAAGGGGCTTAGAGTGAAGAAGTGGGGGAGGGGAGAGAGAGAGAGAGAGTAAGAGAGAGAAAGAGAGAACCCTCACAATTGACAAAATATATAAACCCCAAAGAGACAGCCTCTGTGACCCCCCTCTTCCAGCCACACTCTACCTGACTATAGTTACCACCCAGCTAATTCCTATCAGGGGATTAATGCATGGAATAGGTTAAGAATCTCATAATTGAATCATTTTACCTCTAAATTTTCTTGCATTGGCTCATCATGAGATTCTGGGGAACAACTAATATCTACAACATAACATATGAACAACAATAAAGATTTTTCTCTTTTAAGTTGTTTATTTCGAGTATTTTTTTACAGTGATGGAAAAATGATTAACACAGAAAATTGATAGCCAGAGTGAAATCATTGTCATGACTATACCTGACAATGTGTTTCAGAAGCATTTGGAATTGGTCTGTATTCGAAGTTTAGAATGTTTTGAAGATACAAGCTAGAGAATCTCTAGAATTCTGTAACAGAGTTTGATGGAGCTCACACCACAAGTTCAGAATGGTGGTTAGAATGCAGAGAGAAAAAACTGTGCATGAAGTCTCACATGGATATGAGAACTCTATTTAGAATGATAATAAAAGCTATTTGTGATGTACTTTGGCAAAGAACTACTTGTCTACATATTATCCATGTCCTGAGACTTTGTGTGAGACTGAATTTAAAGGTGCAGGACTTGTTTACTTGTGGAAAAAATTTCAAGGGAGCACAGCATTCAATCTGTATCATGAGTTTTCTCAACTGTTTTTAGCCCAATATAGTAAAAATCAACAGGATAAGGAAATGTGAAAATATTTGAAAAACATAAAGTTTGGTCAGAAAAAAAGCATGTTTAAAATTGCAACCAAGCTTGTATGATTGCTGAAGACATTAGGACCAAAAAAAAAAAATAAAAATAAAATAAAAAACAAAAAATAAAAACAAAACAAAACAAAACAAAACAAAACAAAAAAACCACTTTACACTAGGACAATAGTAAAAAGGCCTTCAGGTCATCACACAAATTAGCCAGATGCCAGCCCTCATAGGTTCAAAAGTTTCAAGGCATAAAATTTTCATTTGAGAAGAGGGACTTTGCTCACCCTCTCCCACATTGCCATCACAGAAGGTGTTTCCTCAGGATTCATTTCATCTTGCTCACCTGTCCAGAAACTCAGAGGTTACTCTAGCAATGGTCAAAGGGCACTCAGCTGCTGCTGTGTTTGCATCAGAATTTGACCATGTCCGTGTTGTGCTGCTATGACATCATACAAAATTCAACAATTGTGTGATCACAGAGATACTTACTCACACTGCCTGCCATATGCTCACACTTAAAAAAAGGTCTCAGAGGCCAAAGTATTTGGCAAGGTCAGAGTCCCTTTCTAAATTCCATGAGAGGAAAATAGGTAAAGCTATGAGAGTACAGCTGAAGCTGAAATGAGTCCAAAGGAAGTTATTGTTATGAGAAATATGTAATGTCCACTGAGAGAAGTTGCAGGCAGCAAGCGGACCTTTCCCAAAAGAGGGGCCATGCAAGCTACAACTGACAAAGCTCTAGAGACAAGGTTGCCCAAGACCTTTTAGTCCCACATCCTGCCACCATATACTTTAAAGACTAGCCATGGAACTATAAGACTTAATGTTCATCATGCTGGGTTTTGATGTCACTTTACTCTGATCTTTCCTTGCTGATTTCCTATTTCTTCTTTTTGGAATAGGAGTGTTTAACCTGTCTCATCCTTCTATGTTGGAATTATTTATTTATTTTTTTAAACAGGGGCTCACAGTTAAGATTTGCCTTAAGTCTCAGTGGAGACTTTGAACTTGGACTTGTTTTTAATTTTTTTTTAATTTAAATTACATATTTATAACAGCAGAATGCATTTTGATTCATTGTACACAATCACAGCACAACTTTTCATATCTCTGTACATGACGTAGTGTTGCACCATATATGGAGTCATACTTGTGCCTAGGGTAATAATGTCCCTCACAGGTCATGAACTTGGACTTTTGAACAATGCTGGAACAAGATTTTGGCAATTCATGGAGAAGAATCATATTAAAATTTTAGTTTCCAGCTGGTGGTCTGTTGGAAGGTTAGAAACATTAGGAGGTAAGACCTCATTGAAGGAAGTTGGTCAGTTACATGTCCTTGAAAGTCCCAATTTTTTTCTGAACAATTCCTTTCTCATTCTACTGCCTAGCTGCCATTAGAAGAAAAGCTGTTTCCCACCACATACTTCCACTATGATGTTTTGACTCATCTCAGACCCAGAAATTATGGTGCCAGCTGATCACAGACTGAAAACTCTGAACTCATGAGCTGAAATAGATCTTTCTTTTAAGTTGTGTTTTATTACACTGATGGAAATCAGACTGGCAAAAATGTCCATCCTGGACACAAAATTCTAAAATTGAAAAGCAAAACACAAATATTTCTAGAAAGTGAATGTTCCACATACAATGTAAGGGCCCTATATAAATGATGATCTGGAGTCTGACTGCTTGCCATATGCTCTATCCACTAACACAAAAGCAAATTCTGCCAGTCTACAAACAGTGACAAGATAACAAGAGCATGCTGAAAGCCCACACATTCAGGAGAAGGGGCTTCTGAATTTTAAGAAAATTTTTACTGATTATGTGAGTGAATCATTCTGCTTTGCCTTTTATATGTTAACAGAAAACACTCAAAATATTATTAATTTCACAAAAGGAAAAACTCAAAATGACCAACAGATTGACTTAGCTGGAGAAAGCATAATTTCAAAGAGTAGAGGAAAATGGAAATTCCCCATTATTATATTAAAGGAAAGCTGATACAATATTGATCTCATTAAATAGATGCTATTATTGCCATGAATCCACAAAAGCAGTAGAGATCTCTAGAAATTGTGTGTGTAATTGTGAATTTGTTGAAATAACTAATAATGAAATTGGGATGAGTTGGTAGACCAATTGATGATGTGGAAAACAAAGTAAAAGTTTTTTTATTATGAGATAGAGCAGACAGAAAAGTGTATGTAACTACAAGAGAAAATAAATCCAGCATATTTTATATTCATCAAATTAGAATTATAGAAAGAAGAATCAGAGAAATGCAAAACATGAATTAATAACTAATTAAGACTCAATCAACAGATTTTGTAAAAAATCAAGGGCTTTAAAGTAATGGGCCAGTATATAACATGAGGATAAAAGTGGTAAGAGAAATAGGTAATGGAGAAAAAAAATAAAGACTACATTGGCTTAGACTACTACTGAACTGCATCACAATATTATAGTGAATTGATAGGTGAGTAAAAAGGGGATTGAGCAATTAATTTGTATCCCTTTTAACACTTGAATGACATCAAAGTAAAGAAATTTTTAGGGACATGGGATCATATATTATTGCTTCCTTAACTATTGTTTTAAATAAAAATTAAATAAATATTTGAGGATGATATCAATTTGACAGAGATACCATAAAAAAAGTACCACAAGCTGGATGGCTTAAGAATTTTTTGTTTGTTTGTTTTATAGTACTATTGGACAAAAACCTACTTCAAGTTGCTGGCTAGGTCTACAGATTCTATGGAAGTATCTCTCCCAGTCTGTTTCCTACATCCTTGATTTTTTCCAGTACAACTGTAATCTTCACATAGCATCTCTCTGTGATCAAACATATCAAAGTGGATTCAGGGTCCACCTGATTTCAGTGTGACCTCATCTTAACTCATTTCAACAACCCTAATGCAAAATAACATTATATTCTGAGATCATGATGATTAGCACTTCAACATTTTAATTTGGGAGGACACTTTTCAGGGCACTGAAAGCGCATATTCCAAGAAAGTTAAAAGTTAAAAAAAATTAAATTCAAGAAAGAGAAATTAACAAAACAAACAGCAGCAGCAACAACAACAACAACAACAAAAATTCTTAAACAAAACATTGGGCTCTCTCATTTAAGGAAAATCTCACCGGGGAAAGAACTGGAGATGGGCATGCTTTCAGTTTGGGAATCCACATTTTCAGGCTAATTCTGAACTACTTATAGGTGGGACAGACATGACAAAGCAACAATGGTTTAAAGAACTAAACTAAGATCCCAACCACTCACATCTATGTCATTCACACTTGGTCTGTATGTGAAACAAGTGCAAACCACTTAGTAAAAGCTAAGAAAATGCAACTCAGTTTTAACTACTGTCTGTATTTGGAGAGCAAATATGTGTACCTAGACCTAACTAGCATAGTTGTTTACAGAAATAAAAATTGCAACATTCTCCTAAAGGAAAAAGAAAGAAAGAAAGAAAGAAAGAAAGAAAGAAAGAAAGAAAGAAAGAAGGAAGGAAGGAAGGAAGGAAAGAAAGAAAGAAAGAAAGAAAGAAAGAAAGAAAGAAAGAAAGAGAAAGTAAGTAAGAAAGAAAAGGTCCCCTTACAAAAAAAGAAAGTAAAAATGCTCATGATTTGTAAATGGCAAACTTCTCAAGAATGGTATCAAATCTACTCTCCATTAGTTACATAAGAATCCTCCTGAAATATATGAAAAACATAAAAAATCTCAACAGAGAAACACAAAGTTAAAATTGGGGTACTGAAAAGTAAAATACCTTACATGGAACTGAATGACTGATATCAATTGCAAATTGGTTGTAAATAATATGAATTGTTGATAATAAAGGATCATAAAATATTTCCATTTTAACCAGTTCTATTAACATTGTATTGGAAGCCTTAGTCATAACAAAAAGTTATAAATAAATGAAATAAAATTGTAAAGAAAATAATGTTTTCCCATTTTCAGATGATGGGATCATTTACATAAAAATGTGAACCCATCTATGTATCAGTTTTAAAACCAATGTATAAGTTTAGTAATGCAAAATGTTCAAGAATAATATAAAAGATAAATTGTACTTTATATATAAAGAAAATTATTTGATCTTTGTTTAAATCACTGGCATGATCAATTCAAATAATTGTGGTGCCAAAATAAGAAAACAGAAAACAAATCAAACACATAATCAAATTGACATGAAGTATCAGAAAATAAGAATAATTAAAGATAGTTAACTCTTATACATTGAACATTAAAAAAATCATTTATAAAATTTAAAGAAGATTTAATGTGTAGAAAAATATGTCATATTTAGATACAGCAGTAAAACATGAAGAAATTCTAAGCTACATTAGTCATCAGAGAAATAAAAACCATAAGAAGCTCTTTACTACACTAAACATTAGCTGAAGTTGAAAACTCTGGCCATGTCAGGTATAGCTAAGGAGATGGAAAAATTAGAATTATCATTTACTGTAAAATATAACAATCAACTTGGAAAGCATTTTGAATGCTTTTTGCAATGAGAAACCTATCATTAACTCCATTCATTTTACTACGAGATATTTACCTAAGAGAAATGACAACATGGGCAAAATAATCACAATGACAAAGTTCAAATCAATGGTTGTCTAGGGAAGGGGGGTTAAAGAAATAGTTGTTAAAAGGCATGAGAAATCACTTTTGTTATGGAAATGTCTTTATCTTCTTTGGCTCCTATTGTACATATATATTAACTGGGGACAAAATACATTCTGTGCTTTTATAAAATTGGTTCTACTGTCATGCATAACTAATAAGAAACATTTTTTTTTAAAAAATGATCAAGTTAAACTATACAGAAAAAGCATGTGTAGTTTATTTTACTTCAGTTATATCCCAATAAATATTATTATATCTCAAAAATAGTATCTTAACTCTACAGTATAAGAAATAAAAGAAATATAGAACCTAGCAATTCAACATGAATAAAATATTGAGTGGAGAAAGAGAGAAGAACTTAAAGTCCAATTTTGTAATATGTAAGCTGCAAAAAATTGTAACTGAAGCAGGTAAAATTGCAATTATTTGATAATAAAAGTACTGATTGCAACAATGATGGTGGCCTTAATATGTACCAAACATGATTTTAAAACTTTATAGACATAATTTGGATAAATCCAATCAGTGCATCACTTCTGAAAGAAAGGAGAGATCATCACTATGGGAACAGGTGGAACACAGAGTTCCCTTTGTTTTCAACAACCCACTCACTCCACAGTATTGCTTTCAAAGTTGTTAATGTAGTCTCAGTCCCTATACTCTATACCTAGTAATAAGTTATATTTTGCACAAAATAGTTACAATATATTATTTGCAGAAATTAAGAAAAGGGATTCAGAGAACATGTTGATCCACTTATTTAATCCTATAGATCTACAATTAATATTCTATTTTATGGAGAGAAGACTGAATCACAGAGGGATGATAAAATATTGATGATTAATCAAGACAGTTTACAGGAAGGGTTGGACTCAGTTAATCTCAAAAACACCGAATTTTAATGATTTTTTTCTGAAAAAAAATTAAGAGGAAAATTACACATAGAGAATCTTTTAAAAATTTTTATAGTATCTACCTTATTAAACATTTAAGTAAAATATTTTTGGTCTATTATGAGCAAATGAGAGTGAATTCATTTTGTACCCTACAAAACCAATTGTAGAAAATCATGAAATTATTATATATATATAATGTAAAACCATATTATTCTAAGTTCAAAAAATTAGATGTTTGTGTACCTATGTAAATATTTTATACATTTTTTTTACCTGAAAAACTCTTTTACTTTGTCAGATTAAAATTATGATTATTTTAAAATGAAGTTTAAGAATTATAAGGTTAAAACAATGTATAATTTAGAAATCAGTCTCTGTAGAACAGCAGAAATTTATTTGAAATACAATTTTAAAAACTTACCCAACTAGGAAGTGTAAATAATACTGAACAAAAATATGTTCCATTAAATATAGATATTTTATGGTTATAAATGCAATGACATTAATAATTCTCTAGCTCTACATCTAATGGCCATGTTTGTCATTAACAATAAAAGTAACTAGATTTGGTTTTAATAACCTGCATATGATAAAATATGATTAACTGCTTTCGATTTTATAATATTTCTAACTATAATACCAGATAGAATGGAACCAAATAAGTGGTATTTCATTGATTACATCGTTTTAAAACTTTTCCTAATTTTTTTCATGTTCAGCATTAATCTATAAATATATTATTTTACAACTAAAACAAAATGAGCAAAACACATTCTCCAAATTTGTAATGTATTCCTACGTGTCACAGGCATAGAATCATTCATGCAACAGCTATTATTAGTGACAGAGATACTTTGCTCAGCAAGTTTTTTGAAATTGTTGAAATTCAGTTTACATAAATTTTCTGTTTATCAATCTACCTATCTGATAGGCTTTACAAATAAAACAAGGAGAAAAATAAATGTGAGCATAGGAAATACAGTGATTTCTTTGCAAAACCTACCAGAACATAGGTTAAATTTTTAATAGTGTTGGTTGTGTGGGTGTGTGGATGTGTGTGTGTGTGCGTGTGTGTGCACATGATTATGAACTTTTTTACTATTTTGGTATAGTCTCTACTTGTGAGAAAATTCTGATGAGATAAATTAATTTAAAATTATTACCAGCTCTCTGAACTTATGTGTTCTGATATATGCTTATTAGAATGACATGAAGCTATATGCCTTCAGTCTTCACTTCATTAGAGCAGGAACTGGTTTTCATATCTCATATTTATAACTATGTATTTAGTATTTCAGATCTATTCACATAAATGGATACTATGGAAGGTTAGAAAATGACCTAAACTGAGTGATATTTAAAACTCTAAAAAAGTAAATGAAATTTAAAGAATACATTTTGTTTGAAATCATGTTATATTTAAGGATCTTGCAAGTATATATTTGTTCTGATATATTCGAATTTATGACTTAAAAATCTGGAATCCACAAAATAAAGTAAAAATTACATGAAAGCAAAACCTTGACATATTTCCTCACTGATTTAATTTTTGGAATTAAATATAGCTTTCACATTTTTCTAAATGTGTAATTTAAAAGAAAACAATCTGAACATGTGTCTTATTTTTGTATAATTGTTTCCATGACTAAAATTTTATTGACAGTTGAAGGTTATGTACTTTAGATGGGGAAAAAAATTTGATGAAATGAAAAAAAAAATTACAAATCCATAATGATTACATATAAGTATTATATGATGTAATAAAGTTAAACTGGGACTCCAAAAGTGTTATACTTTTAGTTTTTTAAAATTTTATATATATATATATATTAATATAATTTTATATATATTAAAATTTTATATATATATATAATATTTAAACATATAAAAACATATAAAATTTATTCTATTTTCTATATAAAATAATATAATAGGGTAATTTACTGCATAAAATTATATATTATATGTTATATGTAAATGTATATATATATATATATATATATATTAAATGATGCTGGGAATTAAATCTTCAGTCCTTTGCATAAGGTAAGGTTCTAATGCTGAGTTACACCCCCACAACCCCAGTCTTAGCTTTTATTTTTTTTAACCTCTTTGTACTTTGATTTAATTTTTTTGAAATCTAGATAACACTGTCATTTTTGTGCCTTAAATAATTTCTGAGAATCAGTGAGATTATGTATGTTATGTGCATCAGGAATTAATGTCTTAAGTGTGAAATATTACATAGATCCTAGACATTTAGTAGAATTATATATATATATATATATATATATATATATAAAATATATATATATATATATATATATATATATATATATATATACACTATGTCATATAGAATATATGTTTATATTATATAGCTTCACTTTTCCAATGTGCTTACAAGTAAAATATTTCTTATCATAATATAAAGAAAATCATAAAACTAATTATGAATGAGCACAATATCGATAATTTCTTATTTATTTTGTACAAGATAATTTGTTTCTACTTTGCATAAGTTCTTTCCACTGTCATGTAAACTGGTGAGTGTAAAAATAGTTAGCCATTAGAATTGATTTGTTAATCACAGATAAATTAATTTACTTTTTCTAGTGAAAGTATTTTCAATTTTAACAGATAAAATTAGGACAATACCTATTTCTATTTTAGTTTAATGTCTATATTTACATATGCCCATATGGTATTTTAAAGAATCCATTAGAGAGAATTTGGAATATAAATGAGAATAGGTCAAATATAAATTTGCAGTTTAGGAATAATAATCAAATCTATGATAGTTGGGAAGATAAAACCATGTATGTAAAACAACAGGAAGTTCTCAACCACTGTAATGTGAGAGGCAACAGTTAAAAATTAAATGAAATTAAAACTATTGAATCATTGGTGTTTAAAAACAAGAATTCAATCTGATTAATGCATTTCTTTGCAGAATATAAATAAATATGTACTAAATATGTACTAAAACAAGAATATATGCTGAAATAGTATATGAATGACTGGATTGATAAGGACCCTTTCATTTCTCATATACTTTTAGCCTGTATTTGAACTTGGATTTGTAGCTTGAATTAGCAGTGGTTATGCTAGAGAACCTCTGCCTTACTGAGCTAGTTCTCTCTCGTATCTCTGGCTATAGTTTTACAAAACCAGAGTTTTTATTTCTTGCTTTCTGAGAAATAATTGTCATTATAATTTGCTTTCCTCTTAAATAGATCTACATTCTTATTGTCTTTTACACTATTTTTTTTCATGTTGTATATTATCGCTTCATTTGACTTACTACCTTCCTTTCATCTTCCTGAAGTAGGATGTTTTGTTTTTTTCTTTTCTTTCTTAGAATTTTTATACAGATATTTAATACCTTCTTTAAATTTCACATAAATGTTAAAAGTATATATCTCTAACAGGAACTTTAATATTTAAAGTTTTAATTCATGACAAACATCTCTGTTTTTGTGTCCTCTTCATTATTTTTGACCATAAGGTAAGAAATCAAATTTATTATTGTCCAGCTTCTGATTTTTTTTTTACATTTCCATTTATTGCAGTATGGTAATCTACTTAACATTACTTTGTATTATGAAACTTTTCAACTTTATAACTGATAAGTGAATTTTTTTTTTCCTGTAGAAACAGAAAACATCAATTTGACATTTTTACATACATGCTGAATTAGTCAGCTTTGGTTATACTGTCATGAGACAATAAACAAAATTCTTAGAGTTTACTGTAGTGTTTCCATTCCAACTTGAGGACAATTTTCAGGTGAATTTCTTTCACTTCTGGAACACAGTTAGATAAGCAATTTATAGAGTATTTTTCTCTTAGAAGAGAGGAGTGCAAGAATTTTACTCAAACATTCAGGCACATTTAAATCTACTCTTCAACTATAGGTTGCTTAATTCACATCTGCCAATATGATATTAGCAAAAGCATGTCACCTGTCAAGTCTAACAGCAGTGTGGAAGAAATGAAAAAGGGCAAAAAACATATTTACTGAACAATAACACAAATAGTCCCAGGTAGTCAGGAATGAGGAATTGTCTTTATGAGAAAAGTATTTGGAACATGGGAGATAATTCAGCTCATTTTTGCCAAATGAACTAAAGACAGATGTTTTACTGACAGTCATGTATTTAAGATTAGGCCTACTCTTCCCCTTACCTTATACTTTATTATCTTATTTTTAAAACTCTATTTCCAATTATAAGTGTATTTTATTTATGATTTCACTTTTGGTTACAGTTACTCTTCTTTATAACAAGCCCTTTATAGAGCACTCTCATTTCTATAACTTCCCCCAAATATATTATCAACATTGGAATAAATATTGGCAATTTTTAAATAATTTTCACTGACTAACATGCAGTATTATAATGAACAAGTTTTGATTCTTGTATATCACTTTGTATTTGAGCACCATTCTTGATCTAGGTCCAGGTAAGTAAATATAGCTATAAAATTATCAAAACCAATTTCATCACGAAATATTGATATTTTCAGAAGAAATGTTCTTTTTACCTTGTGAAACTCTAATTGTGGCATCTCTGTCATGAATCAGTCTCTCTGATTATTTTAGATTTATTTGGTTAGTTAATTTTTCTTTTGTTATTAGAGAAAATTGGAAAATGCCATTTATTCACATACCCAATTATAGCATAAGTAATGGTATTAAATATTTTGGGAAAGTGTGCTACTATGATGTGAAAAGTAGAATGAATCAAGAATTAATCAATAATTCTCCAAAATATACACTTGTTTTCTTGTCTAAATTATGCTCCTGTTCAGATAGCTTTTATTATTGAAAATAATATATGAAATGTAACATGAAAGCGACCTGAAATATCATTTAGCCCAGGGGTCAGTAACTATTCTGTAAAATGTCACATAGTTAACATTCCAGACATTGTGAACCATATCACCTGTGCCACAAATTCTCAACTTCACTGTTGTGATGTGCATTTTCATAAACAATATGTTAATGAATGTGTGCTTCAATTCCACTATTTTTCACAAAAACAGGAAGTAAGCTGGATTCTGTCCATGTGCTGTAGTTTGTTGAGCCGCGATCAGATAAAGTAACTGAGACTCAAAGGTATGAAAATATGATGCTATAATTATTCATGAAACTTCTATTATTTGTTGAAGATTATATATCCAAATTAAACCAAATATGAGTTTGAAATCCAGCATTCCACAGTCCTAATGGAAAATTCAATTATCTTTTACTAAACTACTCTATCACATGGGATGGAAATTCATAGCTTGATTTATTAAGCATAAATATGATTTGATATCCTGACACATGGCATTTGTGTTATTTCACTAGAGCAGGTGAGATATTGTTTAAAAATATATGCATACAGTGTGACTAAGTTTGCTATTCATTGCTTTAACTTGACTGATATGGTGAAGTTTTAAACCAGGTGTAGTGGAGCATGTCAGCATTCATGGCTCTTCTAGAGGCTCAGGATTGAGCCAGAAGTTGGAGGCAAGTCAAGCTAACATAGAGAGGGATATCTTTGGAAAAGAAAAATAAAAAGTGAAGTCCTAAAATTCAAGATAATTTACTTCTTATATATATTTTATTACTTAGATAAATACATAGTTTTCAAATGATTTCACAGAATTCAAAAGAGTTTTAAGGATGTGCTAGTGTTTCAAAATATTTGGTTATTTATTAAATGAATAATTTATCAAAAGTGCATACTTTGACAACTAGTTATCTTTTGTATCCCATATAATTTATTAATTTGTGTATTTATAACTTAATTAAATCAAACAATATTTCCAAGTGATTTCACATATTCATACTTCTAAATCATATTGGTGTTGAGACTATACACAGTAAATTATGCATTGCTAATAAAAATAGTAGAGAAAAAACTATTATGGAATTTATAGCTTTTATATATTTTACCAACTATATTACCTATTCAAACATTAAAAATAATTAAATCTTAAAAATCAAATGATTACTAGACATGGCACATACCTGCAATTCCAGAATGCTAGAGGCTAAAATGGGGGCATTGAAAGTTCAAGGCCAGTCTGGGCAACACAGGGAAACTTTGTCTCAAAATAAAATACAGAAGCCTAGAGATACAGGTCAGTAGCAGAATACTTTTGTGTCTGTGTTAAGGTCTGGGATCAGTCTGTAGTACTAAAAAAGAAAGAAAAACTATCAAAAACTAGAACAAGCCCACACAAATGGAAATGTATTTTATTTTTCTATTTGTTTTCTGGCAGTTTTTTTTAAGTGGAATTTAGTTGGGAAGAGGTGTTTTCAAGTTTCCTAATGAGAGCTTTGTAGCCATCTGTATTTCAATTTTTCCTACTATGAGATGAAAACACATACAGAATCTGGATCTAGATTTCAAGATGATAAGATCAATTCTTGGCAGCAGTTACTTCTCCAATGTACAGACACATTTTTTGAGAGTAGGAAAAGCCACAGTCATGGTGCATAAGATATAATTGGAATCCTGTGGATTGATTGTTTTCCCCCTCTAGACTAAGGTCAGTATAATTAGTTATCATTGCAAACAAAATAATTAATGCTTTATTACATTATTCAGCATCTTTAACTAGCAAAATATAAATATAAATAAAATAAAATCAGTGCAAGTATTTAAGGAAGTTTTCCTTATCAAATTTGCAAAAGTTTATAAGCTTTATTTTTTCTTATTTTATAGGAACAATGCATGAATACACTCAATATGTTAGATAATTTTAAAATTATATTTGTTTTGTAGACTATTATATTAGTATTTTGAACTTATCAGATAAAAGACTAAAATTTTATAATGGAAGAAGCTGAGGTAAACTTTTTTGTGTGAGATGATGCCATTGACTTAAAGTGAGTAAAACGTGACATATGAGTGACAAATGGAGTATATATCAGCCTACTGTGAAATTTAAATCATCATAATCCTTTGAAAAGTAGCACCAATAAATAGATAGTATTCTATCTATTTACTTGGTGCAGTACAGAACAAGTTTCATATGGCATTACTTTAATAAAAGGCTGATGCATATCAGTTAATGTCAAATAAATTAGAAAAGATCATTAATTATTACGTGCCATTCTTTTTGTAGTAGTTAAGATATCCAATGTAAGTAATAAGGATTTCCATGATGAAATAACCAAAGATTAGGATGATCAGATTTTTGCAAGGAAAAAAATAGGGTTAATTTCTCACACTAGGTATAGACAGTCATTTTAATCCTTAATATAAAAAAATAAAACAAGTAACATTTAGAAGTAGCATATAATGTCTTAATGACCTTGAGATAGGTAAAATCCCTTATACAAAACATAAAAGTAAAATCAATATGAGTACATTGAAATTAAGAATGTACATTCATTAAAAGGCAACTAGAGATGGTAAATAAACAACCCACATGGAAAAACTATTTGTAAAAATTTTTCAGATAAAGCAGTTGTAGCTTTAATAAAAAGTAATGCTTCTGGGCACAGTGGCATATGCCTCTAATTTCATTGGCTAGGGAGGCTGCAGCTGGAGGGTTACAAATTAAAAGTCAGCCTCAGAAACTTATAGAGACCCTATCTGAAAATAAAAAGTACGGAGGATGTGGTTAAGTGCTAGAGCATCATGAATGCTGGTAAGTAATGTTTTAAAAACTCACCCAAGACCAAAACAAAAGAAGAAAATGAGTAAAAATCATTGAATAACTTCCTCAGAATCTTTCTAGTATACACAAAAGAGAGACTCAAAATGGCAATATAAGGCAAGATGAGAACCCATATTGTCAAAAATTAAATATCACAAAGATGTATGTTAGGAAATATTGGTAACTGTATTGAGCAAGACAAACACTCATAAATTATTTACATCAGTATACATTGGTCTGCAGTTTGGTGTTAGGTACTAAGACATGAAAGTTTCTAAGTAGCACTTCCCCTCTGGATATATGAAAATTCTTTCACAGGTAGATATGTAAACAAATTATCAAAACAGCTTTATTTGTAGTAGCTGGAAATACAAATTATAGTAATTCAGATAATTACACTATACTCACATAAGCATACACTGTGTCAATTGTAAATTAATGATTTAAAACACAGAAAAATACAGGTAAAATTATAATAAGAATATCAAACAAAAGAGTCAGACAGAGAACATATTCAAACTTATTTTATATAAAATTTAAAAGCCTTCAGAAGTAAATTATAATTTTAGTTGCAATCATATGAATGGAAATACTATAATGAACAGCAAGGAGCTGATTAGTAGAAAAGACAGGATAGTTATATGTTTGTAGGGTATACACAGGAGTGTAACAGAGGAAAATCTCAGTAGCAAAACTATCCTATTTCTTGACTTATGTTATTTACATATTATTTATATTTGTTTTCCTTTACTTTCTGTTTTCAAAAATTTTTCATTAAGATATTTGTTATACCCCATTTGAATCAAATGTATGATATGTCAAGATCATTGTATTGTAATGAGCAACTAATAAAAAAAAGATATTTGTTATAAAATAAATAAATGGTCTACTTTTGATTAAATAGCATCTTTAAAAAAATATATGTTTTGGTGATAGAGTATAACAATACTCCCATTTATTATGTAACTTTTAGATATTTCCTATGTACTGTAAATGTAATTTGTGTATCTCACATATGTTAATAAATGAGATATATGTGTGGGCTTGTTCTAGTTTTTGATATTAGATGTCCCCAAAAGCTCATGTATAAGACAATGTAAGAAAATTTAGAGGTGAAATGATTAGATAAGAGTTTTAACTAACCAGAGAATTAATCCTCTGATAGCTTTCATAGGAAATAATTTGGTGGTAACTATAGACAGGGTTTCACTGGAGTAGGTGGGATATTGAGGTACACATTTTGTCAGTGGTGAGAAGAGTTGTCTCTCTCTATTTTTCTTGGTGCCATGTCCTGAACTGTTTTCCTCTGCCACACTCTTCCACCATTATGTTCTGCCTCTTGTGCTGAGAGCAATGGAAGCAGCTGTCTATTGAGTGAGACCTCTGAAATGAAGAGTGCCAAATAAACTTTCCTCCCCTTAAATTGTTCTTGTCATATCTTTTGACAAAGCAGTGAAACAGGTGACTGAAGTAATAAAACAAAATATTTATAAAAGTGATCATATCTGTAGAAGTTATAATCAAAAATTTTATTGAATGCCTTTCTTAGGCTAAACACAATTTTAACTGTTAAGAAAATTCCTACCCACATGGAGACATCATTTGGATAATGGGGACAAAAGATAAAATATGAATAACTAAAAAGTTTTAGAGAATAATAAAATGTGGGGGAAAATATGATAGGAAATGGAGTAGGCATTCTGGGCTTGTTTTATGCAACATTACAGTATCTAGGGAAAGCTAACTGAGCAGGTAAAATCTGGATCAAGAAGAAGAAAATTTGGATCAAGCTTAAGAAGAAAAAAAAAGAAATACTTTTATCTGGAGGAAGAGAAATCTGAGGCTACAGTTTTGCTTTAAAAGTTTGAGAAAAAATATTGAGGGCAGTAGACTAGACTGTGGCTAGAGGGAGAAAATAGATGTGGTTGGAGAGATCACAAGGAGTGGGAAATACCACAGACACTGTTACCAGACTTTGGCTTTTACTTCCAGGGATTTGGGAAGTCTTTCACAATACTTAGATAGACACGTGGTGTAATATTTTAACAAGACAATTTTGGCAATTTTGAAGAGAATAGATTTTACAAACACAGAATGGAATTAAAAAGAACAGTTAAATGCCACTGAAATAACTCATGCAGGAAATACCACTACTTTTCAGCAGAGCAGGTAGGTGGTCAGGAGGGAAGCAATCAAAGTATTTGGAGGTGAATCTGGAGCTTGGTTAAAATGTTTTGTAATGTCCAGCATAGCAGAACAAACATGTAATCCCAGCAACATGGGTGACCACAGCAGGGGGGTTTCAAATTCAATATCAGCTTGGGCTGATATTGAATCTGACCCTGATTCAAAAAATTAAAGAAAAAAAAAGTGAAGTCTGAGGATTGTAGCTCAGTGGTAGAGCACCCCTGGGTTCAGTCTCAGTACCACCAGAAAACAATAACAAAAGCCTCTGGAGGTGAGAGCCTGAATTATTTATTTAGAATACTTAGCCAAGAAAGGGAAAGTGAGCATCAAATGAATGAATGTGGGAAAAAAAAACAGAAGTTTAAATATTACCATTGGTAATTAATAAATCATGGATATTATCATGATTTATTAATTACCAATTATCATGACTATCAAAAGAGTTGGAGTGTGGAGCATGATCCAAGGAAAACACTAAACATAGGGTCAGGAGCAATTAAAGAAAAAGAAGTATTTAAAAGATCTGTTAGGTCAATTTGTTTATGTATTGCTGGTTGAATAAATAGGATAAAAAATAAGCATACCTTGAAGAGTGTGAATGTGTGAATTATAGGTGACCTGGATGGGGAAAGGATTCTTTGAGAAAAGGATGAAAATAAAATTAGTATAGGTTGAAGAGAAGGGTAAAAGACTAACTCGAGATAGTGGTACAGCTAGTCCTTTCATTATGCACAGCAGTAAAGAAGAGAGGCAAAAATGGAGCAAAAAGAGTAAAGAAGCATTGAGAAATTCGTTTGCCTTTGCTTTCTTTCTTTCTTTCTTTTTTTGTTTGTTTGTTTTTGTTTAGATGGGAAACATATGCAGATGGAAAAGTTCAATCAGGGAGAGGATATCAATGAAGAAGTCCAACAACTATTTCTAAGTGGCAAGAGATTAGTTTAAGCACACACTTCGGTATGTATCTGCACTGTTTTTTTTTTTTTTTTTGCACATAATACTTTAATACTTCAGTAAAATCATTTTCATTGCATTACATTAAAATACGTTTGGGGAGACAACCCAGCAATTGCACGATCCATTAGAAGCTTTTAACATCTAAGCAATATAGCTTTGACTAAGGTCTGAAAACTCTTGAGATGTCTATTGAAGCTTTAAAGTTTCAAAATGTTACTTTTTAAAAAGGCACCTTGAGGTTCTCTTAATTTTGATGATATAACTATTTTATGACCAGAATCCTTCTGGCAAGTGACTTTCACATAGATGAAAGATACTTTACATGCCTTTAGACAACCCATTTGGCAGCTCTCACTTGTACCTGAATAGTAGGGACAATTGTCTTGCACTCTGGGCTGGGGCCATAGGCAGAGCAGCCAAGGCCCTCCCACACTTGCTGACCTAATTGGATGGTTTGTTAAGCAGCAGGAGATGCACCAGGGCTTCCCTGTCTTGCATGCCAATGTAGTTCACAGCCCTAACAGGCAGAGTGTGCAATTTAATCACAAGATTTTAAATCAAGATTTGGTGTTCTTAGATCAAAAGTTACCAAAGAAAGTCACTGTTCTTGGAACTTTAAAAACACAAAGGTTGCAATTATTAAAAACAAACTAGTTAAAAGGCAAAATGCATCTTTTCAATACTGATTAGACAAGTGTCAACAGGTATTCAAAAATTTAAGCATTACTCCTGGTGACAGCCATCACAAAATCAACCACACTGGCTTCAGCTATATCACATGGGTCCCATATTGGAGGTTCTGTCCATCTCAGCTGGGTTTTCATGCATCAATTCTAGCACCTGCTGTCTGAAAGACCACCACTCAGCACCAAAAGAATTCCTCAGCCTCTCCACAGGAGTAGCAGATAACACTGGAGCAGTGGGCTTGACTACTTAGTTGGAGGGTTTTTTTTTTTTTTTTAAAGCATTTAACATTTAAAAACTGGGAAACAAGTCCAGAAAATGTTAAAAATTTCTCCTATCTTAAGGCACAAAGAATAAAGTTGCAGGTAGCTGATAAAAACCTGACATAAGTACAATTTAAAATAACTCAGAAGTATAAAATTTGTGAATTATTTTTCCTCAAGGGCTCTAGCTAATGCTGAAAACATCTTCTAGTTTCACTTGGTAACTGGACTTGGAAAAGACAAATCCTGGAATTTTCTGATGCTTAAAAGGAAATTATAGTCACCTTCATTGTCAAAAAAGTAATTACAAAGGGCATGTTGCTTGAAATTCTATAGTCACCTGAAAATTGAAATAACTTAAGGCAAGATCTCTTAAAATGTTTAGGTAGCTTCAAACTCAAACAGGAGGGCCCAAGAGACAATGTGCAGACGCACAATTACCAAACAAGAGAAGAGCAGGATGGGAGAGGAGGGCAGGCAGAGGAAAGGCTGTTGCCCTTAGCAGCCTCGACTTTCTCCTCAGCTGTTGGTTCGGGAGAGACACTGCCTTGAAGCCCAGAAAGGCTGTGTGATGGCTGGTGAGGCAGAGGTCTCTGCCTATTAATAGTTGCCACTGCTAGAAGGCTACAGGCATTGGCAAGCAAATGAGGTCTCAGATTTTCCTTGTCCCAGGGCAGGAATGCCTCCAGGGACCATAATGCAGGTCACACTGCACATTTTGTTTACAATGGGCACAAACACACAACAGGACTTTAAGCTTATTAAATTCAGAATATTCCTGAGAAGGTATCAGCTATGGGCCCAAGGTCCCAACATCACAATAACAAATATCAGCTAGTTCAGGGACACATTCCAGACACATGCAAAAGGCCTTCCTAGCAGCAGGTGGGTCTTTCCCCAAAACCTTACCTGGGTCCTCTCCAGAGAGGCACACACTCCCATGCACCTACCCTCCCAGGACCCTCCCCCAACACACTCCACAACCGAGTTGGCCTGCTGGCTACGTGAGGCTACTCATTAGACAAGGTGACACGGAAATTTCATGTAGAAGGCAGGAAGGGCCACTGTCAAGAGACCTTGAAAAGGAAATGAGTTCAGAACTTGGGGGTGTGGAAGGGTAGGTGAACCCACCAAGAAGTGGCCACCCAGTCAGGAAAGACCTGCAGACCAGCACCTCAGAGCTCCAGGTACCCTGACCGCTGCTCAGATGAAGTGGATCCAGCTCTCTTCACACTCCCCACGTGGCATGTGCAGAGCGTGGTTGCGACATGTGAGGCTGTAGTCAGGGCTGTCGTTGTTGTCCCAGTACTCAGCACCGGCCACTCGGTAGCGAAGGGCGAAGTGCACACGCGATCCAAGCTCTAGCAGGAAGGGTGGCACCGGGAAACCGAAGGCAAAGACGTCCTCCGTGCTTTCAGAGCCTGCCGGCCCGCGCCACCGCGCCACCGCTTAGTGCGCATTGCGCCAGCTGGAGAAGGTGTAGCGCACCGCCACTTGCTTCTCGAAGGCCACGTTGCGCACGCGCACCGTACCACTGATACCCAGATCGGAGCAGGTGACCCGCTCCAGGCACACGAGCTGGCGCTGCAGACGCTCGCCGAAGTCAGCGGCCTCGACAGGCGGTGGGAAATCTGGCACCAGGCACCGCAGAGTGAACTCCAGGTCCTGGCTGCTGCAACACAGGTCCGAGTTGATGGCTAGCCGTGACAGCACGTGCAGCGGCACTGACGGGTCATCTCCCGCATTAAACACCTTGACCTGGGCCAGCTCCAGGCCCAGAGCATCTGCGAAGCGCACGCGGAGCTGCCGGCTGCAGCCTGGCCGACACGCAGCCCCCGGCGCACCCGAGGCCTTCGGGCGGCGCTCTGGGGAGCTGGGCAGTGAGCGCGCTCGCCTCAGGATGATGGGCCGCAGCTGGGGGTCGCAGCCCGTGGGGGCGGGGGCCAGCGGCGCGCAGCCCGGGCTCTCCGGGGGCCTACAGGGCCTCGGCTCCGGGGCTGCGCCCCTGTCCAGGTCCGATAGGCAGCTGAGGCTCCGGGGAGCAGGCTTCCGGAATCCCAAGGCTGGCGGTAGGATGGTAGAGCCTGGGCCTCTGGACATGGCGCGGCCGTCGGTCCGGCGGTGGGAGTCAGAACCGCGGGGCAATCTTACCACTCCTAGCCGGCTTCCTCCGTGTCCCCAGTCCTGTTCCGAAGCCACTGGGTGTCCGCCGGATCTGCAACCTTGCAGGGGACCCTGAGCCTGCCACGCCCTCCCCTCAATTCCTCACCTTAGGTCCTCGGCTTCACCCAAGGAGGGGGGGGGCACCAAGTATTTTCCAGGGCGCCAAGTGCTTCTCTGGTGGAGCTGCTCTGGCCACCCCGAGAGGACAGCGCGCACCTCCTCTCGCTCAGCTGGGCTTACGGGAAGGGCGCGCGGCCGAGGGCGCCTCCCACCTCCCCGTCCGTGGGTTTCTTCTCTGCACTGTTATATTATTAAAACTACTCAATAAACAGGTAATTTATTTGATGATCATATTAACTCAAATTTCAAGGGTACATTTTTTCCTTATACAAGTACAACTGACTTTTTTTTTTAAAGTAAACAGACAAGAAGAACCTACAGACATAGATGCAGAAATTCTGGTTAATGAGATTAATACAGTGAAAAAAGTTTGTGAAGGATCTTATCTGTTTCTTTTTTGTTTTTGTTTTGGTTTCAATGAAAGAAGAAGCAAGATCAAAGTGAAAATAAGGAGAGTTGGGGTGGGATTTGAGAACAGAAAATAAAGTATGAAGTGTTGCTCTAGGAGAGTGGAAGGGTAAGTGGACTATGATAATGTAACCCCATTGTGGGCCATCATGAGGGGCTTACGTGGAATTGAAGACTAGTCAGTATGACAGGAAGGTCAAATGAGTCATGTTGTCTGTGTAGGGCAACCTGGAGCACTAGAATGTCTGATTTAGTGATATCTGTGATTTCAACAACAAAGCACAATGGAGTGAGATAAGAACACAACGTTGAGTAAAGGGTAGATTTTAATTATTGACCTAGAAGCTAACTTTCTGTTCCAGAGAAGTGAGGATAGTGTATTTGATTGACCCAGCTATCCCTCTCTTCGGTCTATACCCAAAGATCTTTATAAAAGCATACTACAGGGACACAGCCACATCAATGTTTATAGCAGCCCAATTCACAATAGCTAAATTGTAGAACCAACATAGATGCCTTTCAATAGATGAATGGATAAAAAATAATGTGGCTTATATACACAATGGAATATTACTCAGCAATAAAAGAGAATAAAATCATGGCATTTGCAGGTAAATGGATAGAGGTAGAGAAGATAATGCTAAGTAAAGTTAGCCAATCCCCAAAAAACAAATGCAGAATGTTTTCTTTGATATAAGGAGGCTGATTCATAGTGGGATAGGGAGAGGGAGCATAAGAGGAGTAGACAAACTCTTTTTAGTACAGATGGTTTGGAGGAGAAGGGAGGGGGGCATGGGATGGAATGTGATGGTGGATTGTGATGATCATAATTATCCAAAGTACAGGTATGAAGACATGAATTGGTGTGAATATACTGTGTAAACAATAAGAGATATGAAAGATTGTGCTCTATATGTATAATAAGAATTGTAATGCATTCTGCTGTCATATATATATATATATATATATATATATATATAAAATATTACAATTTTAAAAATGAAGTGAGGATAGAAAGCATTTTAAACACATAAAGATGACCGTGGATCATGTAGTTTCCTCTGGTGTCAGAATTAAGACAAATAAGCACAATGGTGAGAATTTAGGTAGTCAGTCTTTGTCATACTTTGAATTTAATTTGGGCCTGCTGTGTTCAATTAAACCAAACCAAAAACAAAAACATAATTTTAAATTCAATAAAATAAATAAAGAAATTCTTTGGAAGATTTATTAGACCAGGAAAAATGTTGGTAGTAAGAGATGGATCAGATAGAAAAGATAGATTGATAGATTTAACAACTGGAACTAAATAAAATAAATCTACAAATTCAAATATAAATTTATTAAAACTTCAATTCTTAAATTTAAATAATCAGTCCAGCCTGTTTAGGTCTGTGAAAATCTAGAATTCTGCCAAAGAAAAAGGCAGTGGTTGATTGGATTCTGAAGCTGTGGGAAAATAACCCAATTCTGACACAGGAATTATATTCTCATTTTCACTGAGCCCCTAAGATATACACTTGAATAAGTATTCCAACTGTGGTGTAATTGACACAGTAATCCATGAGGGAACACACCTGGTAGTAGAGAGTGTCAGAATGCAGACAGTGAAAAATATTCAGAGAGAATGCATCTAAGTACAATGCTAACTGATAGTTTTCAGCAATGAAAGTTAAACTACAACATTGTGGTCATTGAAACTCAGTTTCATATGTAAGCAATAGTGAATAGTACTGGTTTACAAGAAAATCAAATATTTTATTATTCACTTGAAATATAAAGGAATTTCATGCTAGATTTCCCCCAACATGAAAAAGAAAGGAATGTATTATTATTATTATTATTATTATTATTATTATTAAATAGAGTAGTTGACTCTAATACAATTCCTAATCATTATTTAAAATGTTCATTAAAAATGATTTGACATGTCAAGGAAAAATTATGCTACTAAATGTGTTAATACAGTATATTTAAATAAAATTAGTTCCAAGTTAATATTGGGGATTTCATTCATGAAGAAAAACAAAATCATAAAACATGGCATATTTAAGGTCCTCTCAATATCATTATGAATATAAGTTTGAAGTGCAACAGAACTGTTTATTCCCTAGATATGTAGGTTACTACAACTGGCATCATTATTCCTGTTCTGAGAACTACTGTAATATGGATTTGCATTATGATGGTGAACAGTTCCCACTTGAAATAATATATCATGAGAAGATATTATTTCAATCTCCTATTCTCAGCCTTAAATATCCCATTATAATAAGAAAATGCCACTGATATTTTGTGGACTAAACCTAAGTTCTTTAAAGAAAACAAAATATTAGGCATCCTTTCACAAGATTCTTCTTCCTAAAGAACTCAAAAAACTTAACAACAAAAAAATGAATAACCCAGTCAATAAATGGGTAATTGAACTGAACAGACACTTCACAGAAAAAGAAATACAATTGACCAACAAATATATGAACAATGTTTAACATGTTTAGCAATTAGAGAAATGCAAATTAAAACTACTCTAAAATTTCATCTCATTCAGAATGGCAATCATCAAGAATATAGGCAGAAATAAATGTTGTTGAGGATGTGGGGTAAAAGGCACACTCATACATTGCTGGTGGCATTGCAAATTGGTGCAACCTCTCTGGAAAGCAGTATGGAGATTCCTCAGAAAACTCCGAATGGAACCTCCATTTGACTCCACTATCCCACTCCTTGATTTATACCCAAAGGACTTAAAATCATCATACTGCAGTGATGGTGCCACAGGAATGTTTATAGCAACTCAGTTCACAATAATAAATTATGGAACCAACCTAGGTGTCCTTCAATAGATGAATGAATAAAGAAAATTACATATATTTTCATTCAATGGAGTATTACTCAGCTTTAAAAAAATAATAAAATTATGGCATTTGCCACTAAGTGGATGGAGTAGGAGAATATCATGTTAAGCAAAATAATCCAGTCAAAAGAAACCAAAGGCAGAATGTTTTCTCTGATATGCTGATGCTAATTTACAATAGGGGGCAGGGCACACTAGGGAAGAATACAGTTACCTTAGATTATGTAGAGGGGAATGAGGGGAAAGAAGGGGAGGAGGTATGGTGGCAGGAAGCATAGTAGAATGAAACAGACATTATTACTTTATGTATATATATGAATGCATGACTGATGTGAATCTACAACATGTACAATCAGAAAAATGAGAAAATATACTTCATCTATGTATAATATAGCAAACTACATAAATCTATTCTATTGTCATCATGTATAACTAATTAAAACAAATTTAAAAATTAAAAAAAGAAAATCCTTTTTATATAACAAGTATACAACAAGGAAAAAAGCCTATGCAGGTAAGAAAGTCAAAGCAGATGTGGTTGCAAATAATTCTGTTCAATAGTTATCTGCTTGTTGATATAATTTACAAAAAATAAATCAATTAATGTCCACTTAGTTTTAGGTTCTAAGCACATTCCTTGATATAAACAACCTTGTATTTTATAGATGAGTCTGCATAAAGTTGAATCAACTAAAGAATGTTGATATTCTTTGTACACATAGAGGTGGCATTTTGACTGAGTAAGCTCTGAAACTAGCAAACTTGAGCTCTGTTGGATTTTACTTCATAGTACTCATACATGTAAAACCAATGCTTGCTCAAACTCTCTGCACCTCTTTCTTTTTAAAATTACATGGGAGTCTCAATTTATCAAATCCCATGTTTTTGAATGGGGACTTATAGAATGAACAAGTAAGATGATGCATGTTACCTGCCAGATGAATCACTTCTTTGCTGATGGAGTTACTTCTCTCTTTCCTTCTCTGTTTCCAAGGTGGTGGGAGATGTCCAAAGTTAAGATGAAATAATGACAGGTAGGGAAGAGTTGCCAAAGTGTGCCAATTAGATTTATAGATTTTGCATATGTGAAATGTAAAGCTGCTCTTTTAATCTACAGAAAATTCAGGTTTATTTATTACCCAGATGAATCTATTACTAGCTATGTGACTGTAGGCAAAAGTATAAGCACACATAGTTTTAGATTTCCTCTCTATCAACATAACAATATGAAACACAAACATGTGAAATATTACCAACTTTATGTTTATTTTTTATGCTTAAGAAAGGAATGCGTGTTGAAAGAACTCATAAAGAGTGTATTTGACATTTTTATTCATAAGAATATCCCCATTTATTCTATCAACATTACATAAATGAAGTATATAATATTCATTGGGGATTTTAAATTATTTATTTTGCAAACAAATATTTGATTTTTAAAATTTTTATTTATGTTTTGTTTCAAGGGATAGAAATCAGCAGCACTTAACCATTGAGCCACATCCCTAGCCCTTTTTATTATTATTATTATTATTATTATTATTATTATTATTATTATTATTATTTTTGGTTTGAGTCAGGTTGTCACTAAGTTACCTAGGGCCTCACTATGTTGCTGAAGCTTGTTTTGAACTTGTGATCCTCTTGCCTAAGCCTCCTGAGCTGCTGGGATTAGAGTCATGCACCACCACATCAACCTAAATACTTTACCTTTATAATTAGCTCCAATCACTTATACATTTATACTACGAAGTACCAAAGGCAGTATCTCCTGCTGGGGGGGAGGGGAAGAAGTCCTCTAACTTTCTAAGCAATGTATAAAGGAAAGGCTACTGCCTAATGCAGGTGAGGTTAGGATTTCTAACTTAATATGATGTCCATACATTGAAGTGATGCTATTTTAAATTTTAGAATGGATGCACATGTCATTTCAAATAATAGGGCTTTGATAGAAATTATTTATAAGAGCTAAGCCTAAAAGAGTCAACAGGGAAGAAAATGGTAAATGTTTTCAAAACCCAAATGCTATTCCACTAATGAGATTGTCTTTAAAGTTAATAATCATTTAAAATGTATAGCCTCACACAAGTAAAATTCTCCATTTTATGATTTCATTTTCTACAGTTTCAGTTGTGTTGTTGACTGATTCAAGAAGACAAAGAAAATACTTAGATTTAGATAAAAAGTAAATATATGTGGAGATCACAATAATTTTTTACCTTTAAGTATAAAGAATTTAAATTATTGAGCAAAATTTTAAATTGTTATAATCACTGTTATCATTATTCTTTAAACTCATTTTCTTAAAAATCACATAACACAAAATGAAGTTTAGTTAGTAGGGGCCAGATTAATTTATTTAGATTTTAACAAACAACGTGTAAATGTTTTTACCTCTACATATCAAACAATAAATAGAAATAATAACTTAGGTAGTGAAAATACAATTGATATGCAGATAGGTTATTTCTTAACATATATTGTTTTCTATTTTATAAACAGGATCCAAAGTTTCTCATACAGCTATTGTTGATGCACTGGATGGAGATATTCATGAGTGCTTTAGAACTCCTTCTCTCTCTCTCTCTCTCTCTCTCTCTCTCTCTCTCGGCACAGAAGAGTTTTGCTCATTTAAACAAAATGTATCTTATTATGTAGAATTTTACATAATTTAATTTTTATTATATATTTACTTGGATTACAGACTCTGCTCTGTTTTTGGATATAATCCTATAACAACAAGTACTGTTTGTAAAACTTTTCCCTAATAGCATAGGTTCACATAGCCTAGTGAGCTTCACAGTGTACATCTGAGGAAAATATGCACTAATTGTGCATATATTTATATGTTTCACAAGTGAAATAATACTCAGGGATTTCGGGGAGGACAAAGATTCATTGTTTTTACATGTTCTGGTGTGAGGTGCTTTGTTCTTCCAGTACTGGGTCTTACACATGCTATGGACATGCTCTTCTGCAGAACTATATCCCCAGTCCCAGGCCCTTTGAGTTTTATTTGAAATCAGGATTTTTCTAAGTTGTCCAGGCTGGTCTCACACCGGCCATCCCACTGCCTTTGCCATCTGGGTAGCTGGAATTTCAAGCCTGCTGCCACAACTGGCTACAAAGAAAACAATTCTGATTTTAGTCTGTAAAAGATGGGAAAAACATTATCAGACATTCTGGGGAAAAAAATCAACAACAAAACAGAACTGAGATTTGGTTGATGCTTGGGTGGGGTTCTGTTCACTGGTTTCCATTAGTCCTAGCTGCTTCTCAGGATTCCCCTCTGAGGAATGAGCAGAGTTGTCTTCTGAATGACAACACACCACCACCAAGAATTGCACCTGGAGTTCAGGGCCCCGTACTGCTACAGAGTCACATATATTCTAGAGTAAGATAATTCCAAAATATACAAGCGCTGTAAAATAGCTGTTTCTTTCCTTTTTCTCTCTTTCGTATTGACCTTTAAATGACAAATTCCTTTTTATTTTGTTCTGGTACATTTAAAAAGAATTCTTTAAAAAAGCAGAAATATTATACAATGGAGAACAAATACATGGAATCTGTAAAACCAACTAAACTTCTCTGCCTTTTCACAGAAACGTTTATGGATCCTAGTTGAAATTACCTATCTCCTCTTCTTCTAGCTTTAACATTCTTTGATTTTGACAGATAAACATGTATTTAAAGATGATAGTGATTACTCTTATCAAATTTAATTTACTTTACATAATGGGCAGAAAATGGATGACTTACCTAACATATAAAGAAATATAATTTCAAACAACCAATGCTCAAATACAGAATAATACAGAATAACAACATAGAGTGGGGGAAAATGATCCACAGAAAATTAAACTATCTTGTTGACAAACACAATGCTATAAGCTTAGGCAAAATTCCCCATCATGCACAATTAATGTTTATGGATATTATTACTTAGTTGGGTCAGTAAATTTATTCAGAGCTTCAAATTGTATTTAGGGTATATAATTAAAGAATATACATTCTAGTGGATAATTAAAGTATTGTCTTAGACAAATTAAGTTATCTAATCACCATGATTATTCATATAGGTATTTAGAAAATCTGAATTATCTTCTCTATTCAAAAAATTTAATAACATAAGCAATTACCACTAAAGAAAATCAGGTGTCTTTGCATTTTATTTAAGTTTGATTTTCCTGCAACAATTCAACAAAATATGTAAAGAATTTTCCATTGTTCAGTGCAAACCTGGATAACTTTAGCTGCCTCTCCATGGGTATTCCTTCAAGAAGCCACAACATAAATCACATTTCTATGGGACACAACTTCACAATCGAAATGAGCAAAACCATATATGCATTTTATTAATGTTGATAGTTGCTCAAAAGTAATCAACCTTGCAATCAGCAAAAATGACCCACAATCCCTGTACTCAGAAACAAACCAAAATCCAAACATAATTTGTACTTTAATGGTCAATAATCATTTTAGTATTTGGATAAACTTTAATCAAAATTTTATCACTTGTTTCTATGTGTTAGTATCTGCCAGTTTATTGTAAAGTGGTTCAGCCTCCTTTGAACCAATATCCCCAAAATGTGAGGTTCAAGATATATATATATATACCCTTCCTCCTTTCTAATTTCCCCTGCTTATATATATTCCTCTCCTTTCTATATTCTTCTGCATTGCCAGCATGCTGCCTTGGGGTTTAGAAATATCATATATTCCAATCCGAGGGGAAAGTTGCCACAGGCAGCTTCTGCTCCACTCTTTGTCTTCTTTGCCTTTGTTCCTTTGTGCCAATGGCATTTTTTTCTCTGAAGTGATTATCAATGGCTTTCCGCACAGAGGGTGTAAGGAAAAGTTGAACAACAGCTGAGGATTAAGAGTAAGGGAATGCTGCTTCAGACTTCCTTACTCCATTCAAAAAGGACATATAATCATTCCTACTTTATGCAGCAACTCCAGTTTGCATAGAAATTTTATAATTTCCATACATCTGCATTCTCAAATGTAAATATGAACACCATTACAATTATGCAAGTATCCCTAAGAACTTCTGTATGAAAAATACCTGAATTACTTTCTGATTTGGACCTCTCTGCTTACACTGGGAGAGCCAATCAACTTGAGGTAACATCTGTGACTCTGAAAGTAATGGTAGGTAGAACTAGTTAACCATTCTGTGTACAAGGAAAAAAAATCCAAAAATGCTACTTTTGAGATCCTGATGCCACACTTCTTGGAAGAACTGATCCTCTGCTTGGCAAGTAGGGCTAATTACATTACTTGGACCCTGACAGTTACGGTAATGATTTTTTTTAGGTTACAGGGCCCGTTAGGAAGAATCTGACCCAAGAAAGAACCTCTCTACACATGGTGACAGGGGTACCAACAGCTTGAAATATCTGAGGAGGCTACAAAGTGGAGTTCCTTTGGTTTCACATAGCTGAGATTCAGCCAAGTCTCATTTCTCTTTGGAGGCTGAAACTAAAGGTCAGATACTAGAAAATAACTGAGCTTGAAAATGATCTTGTTATGTTTAATATTAGGCGTCAGCTTGGCTACAACTATGGTGTCCAGATGTTCTGACAAATGCCAATCTAAATGTTGTATAAAGATATATTTTTACACATAATTAACATTTAAATTAATATGCTCTGAAGAAAGAAAATTTCCTTGCATAATGTGAATGAGGCCTCCTAAAGGAAGAATTTTTTCTGCCTCCTATGCCCATTTCCTGAGTTTCTAGCCTACTTGTCCACCCTGTGCATTTCAGACTTCCCAGTCCCTAAAACTTCATGAACCAATGTTTTAAATAAATTGCTGTCTTTCATATGTATTTATGTGTGAAAATATATATAAATAGATAGATACAAATGTAGACAGACATATAGATACAAAAAGATATAGACATATGTATACGCATGTACCATTTTGGTCTTATATCTCCAAAGGACCCTAGATTAATATAGGGCTGCAAAGATTATAATGATAGTACTAGTTTTTATTTCCTGCTTTATTATAGAAAAAGATGACACTCCAGCACTTTCCCTACCTGAAGTTTTCACCAGATGTTGGCAAGAGGGATGCCTTGCATACCCATATGCAATCATAGATTGCCTCTGCTGACAGCTGAATACCTTTAGTTGGTGAGAGTAATAATTTGAAAATAAATGTAGATTCTTAAAGAAAGAAGAAAAAATGGTTATTGTAGTAAATTCAGACTCACTCCTTTTATCCAGGATGAGGTGGCCAAATTTTTAACTCATCTAGTTGGCCCATCAGGGTTTAAGTATAAATAAGCCATACTGACTCTTCCTCACTGGGCATTGACTGCCATTGTTTTTACTAGTTGTAATTTTTTTTTTATTATCAGTTCCTGGCAAAGACAATGTACTATGCATCTTCTTTGATTGGTTATACCTGTTCTTAATACTCTGGACTTCATGGGCAATGGAGGCATTTGAAAGATTCATGGTCTTCTCTATACCAGGAGAAGATAAAAGGAAATGGAGCTAAAAATAATTGCATCCTGAAAACTACTGCATCATGGTCCAGATTACTCTGGATGGTGGGAACTACATGATAAAGGAACTGGATTCCCATATTACATTTAGAATTCCCTTTGACAAAATGTTAATACCTTATAGTATACAATAAGTCGTTATGCAGTAGATCTGCAATTCCCTCTTTAGTGGGTGGGCACCCCAAGAGAATAAAGATGATCCAGGTAAGCTATAGGCTTGTATAACATTTGAAGTAATGTATTTACCCAGTTTTGAGCCTCTGGCTAGAGATGGGTGAGTCTCCCCTCTTAACCAACTGACAAAATACATACCCGAACCATTAAAGTATTGTTCATACCCTAGCAACCCTGTGGCCAAGTTAAAATTGGGGTCAGGTCCTGTGTCCTGGATTTCAACAAATTGTTCAAATTACTCAATCCTCAGTGAGCCTCAGCACCCTCACTCACTCTATCCCACCTGCCATGCACATGCTACTTTCTACACCTCCAGATTGCTATTAACCCTGTCTTCACATTCAACCATGTGTGTGGCCTTGCCTGGCAGCTTCTGTATTTTGGAGTTTAAGCCACAAACACTTCTATCTTCTTCTATTCTAGTATGTGTTGTGTCTTACCATCAAAAAGATCTTTTAGTATCATAAGACATCATGCTAATAAAATGAGAAAACAACTACTAATAATTTTGGAGAGTATATATTGATTTTGGTAGAATCTGTTTTATATTTCCAGGATTTCTTAGGCTGAAAACAAAACATGACTCCTTAGAAAATATCAGTTTTGGTATGCAACCATTATAAAATAGGAACATCTCATGAGGGAGGTATTTTCTTCTTTATATGTGACATGAACTCAGTTACCACTTAAAGACCTCACATGTTAATCTCTTTTGTAGTACATTTATTTTAAAAATGGACTTGGAGAACTGCATTGATTTATCTGGTATCTTCTTCATTTATTGATGCCTTAAAATTATTAATAAAATTTGACACTGGGTTAGATTTCTGATTCCTAAGATTCTCACTGAATAGTTTAATGATTTTTCCCCCAAACAACCCCCATCATCAGTAATTACAACATATTCAACAAATAGTCCTAGAAAATAGGCCAGAATGGTGCACATATTAGACTTTCACTATTGTATAGAAGAGTAAGTTTCTACCCCAAAATATCTGACCAAAACAACAACAACAACCACACACACACACACACACACACACACAAACAACAACAACACCTAAAAACTCTGGTAAGAAGAGTAGAAACAGCTCTTGAAGAAATGTAGAAAATAAAGAGACACAGGAAGATTTTTTTCAAGGTGCAGAAATATTCAGGGAATGAACTAGAAAATTTACATTCCTGATTCCTCTTTTTTGTTTTTGTTTTGCCTCTGTGCCCTGAAGGAAGCAAGCATTTGATGTTAATGTAATATCCCTCTGTCTTTTACAGAAAGACTTCATCTTTTCTGCCATAGGAGCAAGGGGAATAATCTTAAGTGCTACTGCAGAGTTCAGCGAATAAGTCAGAGGACAAAGAGAGAGAAACTATCTCAAACTACATCTAAAAAACATGGCTCAAATGTTGTCCTTACCCAGTGTGTAAAAGCTCTGGCTAGAGGCCATTTAGTTGCCCTTCTTGATTAACTGATTAAGTTCCTACCCCAGTTACATCTCTTATTGAGCTCTCTGTTCCTACCCTTATAACCCCATAGCCAGGTATCATACCCTTGCTGATGGATGCCTTTTAGACTGTACAGTGCTTATTTCTGTGATGCTGGACTTTGTTGCTACTGCTACACCTAATAGCAGTAGGACTGAAGGACTGAACCAAGTATAAGACGTTTATCTCAAAACCAGAATGTGTTTATTTCAAAAGGATGTGAATAACAAATACCACATAATGGAGAGAATGGACTTTACAAACATTATTGTGGGGGCTGCAGATGAGGTCAGTGGTAGAGCACTTGCCTAGCATGTGTGAAGCAATGGGCTCTATCCCCAGCACCACATAAAAAGAAATAAACAAAATATAGGTATTTTGTTCATCTGCAACTAATAAAAAATTTTAAAAAATCATTATTGTGAATCTAATAAAAGAAGAATGTTTAATGGGACCAATGCACTTGAAAACCTGTTTCAACTTAGATCAAAGCTCCATTCAGCATACATGTGCAATAGATTGAAATATAAGCAAAATTAATTGCCACTTACTAAAATAAATCAACACTCTGTAGAGATAGGATATAATTTAGTGTTTCAAACACAACATTAAAAGTATTCATATACAAACTAAACTTTTGAGAAAAGAGAGTGATGTTAACCATTCTCCATAGAACAGGCACTCAGCAAATGACTACTATAAAATTATTCAGATGTTAGAATCATGAAATAAGGACTATAAAGCTGTTACTATAATGGATTGAGTTATAAGAACACATTTATGATGAAGGAAACAACAGAAAATCTCCAGAAGAGAAATGGAAACTATATAAAGGAATCGAATACTTTAAAGTTGGAAAGAAGAAAATACCATCTCCATGAAAAATAAATCATTTGATGTGTACAAAAGCAAAATGAAGGAGACTGTAGAACAAGTCAATGAACTTAAAAATCAATTAGTAAATCTGAAGAACAAAGAGAAACTCTCATGAAAACACTCAAATTGTCAGGGATCTATAAGACAATAAAAACCTAACACATTGAAAATTATAGACTCAGGAGGAGAGAGAAGAAAAAGAGAAGATTATTGGGAAGATACAATGCCCCAAATCTTCCCAAATTAGGAAAATATATGAATTTCAGCATTAAAAATCATTAAAAATCCAGAAGTAGTGTAAATGCAAAGAAAAAAAAATTCAAAGCACATTATAATCAAATAGCTGAAAAACAAAATGCAAGAAATTATTGAGAAGAATCAAGAAAAAAATAAAGATGTATAACTTGAATGTCCTTGGATTTTTCATCAAAATTATACAGGAAAGGAGACAATGAAATAATTATAAATAGAAGAAGAAAAAATCAATTAACATTCTATTTCAAGGCAAAATATTACTCAACTCATGGAATCAAATGAAGAAATATTTTTATATGAATAAAAATTAAGTACTGTGTGAAAATGTCATAGGAACAGATACATAGATGAATGGAATACAATTGAGTGTTTAGAAATAAAACTGTATTAATGGTAAATTGCTTTAAAATTAAAAGTGCATAGACAATTTTGAAGAAAATTTTCAGAATCAATGAAATAGATGGAAATGAAACTATTGTCCCTTACTTCATACCATACACAATATTAACTCATATTGAACATAAACCTAATAAAATACGAGAATTATAAAGTTTCTAAAATATTTCAAGTATGATGAAAATCAAGAAACATAAGAAATTTGAAACTAAACTTTATCAAAATAAAACATTTTGTTCTTAAAAAGATGTTACTAATAAAATCTAAACTATAATATAAAAATAAGAGAAATTGTTGCTTTATATATAAATATTTGACACAGGATTTTTATTTAAATACATTGAATTACTCTTATAACTCAATAAAATTAGGTACCACAAATAAAAAATTCAAAGAAATTGAAAATACAATTCACCACCAAATATAAACAAAAGGAAAATAATCACATGGAAAGATATTTGAATTTGTCACTAGAAATTATGTCAAAACATACTCTACTGTTGTATGTATCTAAAAAAGAACAAATAAAATTTTAAAAAGTGTAAATTACAATTGTAATTGAAACAGTACTGCATATCTACAAAAACAGTCAAAAAGTATCAGTAACATCATATAACTTTAAATTAAATAAAAACCATAAAAGAATTGATATTCCATATTTGATAATGTGTGGAGTACATATTGCACAACTAATATGTCACATACTACTGGTGGGAAAGTAAAAATAAGCAACTGTCCTGGAAATTTACAGTTTCCAGTAAATTTGAGGCTTTCAAATACTCACAAATTCCACTTTTATGTATTTCAAAGAGTATTAAAATCATATAGCTATGGGCTGGGGTTGTGGCTCAGTGTCAGTGTGCTTGGCTAGCATGTGTGAGGCACTGTGTTTGAGCCTCAGCACCACATTAAAAAATATACAAATATATATATTTATATTAACTATAAAAAGTCCTGTACAAGAATGTTCATAGCTTTAACTGTAACAGCCAAAATTGAAAAACAACACTAATACCCGATTACAGGTAAAGGGATAAAAATGTAGTGGAATAATATACAGCATTGAAAAAAAATATACTGTTGATGCCATAAGATGGATAAGTAATAATATAAATAAATAATTTGGTCCCTCAAGAAGTGACATGTGTAAGAGAATAAAAATTACATGATTTCATTAAGATAAAACTTTAGATAAAGGTAAAATAAACTATAATGACAGAACATGTATTATTAAACATCTGGGGCAAGGAAAAAAACAGATACACTATCAAGAGGAATATAAAATATTTGAGGAGATGAACAAAATGATCTCCATAATTTTATACCTGATACTTTGGTATTATTTAATGGCATATAGTAAATGGTTGTAGATTATTATATTTCAAGTTTTCCTTAATATGGTTCATTTTTAATAATTGTGTTACTTATAATATTGAAATTTCAAGATTCCAATTGTCAAGTAATTATGTAAATTTTAAAATGAAATATAAATAACTGATTCACCAGGCTCAAGAATTTGGAAATGGAGCCAAATTATCGCTATGTGTCTTAATATGAATGTGTGTTAACAATGAAAATATATAAGTACTAACACTGATAAATAAATTCAATATCTTGTACTTTGAAAGAATCCAATTAAATAGATAAAACTGTAGCTGATGCAATCAAACAAGAGAGTAATTTCATAACCATATGAGTAAAGTAATTATAGGACAATATTTTGCTCAACTGTTTAAATAGATTTGAAAATTGACTTCAAATTCTCAGAAAATATAAATTACCAGGAAAGCATAAAATGTAAACAAACCAATTATCATGGTAGGATTTGAGAAAACTGTCAAACACCTCCTTTCAAAAATAAAACGAGACTAAAAAATTTCACAAATGATTCTATCAAATCTTCAAAATATAAATATTTTTTTAGTTTTACTTAGATGTTTCCAAGCACAGAAAGGAGGAGAAACTCCCTCTCACTTTTACACCAGATTCCCCTTTTAAGAAGTTAACATAGCTTTTCTTTATGTGTTTAACTTATGCTCACTGATTGCAAAAATGGGCAATGAAGGTTGTGGGTAGCTAGCATGGAATTCCTCTGGACATGTGCATGCTGTTTTCCTTCAGGTGTCTCTGTTGGAGGACTGACTGGGACCTCTGAGAAAGTTGAGGTGGTGAGTCAAAGGAAAAACTTTCTTTTGGAGAAGCCTGGCTGGAAACAAGACAAATTAGGCATGGACACTCCATAGCTGTTAAGCCAGAGAAAAACATTCTTCTATGGTAGAACACCATAGGATTTTCTCCACTGTGTTTATCTGCTGTCCTGTTCTTGTCTTTTACTCTTCTAAAGAAGACTGACTCTATGTTAGTTAGATATTCATTTTGTAATTTCCTTTCCTCATATTTAAATGATTAAATCATTTTTTTCTTACATTTTATGTCTAAGTTTAACCAATTCATCATAAAAATTTAATATTAACTGGTTTCTAATTAATCTTACATTGTTGTAGTGGTTTCTCCATTTGATTTTTAGCATTTTTCATAACAAAAGAAAAGACATTCATTTTTCTGCTTCAACCCTCCCTACTTGAAAACAATTCATTATGATCAATGATAAAGAAAATAAAGGATGCTTCTGAAATTCAATAAACAGTAGAATTTTTTTTTTTTGGTTTTCAATTGTGGTAACATATAAATAACCTAAAATGTACTATTTTATTCATTTTAAGTGTGTGATTCTGCCATATTATGTAATTAGACTTTGTCATGTAATGTTACAACCCTCCATCTCCAGAACCTCACCACATGACTTAAAAAATTAAAAACAATTACAAAACATTATTGACCTATTTATACTTTGGGGGTGGGTATTGGAAGCAGGAAGAGAGGAAACCCATGTAACATTTCTAAGAGTAATCACTTATCATATGAATTTCAATAGTTTCAACAATTCCCCAGTCTGTGATCTGACTTATCCAATTATAAATATATCTGGAAAAAAACTCTTTTTTTTCTTTTTGTAAATATTTTACCACTGTCAAATTTTCAATTATATAAATTTCACTCTAAATAATACAACATCTTAAATTTAGATTTTAATTGTAGAAAAAAATTTTAAACAAAATGTATAAAATGACTCATCCTGCAGATGGTTACTCTTTTAGAGAGAATTACTGCCAATAATCATGTAAAATTTTAAAATAAAAACCAGTGTATGTCATTACAGACCTTCACAATCCTTGGTCATTATTGATGGAATAAAAATTACAGGGGAGGATACATGGGGGTAGGAATGATAGTAGAATGAATCAGACATTAATATACTGTGTGCATATATGGTTACACAATCTTTGTAACTCTGCCTCATGTACAATCAGAAAATGAAAAGTTATACTCCATGTATGATGTGTCAAAATACATTCCACCATCATGTTTAACTAATTAGAACAAATAAATTAAAAAAATATATAAACCGGCAGCATATACACACACATGCACACACAAGCACAAACACAGTTTTGGTATATAATAACTTGATATATTTTAGTAAATTCCAGAATAATGCTTTTGTTTTTTTTTACAGTATGTGTTTTATATTGTCATCTGTAAAATACAACACAAGAATCTGTATTTCACTTTAGAAAAATCAATATATTTACTTTAAAAATAAATATTTTTTTTTCAATTTGTCCTAATTAGTTATACATGATGGTAGAATGCACTTTGATACATCACATATAGTTGAAGTATAATTTCTTATTCTTATGATTGTGCCTGATGTAGATTTACACTGGCTACATAGTAATATATGGACATAGGGTAATAATGTCTCATTCATTCTAGTACTCTTCCTAAATCTATATTCCTCCCATCTCTTTATTCCCCTCAACCTAATCTAAAGTAACTCTATTCTTTCCTAGCCACCCTCTCTTATTGTGAGTTATCAGAAAAAAAAATGGCCTTTGGTTGTTCGGGATTGGCTTATTTTGCTTAGCACAATATGCTCCAGCTCCATCCATTTACCTGAAAATTCCATAATTTCATTCTCTCTTAAAGCTGAGTAGTAGTACATCATATATACATGATGGAAAGTGATATGTATATACTGAACATATATTTCACATAATAAGAGATACAATTGATACATATGTGCTACATATGAATATATATATATATATATATATATATATATATATATATATATATATTTTCATCTGTTGAAGTACATCTAGGTTGGTTCCATAATTTAGCTAATGTGAGTTGAGCTGCTATAAACACTGATGTGGCTGCGACACTGCAGTGTGTTGATTTTAAGTTCTTTGGATATAAACTGAGAAGTGAAAGAGCAGGATCAAATGGTGGTATCATTCCAAGTTTTCTGAGGAATCTCCATACCACTTTCCATAATGGTTACACCAATCGCCATTTCTACCAGTAATGTATGAGTGTATCTTTTCCCTCACATCCTTGTCATAATTTATTTTAGTTTTTATTCTTGATAATTGGCATTCTGACTGGGGTGATATGAAATCTTAGAGTAGTTTTGATTTGCATTTCTTTAATTGCTAAAGATGATGAACATATTTTCATATACTTGTTGATCAATTATATTTCTTCTTCTGTGAAATATCTGTTCAGTTCCATTTATTGATTGTGTTATTTGTTTGTGTTTTTTATGTTAATTTTTTAGAATTTCTTATGTATCCTGGAGATTAATGCTGTATTTCAGATGCATGTGGTAAAGATTTTCTCGCATTCTATAGACTCTGTTTTCATGTTATTGATTGTTCCCTTTGCAGATAAGAAGCTTTTTAGCTTGAATTCATCCCATTTATTGATTCTTTTTTTTGAGAGAGAGAGAGAGAAAATTTTAATATTTATTTTTTAGTTTTTGGTGGACACAACATCTTTGTTTGTATGCGGTGCTGAGGATCGAACCGGGGCCACACGCATGCCAGGCGAACACACTACTGCTTGAGCCACATCCCTAGCCCAACCATTTATTGATTCTTGATTTTACTTCTTGTACTTTAGGAGTCTTGTTAAGGAAGTCAGAACCTAAGCTGACAAGGTAAAGATTTGGGCCTACTCTCCTTCATTAGGTGCAGGGTTTCTGTTCTAGTGCCTAAGCCTTTGATTCACTTTGAATTGAGTTTCATGCAGGATCAAAGATAAGGATTTAATTTCATTTTGTTACATGTAGCTTTCCAGTTTTCCCAACACCATTTGTTGAAGAGGATATATTTTCTCCAGTATATGTTTTTGGTGCCTTTGTCTAGTATGGGATAAATGTATTTATGTATGTTTGTCTCTGTGTCTTCTATTCTGTACCATTGGTCTACATGTCTTCTTAACTAAACATTGTTTTTTATTAATCATAATTTTAGTAAGTAGCTCCTTTATTATTTTATGTTAATTTTACACAAATGGTAGATATGCATACTATAACTTCTATATAGGGAATTTGTGTGAATGAAACTAAAGCCCAGGGAAAGTAGGGGCTCTAGAGGTTGGGAAATTTTGATTAATGTTTTCTGCAGTATAGTTAATAGGAGCAAGAAGCTTTGATGCATTATTGTACAACAGAGTGGTTATAGGTAACAAAATATGTGGTACATTTCAAAAAGCTAGGAGGAAGGATTTGGTTATTTTTACCATAAATAAACAATAAACTTTACTTAAACATTATGTAGTGCATGCATATATTGAACATTACATGGTCCCCCCTAATATCTACAAATTTATTTATTCATTATCTGACAGTTAAACATAAATTTAAAGAAAATAAAACCCTCATACACACTGAAAAAGAAATAATAAGGAGAAAGTGGTACCTCTAGCCAGTTGACAATCAATCAGAATACTTTTTTAAAAAATTCCCTAAAACAATTTCCTCCAAAACTTTCCTTCTCTTTCTCTTAAATACTGAGTTAGGCCTTAATAAATGATTGTATCTCTAAAAGGTGAGATTTAGAAGTAACTCTACTCAAATTTAAGATCCATTAAGTGTGGAGATTCCTTATTGGTTGACTGCTGTATGTAGTTTATGTTAATTTAGATAAGCTGTGTGGAATGTACATATACCCCTCCTGTCCTACAATAAACGTCTCCCACTCCTGCTGTATCAATGTACACAAGTTGCTCATCACCCCCCCCCACACACACCCCTCCACCCCCTGTTAGTTTGCTACAGCCAGACTGCAGCAATTTTGTCAGGAATAAAGAAATCCTTCAGGCTAGGTAGGAGGGGATTGGATACAGGAAATATGTGGATTATACAATCATTGAAAGGCTTGGGCTAGGGAAGATCAACAAGACCTCTTTTGGCTCTTAGGAAATGCAGAACTACAAAAGAAATAGGAAAGCTAACTTTGAAGATTGCAGCTGCCTGACACTTTGATATGGACATTTTTGGTGAGGACAGCAGGAAACTGTCATTTGAAGCCATGATTCTGAAGCTTACAATATCCATGAACCTGTTCATAATTTATGCTAGTCAATAATTTATCATGATTCTCTTCAAACTTCCAGATCTTACAAGATTATGTCTCATTGGAAGAATCTAAACTATAGCCCTGTGGGTTAAAGACTCTGGAAGGGGCTGGGGATGTGGTTCAAGTGGTAGTGCACTCTCCCAGCATGTGTGAGGCACTGGGATGGATTCTCATCACCACATAAATGCAAAATAAAGATTTTGTGTCCACCTAAAAAAACTGAAAAAATAAATATTAAAAAAAAAGATTCTGGAAAATTTAGATCTAGGCCACCCCCATTAAGATACAGGAATAAATGTGTATTTAAGAAATAAAGTTGATAAAGGCCATTCAGCAATCTTTGGAGAGAATAATTAGAGAAGAAATGTTTGTAGAAGTTTAAGATATGTATAGGTATGAATATCCATTCCTAATCTTTTCAGGGTAATACAATAGAAAGTTATTTTTCCTATATATCTGAACCAACACTTAAATACGATTTTAGTATTTTTAAATACGATATTGGAACGTCAAATCTGTTTCCAATGCAGTTAGTTATTCCACGAGTTCAGAGTATGACCCCTGATAGGTGGCATAACATATCATAAACATTCTAGATAAAATGACTTCACAAGGTCCATAGATTTGTGAGGGAGATAAGGAAATAAAACATATTACTAAACAGCCTAATGCATAATGAGGGAAAAGTGTGTGCAGGGTAGCATAGGAATATGCAAGTAGCTAGGTGCATTTAGTACCAAATGAATGAGATTCAAAATAGTATTCACATCATGAAACTGATTTGGCTAAATGCAACTTAATTTTGTTACATTCAACTAAATAATGAACTGATTGATTTGTAACTGGAGCCTTTGAAGCAAAGACTTAATTTGTATTCAATGGCAGACATTTTCAGGATTATAAAATTAGGAAAATTTAAGACTACATTGATTATCCTTTCATCAAGGAGCTTAAGATCTCAAATCTTCTCACCGACCCTACCAAGTAGGACAGATTAACTCTCTTATTCTTATACAGATCTGTTATTATTAGCACCATACACAAAGTAGGGACAGTCATTTATAATCAAATTCAACTAACTTTCACAAAGCAACTATATTGTCCTAGACAGCCAGAGACACTATAATGAATATCCACTTAATTCTTTGACATCAAGGACTATAAACAGTACATGACAGTGCTATGTATATATGTGTGTGTGTGCACCTGTGCTTGTATTACTAACAATCTACCAAGTCTCCCCTCTAATTCTGTTGTGACTTCTAATCTAGATGAAATTATGTTTCTTATTTACTTTCAGCTATCTGCTGAGATTACAGCTATTTCCATTTTACATTTCAAACATAAGGTTAGTGCTCTAAATTGGACTTGTCATGTATTTATTTTACTAGTAAAAGAAACAATTTTTCTGTATTATAATTCTTAAAATTATGATTCTTAGAATTATAATCATAAGTGAAAATTTTGTACTTGTTCAATCTTCATCAGAAGTTCTAGGCATTTTAAAAGGTAACAATATCCTGGGGGATTCTTATTGTTACTTTAACATTTGCAAGTCACTAGACCTCATCATCTCTTCTACAGTTTCTCTCAGATACTCACTATTGGGACTGTCTCCTTATAATACGTTGCCTGGAAACATTTGCTAAACTGGGGCACTGTCAACAGAGTTTTATTAGGAAGAGCTCTGAGCAGAACTATGAGGAAAGGTATGAAGCAAGGGTGCTGAAGAAAGAAGTTCATTTGTGGAGTGTGAACCTCTTGGAGAGCTTGTACTTAGATAGCTCTTGTATGATACCACAGATCAAGGCAAGGGGGCTAACACTTTGTATCCCTGCATCAGCTGATCATTGATATCATTCTTCCCACATTGCACAAGAGAGTACACAGCCTGGCAGGCCTGTGTGATCAGTCCCCGCTGAAAACCACATCCCTCACTTCTGTAAAGATTTCAATGGAAGAAGAGTCCTGGAAGCTTGTGCATGTTTTCCCCCTCCCAGTTCCTCCACGGATTTTACCCAGACTGCAGTTTTGCAGTTTCCTTTGTTGATTTTTTTTCTTTTTATCTTATGTTGTAATAAATCATAGTCATAAAGATAACAGCATGCTGTGTCCTCTTCATAAATCATCATTCTGGGGGTGGTCCTAGGACCACAGAATAGAAAAGAGTTTAAACGTGCACATGCCAATTCCCTGTGGCAGAGGACAATTCCCTATGAAGAGACAGCTTTGAACAATTTGCATCCAAAATCATTAACTGTGAAGAGCATAAGTTTTCCAGACGCAAAGATGGGCTCCAGATGGAAAATTATTGTTAAAGTGAATACCTTTGCCCCTCAGAACTACAGGCTTCTGCTGTGAAGTGTGCTCCATCTGGGAAGAACTTTTACAGAATTCCAGGTTGTCTTATTTCCTAGAGCTCTAAAACTATACAGGTTACTGTGATGGAATCACAACCTCTACTGCTACAACTAAACTCAAGGGCATATCAAAGATTCATTAAAATCTGCTTGCTCCCTTTCCAAAAACCCAAAGATCCTATTAGCACCTTTGCTTATTTGGGTAGTTTGCTTGGAAGAAGTCCCCCAGAATTCACCCTGAATGTCCTGGAACACGTGGTACTATGTCTTTCTCAAACCATGCCTAGTGAAATATCCATGTCCCTTTAAAAGTGGGCATAGGCCCAACAAGAGATTCATTGGTAGGTCATCGGAGTCCTACTCATATACTTTGTTTTCATCATATAATAGCAGTGTCACCTCGTCCTTATGACTGGGAGAAATCATGCATATCAGTAAATCAACTTTTGTCTGCTGCTTTTTTGTAATACAAAGGCAAGCATAGATAATACAAATGGTTTTCTGGGAGTTACAGTGAGTGAAACCACTTTTACTTGTAGCCTTTGGCTTCCAAGCCTATATATATTACATTCTTGAAGTTTTTGAGGCACAAAACATTTGTTGAGTTGGGATGCATATTATATCCTGTAAGATAGTATCCAGTACTACCAGGATATCCTTTGCTATTCTATTTCTCAACTGCATCTTGAAAACACTATTGTTCCTTTCTGTTAAGATGAAAGATTCTAGGTGGGCTAATATGTTGAAAAAATATGTGGATATATAATTTATGATTAGTTTTAGGGTTATTTTCATATAAACCATATTCCTTGTTCCCATGCATTGTTATATGGGACATTGTGCAAATGGAGTGAGGATGCTTATGTTTTCTTATGGTTATGCCAACCAGGTCTCTGTAGAAAAGAAAAAAAAATTATTGAGGGGTCATTATATATGTCAATACCAGGCAAAGTGAACTACTACCTTCCCCTATAAAAAAGTCCAAATATTGTTAACTTCTACCAAGTGACTGGTTGTTTTTCTTTAACTAAGGTCTCATATTGGAGGCTCAGTGTTGATCTCTGAGCAGTAGTTTGAGTAGTATCAGTAGTTAAATTATACAGGTACAACCACATTTTTTTCTATATAAAACATCTATCTCTGCCACAGAGCTTCTCCATTTGTGCACCTATTGTCTCAGCAGTGAGATGAGCAATGGCAGCAGTGACTATGGATATTTTCCATTAAGGTAAGACATGACCCAGATTTCTTTACTTTATATGTTTACTCCCATCGGTTCTTATGTGTGCTTCTTCCCCAAAAATTTTCTTACCAATTTTCCGAATTTTCTTTCTCTTTGTGTTCAATAAGGCAGGTTCTCTGTCACTACACATAAGCTGGCATATGTTCTGAATATAGGTTAAAATTCTTTCTGAACAAAGTGGATATTAAACCACATCCCATAAAACTATTCCCATTAAGGTGATTGCACATGCCTGGTCTCCTGAGAGTCTTCCCTGAGAGGAGATAGAGAGAGACACAGCCTGATTTTGGTTACTACTTGCATGTATTGACGTTCCTCACTCATGATCCTGAATATACCACTTTATCTTATTATCCATTGCTACAGAATAGTCCCATCTTGTTATATGATGGACAAGACAGAACCCAGCATATATAGATTTGTGCTTCAGTTTGTGGCTTTGTTTTAGCGTCCTAAGTTTCTATATTATTGTTTATTTTTTTTTCTTTTCATCAAGAATTGATATCAATTGCACATAAAATCCAAAGTTACCTGCTATAGACCAGTGTCTGATGGATCACATAGCCAAAGGAATGTTCAGGAACATAGCATGGGCAATCTGCAGGGTCCTTTCTTCTCTGAACAGCCTGCAAGGCGTCAGGCTTCTATGCCCTCCCCTATAATCCTGCATATGAAAATCATGGTATCCACTAAATCTGAAAAGGCTTACCAAGAATTATACTTCATTCTTAGTGTTGGATTAGAAAACCCAATTATATCTTAATTTACCTGACTGAAATACTTCACTGATTAGGAAGGATCTTGAGTCCTTATAATATTTACATCCCACACAATCTGAAGTTATGTATCTCTATCCCTTGTACAGTAACCTCAGCAAATTATCACATAAAATGTTTGTGGTTTCTGATGGTACTGATTGGCCTGTTTCTTCTGTTTATTTGCATGTGATCTTTTTAAAAAAAATTAGTTATAGATGAACACAATACTTTTATTTTATTTTTATATGGTGCTAAGAATCAACCTCAGTGCCTCACATATGCTAGGCAAGTGCTCTACCACAGAGCTACAACAACAGCCCTGCATGCAATTTTTATTCTTACTTTATAGATACAGAATATCCTCAGTCAAGGTATGCTTAGTCTGTTTGAAACAAAAATAGATTGATATAAATCCTGAAGGAAAATAGTGTTTTGTAAGGCTCTTTTCTCTCCTGGGACTTCAAGAAGGGAGGCAGTATCATTGAATACAGAGAAATACATCACAATTGGAGTACAGAGTTTCGAGAGCTAAGGTTCTCAATCAGAAATTATTTTTAGGCTTCTTAGTGAGTACACATTTTGGTACATCTAGAGACATTTTTAATTATCATAGCTGAGGAGTGAGATACTGTTCGCATCTACTGAATATGGATCAGAAATTTTGCTCAACATCCTACAGTGCACAGGGCATCCCTCTATAGCTAAGCATTATCGGGTCCAACATGTCAAAAATGTAGAGGGGGGTCTTGGACAGGCTTTGCTCTGAGGTAGAGGCTGGTTTTTCAGAACTCCAAGATGCTCTGGGCTCCTCTGCTATATCCCATGCTCCAGCTCTAGAGTCAGTCATTTCTTCGAAAATCCCTGATTCCTTTGATCGAAGAAATTGATTTCTCAGATCAGGCCCAGCAACCCGCGGAGCGGCAGAGCCACCCCTGCGCCTGCAAGGTAGGCGCACCTGCCACCCACCGGCAGGTCAGGCCCAGCAACTCTCGGAGGGACACAGCTGCTCCACACGCGTGCAAGGTAGGCGGAACCGTGACCCCCGACAAAACAGGCCCAGTGGCCCGAAAGACACATCGCCCCAGGTGGGGGAGGGGCAGAGCAGCCGGGCGCCTGCAAGGTAGGCAGACCCGCGACCCACGAGCAGAACAGGCACAGCAATCCACAGAGTGGCAGAGCCACCCCCCGAGCCTGCAAGGTAGGCAGACCTGCGACCCACCGGCAGGTCAGCCCCATTAACCTGCGGAGGGGCACAGCTGCCCCACGCACCTGCTAGGTAGGCAGAACAGTGACCACCGACAGAACAGGCCCAGCAGACGGCCAGACACATCGCCCTGCCCCGGTTGGGGGAGGGCAGAGCCGCCGGGCGCCTGCAAGGTAGGCAGACCTGCGACTCACCAGCAGATCAGGCCCAGCAACTCTCGGAAGGACACAGCTGCTCCAAGCGCATGCAAGGTAGGCGGAACCGTGACCACCAACAAAACAGGCCCAGTGGCCCGCCAGACACATCGCCCCGGTTGGGGGAGGGGCAAGCCGCCCCCAGCGCCTGTTAGGTAGACAGACCTGCAACCAACAAACAGAAAAGGCCTAGTGGCCAGCGGAGGGGCAGAGCCGCTGCTCATGCCTGCAAGGTAGGCAGACCTGTGACAACCGAAAGAACAGGCCCACCGAAAGTACAGGCCCAGCGGCCTGTCGGCATGGTAGGCACATTGCCCCAATTGGAGGAGGGGCAGAACCACCGCCAAAGCCTGCGAGGGAGACTTTGCAACTATACAAGAGCAATATAAATATATAGGGGGAAAAATCAATAACACAACAGTTTCACCAAGGAGAAAGAAACGCGATCAGTATGAAAAGACAAGGAAAGAAAGGACCACAAGCAATGCAGGTCAACTCAACTTTAGAAGAGGTAATATCTGCAGCAGATGGAATATCAGATAAAGAATTCAGGATATACATGCTTCAGATGATCTGGAGTCTCAAGGAAGACAATAGACAGCAAAATCAGACAATGAAAGACCACTTCGACCACTTCGACAATGAATTACATAAACAAATCCAAGAAGGAAAAGATCAATTATACAGGGAGATAGAGGTTATAAAAAACAAGCAAACAGAAATCCTGGAAATGCAGGAAGCAATAAACCAACTTAAAAACTCAATTGAGAATACTACCAGCAGAGTAGAACACTTAGAAGATAGAACATCAGACAATGAAGACAAAGTATTTCAACTGGAGAAGAACATAGACAGCTCAGCAAAGCTGTTAAGAAACCATGAGCAGAACATTCAAGAAATATGGGATAACATAAAGAGACCAAACTTAAGAGTCATTGGGATACAGGAAGGTATTGAGGTCCAAACAAAAGGAATGAGCAATCTATTCAATGAAATAATACGAGAAAACTTCCCAGACTTAAAGAATGAGACAGAATCCCAAATCCTACAAGCCTACAGGAAGCCGAATGTGCAAAATCATAAGAGATCCACACCTAGACACATTATAATGAAGATGCCCAACATACAAAATAAGGAGAGAATTTTAAAAGCTACAAGAGAAAGGAAGCAGATTACATTTAGGGGTAAACCAATCAGGATAACAGCTGATCTTTCAACACAGACTCTGAAAGCTAGAAGATCCTGGAATAACATATTTCAAACACTGAAAGAAAATGGGTTCAAACTAAGAATCGTGTCTCCAGCGAAATTAAGCTTCAGGATGGAAGATGAAATTAAAACCTTCCATGATAAACAAAAGTTAAAAGAATTTGCAGCTAGAAAACCATCTCTTCAAAACATCCTCGGCAAAATATTACAGGAAGAGGAAATGGAAAATATCAATGAAAACCAACAGCGGGAGGTAGTACAGTAAAGGGGGGGGGATAATCAAAGAGGAAAACAAACCATGTTTAGTAACATAAATAAACAAATATGGCTGGAAGAACAACCCATATCTCAATAATAACCCTAAATGTTAATGGCTTAAACTCACCAATTAAGAGACACAGGCTAGTAGAATGGATCACAAAACAAGACCCAACAATATGCTGCCTTCAGGAGACGCATTTGATAGGAAAAGATATACATAGACTAAAGGTGAAAGGTTGGGAAAAATCATATCACTCATATGGACTTCGGAAACAAGCAGGAGTGTCCATACTCATATCAAATAAAATAGATTTCAAGCCAAAGTTAATCAAAAGGGATGAAGAGGGACACTACATACTGCTCAAGGGAACCATACACCAACAATACATAACAATCATAAATATATATGCCCCAAACAATGGTGCAGCTATGTTCATCAAACAAACTCTTCTCAAGTTCAAGAGTCTAATAGACCACCATACAATAATCATGGGAGACTTCAACACACCTCTCTCACCACTGGACAGATCTTCCAAACAAAAGTTGAATAAGGAAACTATAGAACTCAATAACATAATTAATAACCTAGACTTAATTGACATATATAGAATATACCACCCAACATCAAGCAGTTACACTTTTTTTCTCAGCAGCACATGGATCCTTCTCAAAAATAGATCATATATTATGTCACAGGGCAACTCTTAGACAATATAAAGGAGTAGAGATAATACCATGCATCTAATCTGATCATAATGGAATGAAATTGAAAATCAATGATAAAAGAAGTAAGGAAAAATCATGCATCACTTGGAGAATGAACAATAGGTTACTGAATGATCAATGGGTTATAGAAGACATCAAGGAGGAAATTAAAAAATTCTTAGAGATAAATGAAAACACAGACACAACATATCAGAATCTATGGGACACATTGAAAGCAGTTCTCAGAGGAAAATTTATTGCTTGGAGTTCATTCCTTAAAAAAAGAAAAAAACAACAAATAAATGATCTAATACTTCAACTCAAAATCCTAGAAAAAGAAGAGCAAAACAACAGCAAAAGAAGTAGAAGACAAGAAATAATTAAAATCAGAGCTGAAATTAATGAAATCCAAAAAAAAGAAACAATTGAAAAAATTGACAAAACTAAAAGTTGGTTCTTTGAAAAAATAAATAAAATCGACAGACCCTTAGCCACGCTAACGAAGAGAAGAAGAGAGAGAACTCAAATTACTAGCATATGGGATGAAAAAGGCAATATCACAATAGACACTTCAGAAATACAGAAGATTATTAGAAATTATTTTGAATCCTTATACTCCAATAAAATAGAAGATAGTGAAGGCATCGATAAATTTCTTAAGTCATGTGGTTTGCCCAGATTGAGTCAGGAGGATATTGACAACCTAAACAGACCAAAATCAATTGAGGAAATAGAAGAAACCATCAAAAGACTACCAACTAAGAAAAGCCCAGGACCGGATGGGTATACAGCAGAGTTTTACAAAACCTTTAAAGAGGAACTAATACCAATACTTTTTAAGCTATTTCAGGAAATAGAAAAAGAGGGAGAACTTCCAAATTCATTCTATGAGGTCAACATCACCCTGATTCCTAAACCAGACAAAGACAATTCAAAGAAAGAAAACTACAGACCAATATCTCTAATGAACCTAGATGCAAAAATCCTCAATAAACTTCTGGCGAACCGGATACAAAAACATATCAAAAAAATTGTGCACCATGATCAGGTAGGATTTATCCCTGGGATGCAAGGTTGGTTCAATATACGGAAATCAATCAATGTTATTCACCACATCAATAGGCTTAAAAATAAGAACCATATGATCATCTCGATAGATGCAAAAAGAGCATTCGACAAAGTACAGCATCCCTTTATGTTCAAAACTCTAGAAAAACTAGGGATAACAGGAACATTCCTCAATATTGTAAAAGCAATCTATGCTAAGCCTCAGGCTAGCATCATTCCGAATGGAGAAAAACTGAAGGCATTCCCTCTAAAATCTGGAACAAGACAGGGATGCCCTCTCTCACCACTTCTGTCAACATAGTTCTCGAATCACTGGCCAGAGCAATTAGACAGACGAAAGAAATTAAAGGCATAAAAATAGGAAAAGAAGAACTCAAATTATCACTATTTGCAGATGACATGATTCTATACCTAGCAGACCCAAAAGGGTCTACAAAGAAACTATTAGAGCTAATAAATGAATTCAGCAAAGTGGCAGGATATAAAATCAACACGCATAAATCAAAGGCATTCCTGTATATCAGTGACAAATCCTCTGAAATGGAAATGAGGACGACCACCCCATTCACAATATCCTCAAAAAAAATAAAATACTTGGGAATCAACCTAACAAAAGAGGTGAAAGACTTATACAATGAAAACTACAGAACCCTAAAGAGAGAAATAGAAGAAGATCTTAGAAGATGGAAAAATATACCCTGTTCATGGATAGGTAGAACTAACATCATCAAAATGGCGATATTACCAAAAGTTCTCTATAGGTTTAATGCAATGCCAATCAAAATCCCAATGGCATTTCTTGTAGATATAGAGAAAGCAATCATGAAATTCATATGGAAAAAATAAAAGACCCAGAATAGCAAAAACAATGCTAAGCAGGAAGTGTGAAACAGGCGGTATAGCTATACCAGACTTCAAACTATACTACAGAGCAATAGTAACAAAAACAGCATGGTACTGGTACCAAAACAGGCAGGTGGACCAATGGTATAGAATAGAGGACACAGACCAATCCACAAAACTACAACTATCTTATATTCGATAAAGGGGCTAAAAGCATGCAATGGAAGAAGGATAGCATCTTCAACAAATGGTGTTGGGAAAACTGGAAATCCATATGCAACAAAATGAAACTGAATCCCTTTCTCTCGCCATGCACAAAAGTTAACTCAAAGTGGATCAAGGAACTTGATATCAAATCAGAGACATGGCGTCTGATAGAAGAAAAAGTTGGCTATGATCTACATACTGTGGGGTCGGGCTCCAAATTCCTCAATAGGACACCCATAGCACAAGTGTTAATATCTAGAATCAACAAATGGGACTTACTCAAACTAAAAAGTTTTTTTCTCAGCAAAAGAAACAATAAGAGAGGTAAATAGGGAGCCTACGTCCTGGGAACAAATCTTTACTCCTCACACTTCAGACAGAGCCCTAATATCCAGAATATAGAAAGAACTAAAAAAATTAGACAACAAGATAACAAATAACCCAATCAACAAAATGGCCAAGGACCTGAACAGAAATTTCTCAGAGGAGGACATACAATCAATCAACAAGTATATGAAAAAATGCTCACCATCTCTAGCAGTCAGAGAAATGCAAATCAAAACCACCCTAAGATACCATCTCACTCCAGTAAGATTGGCAGCCATTAGGAAGTCAAACGAAAAGGGTACACTTGTACACTGCTGGTGGGACTGCAAATTGGTGCGGCCAATTTGGAAAGCAGTATGGAGATTTCTTGGAAAGCTGGGAATGGAACCACCATTTGATCCAGCTATTCCCCTACTCGGTCTATTCCCTAAAGACCTAAAAAGAGCACACTATAGGGACACTTCTACATCCATGTTTATAGCAGCACAATTCACAATAGAAAGACTGTGGAACCAACCTAGATGCCCTTCAATGGACCAATGGATTAAAAAAATGTGGCATTTATACACAATGGAGTATTACTCTGCATTAAGAAATGACAAAATCATAGAATTTGGAGGGAAATGGATGGCATTAGAGCAGATTATGCTAAGTGAAGTTAGCCAATCCCTTAAAAACAAATGCCAAATGTCTTCTTTGATATAAGGAGAGTAACTAAGAACAGAGTAGGGACGAAGAGCATGAGAAGAAGATGAACATTAAACAGGGATGAGAGGTGGGAGGGAAAGGGAGAGAGAAGGGAAATTGCATGTAAATTGAAGGAGACCCTCAGGGGTATACAAAATTACATACAAGAGGAAGTGAGGGGAAAGGACGTAAAATATAAAGGGGAGAAATGAATTACAGTAGAGGGGGTAGAGAGAGAAGAGGGGAGGAGAGGGGGGAGGGGGGATAGTAGAGGATAGGAAAGGCAGCATAATACAACAGACACCAGAATGGCAATATGTAAATCAATGGTTGTGCAACTGATGTGATTCTGCAATCTGTATATGGGGTAAAAATGGGAGTTCATATCCCACTTGAATCAAAGTGTGAAATATGATATATCAAGAACTATGTAATGTTTTGAACAACCTACAATAAAAATTAATTTTAAAAAAATGTAGAGGGAGAGCCACCTTGGTACAGAGGAGTATGAGAGCTCAATTCATTTTCTGTATCCACCCAGATATTTCAAGTCTCAGGGGCTTACTCTTTCCTTAATAGAGACCTGACATTGGTATAAGAACCTTACCTGGTTGAGGTGTTTGTTCTTTAAAATTTTACTACTTTTGTGATTAGGTTGAAACCTATTTTTCTAATTTTGTGCACCTTGTGAGAAGCCATATATAGAACATTCATTATAGTTTTCTAAGGTGATAATCCTGAAACATGAAGTTGGTCAGAGGAAGAAGAAGAGGAAGAAGTTGGTCAGAGGAAGAGGAAGAAGCTTACCTGCAATTTGGTTGCAACTGAGACTCCAGTCAGGATGGGGATCCCTAGAACTGAAAAGCTCCTAAAAGACAGAAATGGTCCAAACTAAGTCAAAAATTGAAGACATTTATATTCCCATGTGGAACTGTCAATTGTTAGGGGCAACACTTCTGGATCAAAGTGTCACTTTGGAGAAAGCCTATTGCTTGTGAGAAATGTACCTGTGAGCCATCAGCAGCAGTTATTCTAAGAAGTTGTATAATAAAGTGTCAGTTTTGAAGAGAGAAACTTTCCAGAATACTAAAATATTTATCAGACACATGGAAGTGATTGGAACACTGCACCAGAGAAGAAGAATTCTGAAACCTAAATAAATAGAGAAGAAAGAATGGAAGTGAAAATAAGTAAATAACATTTTCTATTTAGAATCCAAAGCATCAAATGAAGACAAAAATAAACAAATGACAGGGGTATTCAGAACTATTACTTAAGTAGAAGAAAAGGAAAAAGATGCAGATTAATAAATGTTTGCTGAGAAATGTCTATGTGTCAGGCAGTGAGAAAGGCAAATGAGCCAGGAAAGGTGGTGCTTGCCTGTGATCCCAGCAGCTTGGAGGCTGAGGCAGGAGGATCTCAAGTTAAAAGCCAGCCTCAGCAACGTAGCAAGGCTCTAAGCAACTTAGTGAGACCCTGTCTCAAAATAAAATATCTATTTTTTAAAAAGGGTTGAAGATGTGGCTCAGTTGTTATGCACCCCTGGGTTCAATCCCTGATCTAAACAAAGAAACAAGTGAATGGCATCGACTTGATAATTGCTACATGATATTAAAATTATGTTATTATATATTGTATTAATTATTTTTTAATCATATTATATTGATATTATATTTTATTATATTAAAATTATATTACCAAGAACATTATAAATGGGCTGGGATTATAGATCAATGGTAGAGCACTTGCCTAGTACTTAGGAAGCAGTGGGGTCGATCCACAATACCACATGAAAAGATGTGTCCATCTACAACTAAAAATAATAAAAAGAAATTATAAATAACAACATAATTATAAATTATATTGATGATCCTTCCCTTTAATTTCAAATAGAGATACATTTTTAAAAAGAAAAATTTACAGTGTACCAGGTAGTGTCAGGAATTATATATCTCTGTTGTTATGGAAAACTATGTTCTCCACCCACTCTGTTCACCTCTTTTTTAAAGATTCTGCCATATGTCTTTTCCAAGCAGATTGGTGACTGAGCAGTGAACAAACTACAAGGAAAAAAGGAATTTCTAATTTGATGTGATGAGTTATAATTTTGGTTGCTTAGCCATCTTATAAAAGGAAGTACGTCATGTTGTCATCTGGTGTGATCTCTTTAGAAGAAAATTTATTTCTAGTTTGGAAAATGATGCTTCTGTATTGATAACTCTTGATTGTAATTTACACATTTCTTTAATCATGTCAATATTAATATATTTCCTAGTTAAGATATTTTAATCTTTACTAATACCCTCCAAAAAATTATGAAAATCATCTATGACAAATTTGATTAGAGATGTCATCCATAATTTTTTTCTTCTATGGTGTTTGGTGGGTTATTGCCACGTTTTCATTCTCAGCTAATTTTATTGTTCATTCTACCTCACTTTTCTGAAACTTGATCTCTATATTCCTTAAATTCACCACAATGTACTTATAAAACATAGCAAATTCCATTCAGTTACAAATTTAGATTTCTTTATGAATATTAGGTATATCTTTTATAGTTGTTGAAAGTTTGGAAATAAAACCTATAAAAATTCTATGACCAACTGCTGTGTAGTTTTAGTGTTATATAATTTAATTCATTTAGTTCAGTGATTCCCAAAACAGGGCAGTGCCTCTTTCTCCACAACACACACCCATGACAAGGGACTTTTGACAATATCTGCACACAGTTTTTATTGCTACAGTCATTGTAGGTGCTAGGTCTAGTGGTTAGATGACAGAAATGCTACTAAGCATTTATAAAGCACAGAGCAACTCTCCCCCAAAGTCTAATAAGTGCAGAAGTTGAGATCTGTTTTAGAAACTCTTATGTTATTAAAATAATGAAAAAAATTGAAAAAAACAATGGTAATATAATTAGTAATTGAATCTTGATAATCATCTCCCTATTGAAAAGTTTTAAGGATTTTTTGTTTTATTTTTTAATGTTTTCAACCTATTGCTTTTAAAGTATATTGACTTTATTCTGTTAATAATATTAAGAAACATGATTTATACACCAAATTCCAATTTAAGTTTTGGATATGTTTGAAAACATGATTTTTTGAAGTTCAAGTCTCTTATCCATTTTAAAATGCACTAAAAATATTGCTTAACTTATCACTTAACTTTAATTTTTGTTTTCATTACCAACATATTAGAATTCAAGTTTCATTCTCCAAAGTATCATTTTTATTCTTGAACTAGCATTAAAATATATTATTAATGCTCAGTTTATGTGATAAATACTGCATTCATACTAATTATATATAGTCAAGTAGACCATGAATGAAAATTAAAAACAAAATGAAATAATATATCATCCCATTAAGGGGAGGCATATGGTGGTATACAGAAATTTCTTATTACCTAAGACTCATAAATAAAACAACATATTTGAGGTTGTATAACATGAAAATAGAGATTTTCCTTTAATTTGAATATGACAAGGAAAATTGCCACTGAGTTGCGAAAATTACTTTCTTTAAAGCTCAACTATGCTTATGTTTAGTTTGATAAATTCCTCTTCATATTTTCAGTTTCATTCCAGGATTTCCCTGAACAAATTTCTTTTTTTCCCTTCCTTTAAAACAAAGTTTATATTTATGGAACATACTAGTGTATCCACATTTCATCTGGCATATTATCAGATTAAATTCTGCTTAAACATTTTTGTGAGGAACATTTTCTCAGACAATATTTTTTCTATTTTAAAGAAGGAAACTATACATAAATGAATCTATTACTTTTATTTTTATGAAGTAAAATACTTAAAATAATCAAATCCTCTAGAAAAGAATATACTTTTCCTGGACATAGCCAAATTTTCATTACAAATTCAAGACTATATTCTGATTAATATCCTTCTTTTCATTTGAGGACTTTATTTCATTATGAGGACAAAAGAAAGAAAGAAAGAAAGGTTGCAAAAATGCCCTGTATTTTGATTCTATAAAGGTGGACATACTGCCTAAGTTGTTATTTTAGCTGATGTTATTTTGCAAATCAATGGGAAAATTTTTAAATAAACATTGACTAATAACCTTTAATATCTAATATTTTGGATGAAGAATAGTAGCATAAATGAACTATAATTAGAATTCTTAAGTTTTGTCTAAGAAAATCCTTTAAAAAATGAGTGACTGCATTGAACTCTCATTTTTTATGCGACTATAAATTGAATAATCTGTTTATTGTTGGCACTCAAAAGACCTTAACTATTAAACCAAATACAAGATGTTAAAAAATATGACAAAAATCATAGACAATTGCACATGGAAGAAATGAAGAAGAAAAGAAGGTAGTGAATTTGCATTAAAGCATAAGTCAATGTTTACTGAAACAATTTTGGCCTTCAGGGGAGAATCCATGGCTTTTATGTTTCTGCCTTTTTAAACAGTTTTTCTCTTATTTGAATGGACCAGAATCAACCCAAAAGAATAATACATTGTAACTCATACCAAGTAATATAGGAGGGGAGGAATACTTCCTTTGTGAAAAGAAATGAAGTTAGAACCTGTATGGTTATCTGGACAGGTTTTTCTATCAGGTTACAATGGTTAGAAATGCCAAGCTTCTTACATTTCCTCATTCCAAGAAATTCTGGGATTGATAAGAAAAACATGGTCTTTTTAGTTTTTGGTAGGAAAAAAATGTGCTTACTAGGAAGCTGGTTTTACTAAGTGGAAAATTCTATAGAAAGTCAGGATTGAGTTTGGAACTGGGTAAACAAGGAGAGTGATGTATTAAGAGGTAGTTTTTCGTTCTTCACCTAGACTGACCAGTGGAATTTCTCAACTAAGGTGAACTGTCCATGAGTCTGGGCAAATCCTAAATTCTTTGTCTGAATGCAAGTCAAAATTAGTTGTACACTCTATTATGTGTTATATTTCTCTCAGGAAATTCTGAGGTTATAGGAAATTGGTTAAAAATTCAATTCAATTCAATTAAAAAACCCCAACATTTTCCAACATCAGTTATCTTAAGAATCTTCCCTTTTTCATTATTACTGAACAGATGAAGAATGATTGTGAAGCACCTTTGTTAAGTACTTTTATGAGTTCATATGTATGCATATGTATGCATATATACACACATATATTTGGTATTGTTCTTAATAAAATTATGTAAAAGGCAAAAAAACCCTCTAGAATTAATGATAGTAAATACATAGTTAAATAGATCCAAACATAGGTGAAGGACAAAATTTAGAAATGCTGAAAAAGACATTGATGTCAGTATGTAAGCAGGTGTTTAAACACATGCCTACTGAGACTATTCTGTTCCACATTTATTCCTACAGAGAGGTGGCATTATGCATGTGTTTTGAAGGAGAACCTAATTTGGGATATATAAATAATATATAGTATAGTCAGGATGTGAAAGAGTAGTGATGAATCAGACGAAAGCAAATTAAATGAAAAGTAATGGGAATAAATGTAAAGAATCACATTTGGTTTCAAAGAAACAACTTCAGAAATATGGAGTGAAGCAAATAAGTCTTCACACTGGTATATGAAAAAAAGATATATGAGTTCTAGGTGCATGAAGCATTTATAGGATTCTGTTGAATGCTGCAAAAAAATGCAAATTTGATCTTAGACTCTATTAACATAAGTACAGAATACAGAGTAGGGAATTAGATGATCCTACTGTAACCTCAAAATTAGAGTGCATTTAGGGTAAAAAGTCCAATTTTCATGCTAGATTTTTTGTTGGTTTTGTTTTTAAAGAAATGTCATCTAAAATAAAATAAGTTCAGCAAAAAGGGCCAGTTTCAGAAAATGCTTTAATAGGTTAGTAAATAATTTGAATATATCAATAAAATACAGTAAGAACAGATTTTAAGCATATTTAAAATATTTTGCTTTAGGAAAATATATTGTAAATATGTGACACAATTCCAGAAGCAATGGGTGAAAGAAAAGGGAAAAAAAATAAGATAGAGGTTTCAGATTAACATGGAAATTTTTAAATATTCATTGCAATAATGGGAAAGACTCTGTGTTAGTTTGGTTTTTAAAGTAGCATGTGAAAATTGGTATTGAACTTTTAAGAAAGTTACTATAGGAAATGCCTGTGAAAGATAACAAGGAATGGATTAAGTACGAAGAGACATAAAACCATGGCACACGTCTGGTACCTGTGAACGAGAAGGGAAAGAATTGTGTTAGGGAAAGTCTTTAATTGTGGAGCAGGTATTAGATCCCCCAGCCAAGGAGGAGTCTCTTGAAAGAGCCATTATGAAAAAAGGTAATTTTGAGAAAAAGGCAGGGCCTTAGGATGCCTGCCCTGTGTAGTCTTTGGCTATGTTCAGACCTTGCAGAGAGTGTCTTCAAAATGAACACGGGCAGATTCTAGCGGTGTGGTAGTTAAAGATTGTCTGATAATTCACTCCATATTGTGCTTGATAATTTGCGTTGTTTGAGAGTTCAAGTTTTTATACTGTGGAAGAAAATCCCCACTCATTCATGATTCTCTCCTTATAAGCAAACATTGTAGAATATATTCTCATCAATATGAATCAGGTCTTTAAGAAAATAGATGCTAAGACTTAAGTTAGAGGCAGTTTTATTGAACAGTGGCAACAAAAAAGAAAAAAAAAACAAGATAGTAGAAATGTTTAGGGGTAGACAAGAGACCAAGATGAAGATGCAACAAAGTCAATACCAGCTCTGTAGCAAAGAATGCCCACCAGAGGAGTCCATGTCAGGTGGAAGTATCAATATACCTCTAGTATAGCTTACTTACTCATTTTGTGCCACCATCTTGAGAATTATGAGTTCATCTCCAATTTTGCTACAAGCAAAAATGAAGTTTTAAAATGGCAGCTCTCCACACTTGCTGCTTGTCTCTTCTCAAAGTATCTGGGTGCTAAGTAGTCTCCATGTTAAGAAAGTTGTCCCTCCAGATTTTAGGAGTTAACCATTTCAACATGTAAACTTATAAGGCATGTATTAGAGAATATAATAGCTCTCATCCCTGTAGTTAATTGTGCTGAAATTTATTATATCCCTGCTCTACAATTCATTCTGTGGTCCACATATAAACTCTGATGGTTTTCTGCTTGATACATAGCTGTATAGTTCAAAATTTGATTTTAGGGGTGGGATCGCTGATAGAACAAATCTTTCTCAGGCAGAAGTTGTTGTACATGTCTATTCACAGGTACAGAGAATAATAGCATACATGCATGAATAAGCTGAGTTTTACTTGTGTTTCTGCTGCTTTTATGATGTAAAAATATTCAGATCTTTTCCAAGTAATCAGGTAAGTCTTCCAGAAATATGATGGTGTTTCTTCTTGACAGTTGTTCATCTACTAAAATGTTATGCTCAAGATCTCTATCCTACAAGATCTCTATTCTAACAGATCTTTTAGTTCTGGAAAGGAGAAACACAAATTAACCAAAAGGACCTTTGGAAGTCATGTCTCTACTCCATGATTCATAGGCAAAAGTAACTTTTCTACTGGGGATGAATGAATAGCCAAAACCTTCTTATTTAGTAAGAATAGAACTTCATCCTCACAGTATTATCTGTAAAACTAGCAGTTTTGATGCACCTGTAGCATGGTTTCCAACTCTTTATAAGTGCAGCTATTTGAGGATGATGCATTATGCAGTTTGGAACTACTATTACATTTTCTTTCTTGTGAAGGGTCTCCTCATCTGATGATCAATTGGCAGAAATTCATACCATGAATAGGTGCTCCATACATTAAAGTTTTCTGCGACTGAACTAGAAAGGTAAAGCACATGACATGCCTGAAATACATCTATTCCTGGGAGAACAAAGCAATGGCCATTACAAGATATTCAGGACCAGTTGATTTCCTTGAGCCATAGGGTTGTACGAGGGCTCTGTGTTCTTTTCTGTTTTACATTAAAAGAGGGGAGTATTTAGATCAACTTTGAAAATAAGTATATGTAGAAATCCTTTATCCGTTTTACCATACACTAATAGTTTCTATGTTCGAAATATTCATCAGTAAAAGGCTATTGACAAAATTAGGCTAACAACAATGAACTGGGTTATACATACTGTTTTTGCAATAGTCCTTCTGTGGTAGGCATTTTTTTGTTTCACATTAATATATTATAAGAATATCTTTGTACTTTTTCTTGGCTCCTTTATATCCCCCTGAATGTCTCTATGCCAGGTATCCTTGTCTCTGATCTTCACATTTCTTTCCCATGGTTTCCTGAACATCTGGCCATGTAAGCATTATTCTTAACTGTAACTACTTCTTCAAACAATGTGAATAACAATTTATGATACTATGCTACCTATGAATAAGACTGCAAAGCAGCCACTTTCCAATTTCTGCTTGAACCAACATATTTAGCTAACCATGATCAAGAAAACCTTCTATATCTTCAATTCAGCTGGTCTTCAATTGTCATTAATGTGCCCTGAGGGAGAAGTGCCCCTGCAAATATTCTAGTGATATGGGAGTCTATGTAATTTGCTCTTGATTCTTTGATTATGTCCTCTTTTCATGATTATTCTCAGTTAAAACCGCACCAATATTGTCTGTCAAGAAATTTGTTGTTGGAACTGTCTGACTTAGGAAACCAGGAAGGACTCAGCTTCAAGGGTGTAGATCCAGACAAGGTTCACTTGTGATGCTCTTCCTAAGCCTTGTACTCTATCATGGGATAAGTGCATGTCAACCTCTTTTTTTAAGAGGTATAATTTTTTGCTTCAAAGAGCATGGTTTTGCTTATGAGCTTATTTTTAGATCCTACTAACTAAGGCTTGCATGAACTCCACAGTGCATATTTTGCTTTCCAAAGCTTTATATACTACTGAGGTGCTGAATATGCCAAACCTGGATCTACTTTAGAATTGCTTCTTAGTCTAGGCTTCATTCAAAGCAAACAGGCTTCTGTATCACCTGATCTGTAAAGTCAAGGGAAATGCTTTTGGGAGTGAAATATATTGTGTGCAGAACTTCAAGATACTTACTAGGTGTCGCATATATGTCTTTGTGGTAGTAAATGCAAGATGAAGTAATCAGGCTTTTGTTTGCAAAGGAATAGTCCAGCACACTTTTAATGATTTGGATCCTTGAATATTTTAAAGAACTGTAGATCCTTGATTCATAAGGTTTATTTCCATGCTCTGGAATTCACATATTTTGAGAAAATCTTCATCACACTACCCATGTTGAGCATGGTTTCATGTTTGAATCATCAGATCCTGATGGGACCACCTACTTGTAATTTTGTGGTACTCTATTAAAATTGATCTGGGTTTTGCATGGTTCAGTATGAAAACTCGAATGTTGGTATGATAGGAACCCTCACTTCTTAACTTTGTAGGTCTATAACTGTTGCACTAATTTCTATCATCCTTCTTCAAGGATTATTGTTTTGATTTACAGTATTGGTTAGAATTTTTTTAGAATCTCTTGCTTGCCCTTTTCTACTATGATAGATAGCAATTAAACCACCTGCAACTTTCCCAATATGAAAATTACTCCAAATACAAAGTGTGTTAGTTGCATTTAAATATCCAGATACTGTTCAAATGACTGTCACATAAGTCCTCTAATGCAGGGAACTTACAATATTATGAGTTTTCACAAAGATTCCATTTTTTACCTGGACCAGAAGATCCCCAATTTTATTGGAGTAGGGACATGATAGCACTTCATGTTTCTGAGAATCATTTGTTAACTCAGATGCTGTGTTCAATCATTTTTTTTAGTTGTTTATATTTTTTGTGCATTTCTCTATCATACAAGCAAATGACCACTTGGAATGGAACTTATGCAATTGGTATAGCCTATTATTTCTATGATGTTGCTGGGTTCTTCCTATAGACCTAGAAAGCTCTCCAGTCAATGAAGTCCACAGAGGAAATCGATGGAAACTGGGAAACAAATTATGACATTTATACTGCTCTTTCCTTTCTGCTCACTCTATTTTTTCTTTATTTAATCATGTATTACATTATTATCACATCCTTCAGTACCCTTGTTGGCTCCATGACTTTACTCCTGAAGATCCTATGATCTATTACCAAATTTCCATTACACTCTGAAGATTAAACCATCTTAGCTTCCATGTTGATCTCTCCATTCATCACAAAAATTGAATCTCCTTGAAGGATCTGGTCATTCTTAAATGACCCATATTTTTTATTGCTATTAGTAAACCAAGGGCTGTGACCATTCTAATCTCAACTTTAGCCTACCTTGAGTTTCTAGTAAACTTCTTAATAATTATGGTGAACCTCATACAAGTGTGTTCTTGATAGTCTTGATAAATTGTATGCTTCTCCAGCCTTCACATAAAATTGAATTATCTGATAGGTCTTGTCGCATCACATAATGTATCCACTCTAGCATGCCTATCTTTCTCATTTGTTTTTCTCTTCCTATTCCATCTGCTCTGACAGTTAAAGCTTTTCAGATTCACTGAGACTGAGCTTTTATTTTCTCCATGCTTCTCAGAGCCAACCTGGCAGTGAGTCTATACCCACCCCTGGAATCCTTACATAGAATATTAAATTTTAAATACTGAGAGTATCCCCTTGAAAATGTGTGAGGCAAACCGTAAATAATGAGAGACTACTGCCCATGAGATTGCTCTCACTTCAGACACCAACCATAAGTTGGAAGTTGGGGTTCCCTAGAGCCACTCTCACTTCAGATTAGTTGGCTACAAATTTACTGATCTCCATAGACTGTTTTGCATTTAATAATTCACTCTAGTCATTCACAGAACTCCATGAGAGCTGTTACAGTCACAGTCATATTTACTACAGGAAAAAGATACACATTAGAACTAGCCAAGTGAAGACATCAGTAAGGCAGAATCTGAGAGGATTTCCAGGTTACAACTTTGGTCATGCTCAGAGACATGTAACACTCTCAGAGAGTATCACCAGCTAGAGAATCTTATCCAAAATATTGGTATCTGGGATTCTTATTGAGATTCAATAAAATACTGAATGAGCTTTGATCTCAAACTTTACCCCTACCACAGAAGTGAGAATAATGTGTTTAAACTCCACTGCTTCTGGAGATCAAACTTATTGTCATGGTCCAAAGCCTCATTATCTATCACATTGTTACAATACCCAGTAGCCAAAGTTCAAAGTAAAACCAAGACATTCCTCTCAAGCAGGAAATTTAAGTAATGCAAAGGGCAGTGTGTTCTTTGTGTAAAGTCTATTCTTCATTACATGCATTCAAGTCAATAAATATTCCTTTTTCAGTTTATTTACCTTCTGACCTCATGGACCTTCACATTCTGGTTCTATGGGTGATCTCATAGCTTCTGCATGCTGACTCCTTCCAGTATGATTTCAAATTCCTTTTCAGTAGAGTCTTTTCCCTTTCTTTTCAGGCCCAGTATGTCTCAGACTGAGTTATACTGATACTTAAATCTAGTTGATCACCATGACTACAGGAAACATAGGTAGAGATGTTGAGGGAGAACTTACATTTTTCTGTAAGATTTCCTTTCATGGTGCTTTTAATTCTTACTAAGCAGGAATGGGCTGCTTTTACACTCTCTAAACATTAAAAAAAATGTTTGAGAACAAAATGACTCCAAAAAAATATGTCATAGGATTGTCTTAACTTTTAAAGAACAAAGCTTCCTCAGTTGAGTATTCAATCACCTTAAAATACCCTTCACACTTTGGAAAGGAGGGCTTCTTTTTGAGCCACCAAGCAAGCCCTTTGGTCTTCACATTAAGTTTCTTAGGCCCTCGGGTTTTCATTATCCCTCAGAAGTGTGGCAATGGAATTGAATAATAGCCAGCCTATTTCATTCCCTTGCATACACGGTTTGACTGTGGTTTTCGAACATCTGCCTCATCACCCTGGTTAGAGAGTTTTCTTCTGCCAGATGGTTTTGTCAAGTCAATACTATTAAAACTGTTCAGCAATTAGGCCTCTGCCATGCACTGGGGGACAATTTGTGCCCTTGCCTGAGATCTTGGTGTTTGTTGTTCAGTGAGGCAAGCAGTCAAACCTCTACCATGAATTTGTAGCCAACTAATTTGTTGGCCAACTAATCTGAATTAGAGGTTTTTCATATTTGCTCTCACTACCAATATGTCAGTCAGTCAGATCATCTTAGGGAGATGAGTTAGAAAAGAAAAATATGTTTTCATATTAACACCCGAGAAAAGAATATAAAGAAAGTAGACTTAAGTATAGCAAACATGATGTAAGAATGATGAAGATTTTATAACCCAACATGTAGTTCCATGGGGAGAAAATAGCATATTGGCAGAATCCTACAAAGTAACAACAAGTGGTTAGGACCCTGTGTTACTTTCTTATTGATTGTGTAAGGTCATCATGAAGAGTATGATCTGTATTCAATAGATGAAGTAGATATGAAGGAGTTGACAGCCCCCAGCTTTTATTATGCCTTTCATCTAGGCTTTTCCTAAAGATTTCTCTCTGAGCCATGAATCTCCATGTCTGTTAAGGTTCAGCCACACCTCATAGAAGGCAGCATATAATGCATTATATTGGGATCCATTTTCATTGTTGTGTGTGTGTACTTAAAATTATAAGTAGTAAAACTACACAGCATGGCCTATACCATTTATGAATTGGAACATCAAAGACAAAACAAGGCATCCTTTAAGCTTTCAAGAGGAATCAATGCTTCCCTTCAACTAGTGAGTTAGAACTCAGGGAGGGAATTTCATTCCTGCTCTTGCAGGATTGGATAAGTTACCATGAGAGAAGGTTGTTATAAAGTGAGTTTGGCTACCTTGCCGGATTCTTTTGTTTCATGTCCTTTCCAGAGATTGGAGAAGTAGCTGAGAATCCTCAGTTCTTTTGTTCTTTGCAAGAGAAATATTTATGTACAATGGAGAAATCCAGCAAAGAAAATTTTATTTAAGCACCGAGACGATACATTCTCATATAAACCAAGTGAAAGAGCAGACCTGCTTCAGAAGAGACTGGCAACTGTCTGCTGAGGTTTTAATAGAAATTTAATGATTTGCTTTTTTCCCCTCAGTCCTTTCATTCATGTGCCTGATTTGAAGTTTTATCACATTAGAGTCTTAGAAACTGCTACACATGCGAATTCCAAAGCAAAACCCACAGAAGTACCTGGGGTGTCAAAAAAGCACAATTAGGGTGAGATTTAAATAATATAGTAAGGACGCTAAGGTTATAGTATGTGAGAATGTGGCACTGAGATGGGAGCCAGATCTTATTTATGCCCTTTTGGTTTTTTCAGACTCCACGGGTTAATTTCATGACCTGACAACTGTCAAGACATTCTGTTTTATTCATTCCATTGATTTAATACTTATTTTCAGCAAGAATCGGGTCCCTGAGCCTCTGTGCACTAACATTGTCTTATGTTTGATTTCTCTGTAAACTCCAATTTCTCTATAAACTCCAATTTTCCTTTGTCCACCTCTACTCATGACTATCTGCTACCTAATGATATAACTGCTGTCCCCCACAAGGGTTCTTACCATGTGTTGCCATCCCCCTGGTCATGATTCAGTTTGAGGCCATTTTCAGAAGCCAATAGCTGGCACCATACCCTTGAACTTCCAGGACTAAGGTAAATAAAACTTTGCTTTTTGTAAGTACACAGTGTCAGGTATTTTGTTATAACAACACAAAACACTCTAAGATTATTTGTTCACTATGTTTGACTTTAAAATGACACCACTGAAATACATGTTTTAATTGATTTATTTTACAAAGTGCTTGCAAATATCTAAATAGTTTCTCTCTGTATATAGATCATATCATATAATTATATTGTATTATATTATATTATACTATTAAAACCTCAGATATTACCTGATGAGAAAACACACTCTCTGAATTCAGTCTCACGATATGTTTGAGCCTTTTGATTTGAGTTGTACCATCTTTGACGACTTAATTAACAACTACTAACTACCCTGTGACTCAGTTTTCTCATTAAAAAATTGGAGTAATAAACAATGATAACTAACTCAAAGTTAATTGATATAGATTTAAAATGACACAGGCTGGTTTGTACTGATCATAGAATATTACCTTTACTGTGGCAACTTTTTCAGGAGGAAACAATGATAAGTAGAAGAATTTTGGAGTCTGTGAGACACATTTCAATTTGTTCCTTGGATTTGTAACTTGTAAGAAATAAGCAACATTTTATGGACTCTTGTTCAAAATCTGCAAGCTGGTAATGGGTAATGACTATTTAAATTTGTAGGTTTTCCAGATGCTGAATAAGTGAATATATATATATATACAAATACAATGCTATAGTAAGCCTGGATGATTACCGATTTTTATTTGAGAAATTTATCATGTGAAATAGTTCTTCTAGCAAAGACACCTCATGGAACTATTTCTTCTCAGAGAATTTGACTTTACATCTTCATTTTCAGCATCATCTTTTCATTATTATCATATTGTCACAAGACAAGGGCACATAGCAGTTCTGGGGTAGCCATGGTGGTCCTATGGAACTGGTTCTTGAGATTCCTCCAGCAATAATTGAAACAAAACACAGAGCATCAAAACAAAGTTTCTTAGAGAAAGTGAGAAATGGGGGTAATGTACTGCAGGGAACATCTCAGAGAGAGGACTATGTGATGCTCACAGAGTTGGAGTTTTTAAGGAATTTGTATCTTCCTATTCTTGCCTCAATTTTTCAGTCCTCCCTTTGGGTAACCCCCATGCAAGCTTTCTTTGTGAGGATCTGACATTCTGTTGTAGGGGTAATGGGGTAGTTATGATATAGTTTTGGTAGTAAGGAATGGTCCCAATATTATGGAAATGGTAGTTTTCCTGGAGGGATCATGATTAACTGTAGTTGGGGAGGTCTTGACACACCAGACTCTGCTTTTCTGAAAGCTTTGTCTGCTTTGATTAGGATTTCCCACTATTTTAAGTAAAAGTTGCTTCAAGTGATTGGAATTAGCTACAGCTTTGGTGAAAAAAAAAGGCATTCCAGCTCTCCTTCCCTTAATGCTACACTTTTTGAATAAGGTTCCCTGTGGTTTCCATTTTATGACTGCTGAACTTTTCTTCATGCCAAATTCTAATGTCTTCTTCACTGTCCTGTGCCCCTATACACTTACCTGTTTATGTTTCAATATTATCAACATTGATATCTTCAAGCTCAATTTTATATTTTTAGCTACACTAAACCAATAAATTATGCAAGCTTCTCAAAACACATAAATCAATTTTTTTTTCCAGTGCAAAAAATACCACTTTGGATTCAAGTTGATCCTGTTAGTCATTTCTTTTTTATTTTAAAATAAACACATATATTTGGAGTAATATATTCCAGTCTTAGATTTGAGTTCCCTTTGTATATACTTAATTTTCTGACTTTAATTTTTTCTTTGGAGTCAAGGGATATAAGAGACAAAAATCAATTAAGTAGAAGCTATGAAGACATTTATTTATATGATTTAAAAATCATTCTAGAGTGGCTTTTTATCATTTTAGTACTTTAAATTTTCTAAAACTTGTGTTTATTGCATGATCAATGTTTCTATATCAAGATCAAGTGAGTGACTATTGTATGAGTTGGCTTACTGCCTAGTCTATTAGTCATTCTAGATTTTTCTTGGATATCTCATGAGATAAACAAAAGAAGCTTTGGTCCTTACCAAAAAAAAAAAAACCATCAGGCATCAAACAAATAACTTTTCCTGAATTCATAAGAGAAAAGACAAAAGTAAAAAACTATGTTGATATCTGAAGAGGTTAGGTATGTTTAATATAACAGAGCAGTAAACACTGCTCACCTTGTGTTGAAGTTGCCAAACGGAGAAGGCTGTGAGAAGGTTAAAAATGTTGGTGAGGTTTAGAAGTGTAAATATGAGTTTGTATGAAAATGTGTATCTCTTAAGACCTGTGGTAATGGTCTCTTAACCCATTTGAAAGTTTCTTTTTTTTTCCTTTAGAAAAACCACCAGATTTTCACAAGGAGAGCCTCTGAGATACCAGAGAACATTCTTTTGTTCTGTTGTTGGAAAGGAAAAAAGCTGTTACTGTGAAAATCCTTCCAGAGACCTCTGCTACAGGAAACCAAAGGCTTAATCAGCAGGGGAAGAGCCACAAGGACATAGATGGAGAGTACTAGTGGATAATTGCTGCAGCTGGGGAAGAAAAAATGGAGCAAATCAGATCTTGTGATAAATAGCTTAATTTTATTTCATATCTTCAATACAAATTTATTTTGACTTTCATATTTACTTACGAATGAATTTATTTATATGCATGTGTAGGAAAATGTGCACCTGATAAAAATTTTACTACATATGAATGTGCCATGCTCTTTTCATTTTTGGTTTATTTTTAATTTAACAGTGTTTTGTGTATACTGTCCCATAACATTAAATATTATTAAAACTTGTATTTTGGTAGAAGCATAAAGTTGGATATATTGTACGATCTTTCAATTCTTTTCAATTTTAGCCATTTTAAAAATGCATTTTTAAGTTTTACCTCCTATATCATAACTTTACTGAAAATAACAAGTTAAGTTAAGGCATCTGTAAAAAAAAAAACATTATTTAATCAATCCTTATCTTTAGAGTAAATTTAGAACTAAAAAAAAAATAGATTTATACTTTTTCCATACTTTTGCAGTCTATTTCTCCAATGCTTTACAGAAAGTTTATATCAACTGATCCACTATGAAAAACCTGTGTTTTCATAGTCTTGTGACTGCAAAGTGGAAATGAGCTCTCTCCAGGGGAAACCAGACATCATCATATGAGAGCAAACTTACACACTAAAAATATTTTTCTATTTCAGAGAAATTTCTAATTTAACTTAAAATTGTATCTAGAATCAGGCACACCAATGTGATGTATAAGAATTTGCTATCTGCTCTTCAAGTCAGCTTGAGTAAACACAGGTTCCTATAATACCCCAATATATATCTTTAAATAAAGTAAATTATTTTACTTTTATTCCATGAACATAACCTGTTGTTTGAATTGAGTCTGCTGTTAAAGCTCTGGGAAATTTTCTTCAGAATTAAAGTGTAACCTTTTAAATTTTAAAACACCTTCTAGGTGTCAGGGCCTTGAATGTGTGTTCTTTCCTGATCACAAATGATCTCTTCAGACTGATCTTTCCAATGGCATGCAGACATGCATAAGAAAAAATGTCTATGAAGAATTAAAGATGTAAAGTTTCTTCTAACTTTTTTATCCTGTATTTGGCAGAAGATTTGTAGGTTTTCTTTTACAAGTATATTTTACCTAATGCATATATATATATATATATATATATATATATATATATATATATATTCAGAAACATTGAACTGTTGGAAGGATTATGGTAATGAGATGGTGAAGAGACTTTAGAAAGGGTTAGAACATGTAGTCTGACCATGAAATAGTAAATGAGAAAATGTCTGTGGATAACATGTTATGTGTTCTATGTATTCTTACTTTGGAAAATCATCATTCCCTTTTGAAATTTCTGCTTCATTTTTTTTTTTTTGCTTTGCTTTAATTTAAATATGTGAAAGCTTCTACTTCTTTTAAATATTTTTGATATGGAATGTTCTTTGAACTGACATATATTTTCACCTAGCAATACATTTGCTATACTTTCTCTAAAACTGAGAGGTAATACACAAGAATTTTAAATGCTGTATCTCTCATAATTTCTGAAAAACCAAAATTAAAGGTAAACATTTGCTTATTCCATTTTTAAATCAATTACCTGAATTACACAGATGGATGAAAACACCATGAAAAATGGAAATTTTGAAAAATGCTTCTATTATGTATTGGAAAAATCTATGTATGCAATTATACTCAAACCCTCTTCACAGGGGAGTGAACTTAAATGGAAATAATCTCCCTAAACTCAGGCAATCAAGAAGAATTCATAGGCATTTTGATTTATTTGAGTAAGAAGCTCAACATTCTATCAGAGAAGAATACAAATATTTGGTCAGTTATTCAGTCAAATTTGGAAAATTTACTGAATATATACATAATTGTAATTCTATTTATATATATGCACATGTATGCATTGAGGATAGATTTGTTTGTTCATGTGTGATATATATAATAGGTAAGGGTAGTAATATAAATTAGTGTTGGCATGTGGTAAAGAGATGAAAAATAATATATTTGCATAAAATGAGTACATGTGTTTGTCCAATAAAATACATTGCATATTCTTCCCCTTGCAATTTCCCAGCTCTCTAGATATTTGAAAGATTCATAAAATAGTTTTGACTATTATGTCTGAAAGAGAGCTTGTTTTCTTTCAATTCTTTCCAAAGTAGTGAATTCTTCAAGAGTGTTTAAAATATAATAATCAGAAATTATCATAATATATTGCAAGTGAGATATAACTTGAGGGGTTTTGTAAACTTTAGGAAGTATAAACCAAATTAATATAAAATGTTCAAGCAAATAATACTCTGATCTCAATTATGAGGAAAGTCACAATAAAAATGTAAAACTCACAAATATATGAGAATTTATCCTGGTAAATGAAATATTTAAAATATTTTGGACAGTTTTGCAAATACTACATGTTTTGAGGATAGAAAATGATCCACTATCCTCCAATGGTTTGATAAATACATTTTCCCCATTTTTCACTATAGAAAATGTGTCACGGCTTTCAAATTTTGTGAAGTACAAAAATGGGAAAACTTTTACCTAATTTTCACCTTAGGATTTTCAGATTATCTGTTTCTTCTTCATTTCAAAATATGCCAGTACTGAGAAACTAATTGAGTGGAGGTATTTCTCATCAACCCAGTCAGTGTAAAATGATCTCATTGTTCAACATTGGCAAATTGTCTATTAAAGTTAATGGAAGAAAGAATTACACCACTGAATTAGAAGCAATGGCGATGGCTCGAACAGAAACATAAAGGGAGAATAGTGACACTTCCCTGGGATTGCTTTTCATGTGGCTTTTTATTGGGGTTAGGAAGGAAGGGTTCTTATCTACCTTGAAGTACTTTTTAGATAGCTTGTGTGTATTTATAAGCCATTTTAGTTTCTGAGTCATCTTGCCTATTCAGTATAGCTATTGAATAAACTGCTTGGGTACATTTTTACCCTTCCTTTTATATTATGAGGTCCTATTTGCTGCTATTTCTGACTTTAACCTTTTCTATAAGGTGGTTAAGTGATGACAATAATATGAAAATAGGTTTCTCTTTGCCACTTTGTTCAGAGTGGAAGTAACTTAGTACATACAGTAATTTCCCCCATCCTCCACTCTACATTTAATAGGATAATAACAACAACAACAAAAAAAGTTATTTTGTCTTTATTTAGTCTCCTTTAGACATTTAATCTCCTTATTGTTCTTATTGTTGGGGATTAGATAATGACCTACCTACCTTGAATTGCTGTGTTTCTGGGCCTCACTCACATGAAAACATTGCATTTGCAATTACGTATTAATAGACACATTATGAAAACACAAAATTATAGATGAATATTATAAGGAATTAACTTCTGTGATTGTGAGCAGAAAAGTCCTCAAATTTTCAGTTAGACACTTGGAAACCCAGGAGAGCTCATAATGCACTTCCAGTCTGGATCTGAAGACCTGAGAAACTCAAGGGATGCAAGTGTAAGTTCTTCTCTGATTCCTAGTACAAAGACAGGACAAGAAGAATGTCCCAATTTGAGAAGTCAGGCAGAGAAATGGAATTCTTCCCCCACCTTTTTGTTTTATTTAGGCCTTCAAAAGATTAGATGTGGCTCACCAACAATCTACTGTGCTTACTTTATCCATTCAAATAATAAGCCTATCCATAAACACTCTTATAGACACAATCAGAATAATATTCAAACAAATATACAGGCACCCCAGGGCTTAGTTGAGTTTAAATATAAAATTAATAATTACAATTGGAACAAGTCAATGATGTCCATAATCATAATAGAAAGTAAATATGTCTAGTATTATACATACAAGAAATAGAAAAGAAAAAATGAAGACACACACACATACACACACTCACACACATATCTCTCTCTCTCTCTCTCTCTCTCTCTATATATATATATATATATATATATATATATATATATATATCAATAGATATATAGAAAGATCTAGATATCTATAGATATAGATATATAGATATAGATTTATAGAGAGAAGGTGAGAGAAAACAGGGAGAGAGAGGTTACAAACATATTTCTTTAAAAAAAAATCATGGAGAAAATTACTCATTTCAGTCACAGTCCTTGCTTCTGTAACTGGCCAGGTGGTAACAACTGATATATATATATAATATTCTTCTAATACTACTGTGTTTTATCATGTTATTTTTCTTTAGCACCTTAGCTGGTAAGTTCTTTACCTGGTGAAATGTCCCAAAGATTTATTCTGGAATGTTCTTGACCCCCAGTAGTCCTTCATGAACTAGTTGTTGTATTATTCCACTGACCTTAATTGCAGGACACAGTTATTAAGAGGTTCTCTAGAAGATGTGTGTTTAAGACACTCTCTTTCTTATCCCCATGATGGAGTAGCAATCCCATTTCCCCTTGGTAGTCAGGATCAGTCAGCCCAGCCAGCACCACAACTCCTTTACATTCCCATTGACTCAGAGACATGAGCACCACAAAGTGGCTGTTTTAACTTTCAGCTCACTGGAACCATCATTGTGTGCTCAGGTGGAGGTATTACTCTCTATGGAGAGAGAGACCAATAGGTCTCTAGGCCAGCAAAACATAAGTTCATGGAGGTAAGGAGCTAACAGTTTGCAAGTAGGCCCATTTTGCCACTCCCACGTTTGATTAAAGGATCTTGGCTATGAAATAAATAGAATCATACAATGCAGACTTATCCAGAGCATATACAGCCTTCTGGAGAACCCATTTTCCTGGATCAAACCAGTACTGGTAAGTTTCGTTTGACTTTTTCTACCATAATGGTTCTCATTTCATAGGTCAAAGAATCAGCATGAAGACTGCTTTTGCTGAATATATCTATCACAATTATTCATTATGAAACTGGAGAACAACCAAAGAATGATCTGAGCTAACATTTAATTGGTAACCATACTACTATAAGGTCCTATTTTACAGCAATTATGTCCAGAGTGATTACACCAAGTGAAGAACAGTAATTTCCTTGTTCTTCTAGAATTAGTACAGTTCAGATCCAGAGTCCAATAGCCCTTGCAAGTCTGATTATTACCTTTTCCTCAATTCACAGTTACCTCTGGATGTAGATTTTTTTTTTGGAAAAGCCTGGTAAACTGAATAAAGGTATGAATTTTTAGTAGATTATCAGGCTCTTTTCTCAAGATAATCTGGCCTGTGCATCATTCAATAGGTTCTGCATCTATAAATTGCTTTATGTCAATTGATATTTATTTATTTATTTATTTATTTATTTATTTATTTATTTATTTATTTTTAATTTCAGTTCAGACTTTTGTTCACTTGACCTAGAACTTTTCTGCTGTTACAGATCAAGTAAGAATTTAGTAGACTACCTGTCTATGATCAGCATGATCCACTAGTCATCATCACTGGTCAGACTATTCAGATTGCTGCTTTGATGATGCTGTCTAGTGTGGTAATTGTGCCTACCTTGTCTTCGATGTCTTTGTGTCACCCAGGATCTAGTTACGCCCACTGCATTGAGTTTTCTTGATTTAGTCTCCACAGATTCCACTATAAGTTTTGGCCTATAGAAAAAGAGCAATCCACAGAGCTATTCATGAATGCCCAAGTTCCCCTCACAAATCCATTTCTCAGTGTTGTGCTGAAAGCTGTCTTCTGACCCTTCCCACTGTGGGAGAAGTAGCTCTTGAATGATAATCCACTTTACTATTCCATTCTATCTAAGCCTTCCTCTATACCAAACCAAGGATGATCTTGTGTTTCTAATTCTTTCTCTGTAGGCCATGTTTTAGTTTATGGTTTAAGCAACCAAACAAACAATTAAGGTCTTTATAACTTTCAGATGTAATATTACATGCAAAATCTCTGGTTACTAGGGCCACATCAATACTTTGGGCTTGATTCAACTATGTATTCCTTCCACCATTATCCCCCACCCCAACATTTATTCTCATACATGTTTCCTAGGTTGCTATTTATATAAAGTTTGTCTTTTTTTTTCTTTTTTGTGGAGTGTGGCTGTCCTGATGGATTCACTTTGTAACCCAATTTAGGGAGCAATAGGACTTTAGACCACTTAACAGATGGAGAAACACAGAGGAAAGATGGGGTGAATCCTGAGAAGAATGAACATTGTCTTTCATAGCAACTGCATCCTGGAGGTAACCATAGTCATCCTCATTATGTGCGGACAATTAGTTCCAGGGACTCATGTAGATACCACAATTTGTGGACACATAATATTTTAATATTGTTTATTGTGTTTGTTAGTCATTTTCTTTTTTGGTGCTATGACCAAACCATAGGACAAGAACTACTTAGGGAAGGAAAATTTTATTTTGCCTCATAGTTTCAGAGGATCAGTTTATGGTTTATGGGCTAAAGATGAGGCAGCACCTCTTGGCACACTAGAGGAGTGCTGCCCCCTTTATGGTGGTCAGGAAGCAGAGAGAGGTGAAGAAGTTGCAGGGAAGATGAACCCCCCCAGGGTAAACTGCTAGGAACCCACTTGCTCCAATGATCCCCACCTACATACAATTAACACAGTCTCTTCAAACTAGGATGACAGCTCTGACAATCCAATTATTACTCCTCTGAAAATTCCTGCATTAAAACAGGAGCTTTTAAGGGAACACCTCAACTTCAACCACAACATCTATGTCCTCACACATTCTTTAAATAATCTTTAGATCATTTGTAATACATAATATAGTATAATTGTTATGTAAAAATAGTTCTAATACTGTTTTGCTTGGGGAATAATCACAGGAAGCAAATCTTGATATGTTCAGGAGAGAGGCAATTTTTTTGCCACACATTTTTGATACATGGTTGGTTTGAACTTGTAAATGCAGAGCCAGCAGACACAAGGGGCAAACTGTGAAGTTTCCTCAGTCAATACAGGGTTATTCCCTTTAGACAGGAGTGGGCAGACTGATGCTGAAGTCAGGGAAGCTACTTCCAGAGGGGTGAGGAGGTAACCTCCACTGGCAAAAAAGAGTCATTAAAATTTAAGTCATCCCCATTTCAGATTTTTAAGATTGAATTCCTTCCAAATTAATGCCTTCACTTGGACAGTAGATATCCTGCAAGGTTGGGGGTTTGTCTTTTGTTTAACTCAGTCAGTCACAGGATGGGATTGTGTTTGATTTTCAGAAGCCACAACCCTTTTGCTAGACAAAGTTGCTTTCAGGTCATTTGTGTGGAATTTGAGTGGTGCATGGGGAATTGAAATCCCCTGCTCCTTTTTTTTCTTTCCTCTTTGTTCTGCAAAATGAAGAGCAACTAGTCAATCATGTAAAATTCAAAAATTCATCCAAACTTTTCCAAGTTGCCATAGAAGTCATGTGGGTCCTTGCTTATTGCAAGTGGTTAATTAAGAGCTTCCACTGTAGATAGTTTATACACTTCTGTTGCCAGGTGACATTGTGCACTTGCTTCTTTTTCTCCTGGAGCTACAGTTAGTGGGCATCATTAAATCTAATTGCATTGGAGTGAAGAATCTAGAAACTCCAGGACCAATTCAGAAAACTCCTCCTTAACATTCAATTCTTTTAGAACCTCTCTTAGTACCAAAACCTATATTTGTCTTATTTCTCCCGAGAAAGAGAAACCACACTCAGAAGATTCAACATTTGTGAAGTTTGAGTATATGCTTTTACATATTAAAATGAACATCTCTTCTTCAAATGTTGACCATTGAGTCCCCGAAGCTGAATCCACAGTTTATATCTGTTCCACAGATATTATTTATCCTTACTGGACAGAGATTGCAAAAGTCTAAACTTTTCTTCATGGCCTAAAGGTGTTAATAAATAGTCAAAGCTCATTGACTTCTGAGATATGAAATGCATTTCTGTTTTATTTTCCTCTACCCTTGTTTTGCAAATGAAGTACATGTTTGTTGGAATACGTGAATAAATTGCAAAGCTTTAGACTCAATTTTTTAAACATAATGTGTTCAAATATGACTGTTGGTACCTCTATATTTAAAATAATTTATAGGTTATATATACATAGCACTATTTGTATAACTGTATAGAGTGAACTGTATGCATGCATATGGAGTAGATGTCATTATGCACAACACAGGCTAAAAGTGTATTTCCAATTCTTGATGCTTGGAGTACTACTAGCAAAGAGCCCTCTGCTGTCAGTATGCTTCTAAATTTTCACGGTTACAGAAAGGCCTCTCTAGGAAGCTTACACCCAGTGATTGTATATAAAAGACAGTGAAAGACTGTCCTTTAATAGGCCCCATGTTGAACATAGAGGAAGGACCATTGAAGTTTCAGAGTTGACTATGTTCAGTGAGATTTTCACCAAGAATCCTTCCCACCCAAATTGCTTCCTCTAAACAGTCCGGCTTCCTACCTGTCCCTTCCATGGAATTTGATCCTCAAAACATAGAATAATAATATTCTGCAGGTTAATCTAACATAGGCAACTTCCTGGGAACTAACCTCCAGTAATGATATATAAATAATAGATATATGATAGCACAAAGGCTTGATATACACAGATTGACTGCTAATCCTTGGGTAACAAACATACAATAACCAGATTGAATTTAATCAACACTTTTTACAAAGACAAATTTTCCTCAAATTGGAATATGTACATAACTACCTTATACAATGTAGATGTGAGTTTTCATCCTCATTCTACCATGTACTAACTGCAAACAAAGAAGTTATTCACCCTTGGCAAAACTACAAATCCCTTTTTAAAAAAATAACAAGTCTTAATATATTTGTTATTAAAAGTCAGTGACACAAGTTATGTTAACCACTGAACATACTTCTTTTTACATTCTTCATTTATCTACTAAGGTTTATTATACAAGAATGAATTTTATGTAGAATCAGTATATGATGGCCATCATGGAGTTAAATGAAGTCATAGCATGTTATTATATTTTCTAGTAGTTTTTTTTTCAAAAAATATAAGTATAAATACATTTAGAACTATATTTCAAATAATTTCCTGACCTGGATTACAGATTTAATTATGTTCCTTATGCATTTGAGTTTATACTGTTTTGATACTGGGAATTGAAACCAGCATTAATTTGCTAAGCATGCACCTGGCCCTTGATTATGTTCTCATTGATGAGTAGGCATGTAATAAGTATCCTAAAGTCATATAAAAAATACTTATTGCTTAAGGTTAGATTGTATATGGAGATATTAGATTTCAGGAAAAGATTTCCTGGGAATACTTTCTCTTTAAGTTAGTTTAAACACAGTGAAGCAGAGGAAATTAAACTCAATGTGAAAGGATGATTAAGCATAATTCCAGCAGATAATTCATGTTGCTCTAAAATAAAAGAGAGGCTTTAGGGGCTGGGGGTTCAATTGTGTTTTTAAATTTCAGTTCATTAGTGTCACACATATGCTTCTTTTTGATCAAAAATAAAGATCCTTTGATTTTTGGTTGACTGAAAATGTTCACATCACAAGAAAAGGGCATTGTGCTTTTTCATGCTCTCAAATGCATCTGGGTAACCTAAGGCTAGCTATTATAAATCATGAAGAAAGTCAGGTTTATTGAATATCAGATTTCCATTAAATCACATTTATACACAAAGAGACAGTTCAATTGTAATTGAAGTTTTCAGCTTTCATTCATCTTATAGAGGATTATTCCAGCTGCACATTACTCATTCTTTTGTACTTTGAGTCAATTTGTCTGAGGCTGTTTGCCATAAGAAGATGAAAAAGGACAGGCTGAGGTTTTCCTGTTAATTCTAAGAAAACAGTAGTGAGTTTGATCATAAAAAAATACTTTTTTATTCAAAAATATGTAAGGCACCATCTCATTTTATGTCTCACCTACTAATCATATAACAAGACAATAAAAGTGATGTACAAATATTAATTAAAATGAAGAAAATGTCAGCCCCCAGAAAGGTCTGAAAATAAAAGTGATTGAGTGATCAGTAAAGATGAATGCCAATCAATTTTATTTGAATAAATGAAGACTTCTTGTGAACTATATTTCAAAATGCTTAGAGAAGATTCATAAAAATTTCAAAAAGTAGATTTACAAAAGCATTTAAAGAAATCTCATTCTTATTTTTAGAAATACCTAAATAATATCACCATTGAAAATACCTCGTAGAAGTCACTCTTACTGTGGTCATTAAAAATATGTTATTGTGTATTATCCAAAATTATATGTTATTTGGACACAGAACATGAGCTTTTTATATTAAATCTCAATTATCACTGCCATTAATAGTATGCAATGAAATAACTGAAATGTGAGCTTTCTATGGAAGTCAGTTATTCCTAATGCAAAGCAGTAATATCAAGTACTGAACTTATTTTCTATTTATTTTACTTTTTACTAGAAGTCTTTTTTTTTCTTTTATAATTCTTAAAAATATTTCACATAAAAGCTGACTTAAATATTTAACATTTTAAAGGTTCTCATAGACATTCCATTTATGCATGCTCCTGACCACCTTGTGGAACTCCTGATCTGTCTGTGTGACCATGAACAAGAGGTCTGCATCAGCCAGCATTCCTGATACACTGAACTTTCCTCCTGGTTCTCTATCTCCAATATTTTGTCATCAACTCACTCATTTATTCATTTGCACTAACTCACTTGTTTACTCGTTCTCTAAATATTTATCAGATCTCAACTATGTGGCAGGCACTATGCTAAACCCTGGGACTTCATTTGTTTGCTTAGAGAAGGTTCCTGTCATTGTGGTTTAACTCCAGCTGTGGAGATGTAAATAATAGTGAGAAAGCCACACAAATGCAAATTTATACTCCATCCTGAATACAAAGTATCACCTATAATGAAAGATGTTCCTCTGTGGGGAAGAAACTATCCAACAATTTGGTCTGATCTGTCACTACTGATTCTAACATAATTTTTAATTGAATTATTTATAGCTTTCTTATCCAGGATCTTGATAAGTTTTCATATTTAATCTCATACTATTAAATTTGATTTCCTTTGATTTTGTAAGTATAACAACATAAAATTGGCAAAATTAATATTTATGACTTCTTCTTTTAGTTTGTTGGAAGAAAGCTAGAAATAAAGATATTTTCTGTCTTTCCCTTATTTCATTGTACTTCTGGCCATTTCAAAATATTTGATTAAAATGTTGATAAAAGCTGTAGATATTTTTGTGTTGCCCTATTTAATTGGTGATGTCTCAAGAGCAAAACTTGGTTAATTTCATTCAACAAATATTTATGAAATATTCCATGTGGTGGGTACTAATGCTTCAGAGAAACAAAACAAAACAAAAATCCCTGTGTTGTAGTGCTTACATTTTAAAAAGTGTCTCTGTTTTATCTGTCCGTGTGTGTAAGTACAAAGTTTCCTATTTGAAGATTGCTGTAGATGGATAATTACCTGAGCATAATAGATACCAAATATTTATCATGGAAACTATGAGATAATAAAACAGTTTTCACCATATCTCCTTGCTTGTCTTGAGGGTTATATAAAGAAAAATTTACATTTTATCAATTAAAAACTCTTATTTACTAAAGTGATTTTTACATAGGCTTAAAAATGTACTGAGAATTCTCCTCCCATCCAAAAAGGAAATTTCATGGAATGTGTACTCTTTTCTTCAAGACAAATGGGAAAAAAGAAGGACTCTGAGAACCAGTGTAGCCATTTCCTCAAAATGTGTTTTCTAGAAGTGTATGGCAGACTTTGGGATGCAGGAAACTATCCATTACTGAGAAATTGTCTTTTTTTTTTTCTTTTTAAATTCACAAATCTGCAATATTATTGGAAAACCCCTGAGTATCGCCCTTTTTAGGAAGAGGAAGATATTTCTTTTTCCAAACTTTTGCACCTAGATAACCTCCTGGTTCTTGCTATTGGCATCATTTTGTTCTTCCAGGCAGACTTGACAAGATGCTTAAACAGGCCAATGCTGTTTCTCCCTCAATGGTGGTTTGCACTTGAAAAACAGCAAGGTTCTAACAATTTTAAAAGTTTCCCACATCATTTCTCCTTGATGTTCTCAGGTCTGAAAAGTCATCTCCAACTTGCACTTATAAGACATATTCATTTATATTTTTCTAATTCTTTAGCAGATTATATAGATGTTTTATTTTACTATCAAATCTAATAATTTCATTCAACTATTACTTTATTAGTGCTTTCTCAGTTAATTTTGATAAGTGATTCTTTATGCTAAAAAATGTGCACCCAAGCTAATCACAGGATTTGATACATAAGTACTGAAGAAATAGTTTTTTTTCACAAATAAATCAATGATAAATAACTAAATGGCATAATTCATCATTTAAGTATGATATATTAACATACCTTACATTAAGGAACCTTAAGTTTACTTTAACTAACCTTACATTGTACACATGTTTCCAGATTTCCACCATTATTAAGAACACCATGAGAATATCGTTGTAATTAAACATTTGCAAGTCTACTTGATTGAATATTCAAATTGTTTCTTAAAATGAATATTAGTGATTTAATATTTTTTTAAAAATTTTAATGTTTTTCTAAGAAGTATCAATAATATTGAGTATTTGCTATGTTGTGTTTGATTGACAGCTTAAAAAGTAAAAATATATTAGCACACAATCTATTAATTTTTTTTATTAAGCAGTTGGTAAGGTAAATTTCCTATTGTTAATTTTTTTTTCTGTATATAACCATATGCCAACTCTTCTTTGGTGAACTTAGTTTTCATAGTCTTATTTTACTTTTTCAATTAGAATAGTTGTATTCTTAAAGATTATATAATTGTTTATATGTTGATGATGTTATATAAACAATGAAATGTTATCTCCAACTTGCACTTACAGGACATATTCATTTATATTTTTCTAATTATTTGGCAGGTTACATAGGTGCTTTATTTCACTATTAAAACTTTGTATGTGATGAGCAATTATTCCCCAAACTTATAAAATTAATTTTTATTATGACTATGATTTTAAAAATTAAAATTTTTAGACTTTCAGTTCTTAATATGTTAGCTTTTAAAATCCTATAAAGGACTTCCTTGAAAAATGTTTAGACATCATTTATAATTATTATGTACAAAGTTTGTTTAATCCTTAAATATTTAATTTAATTAGTATTTGCTTATACATTGTATGTTTGGATTTTCAGGTAAATTTATAGCTTGAAACAAAAGACATTGTTATATTTTGGATATGAGATGTCTGTCCCTCAAAAGATCCTGTTACTGTAGGAATATTCAGTGCTATATGATTAGATCATGTGAGATGTAATCTAAGTCGTCCACCCAGGTTTCAATGGACTGACTGGGTGGTTTGTAGGCATGGGGAGTATGGTTGGAGAAGTTGGGTCATTGGAGATGTATCCTGGAAGGGTGTGTCTGTCCTGAGCTGCCATCCCCTGTTCCTGATGCTATCATGATCAAAGCAGCTTTTCTTTTCAACTGGGCCCTTCCTCCATGATGTTCTACCTCACCTTGGGCCTCGAGCAGTGGACTTGGCTATCTATTGAATAAAACCTCTGAAACCCTGAGTCCCAAATAATTTTTTTCCTCCTCTAAGTTTTTCTTTTCAGGTATTTTGGTCACAGCTGACCAAAATAGAAATATACAAAAATGAAATCTACAGTTTTACTCACCTTTATTGGGGTGACTTGTTATTCATACTTCTGTTCAGCTTTTAAGAACATAATTTGGCCTGTAGTCAGTCATTCCTTCCGTGCAGAAAAACTCACATATTTCTGCATGTATTACTTGGGGGTAATTTATATGACATACTCCAAACTTCATTTATAACACAGTTTTTGCGTGCCTGGTAAGTAGACTTCCCACTACTCTATTAAATTTATATTATATCCTAAATTAATATTGTAAGATCAAGTCTCTATGGTTGACTCTCCCTGTTTTTTTTTCTCATCAGTCAGGTTTATCTATTTTTTCCTTTTACCTTTTTATAGTAAAGAGAATCACATGGAGCATCACATGTTGACTCATCTATTCTTCAGTAGATGAGTTAGTGGTTAACCACAACAATTTTTAATGTAGGTTTCACTACTTCTCTATTTATGATGGAGATATTAAATTGCACTAGACTCCTCCCCAGTAAATTTTAATTTTAGAACTTTTTGTGCCATATTCATTTTTCCAAAATATCAGTGTCATGGTGCTAATTTGGGGGTATATACATTTTTTTGGAATTGAAAGAAAATTCACTCTTTTGAAATAAATGAGAACATATTAATGTGCCAGGACATCTACTTTTCAAAAAAGACAACATGTAATATTCTGACAGGTTTACCTTCTAAAATTGACTAATGCAGAATTTAAAATGGAAGATCTGTGTGTACTACTACATGGGTCCTAGTTCTTAGCTACACTTCCTTTGCTTAGAGATGCTGGAGCAGGAGATTTTGACCACAGGCTTCATCTTGTATGTATATCATCTTCCTAAGATTTACCCAATTAAAGATATCTCCCATTACATTCCCTATATTGTCTTTTTTCCCTGGCCTTGTAAACTCTTCCTTATCTTTCTAAAGAGCTTTCATGTATTACTTTATCAAATTTCTCAATTCTTCCTATAAATACTTTCTTAGTATATAATGTTTTTTACTTCTCTTGAGGCTGATCATGTTGCAACATGTTAGGTAAGAATCAATTCCTATGTTTTTCTTTCTTTTTTTTTTCTGGAATATGTTTACACTTCTACTTGAGGTAAAACATGCATAATGCCTTCATGACTGCATGGGAAAAAAAGCACATAGTCATAGGATATTTTAAGAATACAATTACACTGGTGTGGATACAAAATATCAATTAACCACGACAATTTTTAATGCCAGACAGTGTTGTGCTATGCCTGGAAATAGGTGCCACCTCACATAAAACCTCCCTTGTGCAGTTTATATCTGCTACAGTTTGGTCCACCATAGAATTTGGCATGCTTAAACAACCCCCACCAAATAAATGCTTATTGATTAAATTATTAAAATGTCAGAGAACTAAAAGTAATTTTCTTAGGAAACATAAAGATTTGCATTGAGAAGATAACTATTACAAGAAAAACAGGTAGGAGTATAAAAGTAGTACAGTGAGTAATGCTTCAGTCTACCAAAGTAAATGACCCAGAAAAGCTTCCCAAGAAGAAGTGACATTAAGATGCACTTTCAAGAGCATATACTTTTTATTTCTGGGATGAGAGGTGATGCAAGCAATTCTACCTGTGAGAAAAAGTATATGGTTTTAGAACAAAATGACCCATATAAAAGTCCAGAGACCATTATGACACACATGCCTTAAGTAAGCACCTGTGTCTCCTTTAACTTCCCTACTATTTTTTTAAAATATAGCTCCACTTATAATATAATTTCCCCAAATCTACAACAATTTTGCTACATATCAATGATAGACCCAAAATAATTGTCATCACACTAAACATATTCATCATTTTAAAATTACTTTTACCAAATGGCCTCTGAAAATTTGAAAAATTCAAATAACAGATTAATTTCAGTGTATTCTAATATACCTAATTTTGTGAGCAATAGCAAATATCCAAATATGGGGGGTATATTTCCACATATTTATATTTTCTAAATGCCAAAAGAAGTTGCATTTTCATATGCAAACTAGACACAATAAAACTATCGATAATTAAAGAATTCTTAAATCCAGTTGGAGAAAGTGGTGAAAGACATTCCAGGAGAAAGAAGCAAAGCAGAACAGTAGTGTTTGAAATGGTCTAGCTATTTGATGATAGTTTACTAACCCAGCATCATCAGAATATGGGAAGGGGGTAAGAAGTAGTTAGACATCTGGAAAGAAAAGTTTAGAACAGATTGTAAGGGGAAATTTTTGGCACACTACTACACTTATTTTATATCTATATCTGAGCAAAGCAAAATTTTAAGTATTTAAAATTCTGATCCTGATTACTGTCTGGAAATATTAAGCCAGGTAAAAAATATATTTTAATTGGTTTACCTAGCTTTTAAGGTAACACCATGGGGGTAAATGTGCAACATAATTTTAGAGTCTTTCCTGATTGAATGTTATGTATAGTAGTGAATGTAAGGTAAAGGTCTGAACTGTGTTCAGATCTTGGGATGACTTTAAAGATAATCAGGTACAAAGGTTAATAGCAAAATACCACCAACACTATTGATTTCATGCTCTCTTTTGGTGAAAGGGAAAAATTCTAACAATAGTGAAAATTTTACTAATCTGAAAAGCAATTTGTACATAAAATATTTGCCTTCAACATATAATCATTGAAATGAGAAGATACCCTAAAGACATAGTATATATATAACAAGTTGCAGGCTTGGAAGTGGTGAGGTGGTTACTATGATATGTGAGGCAGAAGTAAATGAAGAAGTGAGAGAGAAATTATTTTAAGCTGTTGCATCAAAACATACACAGGCATAATTACTGCCAGAATCAATATATTAACTTATATATTTCTATCTATCTATCTATCTATCTATCTATCATCTCTCAATCTATCATCTATTTACCTACCTATATGCTAAGCAAGCATTGTACCACTAAGCCACAACCTCAGCTCTAAAACAGAATTAAAATCTACCATGAAAAAAATACAATAAAAATATATATGCAAATCAACAAACAATTTTGTTAGCTGAATACTACAATTATTGTAAAATTGATAACAATTTCTTAAGAAGTTTGGATATTGTTATATTTATATAAAAAAATTAATGGTGTTACCATTTTTTTCAAACACCTGTTACACATTCATATGCTTCTTTTGAGAAACACCTATTTAGGTCCGTGTCTATTTTTCTTTTTTTTTTTCTTTTTTTTTACCACACTGGGGATTGAACTCAGGGGGCACTCATCCCTTGAGCCACATCCCCAGCCCTATTTTTTTTTTATTTTATTTAGAGACAGGGTCTCACTGAACTGCTTTGGGCCTGGCTAAGTTGCTGAGTCTGACTTTGAACTCCTGATCCCCTTGTCTCAGCCCCTTGAGCTGCTGGGAGTACAGGGCTTGCTGTGTCCTGCAAGTCCTTTGTCCATTTAAAATTAGGTTATTTGTGTTTTTGCTATTGAGTTTTGGAATGCCTCACATATTTATTTGTCAACTCCCTGGCAGATATATACTTTACAATAATTCCTCTGATTTTGTCAATTGTCTTCTTACTTTATTTATTGCTTTATTTTTGGTGCAGAAACTTTCTAATTTGATGTAATCTATTTTTTTCTATTATTGTTTTTGTTTTCTATGCAATCTTAACCCCACAAAATCTTGTCCATTACAATGTAGTAAAGTGTTTCTGGCATATTTTCTTCTATTAGTTTTATAATTTCAAATCTTTCTGGTATGCATTTAATCAGTTTTAATCGTATTTGTGACCTGCAAGACAAAAGGTCTAGTTTCACTTTTACATGTGATGTCCGATTTTCCCAGCACTAGTTATTGAAAATACTGCCCCTTTTCCAATCTGTGCCCTTAGACAATTTGTAAAACTTCACAGTCTGTTATGATTTAGACATTAGGTGTCCCTCAAAAGCTCCTTTTTGAGATAATGAGAGAAAATTGAAGGTAAAATGATTAGATTATGAGAACCTTGACTCAATTAGTGTGTTAATCCCCTGCTAGAGATTAGCTGAGTGGTAACAAGGCAGGTAGGGTATGATTGGAGGAGGTCAGTCACTGGGGATGTGCTTTGGGCGTATGTGTCCGTGATCTGAGTTTAGTCTCTCTTATTGCTTCTTGATGTGATGTACTGAGTCTCTTTCTACTACCACACCCTTCCACCATGATGTTCTTATCTCACCTCAAATCTCAAGAAATGAAGTTGTTCTTCTGTGGACTAAGAGCTCTGAAATAATGAACCCTCAAATAAACTTTTGTTCCTCTAATTGTTCTTGTCAGATCTTTTGCTCACAGCAGGAAAAAAGATGACTAAAACATTGTGTGTGAATTTGTGTTTTATTTCTGGGTTCTTCTTTGTGTTCCATTAGTCCATATATCTTTTTTACATTGTGTTTTAATTACTATAGTTTTGTAGTGTACTTTAAAGTTAGGTAGTGTAATTCCTCTTGCTTTGTTATGTTATTCATTGTTAATGTATATTCCAACTTCTAGGGCAACTAATTAAAAAATTTAAAAAGAGAAACATAATTACTATACAAAAAAGACAAAAATTAAAACATATAAATATGTAAAAAAAACAAAATGCAGAAAAAGTGTGGATGGCAGAAATAGGTACAAAGAGCAAGGGTAACATAAAAAATACTATCATATATGGTAGATAGTAATCCAACTATATTACTGATAACTTTTAATGTTAACTTTCTGAATATTCCAACTAAAGAGAGATTTTCATAGTGAATTAAGTACTAAGACTTAACTATTTTTTTTCTTTAACTATATAGACTAACACATAGATTAAATTACATATAGAGTAACACTTAGATTAAATGTAAAAGGTTCGAGAAAGTGATATCATTCTAATACCAGTCAAAAGAAATTTGAAGGAACTATATTAATTTCAGATTCAGCAGACTGCCAAGAAGAAGGTATAAGGGATGTTATAAAACAATAAAGGAGTCAATAGCTAACAGAAATAAAAATCCTTACTTTGTATGAACAAAAAAGAATATAAAAAGTCATGGTTAAAAAGAGAACTAGAAGGAGAAATAAAATAGTATTATAGTTGAGTAGTTAAGTATTCCTGTTTCACAAATAAAAATATAAATTTGTGGAAAATAAAAAATGATATGGCCCAAATCAACACTATAAATCAGCTGAATATAACTTATCCAGTACAGACTATTTCATCCAATAACATGAGATTACTCATTTTACTCAAATTCATATGGTCCATTTGTGAAGATAGATGATATTACTTATTATCAATCACCTTTACATATTTAAAGAATGGAGATAATGATTTATTTTCTCAAATTGCAATGAAATTAGACTAAAAATCAGTAATAGAAGGATAACAGCTGGAAAATCCAAAAGTATTGAGTATTAAACAGAATTCTTTCTAATAACACATTGTCAGAAGATGAACTCTCAAGATATTATTTTTTAATTTTGAAATCAATAAGAATGAAAATATAATTTATCAAAATTTATTTGATATAGTTGAAAGAATGTAGAGAGTACAATTTATACCTTTGAATGTATATGTTAAAAAGGCAAAAGATTTAAAATCAGTCACCAAATCTTCCATGACAGAAACTAGAAAAAAATGAACTAAGTTAAATATAAAGAAAGCAGGAAAAAAAGAAATAATGTAAATTAAAGCAGAAATCAACAGAATTGAGACCAGGAATTTAATGGAGACAATTAACAAAATTAAACACTCCTTCTTAAAAGAGAAAAAATCTATAAAACTCTTGGAGAGTAAATAATATTTAAATTTAAAAAGAGGCAATCTATATCTATTAAAAATATTGTGTGGACATCACTACAGATCTCATGGATACTGAAAAGATGATGAAGAAATACTATAAATAACTTTATACATACAAATTTTATACCCTAAATAAAATGGTCCATTTCTTTAAAAAGCATGATCTCACAAAACTCAAACAATAAAAAACAAACAATCCTTTAGGCCTATATTTATTAAATAAATTGAATCAATAATTAAAATCCTTACAAAGCACAATGGTGGACCCATATAAATTCACTAGTATAATTTAATGTAAGTCTGAGGAGAAGTATTACCAAGAATAAGCTGGTAAAAAAGGAGTATTCTAAGACAAGAAAAGGAGCAAAGGCATTATGATGGACCAGAAATAGTTTTTTAAACAAAAGTTTCTAGAAGAACTAGACATGCAATAATAATAATAATAATAATAATAATAATAATAATAATAATATGGAATCTTTCTCCCTTCATAAAAATTAACCCAAAATTAACTAAATTATAAAGCACAAAACTGTGAAATACCCACAAGATAACTGAAGAGAGCACTTAGATGATTTTAGGTATGACAATGATTTCTTAGATAAAATACCAAAGGCAAAATCTATAAAGAAATCATTGATAAGCTAGACTTCATTAAAATTAAAAGTTCTGCTCTATAAAAATGCAACATCAAGAGAAAAAGAAGATAAGTCACAGACTTGGAGAACATATTTCCAAAATTCGCATCTGATAAAGAACTCTTATGTGAAATATGAAAGGATTCTAAACCTCAACAATAAAAAAGTGAGCAATACAAATTGAAAAATAGATGAAGAAATGAACAGATACTTCATCAAAGAATAAATATATATGGAAAGTAAGCATATGAAAAGATATTCAACATCATATGTCATTAGAGAATTTCCAATTCAAGCAGCAGTGAAATGCTACTATGTGCACCTGTTAGAATGGTCAAAATAGAACACCAAATGCTGGTGAGGACATGGAGAAACAGGAATACTCATTTATCATTGGTGGGAATTAAAATGTTACAGCCTCTTTGAAAGTCAGCTTGGCAGTTTTTACAAAACTAAACATACTCTTACTATACTATTCAGCAATTTAACTTTTGGGTATTTACCTAAAGGAATTGAAATCTTACAAAGAAACTGAACACTTAAGTTCATACAAAAAGTTGCACAAAATTATTAATAGCAAATTTATTCCTAATTGATACAATTTGGAAGTCATTGATACCCTTTGGTAGATAAATAGATAAGTATAGATAAACAAACTGTGCTACATCCAAATAATGGAATACTATTCACTGCTAAAACAAAATGAGCTACCAAGCCCTGAAAATACATGGAAAACACTAAATACATATTACTGAGTATAATAAGTCAATTTGGGAAGGCTGTGTGCTTCTAACTCTATGATATTCTAGTAAATGAAAAACTATGGATATATTAAAAAGATTAGTGGTTACTAAAGTTTAGGAAGGAGGGAGAGATGAACAACAGTAGAAAGCTATCAAGACAGTGAAACTATCGAGTACGATAATGCAATAGTGGACAGATATCATTACATATTTATCAAAACCCAGAAAGTACAACATAAAGAGTGATCTCTGATATATATAAATTATGCTGATTGAATGATAATGTGTTAGTGAAGTTCATTGATTGCAACAAAAATACCACTCTTGTGCAAAATTTCAATAGTGGGGTGATGTTGTACATGTATGGGGACAGGTTAAAAATTTTTCTATGAGTCTAAGATGATCAAGAGTTAAAGTTTATTAACTTAGAACAGCTAAGTGGGATATTTTTAAATTTAATCATTTTTTGTCTTTTCACATTTCTCTATGAAAAATGGAATTCATGGGATTAAGCTGCTTCCTTAGAAACATGGTTGATTTATACAAGACTTCACATTTTATTTCCTCTCTTTACTCCAATCTCCAATCTTCAACCTCCTTACATAGCTCTGTATACATTAATAACCATGTTTCCATGAAAAATGTTTAATGTTTAGTGTAAGTGTGTGGGTGTATAAGTTCACATAACAATTGCTTAGCTGCACACTCTCTTCTTCCTTATATACAAGTTATTTTCATTTGACAAAAAAAGGACTGTAATAGAAAAGTTAATCAATTCCTTAGGTTTTTCATTAGCAAACAATAGCTTATAGATTGAGAGATTTTTTTATGGTGCTGTCTTGGATTATAATATAATTAAATTAAGTTATCTTCCATTTTCTTCATTTGCCAATTAAACCAAGATCTCAATAGTGGGCTTGCATTACAATTAGACTTTTTTTCTTTTGTTTTACTGTTCTGTTTTACAATTGGATACCATATGTGAAAGAGCATATTCAATTTTGAAAAACCTGTTTGCTTACAATTCAAGCCAAATGCAATTCTCACTAATTGCTTCAAAGCACAATAAGAAGGCTTTAGAATGTTGGTCTCAATATATGTCTAATGTGAAAAGTTAATATGAAATTTTAACATAAATAGTATCTGTATTTTAATGCAGGAATAATTATCTCTTGTTATTTGCAAGAACCAAATGTAATTAACCCTAACACACAGTCTCAGGTTTGAAGAAAAGAATCATAAGAAAAGTTAGTATTGGAAACAGTAAATCAAAGCTAATGAAGCAACATTAGCACTTTTATGTTGTAGGTTCTAATTAGAAAGTCTGTTAATGAAATTGGGGCATTTACTTAATTGCTGTGAACAATTATTTTCAAATTAAACTAGGCAATAAAATAGCATGATTAAACTCAGAGTAGTGGATTTAGGTAGTAGTATGTTAACTCTTTTGCATGTTGTATTATGTATAGTAGTTAAAACACTGAGTATCTACTGATTAACAAATATAAATGACATGTAGCAAGCACTTTTGGATTTGGTGATTTATGCAGAGAAGTTACTATCACTTTAAATACTTGCCTTGCACAGTAGCTTGTAACTACTGGAACCCAAAGCAAAAACCTACCTAACATAACTGAAATAGATTTTGTTTTTTCCCATAAATGTCATACTTCCTGAAATATACTTGCACATTTATAAGCTCATTGACTCCATTTTCATTTAGCACACTAACTCCTCCTCAGTCTTCAATGCCATCACAAGCAAAAGTAGTTATCTTAAAAAAAGGTTTCATATTGACTCAATATTATTAATGATTCAATTCTGAGTTAGTTATAACTCTTGCAAACGTCACAATTGCCACTTCTATTTTCCAGGTAAAACTGGGGCTCAACAATGTTTTTAAAAACCCTTTTCAACGTCACATCATTTATAAATGGAAGGATGGGAATTTGAACCTAAGTACACTTAGGGAAACAATGCATCCTCTGTAGAATGTGGCTTCTCTTATCATCTCCACTAATACATTGAAATGTGGGCAATTTTAATAATGCTCATTCTCTGTGATTTTTCTGTTTCTCAAGTATCAGTCACACACTTGAAATTCACATGGTTTTCAAATCATTATTTTCCTGTTTCTGTTTATTTCTTCCATGTCTATCTTTTTTTTTTAAATTTTCTTACCCATTCTATCATTTAAACTGTGAAAATCCCTTCTTAAGTTAATGTTTTTCTTAGATTTCTACAACTTAGGCTTTATTAAATGAAATTAAATAGGCAAGTGTACAATTTTTTTCCTACCTGGTGAGTACTTATTATGTTTTAGATGTGAAGTGTCCCCTAAAATGCTCACCTGTGAGACATGCAATAAAGTTCAGAGAAGAAATGATTGGGTTACAAGAGCTTTAACTCAATCAGTGCATTAGATACTTAATGGGATAAATTGAATAGTAACCAAAAGGTGATGGGGTGTGGCTACAGGAGGTGGGACATTAGGGTCCTAGCTTTTAGGTATATATTTTGTATATGACTGGTGGAATCTCTCTCTGCTTTCTGATCTTCATGTGAGCTACTTCCCTCTACCACACTCTTCAGCCATAATGTTCTGCCTCACCTTGAGCACTCTGACCCCAGAAATGGTGCTGGCCTTCTACAGACTAAGACCTCTAAAATTGTGAGCCATCAAATAAAATTTTCCTGCTCTACAGTTGTTCTGGTCAGGTCCTTTAGTCACAGTAATAAAAAAGATGATTAAAACAGCACTCAGACAATCACACCAAACTATCAGTACTTATTGCTATCCCTTGGTTTCAGTGCTCCTCTGCATCTAATTTTGCTAGGGAGTTCCCCTTATCTCTTGCTTAGTCTGCTGCCTTCCTTTCAAACCTTTCATTTTCACATGTTCTGCCATCCTTTTAGAAACCTAAACTCTTAACATACAGATTTTCTTGTTGCTTTTGAACAGGACATGCTAGTATTTCTGAGCATCTTATGGCTTATGCTATTCCATAGGTAAGTGTGGACTTCCATTCTCTTTAGTCTCACAGACTTCTAATAGTTTCTATCTTAGTCTATTCAGGCTTCTATAACAAGATGGTTTGTACTTAGCAACTTATCAACAATATAAATTCATTTCTCACAGTTTGGGTGCCTGGGAAGTCAAGAACAAGGCGCTAGTACCTGATTAGATCATGTTCCCTCATAGATGATGTCTTTTCTGTATCCTTAAATGGCTGAAATGGAGAGGCTATTCAAGCCTCATTCATAAAAGCCTTAATCCTAGGCATGAAGTTGAAGCCTTATGATGTGATTTCTTTAAAAAGGGGCACTACTCAGAGTACTGTTATATGAGGTATTAACTTCCAAGCTATGAATTTGAGAGGAACATCAATATTCAGACTATGGCTATATCTACCAGTACTTAATATTTTTTGTTTGAAATTTGATAACCAGAATAGGGTGTGCATATATGTGATACAGAAGATTTTTAAAGATTTCAATAAGTTCTGTTCAAACTTATCTAGTTATATATTATATACCATATTTCAAAGAAAGATCTATAAAACAACTACAAGACTTGTACTTTATTTATTCATTGACATTTTTCATATTTTACTCATTGAAAAATAAATATTAAAAACCTGTGGTCAAATTTCTGAATGTTGAAGCAACAGAAATGAAAACATTGTTCTGGATATCTTTGTTTCTCTTGGGAATTTTGACTACTTCTAAATTAAATTTAAATTAAGTTGAGCATCTTGCCATCAATTTACTTTCTGAAAGAAGGTTATAAAATTTTATAATTTTATTTTGCTTAAAGTCATATGTTGAATGTTCCTTTAGAGTGAATCAAATTGATGAGGATTAGACACTTTTATAGCATTGATATACTTTAAAAGAAATGTGTAGAATTTTGAGAATTGGAAAAATTTATAGGAAAGAAACAATGATCATTGTAGCTATCATCTAGTGTATTCTGTTTGTATATACTCATCAGTTAGCCACTTTCATTGGTATAGATCAGTGGTCAGCACCACAGTTGTGAAACAGCAGAATGTTCTGGCCTCTTTCTTGTTTTTGTAAACAGTGCCTTTGGAACACAGCCTTACTCATTTGTATATGTATTATCTAGGGTTATTTTTGAGTATAGTGACCAAGATGAATAGTTTTTGTAGAAATGGATGCCTGCAAGTATCCATTATTTCCTATGTGGCCCTTTGCTTGTATATACTGAAAGAGTAAAAGATCATAAGCTTTGATTAATGACAATTTTTTTTTATTTTGGTAAGATGTCAAAGTTATTTATTTATTTTTATTTTTATTTTTGGGGTGTAATGAGAATTGAACTCAGGAGCATTTGGCCACTTAACCACAAACCCAACCCTATTTCGTATCTTTTATTTAAAGCCAGGGTTTCCCTGAATTGCCTAGCACCTCAGTTTTTCTGAGGCAGGCTTGAATTCCCTATCCTCTCATCTCAGCCTCCAGAGCTACTGGGAATACAGAATTGGGCCATCATACCCAGCTCATTCATTTATTTTTAAAGATTGACTTATGTGTCAAATTTCTATAATTTTATAAGGAAATAATGGGGAGCAACCATTTTTTTTTCAATTTCCAAATCTTTTTTTCTTTCCTAACTTATTTTTTTTCTAGCTGTGAGTTTATTTCAGTGAATTATTTTCAATATATGTCCTACTGGGATATTTATCAAAAATTTTAACTCTCAGCTCCAAATGTACCCAATATTTCCCCCTAAAATGGATCTAGGCTCTTTAAATATTGGAATTTTGTTGGTTGGCATGTTTTTAAACTTTATCAATAGAGGGAACCAGAGAAACTGGGAAGGAAAAATGGGCATTAGGTTTCAGGGTGCTTCTCAGCAGATTCCCACAGTACATGTTTTCTCTGCAATTCTGTTCTTTCAGTAAATGGCTGTTTCAGAACCTGGTCCATACAGTGCAGATCAGCCAACAGCTTAGCTTGACCAAACTTCAAGCAGTTTTCCTAAGATAGGTCACTTGTTTGTGGGTGGGTGGCCTCCAAACTAAAGAACCAATTTCCATCAGGTTACTGGGACAACACCTAATTGTCTGTCCCTCAGTGAGCCAAGGCCGTGCCTTTTCCACTGAGCTCAGGATATTAATCTGGGGGATTATGAATAAGAAGTTCTTCCAAGGATGCTTAGCCTAGGTGTGATGTTACAATGATCACCCCTCTCATCTCTTATTTAGGGTTCTCTTATCTTCCTAACAAATCCCTTATGAGTATCAATCACCTGGTATTTTTAATACTTACAAACACTAAAATTTCCCTCTTCAAAACATGTTGTTTCCCTCTTCTGTTATGTCCCTAAATAAAACACTTACAAACACCAAAAACTTGTTCATGAGTTTAAAATTACGCTTATAATCTAACCTCCTGAAAATTGGAATTGCCCTCCTATTTACTGTATTGCTAATCATCCAAGAAAGAAGCTGAACTTAATTCTGTTGCTCCTCTTAATTAAGCCACAAGAACAAGTGATACACAGATGTGAACATGTGCACAGGTGTGCACCAGCACACACACACACACACTCACACACACACACACACTGACAAAAACTCATGACCCAATCTTCAACTTTTTTCAATTTTAAAATTTCTTTAGATTTCAAAATAATTCTGGATTCCAATACATGTCACAGAAACTTAAGATTTTTCATCATTTCTCTCAATCACCATTGCCTTTTGATACTTTTGAATTACTTGTCACAAATATTGCCTTTTTTTTTCCAGCAGGGTGGAGTGGATCAAACTATTTTAGCAAAACCTAACACAATTGTCTACCTGCATTACTACAACTTGGTAATAAGAAATTCATACACTGATAAGATTGGCAAGAAAATGAATTCTTGGTCATGCAAATTTAACAAGGTCCCTAACTATGTAATTCTAATCTCATACCGATCCCCAAGAATTTAGAATATTTTGTTCACACTTTTAAAACCTCAAACATTGTTTTTTTCCATAATGTTTTACAAAATATAAAACATGACTGGACAGCATATCAATTAAGATTAATGTGTCACTATTGTCTCAAAAATCATCAGCTCTGTATAGTTTTTTCTCCAATATCTCAATCTTATTTTTGCATTATCAATATTAGAAATGAAGTATCTTTTTTATAATATCTTCATACAATGTGATTTCTTAGTTCTATAATAAAATTTATGGCCCTTTCAATGTCTTTCTTTGTAAGTACCACTTCTCAACAGAATTTGTGTATTCTTGTCTGTATTTTTATAAAAAAACCCAACATATCACTAGTAAAATAACAATATTCTTTATCTCTTTCATTCTCATTAATAATCCCTTCTAAAAAACATTGAAAACATCTAATTTCCATCAGCTAAGGAGTTCATGATTCATTTCTCACATATTTGGGCAAAACACTGTAAATATTTTTTACTAAGTTGTTTGAATCTATTTAATTCTCTCATCACCACACCAGTATGAAAGTTCAATTTCCATCTTAGTTTTGCCCAAATTTTTATAATAATTTCTATTCAATCTTATCTCCCAAAGAGGTTTTTAAAATCTTCATTTAGTTGTGTTAACAAAAGTATTAATATGATCATGTCAGTTTCATGTTAATAGCCTTAAATTATTTCATTAGGGTTATAGGAAAAAAAGAGTGGACTTCTCCTACATTTCCAATGGAAGCTTTAAAATATATGTCTCTCCCATCTCTCTTGGTCTTTATTAAAGTATTTTTGGTGGGTGCGGGGTTACTGTAATCTGAACTCAGGGCACTTGGCCTCTGAGCCCCATTCCCAGCCCTGTTTTGTATTTTATTTAGAGACAGTGTCTCACTGAGTTAGCACCTAGATGTTGTTGAGGCTGCCTTTGAACTCTCCATCCCCCTGTCTCAGCCTCTGGAGCCACTGGGATTATAGGTGTACACCTGGCTATTAAAGTATTTTAATGCTTTGTATTCAAATCTTCACATCCCAGTGTTTCTGAATCCATGAGTTTTCTTTCACCTTTGAGTTCTTGAAAGGATTTTTCATTTGGGTAAACATTTTTAGGGTGATAATTAAATTTGTTTAAATTTCTTTTGAATAATTAATAAATGTTGAACATACTTCCACTTTAAAATATGATGATATGAAATCTGTATTTATTGAGTGAGTTTACAGAAGCATTTATTGTCTTCAGATAAATTTGCTAATGACTCAACCAATTATTCCTCTGACAATTACTTTGTCTGTCTTGACCATACTGTTTTCTTTTGCTAATTTTAAAAAAAGTTTTTGTTTCCCGATTGAACTTTTGGTTGAAGATAGAAAGTAGAAGCAGTGATTATGTTGAATTACAAACTAATAGTAATTCTACAAACAGGCAAGGTTACTTTGGTTGCATCTGTATGTTTCACTCACACTGAAACTATAGGCATCACATTAAAATGTTTCAACTTTTAATACAAGTTTCAATGCTAAAAAAAAGAAAACAGCATTATTAGTTTTAAAATTGATTTTTTATATTTATTGGGCATAAAATATGTGCAGCCATGAAATATTAATGTGATATTTTGCTTTTATGTAGCAATGCATCATCCTCTCTACCATCTCATTAGTTAGAAGCAGAATACAAACATTAAGACAGAAAATTCATTTTTGTTAGCCCCAATATTCAAGAAACCCCATCAACAGTATGAAAGTATCTTATCTATATTAGATAAGTAAAATACATTTTGATCTACAATTTGGTAAATGTGCAGTTGATTAATTCACATGCAATATAATATTCATTCATTTCTTTTTTTTCCATTTTTCTTAGTTAATTATATAAAGTCAACAGTATGCTTTGCCTTTGTTCCAGGGCTCAAATTCCTAAAATTGCCTATCTAAAATATCTACAATGGATAGTTTCAGATTGCTGTAAAATATTTTATTAAAACATTCAAAATATAAGCTTGATATAAAAATTTACTCAAAATTCATAATGTATCACCTAAAATGACAAGAATTCTTAAAATCATAGAAAGATTAATATATTTATAATGTACTATTAAAAAAGTCCTCCAACCAAAATAATAAATACTGTGTTACTCCAAAGAACCATGTTTTCTCATGCCTTAGGGCTCTCAATGATTATATTCCTTCTGCTTTGAAAATTCTCCTCTATCCTGTTTTCAGACTTTACCAACATGTTTCCTACTTATTTAGTCAAAGAGCAAATATCATACCCTTAAAGCTTTCCTTGGTTCACTCATTTTTTAGGTCACTATGTATTTGCCCTTAAGCACCTTAAACTCAATTTTAAAATACACAGGGATCTATTTGTAACCCATATGATTTTCTGGAAGAATGCAGGCACCAAGAGTTCAAAGAACTTACCCTTATGTTGCTTTCCCACTTGCTATCATTTTCTATTTGCATGATTATATAAATACCTTCCTATTTTTTTTTCTTTTCCCGTTTGTCCCTCACATATTCTTTCTCTAGTGGCCATTAAAGTCACCTACCAAAAATGCTAATCATTCAGTCAATGTATTCAACTCACATAGAGTGCAACATCTTATTCTGTTTGTTTGTAAATCACTGGGCATTTAATCATAGGACAGATTTTAATTCATCCTAGCAAGAATTCAGATCCTATGGACCAGAGTATAGCCTGTGTTGTATTCTGACAACCCAGAAAAAATAAAGAATAAAATGTCTTCTCTGAATGATGCTAAATGCCTCTATTTTCTTACCTCTTATTTTGTAATTTTTAAATTTTTTTGTAATTTTTAAAAAATTCTGTGTACATTCATGTTTCATGTTTCTTTATGTATTTTTTCTCTTTTTAGAATACATATTTAATTTCCAAATCAAGAGAAAATGTAAGCAAAGTGTGTCAACAGTTTCAATTTCATTTGCACATTAGAAAATTTCCACATATAGAAAGATCAGGGAGAATACATTATGCAGATAATGTATTTTTATAAAAGTATTGTGTATGCCTGCAATATGAAATGGCATTACCTGTTTGACTTGCATAGTTTTTTCTTATTACATGAGATTAGAATGAAGTTTACTTTCCAGGATGAATGTGTGATATGCTGAGTTTTTTTTTTTCAGGGGAAGGGATTCTTTTGCACCTACAACATTATGTAAACATCATTGCTGACTCATAACTGGTCTTTATGTTATAAATGCACATATAATCCAGAAGAGAATTATAATGTATATAATCTGAATAGATTTTCTATATAACCTCAATATATAATATATGATCTCAACAAAGAAGAAACTCACATAAAGAAAGATATTATATTGAGAGTGCATATTTGAAAAACTTCCTGAATGTTATTAATATTTTTCTGTCAGTAGATCAGAATTTAGTACTGTTATCCCAAACCCCACTACATTTGTTTATGCAAGTTTGCTTTCCTTAGGGATAAGGAAACAACATTGCTCTGATGTAACAGTAAACTCATAGAGCAACGAAACAAAAAATAAAGCTCAGGAATAAATCCACACATTTAGGGTCAGTTGATTTTTGACAAATATGCAAAAAATACATAATGGGAAAAAAAATCCTTTCACTAAATACTGCTGGAAAAGTTAGATAACATATGCACAAGAAAGGAATTAGGTCTGTATTTTCATACAAAAATAGATACCTTTCTATGAAATTCTTTTTTTTGTTGTTTAATTTCTTATTTGTTGTAATCAGTTATACATAACAGGAGAATATTGTTCCATTCATTGTACACAAATGGAGCATAATTTTTCCCTTCTCTTATTGTACAGGAAGTGCAGTCACACCATTCGTGTAATCATACATGTACGTAGGGTCATGATGACTATTTTATTCCACCATCTTTTCAACACCCAGGCTCTCTCCCCTGCCTTCTCTCTCTGGTGCCCAATCCAAAGTTCCTCCATTTAATCCCATGCCCCACCCCTCTTATTATGAATCAGCATCCAATTATCATAGAAAAAAAAACCAGCATTTGGTTTTTGGGGATTGACTTTTCGCTTACCATGACATTCTCCAACTCCATCCATTTACCTCCAAATGCCACAATTTTATTCTCCTTTAAGACTGCGCAATATTCCACTGTGTATATATGCCATAGATTCTTTATTCATTCATCAGTTGAAGGACATTTAGGTTGGTTCCACAGTTTAGCTAGAGTGAATTTTACTGCTCTAAATATTAACGTGGCTGCATCACTGTAGTAAGCTGTTCTTTGGGTATAAGTTCTTTGGGTATAAACCTGGGAGTGGGATAACTTGGTCAAATGGTGGTTTCATTGTAAATTTTCTAAGGAATCTCCATACTGCTTTCCAGATTGGTTGCACCATTTTGCAGTCCCACCAGAAATGTGTGAGTGGGTCTTTTCCCCCACATCTTCTCCAACACTTACTGTTGCTTGTATTCTTCATAACTGCCATTCTGACTGGATGAGGTGGAATCTTAGAATAGTTTTGATTTGAATTTCTTTAATTACTAGAGATGTTGAACATTTTTCCTATATGTGCTGATTGATTGTATACCATATTCTGAGAAGTGTCTGTTCAGTTTCTTAGCCCATTTATTGATTGGGTTGTTTGGTTTTGTTCTTTCTTTCTTTTCTTTCTTTCCTTTCTTTCTTTTCTTTCTTTCCTTTCTTTCTTTCTTTCTTTCTTTTTTTGTGTTCAGTTTTTCTCGTTCTTCTAAACTCCTGGAGATTAGAGCTATATCTGATGTGCATGTGGTAAAAAAATTGCTCCCATTCTGTAGGCTCTCTCTTCCCCTCATTGATTATTTCCTTTGCTGAGAAGAAGCTTTTTAGTTTGAATCCATCCAATTCATTGATTCTTGATTTTGTTTCTTGAGATTTAAGAGTAGTATTAAGAAAGATGGGGCCTAATTCGACATGATAAAATTTGGAGTCTACTTTTTCTTCTATTAGGCATATTTTCCTCTCATCTAATTCCTAGGTCCTCAATCCACTTTTTCTTGAGTTTTGTGCATGGTGAGAGATACACGCTTAATTTTATTTTGCTGCATATGAATTTCCAGTTTTCACAGTACCATTTGTTGAAGAGGCTATCTTTTCTCAATTGTATGTTTTTGGCACCTTTGTCTAGTATGAGATAACTGTGTAAAGGTGGGTTTGTCTCTGTGTCTTCTATTCTGTACCATTAGTCTACATGTCTATTTTGGTGCCAATGACAATCTGTTTTTTGTTTGTTTGTTTGTTTGTTTTACTATAGCTCTGTAGTATTGTCTATGGTCTCGTATTATAATGTCTCCCACTTTGCTTTTTGCTAAGGATCACTTTGACTATTCTGGGTCTCTTATTTTTCCACATGAATTTCATGATTACTTTTTTTGTTTTGTTTCTATGAGGAAGTACATTGGGATTTTAACTGAAGTTACATTTAATCTGCATAGTGCTGTTGGTAGTATGGCCATTTTGACAATATTAATTCTGCCTATCCAAGAGCATGGAGAGATCTTTCTATCTTCTAAAGGTCTTCTTCAATTTCTCTCTTCAGTGTTCTCTGGTTTTCATTGTACAGGTCTTACACCTCTTTTGTTAAATTGATCTCCAAGTATTTTACTTTTTTAGGCTATTGGGAATGGGGTAGTCTTCCTGATTTCTTTTTCAGAGGATTTATCATTGATGTATAGAAGTGCATTTGATTCATAGGTACTGAATTTATATCCTGCTACTTCACTGAATTCATTTATTAATTCTAGAAGTTTTCTGGTAGAATATTTGGATTTAACTCTAGAATCATTTGATTCATAGATAGGGATATTATGAGTTCTTCTCTTCCTATTCATATCCCTTTAGTTTTACAAAGCTGAAATTCTAATATGTAATTCACACAAGTAGATCACTAATATGTTGTCTTTACATTAAACAGAAATCATCTTGGGTGGACCTAACCTACACTGATCAGCCATTTTGAAACTGACCTAGAGGTCAGAAAAATAAATCTGACAGAATGATTCAGAACAGAGGCCAATGTTTTCACCTTGGGGTGGTAGAGGAAAAACAAACAACCATGTTGGAAAGTATTTATGGAGAGGGAAAGCCTTGAGATGCTGAAGGCCATTGTCTTACACCTGAAGAGAACGACATTTAGTCAGCATTTGAGCCCTCATTTGTATTTTAGTCAATCCTGTCCCTACACTGAGCATATAGCTCAGGCATGACTGGACTTCTGGACTGTTGAAACTGTGAGAAAATATATTTAAAATTTTAAGCTACTAACTTTGTGTAATTTGTAGCAGAACATAAAAAACAAGTGTTTTTCTCTTCTATTCTCAAATCTGGTTAAAAACTGTATTTGCCATTTAAGTTCTCTTGGAGGATAAAAGGAGTAAATGTGCACTAAAACTATTCCTAAGGTGACTTGAAAACACTTAGACCTAAATAAAGACTGGGTTCTCTGATTATATATGATTGCTTTAAGCTTGCTAAAATTTGCTTTTATTTCCCAATAATTTTAAATGGGGGCACAAGGCTATATCAGTTTTTCACTTACATAAGGTAATAATTATAACTTTTTGAATCATTTATAATCTACTCTGAAGACATTTAGCTACCTGGAAGTCTTTGAGCAGAAAAACTATTTTTGCTTCTTGCAAGCTTTCTGGAACCTCCACAGTAAGCACATGCTGAACATGGCCCTATACAAACTGTGAAGTAGGAGAAGCTGCTCCTTTAGTTTCCAAACCTTTGCATTCATCCCCACATTTGTAGGCTTTTTATATTGCTGTATTCCCACCCATTTGCATAATTTAAATACATTCACAAGTGTGACAAATACATAGATATTTTGGTTACAATCTAATTCAGCTCTTTGAGTTTTCAAATCAGACTTTCACTTCTTATAGCTCTGACAACTCCCCAAATTTACTTCATCCTTCCCAACACCATATATTTACCAATAAGCAGAAACACCTAATGTATATCCTCTTACATACACATACACACAATCACATTTTCTTGTCATGGGTTTACAAACTTGTGTTCAAACAAGAAATATATTTTATAAAAAATATAATTACATAAACATATATGTATGAATATGAATTTATTTACATATAAAAGCACACATGTATGTATTTTCTCATAAGCAAAACTGTGGAAATAGCTTTGTGCCTATCTACCCTCTATAGTCCATTTTTTAATGTTCACTTTTTTTCCCTAAAGAAGTTTTTCAGCATCTCATCTCTGGTTTCTTAGGTTACATAATGGGAGGAGTCAGGAAGCCAAGATGAGGAGGAAGCTTATATGGAGATCTGTGGGCTGTGATTTCATCAATGTAAGAGTATGTTAGTGTGGTCAAATAATTGCCTTCACAAGAGCATCAGGAGTTTTTCTCTAAAAACGTGTGCACATTTTAGGTCTTCAGACAGAAATCATAGAAGTCATTAACTGTGTGGTCCTCATGGTTATGTTGAATATCAGAATCTCATGACCCAACAATGACTCTGACCTGTGACTATAATCACTTTTTGAAATTGAGGCATGGTTTTATCCTAACATCAATCTCTGAAACAAAGATCTAGTCATACTCTCTTCCCTGACTTAAAATCCATAGCCTCCTAGGTCATTCACCCTCAGCAAGAATCAGACCCTCAAATATTCTTGAATAAGATTTCATTCTTTCCAGGCCCTTCTCTATCATTCTTTCAAGATAGTTACTGGGTCTCACTACTTACCATTTAGAAGATTTTTTATAATGCCAAACTCTTCTCTGAAAGCCTCTCTATCTATTTCATAGAGGGACCATTGTCCATTATCCCTACAGCATTTTCAAATATTTGTTAATGGATAATATAAGCCACATATTATTCTAAGAGGTTTACATGTATTAGAAACTTACTCTTCACAACAATTATATGAAATAGGCAGTACTCTTATCTCCAATGAATGTATAAACAATCTGACACATAGTAAGTTTATTTAAATGTAAACCATGTGGTGAGACTCAGTGGCAAACCCATGATACTCTACTCATCATTGTTTTGACAGACTTTAAGTTTGACAAGACTTTAAGTTTTTTAAGTCAACTCAAAATGCCTTCTGTGTGTGCACTTGCTAGGCTTTCTTAGTCTGGAGTGGACTAGAATCAAAGGGTTGGAAGAAAATTCTCCCCAGTGTTAAGAACTTCATGTGATACAGTTAATTGCCCATTTTCTTTTCTTTCTTTTTTTTTGTGGAAGGACCAATGTCTTGATTTGTGCACTTAAACTATTCCAAATTTTATTACAATAATTAAAAGAAAGTTGATTAGGAATCTGAAAGAACAGCACAGGAAAACTTGTCCAAAGTACCTGGAATAAATATTGAACTTTCTTTGTAAACATCTGTAAGCTTATTTTCTCAATCATTGTGGTGCTTGTTCAAAGGGTCCATGTACCCCAAGCAGCTAGGATGGCAGGTTTAAAGGGGATAATTGACTGAAACCTATCATTTTCCTCATTGAAATTGATATTACTGTGGCTATGTGCTAAATGGTCAATCTAACGTAAATGAAATCAAAGCTAAGCTTTATGTGTAAATTAGCAGGTATTTGGTGGTGTAGCAGTCAATAAACTTTTATGTCAATAGTCTGAATGTAATATCTTAGGCTTTGTGAGACAAATTACCTCTGTGAGGCTACTGTACTCTATTACTATAACACAAAGTCTGTCATATGCAGTATTACAATTAATGGGTTTAGCCATGATCCAGTAAAATTTAGTTACAAAAATCAGAAATAGTATCTGAGCCAAGTGTTATGGCTTGAAAATTGTGTCTTAATCATATCTCTCAGCAACCTGGTGCCAAGCTGATAATTTTCTTCCTGCCCATTATCAAAGAGGCAGTGCTTTCCTTCAAAAGAGAAGACAGCTAAATCTGATATAGATTTTTCTGTTCTGGTGGTGCTTCTTTTAATCCTCATATGCATTTACACCACCATTTGTAGCACTGCAATGATATTTAAGTCAATTTTTTTAAAAATTTATTAACTTAAAGGGAAGTAAGACAATAGCTTCATGTTCACAGAATTCACTATGGTGTCATATGTCCCACAACCAGAAGCAGCAGTCTTGATGGAAATAGGGAGGCAATGAGAAGACTTAAATCAGCATCAATCCTAATTGACTTATAAAGAAAGAAATTAAAAACAAAAATGTTTTATTTCTGTATCAGAGACTGATCAATTATGAGTCTGCAAGTCTTTGTTGGGCATTATTGGACTTAATATGGCTCCACTCTAAGAGTATTCCACATGTAAGTTATATAAAAATCCAGACTGAAAGAAGTTTAGTTATTATGTGCATGGACTTTTTTCTCATGGCAGGAACCAAAGAGACTAAGAGGAAGCCAGTAATGTCTTTTTTAAATATTTTTTTTAGTTGTCAATGGATCTTTATTTTATTTATTTATATGCCTTGCTAAGAATCAAACCAGTGCCTCACACGTGCTATGCAACCAGTTCACCACTGAGCCACACTCCCAGCATACATAAAGCCTTTTAAAACCTTTGTTTGAAAGATAATTAATATTTACACTTTGCTCATTTTCTATCCATTAAAGCAGATAACTGGGTTAAGGCTGAAATCAAATTTATGGAAAAGGATAAATTCAGGAAGAGAGAGGGTAGCTATAGAGGAGAAAACACTGAATATTTGTTGAAATAAACTAATGTACCAGAGGTCTGTTACAAGTTTAATTATACACCATCCAAGGCTTATTGCTCTGAGAATTTGAGGCCCAATATGAAAAATATTCTGAGGGTTGAGTATATTATTTCATCTCTCCATAGCAAGAATCCATGGTTCAAAGAACCAGAAGTATGAAGTGATTGCTCTTCCAGCATCAAAGAACAGAACTTAAGATTTTTGCTTATAGTCCCTAAGTCTCATCACTAGTTGATGAGCCATAGTGCTGCAGGGAGAAATACTTTCATTAGAGAAATCATGTCAAATTCTCATGAATTGGAAGTGGAGATTTTGCCCTGGGTATTTTGGGTTCTTTGTGCAACTGAACCACAGAGAAGAGGTTCATTGTATTATCTAGTAAGCTCGATAAAATCACCTAGAGGATATTTGGTTGTCATATGTTAGGAATTGAAAGGACTACCTGCAATAAAAGAAATTGAATAAGGTGTCTCTCAAAAATGCTATCACAAGATAGTCTCAGTTAATAGAAGTAATAACAACTTAACAAAGAGAAGACCATCAAATACTAGGTACCTGCAGGAATAAAAATCACACACTCCACATAGTCATGTTACTAACTAAAGATAAGGGAAACATGGATTGATTAGGTAGTGACAAATATACCTCATTTATGTATGATAATATCAAAGTGCATAAATGCATTCTACTGTCATGTGTAACTAATTAAAACAAGCAAAAAAGTATAAAAGGCAAACAAAAAAAATGAGGCAGTCATTAGTATGTCTTTCACACCAGAAAATGGACTGTAACAGTTTTAACTATTGTTAATACTGTAATGACTAAAATTTTGGATTTTTCCTGTTGATAAGGAGATATTGAAATTGTATTCAATATGTTTGAGAATCAAATTTTTATGAGATATTCTATCAGTTAATATTCTCTCTCTCTCTCTCTCTCTCTCTCTCTCTCTCTCTCTCTCTCTCTTTCTCTCTCACCCCCAGCTGTGTTGTGTGTGTGTGTGTATGTGTGTATTTACAACATGGGTCAGCATATTTTCCCTTTTTTAGTAATTTAATGAATGACTGCTTTGTGTAGTCTTGAGCCAACCACATTCTTCTTTCAATTTCCCTTTATTTCTTCAAGAATAACCATAGGATATGCTGAACACATAATATGGTGAGATAGTAAGAAGCTACCTGAAACAATCTGGGCATTGTTCCTGTTCCTGCTAGGGAACACAACATCTTGAGACAGGGAAGAATTGCTGTCTTCACTGGAAACAGGATGTCCTTCAACCCTTTACCCAGTGTAACACATTGGTCCTGGTATACATAATCCTGTGATGCCTTTGGTTGTACCCAACTGTGGAGCAAGTGGAGCATATTCAGTCAACTCTCAATCTAGCTGGACACCTTTCTTGAGCTTTCAGAAACTAACTCAGTGGATCCTACACTGTGTTCCTTGCTGCCTGTTTGTAATGAATAATGCTACTTCATTTAATTTGTTGTGCGGTGTTATGTTCTGCTCCCTTGAGTCATATATGTGGGTAACCAGTGCAGAGTGAACCTATTCTATAGCTAAAATTCTATCACTAAAACATTAAAATGCACATTTGAAAGATATCATACTCATTATACTTATTTGCAGTATTAGTTTTGTGTAAAAATTAGTTATAAATGTCTATACTCAAAGATAGTGAGAAAATGTCAATTATTTTTAGTAATTGGTGTTTCAATAAAAGAATTTCCCATATATTGTTTTTTCCATCTTTTCTTTCTCTAACTGTCTCTTATATAGAAGAGTAAGTGCTTCACCTAGCAGTTGGGACATTTGGAGGTTACCATTGTCTTCATCCTTCATTAACTTCATTTTATTCAAAAGACTTAATTTCATTAAAATGAATTTTACTACTTTGTAAAATAAAATAAAACTTTTAAATTAACTCTATTGGAATCCTTAGGTCATCTCCTAAATGGTATCTCGATTTCATTTCAACTATGTAATTACATGTTATTATTTGAATGAAAAATAACTATTGATTTAACTTAAATATGTAAAGAAATATTTCTAAAACTTTCTGATCATAAATCATCTAGATGTTTTTACTAATGTAATTTAATAAAGAAATTCAACTTTAGAATATGAAATTAAATGCTCCTTTATTATAGAGCAAAATACTCTGACATCAAATGATCTCTGAAATATAAGAAATATATAATAAAATAATTTAAAACAAATAGTTTTTATTACTGAGATTTTCATGCATGTAACACATATTAAATGCATCTTCATTTTGAAAAATAGTATTAATTGATTCATATATTTTTATACCTGTGACTTTCCATTTTAATAACAATTTCCAGAAAACAAATCAATATTGTGAATTTTAAGCTCTTTCCATGAAGAAGAGACCACATAAAGAGAAATAATAGCAAGAATAAGTAGTTCTTGCTCTTCAAGAGTGAGGTCTAAGAAGATTAATATAAGAACAAATCCTAAAAACAATTTCTGAAATCAAGGGCAGTTATAACAGGAATATCTTTAAAATAACCAAGACCAAGGAAAGGGCAAGGCACTCTTATTCTCTACAGATCAGATTTATTCATTTTGAGGGTATTTCTTGAGCATTAAAGGATGACTATCTAATAAGAAACACAAGAAAAGTTTATCCTGGGAAATTACATTTATCTCTAGAATTTCTCCCTGTCCCTCTGATAAAAAACAAACAAACAAACAAACAAACAAACAAAAAAAAACTCAATGAACTCCATGACTCTGACCCTTTCATCCTGACCCCATATTCTTCTTTTTATTGACTGGATATTCCATACTATTTAACACAATTTTTTCTTGTTTACTTCCCTGTGAATAAGTTAACCCTGCTTCCCCTGTTCATCATGTATTACTTAGCACAACCTCTGGTTGACATCAGGTTAAAGTAATAAATACCAATCATCTTATCAGTTATACCTCCCAACTGACAATAACTCATTATTTTGCCATTCCAAAAGGACTTTTAGATTCTTATTATTTCCATACAAAAGAAGCAATGAATGTTAATTCTTAAAAAAAAATAAAAAAGAGCTTAAGAGGCTGTGTTAATCAGCTTTTTATTGCTGTGATGCAAAGAGATGATAAGAAAAACTTAAGGGAAGAAAAGTGGTTTTTGTTCATGGTTTCACAGGAGTCAGTGAACTGGATGTAGCCTGATTTGGAAAAAAAAAATGGATGATGGATCACTATCTTTACATTGGTGATTCTTTTTCCTCTGTCATGTTCCATTTTCTTGGGAGAGGAAATTTCTAAGTTCAAATTTGCTAGCTTAGACCCAGATTTCTATAAAAACTTAGAGGTGGGAAAAGATATGAAGTACCTGGTTGTGAGATGTTGCCTAGTCTAATAGGACTGTAATGTTCTTAATTTAGGTTCTTTTATGTTTTTTCTTTCTTGATGCTGTGTATTTTTTTAAGAAGGAGCTCCTTTTTTCATTGATACTTTACATTGTTATTTTAGTTTTAATTTCTTAATTTCAGCTCTAATTTTTATTATGTTTTTCCTTCTAGTAGTTTTGTGATTTGTATTTTGTTGTTGGTTTTTTTTAAGACCTTGAACTGCATTATTATTTTTTTTTAATTTGAGGTACAATTTCTCTGTTTTTGTTATATAGGTATTCATACTTATAAGCTTCCTCTTATAACAGTTATTGCTCTATCCTAGAGTTTCTGACATATGGTGTTTCCAGTTTTTTGTTTTATTCTAAGTAGTTTTAATTTCCACTTTTATTTTTAAGTGACCCACTCATCATTCAGAAGTGTTCAGTCTCCACATATTTCTAGTTTCTGTAAAGTTTATTGTTGATTTCTAATTTTATTCCATTATGATCTGAAAACTGTTGAGAAACCTGCTATAACTTGTTTCATATATGGTCAATTTGGGAAAAAGTTGCATGAACAGATGAAAAAGATTTCAGTTTTTTTGTGGAGTAAAATATTCTGTAGATGTCTATTAAGTCCAATCGATCTATAATAAAGTTTAAATCTGATGTATCTTTCTTGATATTCTGTCTGAATGACTTAGTGTGAGTGGCATATTGATGTTCATTTCTATGATTGTATTAGGGTCAATCAATGTCTTTATATCAAGTAATGCTTGTTTTAGGAAATTGGTCACACCAAGTTCAGGACATAGATACTTAAAATCATTATTATTTCTTTTCCTTTACTAACATGAAATGATTTTCTTCTTTTCTGACAGATTTTGGTTTTAAGCCTGCTTTTTCAAATATGAGAGTAGCTACTCCTGACCGCTTTTGGATTTTATCTATTTGAAATACCATGTTCCATGTTTTTACTATTAGTCTGTGAATGTTTTATCTTTCAGATATGTTTCTTGGAGACAACAGAAAATTAGGTCTTGGTTTCTAATCCAATCTGCAGTTTATGCCTTTAACTAGGGAATTAGAATCATTTGAATTCAGTGTTTTATACATATACATGTCTCCATCTGAGTGGGTATATCTTTGCATTAAAGTATCACTCAGTTTGTTCACAGTGATATGATCTGTGTCTCCTGCCAGTTTAAGATGAGAAAATCATTATCAGTAACTACAACCTCTTGAAAGCAAATCATATACAAATAGAAAATAAAAATTATTTGAAAATGTTCTCTATAATTTCAGGAATCCAAAAATGGAAAACAGGAGTAATACTCTGCAAATTAATGAAAATTTAAGTATATTAGTAAATGAAGTTAACATTAAACTATGCAGAACTTGAAAAGGAAAATAATATGTAAAACATATTTAATTTTTTTTAAAAAGGTTAGAGTGGCACTAAAGAGAGAGAAGAAAAAGCAAAAAAAGAAAAGGGAAAAAGCAGAGTGTAAAAAGACAAATAAGAAAAATAAAGAATAAATTCTGTTAACACATTAAAACATAAAAGAAAAAAGAAAAACTTAAAATTGGATTAAAGTACATGATGTCCAACAATGGGGGGAAACCTATTAAAGAAACTCAGAAGACACTACTAGTGGGAATCTGAATCTAGCAATGAAAACCCTAATTACTCTTTTGAAGGATTTTGTGTTGGAGATAATTTTTACCAGTCATTCCAAGTTTGGATCTGACTGGTGTTGCAAAGTACAGTGAAAGCACAACCTTCAAATTCATGACCTCTGAACTCTGGGCAGGGAGATTGTGACCTTACCAGTCATCTCTGTGCTGGACTGGGCAGCTGTACATTCAGTTTTTCTACTACTAGTTCAGTGTGTACCTTCAAAAACTGCACAGAATTTGAGCCTCACTCTATCCATCTTTTACATGAACTCAGGAAGCTCTGATCGTCCATGGAATGCCTAGGTTCCGAGGAGCTCTCTGGAGGGTCTGTGGGAATTGTTGTAGATTGTGTCTGGCCCAGTAGCCAGATCTCTTCTTGGCTCAGAGGGTGCCTGTGTGTGCTCAGTGTGAAGAACTTCACATGGCTGCCAGTGATGATTTCACCCCATTCTTCTCTAGTGGGATCATGGTGGTGCTAAAGGTTTTATGATGAATCCCAGTATTTGGTTTACTCCTACTTGGACAAATTGAACTGTGCCAAGCAGCAGTGGGTGTGTCCTCCCTCAGAGTTCCCAGTGCATGATAATGGCATTTCTCCCACACAGTTTCAGCACCCCACCTGCTCCTCTCTGCCCACTTTTCTCAGTTCCATCAATCAGCTGATGAGCTGGGCTCATCAGCTTTGGTCTCACAGTGATCCCACTACATTAGCTAATTACATGGCCTTATTGAAATGCATCCCCTTCAAAAATATTTACAGGTATCTCTAGCTAGGATAAAGCTTAGAAATTTGATCCTTTTCAGAGCTTCCAGGTTAAGTGTGGTCTTTACAAAATGACAGCCTGCCACAGTTTTCCACCAACAGCATGAGAAAAGGGGAGTACTTCTCCTACATCAGTGCATTTTGCACTTCTTCCCTCACCTAATTCAGTCTGAGTTCTTTTCTACCACTATTTCCAAAACAAGCTTGTCACCTTTGCCCATCATTCTGTCTCTGTTTGTCACCCCTTTCCCCAGACCTGCTCCATTGCTTCAGGTGTAGATTCAGGGCTGATGAATTATTTCTTGCTTTTGTTCTAGTAACTAGAATACCTGAGTCTCTCCAAACTTCTGACAGGTCAATCTTTTGCTGCAGTGTATTCCCTCTGTCACCCACAATGCTGAAAACCAATATTCTTCTGGTTTCAATTTCAATCTGCAGAGAGGCTGGAGTCTGTAGCCTGCTTCTACTCAACCATCTTTATCTCTCTTTCAGAACATAGTATTTTATAATGGCATTTTCTCAATTTAAAGTTTGCCAGTGTCTATCCATATAAGGGATTAAATATACATTATTTCACTTAAACCATAAGAACAGAGCCATCAAATAGAAACATTGACATGCGTGGCTTGGCTTTCCCCACATGAGACAGATGCTGAAACATTGCTTTTTGTTCCAATCTTAATGGGACTTTAGAACCTATAGAGCCTCTCACAGAAGGCCAGTGAGGGAAAGAAAAGGGTAGTAAGAGAGTTCTAGAGAGAGCACAATCTGTATTCCCTGTAGATGTGAGCCTATATGATAGTGAATGGTACTTAACTACTTGTTTGGAGGTTTAGGAAAAAGGGACTTAGTTTTTGTGGTACATAAATATTGGAAAGAATGGAGTGATTAAATTCTGGAACCCAAGTCTCCATGCTGTTCACTCTGGTATTTTCTGAGTTAGAGGAGGCCTAAATTGTTCCAGTGTTTATAACTGAAAAAGTCCAGAATCTAAAAGAGGCAGGAGTATCAGGTTTTGCAAGTGACCTCTGGAAAAGATTGAAAGAAGTCTCACTAGCAGATTGTTGAGCACTCTTGGTTGCACTCTATTGAATCTTATTAGTGGGACAAGTAACTAGAAAAAGCTGAAGATGACCCAATAGAAATCACATTCCCACACTTTCTGTTCGGTGTCTGACTACTATCCAGAGAGAACAAATCCCTGACGTCAACAAATCCCCTCTGTTGGTAGTTACCACCAACATTAAAAAAATCTCTGCCTTTATCATTCCACCTTTCCCATATCCAAACAGTGGAAATTGGAAGTGACTGACCCAGTAGAAGCATTGGCTGAGAACTATACATCCTATTCTATCTGCTACAATCCTGTGTGTGTCACAAGGAATAAAAGATCAGATCACACTCTTTTTCTCCACTTTAGGTACCTTGTCACAAATCAAGTCTGTGCATGATTACATTTCATAAATGTCATATAAGTTGAAATAAATCAGGAGAACAGAAAGGAATTTATACATAAGAAACAATATTATGGGGCTGGGGTTGTGGCTCAGCAGGTGGTTGCTCACCTAGCACTTGCGAGGCCCTGGGTTTGGTCCTCAGCACCACATAAAAATAAGTAAATAAAATAAAGATATTGTGTCCACAAATAAATAAATGAATAAATATTTTTAAAAAGGCACAGTATTACACAGAAACAATTTTTTGTAGTTTTGGAGTGTAGACTTATTTATGTTAATAATTGTTGGATCTCTCTAATATTCCGACTCTAGAAAAATATTCATATTTTAAAATTCACCTAGAAAATTATTCACTTTAACTAATTTTCATGTTACAGTGCTGGAATTACACATGTAAAATCTATTTTAATATCCTTACAAAACTTTTCCTCCCTCTTTTTTCTACAATAAAAGAATATTTTTCTACCCACCTATTTGATATCTCCTTTCAAAGATCCTGCCATTACTGCTTACTCAATAATCATAATTCAAATCCTAACCTTCATATTGTTTCCACCTCCTGTCTTCCTGGAATCACTTCTCAATCTATTTTTTTTTTCATTTCTGTGGGTACTATTGCAATTGCAGCATTGGCTCAAGCCATGAAGTCACTTTGACACTTGCATTTCTTTCAATTTCAATAGATAATATATCTGCAATATCTTTTTATGTCCATCTCAAATTTCTTGTATGGTTATGCTTTTCAAACAAATCACGGCTATAGCCATAATAAAATTCAAACATGAAAAATTTATTCCTGCTTGTAGAAATCTTCCTCTTAATTGACACAACTTTTAATAGCAATGTTATTTTATTTAAAACATATCTTCTTTGTGTCCAATGCTTTCTACATCTGTGTTTTTTGTCAATTACTTTTCTCATTTTATCATGAACTTTTTTACATTCTGTGATAAGTAATCAACAAGTCTTTTGTTACACTTATCTAATTTCAAGTGTACATGTATATACACATATGAATGTATGTAGATATATATATATGTATAAATGTATATATATATATATATATATATATATATATATATATACACATATATGTGTATATTTCTATATAAAATATTTTAGTTAGTCCAGTTATTTTTTTATTCTCTTTTTCTTTCCATTCATAAATGTTCTATTTATTAGCTCTTCTGCTTTCTATTCTATTCTTTCTATGTGACCATGGCACATTCATCTCAGACATCGAAATAGTTACCATCTTTCAAAGGGCACAGACAATTTAATGTATTTATTAAGTCTCATCTGACTGCTTGAGTTTCTACCAAACTCCGCAGAAACACGATACTGTTTTGACATATACTATGCTGTGATGTTTATCTAAAAAGAACAAATATAAATAAAAATCAGTTGAAAAATAAAGAAACACAATGCTACCTTTTAAGCACAGGATATTCACAATTTTAAACCATGCATAAAATAAATAAAAAGTAAAAATAGAGGAATCAGAGTTTCAACAGTTATAAAAATGACAGGAAGAACCTAAAATTCCTGAAGTGGCAGGAAAAATGGGACGAGATTTGAATTGTTAAAAAGCCAAGGAAGTTGCAATCCAGACATTTCATTAGATCCTCAACCTCCAGTTCAGCTGGTTCTAGTATTACACATAGAGTATACAGTTGATGAGATTGGTGTTGTGTAGTTGAAACAAAGAAAGGATATTGGACTTAACTACAATTGGAACAGCTGCCAGAGGCAGAGTAAAGATCAATGATTTGGAACTGCTGAAATGAAAAAGGACAAAGAGGCTACTAGTTTATTATCACCTCATGTAAGAAGAACCTGGCATAGAAAAAAAAATGTGATATATAGAGTCACAGAACTACCATCACAATATAATATATAGAAAGAAAATTTTGCAGTTCAAATAAAATGATTTTCTAACCAATACAAGTGTCAAGCTTTAAATATACCATGTAAGTTTATGCTGAGTGGTACTGCACGCATATTTGAAGTTTTATTCTTGCATATCTCAGCAGACAAGGTCATATATAGTATCTTGATTTATCCCCTATATTTATTAAAGTTTATAACATTATTTTTCAAAAATAACTAGATATTTTATGTCACATAATTGATTGCCAAATGTACTTTAATGGCAGGGAACAACTTATTTTCTGATGATATTGGGAATTGAGCTCAGGGGCACTTGACCACTGAGCAACATCACTAGCCCTATTTTGTATTTTATGTAGAGACAGGGTGTCACTGAGTTCATTAGTACCTTGCTTTTGCTGAGACTTGGCACTCGCAATCTTCCTCTCTCAGTCCCCTGAGATGCTGGGATTATAGGTGTGCCCGGCTTATAGTACAACTTTAATGCTATTTTATAGGCACTTATGTTCAGTCACTCTTTAAACTACTTCTGTTTTCTAAATTTATGTACACTTTGATTATCCTAATTATAATAGATTATATGTCCATACAGTCTTATTTTATTTACAGCCATTATCAAATTTTAAAAATCAACAAATGATGTTGTCACCATTTAATCTCCTACCATTATTCTTGCTTTACCACCTAAACTACAATCGACAAATTTCACATTTTACATTTGCATATGTTTAGCATTTTTTAGCTTATGGAAACTGTATACCCATAGAGAATATGTAAGTGAAGATGTAGTATTAGATAATTTCAGGCAATAAAACCATATTAATGCTTTAATGAAAGCATTAAATAACTTCACTTAGCACTCTTGCTGTCACAGGGTGATTTAATCATCCTCTAAGAAACTAGGTAAAATTGTCATTTTATTTTATCTTCTCTGGGTAGTACAAAATAATCACTTCTAAATTCTTTAATTTTCCCCAAGTCAAAGTGGATAAGCCAAGAAAAGAATAATGATTTTTTATATGTAATCATATGTACATAAGGAGAGAAGAGAAAGTGACCTAAAAAAAACAACAAACAAACAAACAAACAAAAACCTAATGGATTGCATAGGTAGGGTTATTCCTGGAAAAAAGCCAAGATATTAAAAAGTTTAAAGGTTTTATTGGTTATAGACAGAAGACAATAACTTGTACACTCAGATGATGTCTGCACTCCCATGCAACAGATAAAGCCCACCTGAAGTCAGTGTAAACACTGAGGAAGAAAACTCCACAACCTGCACCATACTAGGTCCCAGGGTGGCTACAGGAAGACTCATTCCCTCAGTGCATTTCCCAAGGAATGGAATGAAAGGAAATTCTTCTGTTTAAGTTTATTTGCCAAGAATTAAGGATTTGAGACATAAAGTTCAGGTCCCCATATTAAAAAAAATAATCATAATATAATTCCCACCACTAAAGTAAACCCCCTCGGGCTCTTGAAGTGTGCAATTAATGTTTTAGAATTTTATCAGTCATTATAAAGTTACCATTTCCAACATTCATTGTTTTTTCATAAACTTTTATGAGAAAAAGTTTTTGTTTGTTGTTTGTTTGTCAAATGGTAGTATTATATTTTTAGTTACACTGAATTTACACATGGCCAATATACTTGTTTTGGTCAGTAGAATGTGAGCACAAGTGGACTCATTTACTTTTGGGCAGAAACATTAAATGTTTTCTTTTGCCATAAGATATGACTCACAACTTCTCTTCCATTAAAACCAGCATAACAGGTGACATGACAAAGGGACTGTGACAATAATGCACAATCACATCTGGTGGACAGACAGGAGGAGGTAGAATTTAAACATTGCCTTCTTGCTAACTCTGTGGACTTTTTAAAAATTAGAATAATGTAGTTATTCTTATTGATATCACAATAAAAATTTCCAAGTTATTTGAAGAAAATATCTAATAAAAAACAAGTATCAAAGTAAATAAAGAAGAAAAATATTAGAGGAAAAGAAGCATTATGATAGAAAGTTTGGAAATAAAATTTAAAAAAAAATTGATGACAAGTGTCTCCAGAAAAATTGAAAATCAGGGAAGAAATATGCCACACAGTACAAAGTACAAGTTGAGAAAATTTTCCATAGAACAGAATATATATATATATATATATATATATATATATATATATATATATATATATATATATAAAGTAAAAATATAAATAGCAACATTCTCCAACATCCTATTGTAAATTACAGAATGCAACAAAAAAGGAAACCTGTGGAAGTAAAATAAACAAAAATTTAATAAATTAAAATATGAAAATATCTGTTTTGAGACAAAGTGAGATTTGAAAAGAAACAGTTCAAGAAAGAGAAAGCAAAAAATTTACAACTTCATATCAATGTACATTATTGTGAAATTTTAAAGGGATAAGGTTGTTTTTAAAAGAATCAGGAATCAAAATGGCTTAATACTTCTTAAAACCAAAACTGGAACTTAGAATGAAGAGGAAAAGTAAACCTTTATAATTCAGAGAGGATATTATTACTATGAAGTGTGGCTGCCACTCATGTAAAGATATCAAATATTTGATCACTTGAGTTTCTCTACATTAGATACTTCACCAACACTGGTGTGAACACTCTCAAGAAGCTTCTGAAGAATGTATTCCACCAAATTAAAGAAGAAAATAAAGAAGGAGGAAGGTAAAGAATCCTATAATTGTAAATAAGTGACCTTATGTAATACAGAGACCAACAAAATTTCAGAATAATGGACAATTAAAATGCTCAGGAGGATAACAGGCCACAACAGGGGAGGCAAGAGATGGATTTTGAGGACAGATTTTTTAAAAGGAAGAAGGATATAGGGCAAAGATTAAAAAAAATTAGTAAGTTTAGTCTTTTATATCTTTGACAATAATAGCCAAATTTTTACCTCTATCAGTGTTTGAAATTAATTCCAAAGTACATAAAAGTAGCATTTGAAAGAAATAAGTCAATTATGATCTTTAATGAGGACAACAAAAATCAATGAAGACAATGTACTCATAGCATACTCTGTGATTTAGATTTGGAATGTTTACTAAGTAATACAGTAATTGAATACTGGTATTTAAAAAGGATTAAATTTTATTGAAAAACAATGAATATGGAAGCAAATATTAAGTATGCAAGTAACAAGGGATTTATGATATCTTAAATCTCATTACTTTTTAACATTGACATATAACATACAAACATGTAAAGGAAAACAAGAAATGATAGTGAATTTAGAAATACTGAAATAAATAGTAGAAAAAGAACGTTAATGATTTGAAAGTTGTTGACTGTGAGCAGAATAAATTTAGAATGGGGAAAGATAAAAGAGAATGATTGATGCTTATAAGTTTAGGCCAAGAAGTATTCTTTATTCTTCAAATTGTGAATGTACATTCCTGAATCAAAGTAATATATGATAACGAAAATAAATGCAGGCTTTAATATATTATTGTATTTTTATGAATATACTAATGAATAAATATGTATTTATTAATTTTTTTTCTTGGGAAGTGTTATGAATGAATATTAATAAAATTTTCAAATGTCATTTTCCCCAACTTCTTGCTTCTTTTCTGTATCTAGTGACTGACTATTTATTGTGGATATTTGAAGATCTGGCTCCTTCATCCAACACACCATGTCTCTGAAAGGCCAATCAGTTTTCAATATCCCTAAAGTTTCTGCTGAAATTTTTACATGTACTGAATTGCAGTCCAGCTTCTTCTTCTGCCCAATTATGATTTCTTTATTTCTCAACAAATGTTCCTAATTTTTTTACTAGAGTAGATGCTTCCTTGAGATACTTATTTAGTAACAGGCTCAAAACTGATCTGAAAAAGCATACACTATGATAGGATGTTGGTGATGAGTCACCACCTGAAGGCTGAGTACTGAGGATCCCATTTCTGGTCTTTCAAGCATAGATAGCCCTTGTCCCTGACATGAGTTAGCACTATATTTTCTTGAAGTTTTAATAGTGGTAAAATGTGATGTTATACCACTGAAAAAAAAATGCACTAGCAATTGTACTATATCAATTATTATTTGTGATGTATATGAAAGAGTAATAGGTAAAGACATAACAATGGAAAGCTTTCCATTATGTCAAAGACAATAAACGCTTAAAGAAGTTTAATCATTAGTGCAAGTCTTTACATAATAACAGGAAAATTAACAGCTTCTTAAAAGATATTCATATAATATAGTAAGAGAATAAATTTCAAGATAAATTTCAAAATAAATTTCAATATAACATAAGAGTAACTAGGTTCAAAAAAAGTTTAAATTTTCACCATAAATTTATACATTATGATTAAGTCCAGGACTTACATAAAGAAATGAGACTGTATGGTAATAGATAGAGACATTTGTTTAATACATTTAATATTTTTGAATTCCTAGATTTTCTCAAAACTTCTGTATCTAAAGAAAGAGCTCAAAACTTTCTGAAGCAAAACAGGTCCTCCTTTAATTGAAGAAAATGCAGAGTTCTTTACTCTGTGGGTCAAAATATAATCTCCTCAAAATGTTTCTATGTTTGGGACTGTAACAACTATAATTATAATTAAAAACATAATCTGTCTATTAAATTGAAATTTTTATTAAGGTCAAAGCGGTCCTTAAGGAGATATAAATATATAGATTTCATAAAATATACAACCCAGGAATGGGCCTGAGATACAGGCAATCAGGTTCATTCTATGTCTTTTTAAACCTGGGGAAATTTTACTAAGATATAAGAAAGTATTTTGAATGTTTTCACCAAAAGAAATGATAATTTTTGAGGATATATCTATTTTAATTTTATTTAACCACTATAAAGCATATACATGTATTAAAACATCACAAGGTACTTCAAAAATTTCACCATTTTTTTGTTTTATGAAAAATTTAAATTTTTTAATTTTTAAAATCTTGAGTAAAGTGATGATCCATTTTAAATAGAGCAGAAATATGAAATTTTCCAATGAAAATATTAAAAATATGGATCAAAATATTTAGACAATAAGACATGAAGGTGTATGTAAGTATGTAAACATTATGTAAGTTTTGACCACCCACTAGTTGACTATTCCTGCAGGAAAGTCTAGATGATACTCCAGTGATCAAATTAAAGAGATATTGAGAAGTTCCCCAACATTATTTAGAAGTTCAGTGATCAATGTGCAACTGGGTTCATTGCCTATATATTACATTCTGTAAATTACATATTAATATATTTATATCAATACCTCTTTAATAAAATTTTTGTATGTTCTATTTTTCCTTAATTATAATTCTGAACTATATTTGTTCTGGATCTTACATATTCTTGTTGACTAGACATGAAAATCTTTGCGGGACAGAGTTAGGAGATTGCATTTCAGAAATTCACTTACTAATGGCAAATAAGATGAATCAATACTTAAATTATAATGGGATAATCAAGGACAAAATCATCACAGTGACAAGGTAGCCAAGGATACTGTCTTTCAGGAAACCAGTAGAGAGAATTAATTGAAAAGAAATATCTCTAAAGGAAAGGGATCATCCATATACCCATCATTTTGGTGATCAAGATATTATGTAGAAGCACACCATTAAAAAGTCACTGTCTCTTGCCTAACTTCCACATTTCAGTGAGTTTTTAGACCAGTAATATTTTGTGCCCTTGATTAATAGTCCTACAGCTTTATGGTAAGCATATATAGTAATCATCTCCTCAGTTCTTCTCAATGGGATATAAGGCTATTTTCTTGTGTTATTTTTCTAACCCATAAATAAGCTGTAATGAAGTTGTCATGTTTGAGTGAGGCCCAGTGTAGTAAAGGATTCGAGGTCAAGTTTGAACAACAGTAAAATGATATTAGATGAATTCATATTGGCAAAATATGCATTGTAGAATTTAATACAATCCCAGTTGGTAATCCCAGTCACCTATAATGGTAAGCAATGTGGTGTTGTTTGACACATATTTATCCATTTAAATATTAGTTTCTATTTTGTTCTGACAAACCACGTTTGACCTTGTCAATGTTGAAATAATATTCAGTGACCCACCCATTCTGAGTTGGGTTCAATTAAACACCAAAATCATATGATGCTTGCCGAGCTGCAACCATCATTGAAAGAAGAAAGGGATATAAACAGGCTAAGGCATGAACAAGGCCTCAGGGATCAGGATCTGTCTCAGTCCGCCATGCTGTCTCCACTGATGCACCTGTGGTCCTTCATCAACTTATTATTACATATGCATATATACATATGGAAAAAAATCCATGTGGATTAGTTAATAAAGGGAAAAATGATTGAACTTGGTTGATAACCAATTGGTTTAGCATGTGGTTGCTTGACAAAAAATAAATTCATGCTGCACAACACCTCCAGTTAAAAGCATCCCTGAAGCCAGGTGGACTGGTGTGAGGATTGTGGGTTCAAAAAACTGTGGTCTCATAGGTAGTGACAAATTATTTGAGGAATTTGTTAGGGGAGCAGAACAAGAAATACTGGATGACTGGGTCAACAAGTGTTAAGAAGAAGGATGATGATGGTCCAATGGGTATGAGCACCAAGTAAGAAAGCAGCCTTATAATTCATACTGAATGCATTTGCTGGATGCTGTGGTGTGAGCTTCTCAGCACTGTACTTGCTGGGGTGCTACAGTAAGCATCTTTTACCTTTCAGATCTTTCCACAAAATGCTCCTACCTGATAAGAACTAAATGACAGCTAGTGATTAGTCAATTGAGAGGTAAATAAAGGTCAATCATAATGTCCATCTTGACTAATCCTGAAGCACCACCCTGGAACTCAGAACTTCCTTGTGGTTCTGAGGAAACTCTTCCTGGAACGTAATCTATATTATTTAGTGGGTTCCAGGGAAATTAAACCAATATGGTGTAGATCTATCTATCTAAAGAGATATTAAATATAAAGAATTGGCTCACAATGTTACCATCAGGAGTCAGGAATCAGGTTCGTGTTCCACAGAGACCAAGAATAAACAGCATGAACACCACAGCTGAGGGAAGAAGCAAGGAAGAAATATTAAACATTAAAAAAAAGAAAGTGAAAAAAAAGATTCAGAACTCCCAGCTCAACCTGCCTGAGAGGGGCAACAGTGCCCTTTAAGTCTTACCATGTTACTCCTTTCAAAGGCACATCAAAAGAAGTTGATAAGCTCCTTGTGCTTTTTTTTTTTTTTTTTTTGATATTTCAATTGTCCCGAAGGCCAGATTATGGATTATACAGTCAATTTTAGAAAGATGGAGATTTATATCCTTTCTGAGAAGCAGAAGTTATTTTGTAACTTGTTGATGCGTGATAAAAAGTCTGACCTCTCATCAACCTTTACTCCCCTTCCCTATTCTCCAATGTCTATCCTTTTCTATCTTAACATGATTACTGAGGTTGAAAACAGCTAAGATCTGCAGATGGCAAGCTGAAGCCCAAGAAGAATAAATCTGTTAGATGGAATGTGGAAGCAGGAAAAGAATGGTATCTCAAGCAAAGAGGGGCAGGGAGAGTTCCTTCTTTCTCAGCCTTTTGTCATTCTTCTAGTCAGGTCCTCAATTGATTGAATGACAATGATTCACATTGGAGAGAACAAATTACTTTACTCAGTCTTAGGATTCACATGTTATTCTCATCTATTATTTTCATCACAAAGAGAGTCAGAATGCCCCAAAATATAATGGCCCACTCAAGCTGACATATATATTAAATCATTACAAGATCACACCCCAACTTTCCTTATGCTTAGCTCAATTTGGTCCCTCCTCTTAGACCTGTTGATGCAAAGAATATTTCTCAGATCCTTCCCTCATGGTAATTCTTATCTCAGAGTCTGCTTCCAGTCAAGCCAACTTGAAATTACCAACAAAGCTAACTAGTGAAAATATTGCAAATAGGAAGCAAATCTACTAGCCCAATTTTTGCTCTACGTATTTAATTCTCTTACAATACAATTATAGCAAGCAAATCTAGTTTCCAACTATTTGTTTATGATTGCATCTATGTATCTCCTCTCAATTCATTTGTCCTTCCCTTTCTTCCTCAAAAAGGATGTTTGCACAATAGGGTTATAAAATTACCCTAGAAGAGTTATTTTAGTGTGGCATTGTCATGCACAGGTGGAACTACAAGGAAACAAATCACATTGTATATTGTCACTAACGTATTTTTGTTTTTATTTTTTTCTGTTTACTATTTGAAAATGATCATGTCAATAGTCCATAGACCAGTTGTTCTCAAAGTGTGGGGAACATCAGTATGATTTACTAACTTGTAAATGCAGACCATTAAGGACTGTTCTAAAAATACTGAATCAGTAAATTCCAAGAATGGTGACTACAAATCCTGATTGATTGATAATGAATGTGTGTGTGTATTTAGTCAACTTAAAATTATTTTTTAACTGGTACATTATAATTATGTGCAATAGTGAGATTCATTGTGCCACATTTTTACATGAATGTGGCAGAATTTGATCAATTACATTCCCCAGTACTTCCCTTTCCTTCCTTTCCTCTCTTGTGATCTGATTGCTCCACTATACTCATCTCTCTTTTATTATTAATTTACCTAGGACATTATGATTATATATATGCATATGCATATGTAAATATATGTATGATATATATATATATATATATATATATATATATATATATATATATATATATATATATTGTTCAGTGTGTGTATGTGTGTGTGTGTGTGTGTGTGTAGCATAATTTGGTAGCTTTTATGGTTTAGATATTGGGTGTTGCCCAAAAGCTCATGTGTGAGACAATAGAATAAGAATTAGAAATATAATGATTGGCTTATAAAACCTTAATCCAATCAGTTAATTAATTTAATTGAAGTAGTCTGAGTGATAACAGAAGGCAGGTAGGGCATAGCTAGAGGAGGTGGGTCATTGGGGGCATGGCATCCATGGTATATTTTTTATCTGGTGAGTTTCTCCCTGAATTCTGATTATCATGTGAGCTACTTCCCTCTGTCACACTCTTCTGCCATGATGTTCTACCTCACTTTGAGTCCTGAGGAATGGAGCTGGCCTTCTATGGACGGAGATCTCTAAAACCATGAGCTCTCAAAGTTTTCCTCCTTAAAATTGTTTTTGTCAGGTCTTTTGTTCACAGCAATGTAAAAGATGAAGAAAACAGTAGCCAATCTGTGCTTTAAAAAGCCCTCCATATGAATGTGCTTTTGTTAGTCAATATACTATTTGTAAGTATGCTTATATCAGTGATCTCAAATTTTATCATTCCCAATAAAATAACATGTTTTCACATTATTCATTATTATTATTATTTTATTACTACACTAACCTGCTTTTCCTTACCAAGGTAGAAAAATATTAAATTTTAATTTCTAATTTATCTATACAATTTTATAAATCATGAATCTAAAAGAATACCATTAATTCGTGTGCATTTGTGTGCAACATGAAACTTATTTTTCTGAATAAAAGCTATATAAAAATGTTACAGTATGGTATCATTGAAAACATTAGTGGAGGTTATTCCAATACATTGCAAAAAAATTTGTTATATTTGTTTTTTTCCTCACTATATTATTAGCTAGTTATATAGTAACTATTTTTCCTAGTTTCTAAAAATAAATATAATTATATTCATGTAAAAAAACATACTTTCAAATTGTATATTGACTTACAAAAGCACAGTAATACTGATTAGAAGAAAACAATTTAAATTTTTAGTTTAGTAATTTAAGTATCTTTGAAATAAAATTGGAACAAAAATAGCTTATAGAGAAATTGGGTTTGCAAACAATGAAATCATGTTTCATTTCACAAGCCTGATCCTGGGTTAATACTGTATAAAACCACCAACACAAAGGCAGGAAAAAATCAACTTTATTATCCACTGGGAAAAATTCATGCTGGGTTACATCAAGACAAGCTGCTACTGCTGCATAGTAACTGGCAGCCAATAGTGGGATCCCACTGTGAATAATCCTTGTTATTTTAGTTACACCTAACTGAGCTTCAAATTATAAAAAAAATTTAATAAATATTATCATTTTTAAATCGCCTTATAGAATCATTACACTATTTTGTTTTTTTATTTCTACAAATATTATAGAATAAACCATATTTTTTATTTCCCTTTTCAGAATGCATTTGGAACTTATATTGCAAGAATCACTCACTTCCAATTCTAATCACACCTACACACATGTACTGATACCTGAGTAGGGAATTGCTTAAAAAATCTTTTTACTTTTACAAATTATTACTTCATATTTTGAAGTATATTTATATACTTTCACTTGCCATTTTGTCCAATTAAAAAGTCAACCACTTTTATGTTAAAACTGTATTGTTGATATTTTTTCTCCAATCATTGACTCTTATTTATTTAGAAAGAACATTGCTTTCATGAAAATGAATTTGTAAAAAGGTAAGTTTGTTTTCATTCTCTCCAAAATTATTTAATTATTGAACAGTAGGCAACCTTATTAGGGGAAGATGACAGAATTCAAAGATTGTAAAATTTTCTCCCAGGAATGAATTCATTTAAATAAAGAAAAGAAGAATGATGAGAAGAGCCATCATCATGATCCTAGGAGAGTTCCAAAAAGACTGTAGTGTAATGGTGTCATATCTTCTGGTGCTGTGGAACAAAAGGCATGTCAAATGTTGGATTTCACTTCTGACCAATGTATGCAGGTTTATAGAATTCACCACCCTAAATAAGTCTTCCAGGTATGCACACAGGTTATGAAAAAGGCTGAAAAGATAATCAGTGCTGAAATAATTATGAATATTCAAACATTGCTTAACCCCAAAGACAATATGACATGACTCATATATTCTCTCTCTCATCTCAAAACATAATTGCTAGCTGTTAGTTATCCATTTGTTTTATAGTAACAAGAACAATCGAGGACTGGGGATGTGGCTCAAGTGGTAGTGCACTCCCTGGCATGCGCGGGCCTCTGGGTTCGATCCTCAGCACCACATAAAAATAAAGATGTTGTGCCTCTGAGAACTAAAAAAAAAAAAAATTGAAAAATTCTCACCCTCTCTTTTCATCTCTCTCTCTCTCTCTCTCTCTCTCTCTCTCTCTAAAATAAAAAGAACAATTGATGTTAAAACTTACTGAACTTTCAAACTAGAAAAACTGTATATATTAGAAAATAAACATCTGACTGCGAATATAGCATATTCCTAGTTTTGATGATTATACAAAATCTTTAGAATAGCTATTATTTTTCCATAAAAGTATAATTCAAAACTTAAGGCACAGTCATAAAACTATACTTTATATTGATTTGAAGATGTGACCCTTTCAAGGCATGTTGTTGCTATAAAGGGATTTCCCAATTATTCTGTAAATTGACAGCTAAGTTTACAGTGTTTTGTTATTAAAAGAATATTTAACTAGATTTTTTATGAAAAAACTGTAATCAGCAGTGATAGTTATTAGAATACAGTGCAGATGATGTAATTGCTTTTTTTGAAACAGTGCAGATATTTTTCTAATAGGCATGAGACAAACTGATTCATCATTTTTATAATTAAGTGAACACAGACACTTCTTAACAAAATTAGAAATGTAAAGGGCTTTTCAGGTTGTTTTCATAGTGTATAATAGTCAGCCTTCTGCTACTGTAACAATTACCTGATAAAATCAGCTTAAAATGAAGAAAACCTTTTTTGGATCCTGGTTTTGGAAGTTTTACTTTTTCTCCATGGTCAGTTGGCCCAGTTTCCTTTTGGCCTGTGGTGGGGTAGCACATTATGGCAAGAACATATGGTACAGGGATCCCATCTACTTCCTGTTCAGTAAACAAAAGAAAGAGAAAGAAAGATACTGGTTCTCCATAATTCCCTTCTAGAGGACGCCACTAATGATATAAAGCCACTCATAGACCACCATCTCTTAAAAGTTTTTGCCACTTTCTAATATTCTAAAGCTGAAGATCAAGGCATTAGCATGTGGGGCTTTGAGGATACTCCAGTACAGAACTATAGAAGAGTATAAACATTGTTCCCCCCTTGAGGATCTCTGCCTTACACAGTTCTCTCATCTGGGCACTTAAAAAAACTATTGTCTTCCCCTGGCGTAATGGCACAAGTTTGTAATGTCAATAGTTTGGGAGGCTGAGGCAGGAGAATCACAAGTTCAAATCTAGCTTCAGCAAATTAGTGAGGCCCTGAGCAATTCAGTGAGACTCTGTCTCTAAATAAAATATAAAAAAGTGCTTCGGATGTATCTCAGGTAAGCACCCTTGAGTTCAGTCCCCAGTATCAAAAATAAGAAAAAATAAATAAATGAGGCCTGAGCCTTTAAGCTGCTTCTTTATCCACTGTCACCTCCATGGATAGAGGAAACTTTTCACACTTTTTCTGAGATTATCATATTTCTTACTGGATTTATTACTTCTAAATCCTTGTTTTCCTTCGAATCTAAAATATATTCTGACTCTCTGGTGTCATGTTCAGTTTAGGATTTGGAGATTTATCTTGCTATGAATAATCTTGTGGTTGCACTGCTGTTCTAAATGCAAGTTTAGAGGTGATTATATGTATTTCCACCCAAAAGCACTTCTCTTTCCTGAGTAGCTTCAGAGTGCACCATGGATCTTATGTCCTAGTAGTCTTTCTCTAGTCTTCACAAGATGTCAATCCTATATCAAATGTATTAGCTCATCATTCTAAACCAGTAACCAAAAGTAAATACAATTATTTTCATAAATAAATTGGTTATGTTCTGTCACACGGGATGATGGCAACACAGGCTACAAAGAAATCATTAAAATACTTAGAATCCTAAATTGGGCAAATAATTTTAATAACCATAATTGTCAAATATCTTAATATACTTGAAAGATTTCTGTTTTGAAAGTAGCACAGATACTCTGTGAAACATTTAAAACTTTCTGTATCTCAGCAGAAAGCAAAAACTTTGATGGATTTTTTGCCTCGGAATTGTTATATATATATATATATATATATATATATATATAATATGTATTTATAACAAAAGTAAGCATATTTTGTTGTTCAAATATTTTAAAATACTACCATTTTTTAAATTCAGTTATTTTGCTTTTTATTTTAAACTGATATATGAATTATTAAAATATTATGTGTTAATGGGTTACATCTTATGATTTGATGCATGTGTTATTCGTAAAATGTTTGAGTCAACTTCAGCCTGTATATCTCCTCATATATCATTTCTTCATGGTGAAAATTTTTAAAATCCTTTCTTTAGCATTTTTGTTAGCCATAGTCACCTACTATACCATATCATACCACAAGTACTTAATCTTATGTAATAACTTTGTGCCCATTGATCCACATTTCCCCCTTGCTCTACCGGATCTTGTCTTGCCTACCTCTGTTACCCACCTTTCTAAACTCAACTTCTATGAGATAACTTTTTTAGATTACACATATCAATGGTGAGGTACTTATCTTTCTATGTCTGGCTTATGTTACTTGACATAATTATCTCTGGTTTCATACATGTTGTCACAAATGACAATATTTCATTCTTTTTGTGACTAATAATTATTCAATTTTGTACATTTACCACATTTTTTTTTATCTATTCATCAGTTATGGTAGTTGTTTCCATTACTTAACTACTGTGAACAGTGGTGCAGTACACATGGGATTATATTTTTAAAACATACTGATTTAATCTCCTTTTTATATATGCATAGTTCAATTACTGGGTGATATGATAGATCCAATAATATTTTTGAGGAACCTCCAGATGGTTTTTCCATACTGACTGTATTAACTAACATCTTTATATTGAACTCTTCTGTAGGTATTCTCACCATGAAAATGTGCATGGAAGGTTCCTCTGGTGAGCAAACTCCCTCGGAGTAACAGGCACCATGTTCCCCATGCTTGGAATGCTCAGGGGTTTCACCTAGAATCTAGTAAGATAACTATATAGGCGCACTATCTAATTTCTATGGTGATGTCCTTGGAGAAAAGGGCTCTGTGTTTTAATTAGCCTGGACGTGATCTCCAGCTATCTAGCACTTGGGATTAAAGGGATACTAATCATAATGTAGTCATGGTACTAATGAGCTATGTAACATTTCAGATAAATGAACGCAGCTTCTTGGAGGAGCAGCCACTTCTTTTCTTGCCTCTGCATCTTGTCTTTGTGTCTCCTTTGATTTTCTTTACATTCTTTCTTACTATATGTATATTTATTTCATCTGAATTTTATATCTATTGAAAATAAGGCCAGATATTTTACAATTGCATATGATTTTTTTATTATTATAACCAATAACTATTTTATAATACCAATAATTAATAAAGGTAGTTTGAGTTTTCTCTTCTTGTAAATATTACATAAATTTTGTTTATATTATGATTATTCACAATAAATTCTCTCAATATGAAAAATTCCAAGTACCATTAGATGAGGAGATATTACCTGTTAAATAACAGAAAGTTTTGAATTAAAGCATTGTTTCGTTTTTTAGCATACTGTCTAAGTCTTCACTGCTGCCATGGCTGAAGAAGCAAGAGAATTTGAAATTTTACTGAGCATAAATATAAACCTATCAATAAATTAAAATCAAAGGTTTTCCTAATTCATTACTTAAATATAAACATCTTGTCTTGGAACACAGATATTGTTCAACAGATAAATGAAAAACATAGTGATAATATTTATTTTTAAATTTTAATAAGATTTAGTTTACCACTCACAAAATATAAAGTATCATGTCCATAAAATGTCTCACAATATTTTCAGACTAAAGAAGTCATACATTTTACTGTGTTTAGCACATTATTTAGAATTCTAATTAAACAAAAGTGTTTCTAGAATGATGAAGTTATATTCTAAGTAATTTTTTTTCTAGAGTAGCAAACATTGCAAAACAAGGACCAGTTATGCCTTGAAGGACTTCCTAGAGGATTATGAAATGAATTACACTCCAAATGCTGGTGAATAAAATTGACTACAATGTTTTCACAAAGAAAAACAATATTAAAACAAAAAGAAAATCAGAGAAAGACAAATGGCAAATTTTTATTCTATAATAATTTAATATTTATTTGGCCACGTGTTGTTGATAAAAGTATCACTAGGTAAAATAAAAGAATATTTTGCAAATTTTTTTGTGTTTTTTAGTATAGTAACTATATCCAATATGACTTAATTTTAAGATTATTTGCATTTTATGTCATTATTGGTTTAATTCAAAGTGTTTTGCATGCATATATACATTCCAAACTCTACATGGACATAGGTTGAATGTAAAAATTCATTCATTCAAAAATTACACACTTTAGCTTAAAGTTCTTTCTGACATGTAGATGCTTACTCATAATAGGCAGAAGTGGGGTTGGAGTTTAGGGAGTGAATGTTCACTGGACTGGACAGGAGGAATAGAAAGAAAGGGGGATGGGAAAGGAAAAGACAGAAATAAATTAGATATAACTTTCCTATGTTCATATATGAATAACATGATCAATGTAACTTCACATCATGTATAACCACAAGAATGGGAAGTTATGCTCCGTGTAGTTATGATATGTCAAAGTACATTCCATTGTCATGTATAACTAAAAAGAACAAATAAAAGTGTTTTTAAATAAATTACACACTGTATATTAAAATTTTGTCTAGGAATATAATGATGAATAACAAACTTTATCACACATTATTTATTACATTTGTATAAGCAATCCCTTAAGTTGTCCCATTTTGTAATAAATATATGGAACTTTTAATAAAACTTTTCATTCTCTTATATAGTTACTTACCTAGATCTTATAAGAATGGTTACAATACTATGATTATGGGGCAGAAGCATTGTCAGTCTCTTCTTCTTTATGATATAGAGTGATAAAGCTGAGTTAGACAAATTGAGTTGCCAAGTAAAACACTATTTCTAATCATATTGAGAGATAGGCACAGGAACTCCTGAATCATAGTGAGTACTATTTATGTTGTACATGTTATTACTTGAAAAATCTAAAGAAGATGACTTGGGGACAGAATGATAGAATTCCTCTGTGTAGGCCAAGATTTACATTAGCATAATACAGTTCAGCAGTCTCTTGGAAATTTCCTACCTCAGCACAACACATTTATAACAAAGTGTTGATAGACCTAGGAATGGACATTCTTTAAGAAATTTCAGCAATTGTCAAGTTCCAGACGCAGCAAATGGATTGCAGAATGAAACTGAGTGTAGAATTTTAAGCCTCTAATTTTGAAAATGTCTTATTAATCATTTTCAGACTTCAACAGTTTCATCACTGTCAAGAAGAAGTCATAACAAAATTAAATGGAGAGTTGGGATCTTCAACTGAATATAGAATTCATTCAATTCACAAATGAAGCAGAATTGATTTTAATAAAGCCCGATGGATTACACCTTGATAAACCTTGAGACATTGAAATAAAGTACTTGCCAATTGGTGGTTGTGAAACTTAGTAAAACCACTAGCCACAGGTATTTTTAAATATATAGATAGACAAGATCCACCCTACATCTTCTTAGAAGTAAGGCTTAGAAACCTGTAATTAACTATTTTTAAAAAACTGTTAAATTACCTCATTATAATTAAATGAGCAAGGAATAATAGTGACACATCATAGGCATCTATGATGCAGGTGACCAATGAGTCACACCTTGAGGAATGCTTTGTGATCGAAGGCAATTTAAGTTTTTGCAACTCCTCTTTCTAAAGTCCTGTGTTTACTGGGAACCCTAGACACTACCTATTCCTCCATTTATCACACACCCACTGCTTTGTCACCCAGGGTTTCTTGAAGTGTACCTACTGTGTAGAACTTCAGGATAGTTGACATGGATAGTAAAATTGATACACATGTATTATATTTAGAAGATATTTTTGTCTCACAAACAAAACATAGTAGAATGAATTCTAGAAAGAAAAATGTGAATCACAATAGAGCTTTAATTTATAGATATGTTGAGAGTATTAACAACACCAACCTCTGATTAGGTTGACATAGGGAAGCAAAAGGGAGCATTCTATCAGCTACTATATTAAAATATAGTAACCAATATACACTTTTAAGTTAGAAGATACAAGAAGAAAAATGAATATTTTCTGCCTTTCCATCAGAACTCACTAAACTGAATATTTTAATAAGCTTTCATAAGTAGAAAAATGAATTATGGAAAGTAAGAAATACATAAATGAATTAGATAAGCCCAAGTATACAAATATTTTAAACCCTCTCTATATTATTTATTATTTGGAATTTATTGCCTTTGAATAATTAGTTAATTTCAAGTGAGTTAAAATGTATTTATATTACATATTTTTAAATCTAACAAAGTTTTGTAACATATATATTTTTCATAGTGATAAACATACCTCACCTATAAGATAAATCTGAATATTTCAAAACCATGCTTTGGGGCACTTCTAATTAATTATTGGAAATGACAATTAAACTATAACTATGTAATGAATTAAACAAGGAATATATTCAAGATACAGAAGGACCAATGAATACTAGCCAATCAGAAAACATCCCATTAACATTTAGAATTCAAAAGCTAATTTGCTGAATATTGTTATCAGGATGTAAAGATAATTTTCTGGATATAAAATAAAAGAATTAAGTTTCCTATTGGTGTACAAAAGTTTAAGAAATCCATAAGGAAATGAAAGAAACAATGCCAAGTTGAAATAACAAGAGAATAACAATAGAAACAGGAAGATATTAATCGCACTGTATGTTTCAGGAACACACTTTTGGTGGATTCTCCTTATATTGAGTTTGGGTGGTCATGAATGGTCACAGGGTAAAACTAACTTTTTATGAAGTTTCATGTTAACTTCAGGGATAGGAAGGACAAATCCTGTGAGAGGGAGAATGTCTATGGCTTATATTTTATATTTCCACTAAAGAAAAAAAAAGGAAGTATGAGAATTGAACCTACTTCTTCATACTCCAATAATGACCTCTCTAAAAGAGAAGAAATGGCTATTTCAACTGATTGAGGAAGACTCTATTCTCTAGAGAGGTACTTTTGAGTTTCTCCTTTCAAGACCTTCAACCTTCTTACAGCCTCTATCTTATTTTTCTTAATATAACTTACTGGATTAGACTGTGTGAAAAAAAATCCTACAAGTTATTTTGAAGTTGTCTTTAGGAGAAATTGCTAGCATAACTGTTGGTGTACTGTCTATAGTTATTTTATCCAATTAGCATTACAATTAGTACAAATTACAGGTATTTTTTATTGACTCTGAGTTAGAATGAAAAAAGGGATCGTTACGTATGAATCCATAAATATTTTAACAAACTTTTTTTTTGTTTTATTGAAGAAGAAATAAGCCATTCAAGGTCATTCCTTCCCTAACCATAAGGACTGGACTTGAGCTCAAATGTTTAACTTCTGGTTAGTACTAGGAGAGAGGAAAGAGTTGTAAAGTAATAATTATGTAAAATTATTCACAGAAAATAACCTTCATATCATTCAAATGCTTTATGCAGAAAGAAGAAATTAGATTTACAGGTTTCATTCAAAATAAAATAGTAGGTATTGTCATATGTATTCCAAGTAGAAAGTAATACTGGGCTCTCACTATGCAGTATTTTTGTTGAATTAGTAAATTGCATAGAGCAACAAGTGTTTGAATTTTTAAATAGGACCTAATATAATAGGATATGTTTAAGGAAATTAGTTTGTAAGGGACTCATCTATTTGACAAACTATTCCCAAGGACAAGAAAAATTTGTTTCTAATGCTTTTCTGGGATTTCACTGTGATTGTATCTAAGAAACAAAGTAATATTGAAATATGAATAATCATTTATATGTTTACATGCAAATAAATACTTAGCAGTTCTAAAAGTAAGTCACAATTCTTCTTTAAAGCTGAGTTTTATATATATATATATATATCACATTTTGTTTATCCATTTTTCTGTGGAAGGGAACCTAGGTTGGTTCTATAGTTCAGATATTGTGAGTTGGGCTGCTATAAACATTGATGTGGCTGTATCACTGTAATATGCTGATTATAAGTCCTCTAGGTATAAACTGAGGAGTGGGATAGCTGGGTCAAATGGTGGTTCCAGTTCAAGTTTTCTGAGGAATCTTCATATTGCTTTCCATAATGGTTGTACCAATTTGCAGTTACACCAGCAATGTATGAGTGTACCTTTCTCCCCACATACTCACCAACATTTATTTTTTTAAACATTTATTTTTTATGTTTAGATGGACCCAACACAATGCCTTTATTTTTATGTGGTGCTGAGGAAACCTGGGTCCTACCTAGGAGAACGCTCTACCACTGAGTCACAATCCCAGCCCACCAACATTTATTGTTGCATGTATTCTTGAAAATTGACATCCTGAAAGAAGAAAGATAAAATCTTAGAGTATTTTTGATTTGTATTTTTCTAATTGCTAGAGATGTTGAACATTTTTTCAAATATTTGAAATTATGCCATTTACTGGTAAATAGTGGAGTTGGATGACATCATGGCAAGTGAAATAAACCAATCCCAAAAAAACTGAATGTTTTCTGTGATATATGGATGCTAATTCACAATAAGGGGCATAGGGCTAGGGGAGAATAGAGTTACTTTAGGTATAGGAGAGTGAAGGAAGAGGAGGGGGGATGGGAGTAGGAAGGATAGTACAATGAAATAGACATTATTACTTAAGTACACAAGTGACTGCATGATCGATATGATTCTAAAACATGTATAATCACAAAAATGAGAAATTATATTCCATTTATGATGATATATCAAAGTACATAAATACATTCTACTGTGATTATGACTAATTAGAACAAATACATAAATTTAAAAAATAAATAAAAGTAAGCAGAGTGATTAAAATATTAAAGACAATTGAAATGTTCTCTCACAAATAATCTATGAGAAACCAACCCTTGTTGATGCCTTGATTCTGGAATCCTTCACCTTGTTTGAAGCCATTCAGTTTGCAGTGATTTGTTATGGAAACCCTGGAATCTAATGTACATCCTATGGCCATATCAACGTTTACTGTAGTTTTAATTTATTTTCAAGATGCACTATCCCTACAATATTGTAACATAAATACTATGATAATTTCTGTGATTATAAATTAAATGTCTAAAGATTGAATTTTAACGCTTGAAAGAAAAAATAGATATTTACAAATTACTCTTAATAAAAGATAAAAAATGTATAATACTACTAGTATTTCATTGTGGTAGAAGTTTTAGAAGGAACAAGTGGTGTTTCTTTATAATTCATATGTGTTCAAAATATAAAAGGGATGTTTTGGGAAAGGAAAGTAGACGTATTATAATTTAATATTATAATTCTATTCAGGTCCTATTATTATTTGCTTTCCTTGTTTCTAAGTCTTAGTATGTGTTTTAGTGTGGATATGAAGTGTACCTCAAAAGCTCACATGTGAGACAATGTAAGAAAGTACAGAGGTCAGTGGGTCTTGGGATATATCTCAGTTGCATAGCACTTGAGTCATGTGTCTCAGGCCTGGAGTTCAATCCTTAGCACTATAAAAAAAAAGAAGAAGGAGGAGGAGGAAAGGTAGAAAGGAAAAAAAACATTAATATTCAGAAATGTAATGATTAAATTATGGCATTAACTTTCAGACCTCCTTACCAAAATTTCATTATGAACAATAACAAATAGCTTTAGTTTGTTGTTTTAATTGACATTTCTTATAATAGTTCAATAAGAATTGATAGTAGGTAGGGCATCATTTAGAAAAGCATCATAGATTCTATTTGTTTAGTATGATATACATTCATCACTTCTGTAGTTCAAAAATTTTTTATTTTTATATTTTATCTAATTTATAAAACAATTCCATTTTAGATTTCTTAAATTGCCTACTCAAAAAGAAAAATTGTTAGTACATTATATGAATTCTTGTTCTGATAAAACAAGTTTTAACTGAAGGTATTTTATACACATCAGCTAAATATATTATTTATAAACATGTAATATCTAAGGCAAATTTAAACAGTAGAAGATAACATACACATACAATTACCAAGTGGTTCCAATTATTGCATTCTTAAATATGTCATGCACTGTTCAAAGTGCAGTTTCTGTGTTAAATTATTTAGTTATTTTTCAGGCAACATTAGGCTTTATAATCCTCATTTCACAAATGAAGAAACTGATGCAATGGAGGATTTATTAATTTGCTCAAGGTAATTGAGTTAGAAAATATTAGAGCTAGGATTTGAACACAAGAAGTATGATTAAAAAGCTTATATCTTTTTTTTCCAACACTATACTTGTGTATACTTTTAGAGAGAGACACTAAATTAAGCTGATATTTATAAAATATTATAAGTTCAAGTGATTATGAACTTGTAAGTAATTAGGTAATTCCCAAGGAAAAGCAGAATTTATAAAATCTACCACAAGTAAGGTGATAAGCTTATATTAAGTGATATCATGTTTTTACTTAAGATTATATAGACATTTTTTTCTAATATAAAACACTAGTCATTTGCAGACCAATCATACCAGTATGTAAAACTATAAAGTCTTCATAAATTAAATAAAATATCTCTTTGAACTCATAAGAGAGCTTCCAAGCTAATGGGGAATTCAAGAAATAAGATCCCTATAGCAAGAAAAATAAAAAGTAAATTCAATTTTTAATGTTACCATTCCCCTTGAGAAGTTCACAGGATGCCCTGAGTTGCTGGGTAACTAAAGAAAAGGTTTTAGGGGACATATTGGAATAGGGGAAAGAAAAAAAAACAACAGTTAACTACTCATCAAGAATACGTGCATGAGAAAATAACTTCATAGTAAATATTTATATGATAGGCAAATTATAAATACGCAAGCTTAAATATAAAATTAGATCCTATATTCAAATTATATTAGTTTCTGATTTGATGTTTGATGTACTTGGATACACGTAGCCTGATTTGTTGTTTATTTTTTTCATAAACTTCTTACAAAAACAAGATCAAGCAGAAATTCTATAGAAGAACATATCACTGTGAGAGTCTCAATATTTTTTAACATTTTTATACACCTAATCTCAGACTTTGATTAAAAATCAATAGATTCTCTTTATTCATACTACTCCCATTTTCTCAAATGCTGGACAGGTTCTATAAACTAGTTAATTCTCATCTCTGTGGATCAATTTGCAAAGTGTGAGTTTTAACATGGGAGTGTTTTAGTAATTTCAATGCTATAGAATTTGCCACCTCACTGACTACCAGTAATACGGCTTTTATTGCCATCTGGCAGGCAACATATCAATTCCAAAATCCTATCATGATGACAGTGTGTTCTCTAGGACTCCTTCTTGCACCAAAAGCCATAATCTCAATTTACCCAGAAGCAGACCTTTACAAAAATTTTGAGCAGTTTATTAGAAAGGTGTTCCCAGGAAATTCTAACAGGGGCATGAAAGTAAGGTAAGTACAGGAAGAAAACTGCACTAGCTACATCATGGGGAAAGGTAGCACTGTAGCTTAAGCTCAATAGAGAACCTGAGAAATGATGTAGAACATGCTCCTCAGAATTATTCCTCCTGAGAAGCAAGAAATATGAGACATTTGTGCACAAACCCTTTGTCTGCTGTAGAATGTGCATTAGTGTCACAGACCATTAATTCCTGCACTTGTGGCCCGATTCACAAAGAACTGAGTCAGTTCCAGGTTTAGTAAGAGTCCTCAAGCAATGTGTAAGCAATTAAGCAATGGGGGCCAGTGTGTAATAAAATAGTAACAGCAAGGGGGATTCAGGTGGAACACTGGTAGAGTTTTCTCCATATTTCCAAATGTTCATGATTCCAGATGGCTTTTTCACATTACACATTACTCAAGGATTTAGTCAGACAGGTGTTTCCCCGTTCTCTCTATCTCTGTCTCATGCTTTCTCCCCATAGTTTGTCGGGCTTGTTTGTAAAATCACAACCTTAGTTTATTTTCAATAAGTCATTTTGCTTAACTCATGGAATTTACTAGAAATGATCTATTCATCTAGACATTTGATCAAAGGACACGATGTCCATCAAATATTTGGATTCTCTCATGATGTTTAATTATCAGGTTCAAAGACATTCTCAGTTATTTTTTTGACTGATTTTGAGTAATAATAGGTCTCCATTTTCAAATCTGCATATTTAGGCTGTCTGTACTTTCTAATACATTCTATCATTTTTTTCCCAAACTAGAAAACTGCACTTTTCAGCTAGATATTAATATAATAAGTATATTTGTTATATGCTGAGAAAATAAAGCAAACTTTATTATATTACAAACATTCTGAAACAAACATTATAATCAGATGCAATGTATACATGTGTTTGTGTATACACACACACAAACATACACACTTTCATTTATCTCTGTCTTTCTTGCCACAATCTAAATACCCCCCTGTATCACATGCTTTATTTCACTGATTTTACTACCTTTTCCTGTGCTGATGATCTTCATTTTTCTATTTTCCTATTCCCTTCAGAATTTATTGATCAAAAAAATAAATATGAACAGTAGTGGTAAATCTAACCACTTATTCTCTGTTAATTCATTAGCTAGATAATGTGTTACCTCTCCAAGGAAATGTAATGCCTAACTCTCTATATACATCTTCTACAAAAAGTCTATAGGGAAAAATACTAATGTTGAAAATTTAAAAAGATACAACTGGGAGTTAATTTATTTAAGAGGGATTTTCATAGAGTGCTTCAAATAACATTAATAGAGCTGCTGCTTGCTTTAATTATGCATAAATCAATTCTACAGTCACAAGTTACTCAAGGAATGGTAACATTTTTGGTGCAATATCTTCTAAGAAAGGGAGCAAACAAAATACTTCTTATCATTATTGGTGGTGTAGTTTTGCACCATCAAATTTGGGTTTTAATAAATAGAACTAGGGTAAAATTAATATTTATAGTAGATCTACAAATAGAACTTCTCCTTTTAGATATTATGCAAGTTGATCTATGCACACTTAACTATGTAGATAATATGAAATGGAAAATAAAATAATATCTAATTAATTTTTGACAAATAGTTAATCCATTACCACCTCATGCTCATCAACACTTGGCCTTACTAATTATTATTTATGAAGAATGGATTAAAACAAGAAGTTATATTAATATTCTTGTTCTACTCTCTATATTATTTAATTTATCATTTTATTCTAATCTCAAAATGTCAATAATCATCTCTAGGCAAAAATGTTTCATCTGAGCTCAGAACATTCATTTTTTCAAATTGTGAAATAGAATAAAATATAATATTTGTGTTACCATGGAGTAAAACACACTATGCTTAAAAAGAAAAAAAATTGCTAACCCAATGAGAAAAAAATAGGTTGTAAATTAGACTACTTTAAGAATGCGAACTCTTATTTATAAAAAGACATGATTATCCAGGTGTAGTACTGGTACCTATAATCCCAACTGAGGTGGGAGAATCACAGGATCAAGACTAGCCTAGGAAATATAGTGACCCTATCTAAATAACAGACTATTAAAAGAGTAAAAGACAAGGCACAACATCAGAGACAATATATCCAACAAAGAACACCAGATTATATAGCAAATTTCAACAAATGAATGAGAAAAATACAGAAAACCCAACATGAATGTGTACAAAATACAAAGGAAAGAAGTTTCAAGAAAAAGGAAATTTGAAAATAGAATGCTATATTACTGTCTGCTCACAAGGAAGGTAAATATTTTAAAAAATGCTATTATGAAATCTGTTCTGTAAATATCTGAAATACACATGGTGGTGGAAGTGCATATTGATATAATGAAATTTGAAAGGTCTTTGGCTCCACTAAAGTACAACATATGAACCAGACATCTCATAATATAGCAACAAAAACAAAGATTTATGATAACACACATATTAGAATGTTCTTAGCAGTAATATTCATAGTAGTCAAAACAAAATTTTAAAATGACCAAATGCCTTACTGTAATCCTCACAGTGGATTTCTATGCAGTAATCTCAATAAATGATATCTTAACTGTATGTAGCAATTGTAATGAATATCTGTGACAGAGAATACAGTAAAATGCACAAAAAATCTATGATTTGATATCATAAAGAATAAAATCTACATACAAATAATGGGATGTTTTTCAATCATCTAAAATGAATGAATTTCTTTTAAAAAAAGAACAATATGGTGAACAGTAAAACCATTATGCACAGTGAAATAAGGCAAACACCAAAAGGCAAATATTATTTAGATCCAACTTTATGACATATCTAAAATAAAGAAATTCAAAGTTTGAGACTAGATTAAAGTTCCTAGAGGTTGGGGTTGGTAAATATGGAGTTGTAGTTTAGTGAGTACACAGTATCTATCTGGGAAGATAAAAAGCTTTTTAAGTGGATCTGGGAATGTTTTTCAACATTGTGAATGTAATAAATGCCATTTAATTTTATATCAAAAACATTTAAAATGGAAAATTTTATTTTTGCATATTTTACCACAAGAAAATATGCATTAAAATAATCAAGCAATTGTGCACTTTAATTACCAAAATAACAAATATAAATAATGAATAGGCTAAATAGCCAATAATTGGGAGTAGTTTAAATTAAGGTTGAACCACTCAAGGGAATCTATGAGGTCATCTAGTCATGTGATAAAGGATATTTGATGGCACAAGAAGATAATTACATATGCTGTGGAACTTAGAATATATGCTACACAAAAAAATGTTAATATATATAATATATATCATACATAAGCTATATGTATGATAGTAGTTGCAAAAGTATATATACTAAATATTTCTATACTAAATATTTCTCTTGGTAGTGACTTATTTTCTTCATTTTGTTATCCTTTACTTTTCCAGTCTTTTACAGAATAAAATGATACCCTTATAATTTTTTTTAAAAAAAGTTTAAAAACTGGTTTCTAACAAGCAAACAAAAAATCTATACACTTAACAAGTTCAGATAATTCTTACTTTTGGTTGTTAATTAAACCAGCATCAATACTATTCTGGATTCTCATACAAATCCTCTTTGTTATATCACTTTGTAAAAAATTTTTTATCTGTCTATTTATTTAGTTAGTTGTAGATGGACATAATACCATTATTTTATTTGTTTGTTTGTTTATTTATTTATTTATTTATTTATTTATTTATATTGATCCTGGGGATACAGCCCTGTGTCTTGCACGTGCAAAGTGAACACTCTACCTCTGTGCCACAACCCCTGCCCAATATATCACTTTTTGATGTGTATGTTTATTTCACAGGAAAGATTAGACTTTTAATTGTATATTTGCAATATGTATACTTTTCTGTATAAAAGATATTTAAAGGCAAGTAGGGTAAACTCTTTGATAATTCTATTACCAATAATCCTATACAACAAAATGGTTCCAACTGCATTCTTATGCAGGTTAACAATATATGAATTTTGTAAGCAACTTCCTCATCTTCCAGGTGGATGTTGTCTGAAAAACTTAAGTGCAACTTGCAATTGAAAATTTCTCTTTAATGTTGCATAGTCAACCTGCTTCTTTTTCTGAATTTATCTTTTCAATCTACATAGTACTCATGTGTAATGTGCAGACATTATCACAGGTATATACAGAATGAATAATATTCTTCACCATGGTCTTTAGCATTACCATAGAAAAGATGTGGAAATTATCAGAAAAATGGAGTTTATGCTGTAATTTTCAAAAGAGATAAAAATGCAGATTTATATTAAGAAAACAAAGCCAGTCATACTGAGAGTGATTTCTTAGGTAAAAAATATTGATTTATTAACACATAAAATTTGTTATTTAAAATGATTGAAGATGCCAGGTGCAGTGGCACATGCCTGTAATCCCAGAAGCTTAGGAGGTTGAGATTGGAAGATCACAAGTTCAAACCCAGCCTCAGCAAAAGTGAGGCACTTAGCAACTCAGAACCTGTCTCTAAATCAAATACAAAATCAGGATGGGGATGTGGCTCAGTGGTAGAATTCACTTGAGTTCAATCCCTGGTAGCCCCACATCAAAAAAAAAAAAAGTAATTGAAGATATGTTTTGAAAATTAATAATTATTTGATAGGACAAAAATGGTGGAACTGAGAATATCTGCTTGACATAATCTGTATGTCAAATGTAACAAGGAAGGAGTTTACCCAGAGACACAAAATTATGAAACACAGCTCAAGACAGAGTCAAGAAAGTATGGGTAGATCTCATCAATGAATCTCAGAAAATTCTATGTACATGGAGACAAGAGAAACACAGAAAATGCAGTTGTGTCATCAACAGCAGTTCCTGTTATATCTTTGGTAGAGAAGTATACAAAGGGTTGGAGATAGGCAAAAATAAACAGAATTTTAAAAGAAAACCAAAACAACACACACACACTTACACATACACACAATGATTTCAATACATCCATAAATATGTGTGTACTAAAGATGTGATTTGGAAAGTGCAGTCAATTAAAATTAATGAGAAAATAGGGACTGAAGAAATATGAATCCACAGTCAGAGAAAATTGCTAATAAGGGAAGACAGAGAAAGGAAAATGTATGGCAGAGGCAGTGAAAAAGTTAAACAGTCGTAGCTGTACCTATTTCCTGGAAAAGCAATATCAGGTTTTCTAACAGATATCTAGAAGATGATGTAAAATATGAAGCTGGGTATATACAAGAAGTGTTAAAGGAAAAGCAGACTCAGGGTTAGCAGTTTATATTTGGAAGTAGAGCCATTGTTTAACATTTCAGCCTGGGACTGGGGATGTAGCTCAGAGGTGGAGTGCCGGCCTAGCAAGCATGAGTCTCTGTGGAAAATATACAAAGGGTTGGAGATTGGCAAAAAATAAACATAATTTTAAAAGAAAACCAAAACAACAACAACAACACACACACACACACACACACACACACACACACACACACACACGGAGAGCACTCCAGGGTCAATTAGAGATAAAAGAACAAGAAAAATAGAAGAGGGCTGGGGTTGTGGCTCAGCAGTAGAGTGCAGGCCTAGCAAGTGTGAGGCCCTGGATTTGATCCTCCACACCACATATAAATATATAAATAAATAAAAGAAAGGTATTGTGTCTGACTACAACTAAAAAATAAATATTAAAAAAAGAAAAGAAAAATAGAAGAGAAGCATCTAGAGAGGCATGAGGTAAACTGAAGGGCATGTTGTCATAGAAACTGAAAAAAACAAGGTGGGTCAAGAAAATCTAATGATCCTCTGCTGTGATAGACCAAAAAAAAAAAAAGAAGAAGAAGAAGGAAGGCTGAGTAGTAACAAAGAGAAAATTTCCTCTGTTTCCTTTCAGGAAACACAAATATATATGCTGAAACAAACAAAATACATGTCTCCCTGTATGATAATCATCTCTGAATCCATACAACTTGGAGAATCTTCACTGTTCAATTTTGCAAGTCAATTTTAATCTGACTTTTGCAATGTCAGTGTCTAAAGATCTGTGGTCATCTGTGAGGTCTGTGAATCAGCTAGGAATATCCTTTTATCCCCATTAAACTCTTGATAGCTTAACATTTTTTTTCAAACTTGTGATCATATCTTTAAACAAAGACTGCATTTTTTAAAACTCAAGTTTCAATTTTATTTCTTCCTTTCCACCCGTTCTTTGTCTTTCCCTAACTCTGTTCGCCACAGTGAATTTTCTCCTTCTCTACCAATTCTAATAACAAGTCCCAAAAGTTCTGGTGAATTTTACCATCAGAATTGATTAAACTCTGCTTTCCAACACAGCCCTTAAAGATTGCTTGCCCAAAGTGCCGTGCTTCAGATACTGGGTTGAATCTCTTATGACAATAGAGCTTCTATACTCTATAACTATATTGTAGATTCTCTCAATGTGGCCCCTTCTTTGAAAATAGCCATTCCATTTAATTTTAATTTTGAATATTTGTACCGAATGGACATTAAGTTAGTATTTTTATAGTTGTATAAATATTTAATAGGGATTAAAAATGCACAATATAATTTTCAAAAATCCCTTCATAGGCTCTAAGTTATTTCAGGATGTAATTATTTGCAAAAGTGAAAGATTTTATACTCATTGACATGAAACTACTTATTAAATAAACAATTTATTAAATGTACTAATAAATATTTATAAAGATAATTTGCTTTTAAAATTTAAATCTCTGTTTTGAATTTTTAATGATGGTTCTTTGTTTCTTTTAATTAAATATTGTGGTGTTATCTTCTACAAAAGCCATTATTTGTTAATTCTAAGTGTTTTCTTCTTTTCCTTATTTATTTAAAGATTCAGCCATGAAATTAATATTCAAAGACATATTGCAAACTGTGAAGCAATATTTCCCAGTCTCTCTTACAAAATATAAACTTTATTTTTGGTTTTAAAGGTGTGATTATTAAACATAGTATAGAATCTTCTCTATCATAAGAAGCAATGAAGTTTCCCATAATAGTCTTAAAATTAAATACTTATTTTCAACACTCTGTAACTTTGCTCATTGAAAGTATTTTACTGTCTTCTGATAATATTCAAAAAATATCACTTCATATCAATATATTGCTATTTCCTTATACTTTTCAAGGAAATTTATGAAAGTCATCTTTTTCTACCTCTTTTTTTGCTAAATTATAGATTTTTATCTCAGAAAAATATAATGCATGTCAGTTACTCAAGATTATTAGTGTTCTAAAACTAATGCCTTAATACCTGAAGGCTTTTTATTTTCTGTGATAATATTGATCATAGTGGTTAAACCTGGATTAGTTAAAAATGTACAAAATTTTATTCATTAACCTCCTTGTATGTGTGGGACATTGGATTTGATCCATAGCCCCACATAAGTACATAAATAAAGATACTGTGTCCATCAACAACTATAAATTTAAAGAAGAAAGAATTCAAAGTGTGTGTAATTTGATTTGAAAGTGTCTTTAGTTTAAATTATGATTTATATAATTATATAATGTTCACTAAAATTTTGTAAAATTACATATGGAATATAGTAAATCATTTGGTGTAATTAATGAAAATAAGGATTAAAAATATATAATGGCTCACTGTTTATAAATCATTAATTAAAGATACTGATAAAATAATTATATTAATGCTAATAACTAAAAGTTTAGGTGCAAGAAGTTTTCTGTAGAAGGGAAATGAAGTAAACATTATACTTTTATTTCTTAAAGTGAACATGAGTGTATGAAATGTATTTTATTAAACATTTATTCATACATTTTTGCATCTATTTTAAGGAAATGCAATTTTTTCTCACTTTTATGGAAAATAATTCAAACTCGTCTCAAGTTTTGCAAAAGAGGAGGAACAGAAATTTTGTTAAATGTGTACCTTCACAAAAGATCATTTGTATTATAAAATGGATTTGTCTTCCATGAAATATTCTCTTAAAAGAATAATTCACCAGGAGTGGTGAATGCAGCTAAAACATTAGGGCTTCACATATTTCTATGCACAATTACAAAAGGATGAAAAATTTTTGAGATCATTAAAACAGAAGCAGCAACAAAAGCCTCTGTCCCTTGTTCTATCATGTGGATGGATTATGAGCAATAATATGCCATTTGAAATATCCTGTGGTGATTTGTTAGGACCATGATGGATTGTAACTAACAGAAGTTTAATGTTTCAATTTCCTATGTTTTAGAGCCATCTTAAAGTTGTCAGCTATGAAATGGTTCACCTGATTCAATGGGTACCTGGCATTTAGATCCTTCAGTGTGACTTCAAGTACTGGTCTTTCACTTAAGGCTGGTGAGGCTGGTTTATTTCCTTTTTTCTTTATTTCTTTATTTCTGAACATTGGACACTATACGAATAAGTACTCTTAATATTTAACAGGTAATTTGGTTCTATGTATTTTACCAGAAATATGGGTCTAATTACTCATAAGACCCATGTAACCATTAAAACAAAAAAATTGAAGAGCAAATACTTATTAATAGCTGATGTAGACAAGCATGTGAAAGTATTGCTCAGCCAAAAAAAAAAAAAGCAAAGAAAGATGTAATACATAAGATAAGCTGTATGCATATTATTTATATAACCAGATTGTCACAGGAAAGCAGGAAGCTGAAACTCCAAACCTCGGCTTTTGTGGTCCAATGAAAGAAAATTTAAATTCACACACACACACACACACACACACACAGAAAAAAAAAAAAGTAAGAGGACTTTATTATCAGAGAAATTGAGGTGAAAGTAAAATAAAAGCAAAGTGAGTCTTAAGCAGAGAGCACTCTCAAAAGAGAGAGTGGAACAGATCCAAGGAGAGATTGCTAAAGAAGACAATGCTGTTTCCAAATTTATTATTGCTTGATGTTTACCAGGAGAACTGAGGTCCATTTCTGTACTCTGCCAATCAGGTTTTCAAATCCTCCTTTACATCAGCTACTGAAGTTGTTGAATTTAGTTGGTACTCTCCTGAACAGGTGGCCATCCTATTTAGAGGGACTTCATCTATGAGTCAATCTCAAGTTAATGTGAGCACTGCGGTCAGTAACTGGTCAGAAATTGCACTACTAAAGGAATCTTCCTTCCCAGACAAATGGAGATACCCATAGGCATAATTTCTAGCTTCTCATAAACATCAATAGATCCTGTCAAGAGTTAATCCCATTAATCCTTTTCTTTTCACATATTCTCCCTTTGTTTTACTCACTCCTATGTTTCCTCTTTATTTCTACAAATTAACAACTATCTTTTACTTTCTTATCTACTTTGGAATTCGTTTATAGAAGACCCTAAAATAATTTAAAGAACATTTGTGAACTTGTCATGCATTTCCTGGCTCATTGTGAACTACAGCCTAACAAAATTTCTCTGCCTGATAGTACCACTTGTAATATTCTGCATCATGGTAATATTACAGAATATTATACTACATCATGATAATATGGGAACATGGAATTTATGTTTTAAAGATATTTAATAGGTTGTAGCTTTCATTATAAAATAATTAAAAGACCTTACTCATGATCAGAAAAAGTCTCAGTTCTAGTAAGTTAATTAGTACCAGTGATACATATTAATTTACATACTTTTAAATATTAAAATTAATTTGAATTCTTAATGTATTTAGCTATTATTTACTTTAACTATAGTAATTTAATATCTCCTTATTATATGTCAAGTACTGTGCTTCCTAAAACATCACTTAATTTATTCTCACAATTCTATGGTTTAGGTTTTATTATTGTTACCATTTTATAGGTGAAGAAAATGACACTTGAAGTCATTATATAGTATTCAGTGGTTGTATATCTGATAAACTATGGTTTCAGGATTCCAGTTATCTTTTACCATCTTCAGGACATATTTACAGTATTTTCAATACTCCTCAAAATACTAAAAGTTAAAGTTTATTTGTTACCAATAGACACAGTTTTTTGGTGCATAAATTCTTTTTAAAAACTCAATTTGAAAAATACAAATAGTATATATTTAAATGTCAAATAGTTAATATGAACTATAAAATAATTGAATACTAAATGCTTAATTGCTATAGTAATATAATATAACCTCAACACCTGCCAGTCACTGCCCAGCATTAAATCTTAGTCTCATGTAAGTGTATCATTGTATTTAGGTAAAACTCAGTGATATATAGAAAAACACGTTTGAATTTAGACAGAATAAACTTGTACAGAAAGTTTAACTGAATGTGTAAAATAGAACAAAAACTTAGAGAGTTGAGAAAGGCATAAGAAAGCATGATTTTGAAGGATCAAAGTGTTAACATTAATATTCGGAAGCATAAGATGCAGCTGGGTGCACACATCTGTAATCCCACCAGCTCTGGAGGCTGAGGCAGGAAGATCAAAACTTCAAAGCCAGCCTCAGGAAAAGTGAAGTGTTAAGTAACTCAGTAAGACCCTGTCGCTAAATAAAATACAAAATCGGACTGGGGATATGACTCAGTGGTCAAGTTCCCCTAGTTCAATCCCTGGTACCCCTCTGCCAAAAAAAAAAAAAGAGTGAGATGCATCTGAGGAGTATCTTCTGTCCATGCTCTCTTCATGATATTTTGAACAGCTACTGATGTACCAAACCACCTGCACAGGCATGAAGGAGCCAGGTGAGAGACCACAATGAGTTCATGACACCTTTCTCCCAACTCCAAGCTGCACATCATGAAAAGACACTTCATACTTAGGGAAGGAAGAGGTAATTCAGTCCAGGTCTTACACTTAAATTCAATTTTAGGCACACCTTGGTGAAATCCAGCACCAGAAAGAACCTTACAACTTCCACCTTAGCCAATATCCATGGACTAAGTTACTAGAATTATTTTGTCAGGTGGAAAAATAGATTAGGTCCACCAATACTCCTCCCTCAGGCAGAAGAGCAAGGAGCAAGAATCCACTCTCTTGGAATCAGGGCAGGAAAGCTAGTATAGGACTTGGTCTTAGAGCTCATTATCAAGTATTGGGTAATAAAACACAGCACAGCACCAGGCAGAAAACAAAGGCTTTCTTATTCAGGTCAGACCTAATAGATGGAGACTGTAGAATGAGGCATCAGGTAGAAGCCTGTATATTAGTCAGACAAATTTGGGTTTTGACCTGCATTATAAACTGTCCTTAGTGGGACTGGGGCACACAAAACTCTCCCCAAGGTTATGGCTGTGATACTCACGTGTGTGATCCATCTTAACTTTAGCCCAGGTACCCAAGAAACTGTCTCTACCACCATCCATGGGTCTTGGGTAGAATAAATATCACCAGACTATTTCTCACAGATAATGCTGCAGGATCTCCCTGGCACAATCCAGAGTTCTATGCCCTTGTGGGAATAACTTATGTGTCTACCTACATCACTATAAGCAGCATCCTGGACCTTGGTATTATCCTTAGAGTAATTCAGTGGGCTTGACAACAGGCTATTTGAAAACACACATTCAGAGCAAAACAAACAACAACCAAACAAGAACAAAGAAAGAAGAAAGCTTAAGAGAATTCTGGAACACAATGACTAGAGGAAATATTAGATTACTAGGGTTCCAGGGGGACTTGAGAAGCCAAAGAGTAGAAAGCTTATTCAAAGTGATTATAACATAAAATTTCCCAAACAAAGAGAAGGATTCAAATATTCAGGTATATAAAGGTAAAGGTTATCAGTCAGATTTAACTCAATCAAGGCATGTGATAATCAAGATTTCAAAAGGTGAATGATATGAAGAAAATATGGCTGAAAGAGGAAGGAAACAACCAATCCATAAAGGAGTTCCAGTTCACCTGACTGCTGACCCTCAGCTGAAGAGACAAGTGTGGGTGCCACAGGATTTCCAAACAAGTGAAGGAGAAAGCAAAACAAAATGAAACTACCAAATGAGAATAATGTACCCAGCAAAGCTATCCTTTGGAAACAGAGAGCTAAAGACATTTACAAACAGAGAAAAACAGAGAATACATTTCCAATATCCCTGTACTATAGGAAAATGCTAAATAGGTAATGGTGCAGCCTGTAATCCCAGTAGCCAGAGAGATGACTTAGAAAAGGGGAGAAATAATTATAAAATAACAATCGGACAAGGAGTTCATACCCAGAATGTATAAAGTGCATTTAAAACATCTAAAGTTAAAAATAAGGTTAAAACTCAAATAAAATAGCTAGGTATGGTGGCTCACTCCTGTAATCCCAGTGACTCAAGAAGCTGAGGTAAGAGGATTTCAAGTTCAAATCCAGCCTCAGCAACATAGCGAGGCCTTAAGCAACTCAGTGACACCCTGTTTCTAAATAAAATACAAAAAAAGAGCTGGGGATGTGGCCCAGTTTTTCAGTGCCCTTGGGATCAATTCCTGGTACACAGACACAAAAAAGTCAAATAAAACATTTAAAAAACAGGCAACAGACCAAAATTAATAATTCTCAAAAGAAAGTATGCAAATGACCAAGAGGTATATTAACAAATACTCAACATCATTAATAATTTGTGAAATGAAAATTGAAACCACATTGAGACACTACCTTACTGCAGTAAGAATAGTTACTATCAATAAAGTAAAGATAGTAAGTTTTGGGAAGGATGTAAGAAAAAGTGTACCTTGGTACCCTTGTTTTTGGGAACGTACATGACTATAGACAATAGGGAAAACTGGGGATGCTTTGAAAAATTAAAAATAGATATAGCATATCATTCCACTGCTAGGCATATGTCCAAAGTTAATGAAATCAGGTTAGCAAAGTGCCATGTGAACTGACCTATTTATAATAGGTAAAAAAACAGAAACAGAATCAGTGTCCATCAACTAATGAAAGAATAAGAAAAATTTGACTTCAACCATAAAGTAGAAGGAACACTTATCACTGAGTTTCATTACAATACATATAACAGTCCCATGTTACTTACAGTTTGATTGCATGCCTCACCTTTGTTCAATCAGTACCCACCTCTCCTTCCTGGGACTGCTGCATGGATCTGCATATGGATGGAGGGAAGTCAAAAACGAATCTCTTTTACCTCAGCACCTAAAAGAGTGAGAAATGCACTTCCTGACTTATAGTTTAATGATATTCCTGAAGATGATAATATATAATTTAATGTTAGTTTGTCAGCTCTATCATTTCAATATTTATTTCCTTAACAAAAGAACACATTTTCTGTTATTTTAATCCCAAACATCTCAACTGATTCAACATTAAAATTTTCTCTTAAAGTTTTCTCAGATTTTTAATACTTATCAAGTACCAGAGAAACATGAAAAAGCTAGTAAACTAATATTACTAAGACAATGGAACATGAAATTAAAATATATGTAGCTTATAATAGGAGAAACTCTAACCAAAAATTGAAAATCATGTCCACTATTTCAAAACTCCTATCTTGTGCCGGTTATATATTAACCTGTACTTTTGTCACAAAGCTGTTTATTTTTAGAACAGATGTTTGGTGTTAAGGAGTGATTTAGAAATAAATTAGTAAAATGTATTGGTTAGGTATATATTTAAACATGTTTTTATTTAAAGATCACAGTATTTCATTGGACATTCATCAAAATCTATGGTATACCCAGAATTTTAAGTATAGTTTTGTTTAAAACCACACTATAAATCTGGTAGTATATTATAAATTTAATTTTAATCTGGAGAATAGAATGCTTCTGTTATAATACTAAACCAATTTACATCTCATCAAAATGTAGAAATCTTGTATTTTATATTATTTTTTTGTCATAATTTTATACATTTTGAAATTGGTATATTATATGGTCAGCTAAAAAGAAGTATGACCCATTTGCAGCAATGAAACAGACTCTTAATTGGAAAAAAGCTGAAAAGTAAAAAGATATATAGTTTTATATTATTCCACATCAAGTACAACCAGAAGAATGAGAAATTATACTCTATTTATTTATGATGTGTCAAAATGCAGTGTACTGTATGTATAACTAATTAGAACCAAAGAAGATTAATATTTTTGTAAGACATCTATTTTAAAGATCAAAAAGTAATACAAACTAACTTTGAAGTTAACAAAGGCCTTCTATAGCATGGGCATATTAGAACCCTATGCACCTGATAGCAAAGAACTGTAGGCAGACTATGGGCACCACTTTTTCATCAAGAATTTGCTTCCTAAATGGGTAGGAATCTCTGGGAAGCTGAACAATTATTTGAGTCTGAAAGGCTGTGAAACTTACCAAACTTAATAGACAGTTACAAAGCATTGAAGAGAGGACATTAATTTGAAATTGAGGCCAATGTGTGCGAGGCCCATTACACACTGAAATTTTGGTTGGAACCCTTAATGCATGTGCTTTACATTTAATAAACAGAAATCATCCAGGTCCTAAAATAACTGAAGCCATCTTCAAACAAAGTCAGTTTGGGTTTGTATTTAGGACTACTTCTCACTGTTTAATTGATTCTTTTTTTTATTGTTTGTTCAAAACCCTACAAAGCTCTAGACATATCATATTTCATACATTAGCATACATTAGCTTCAAGTGAGTTATGAACTCCCTTTAATTGATTCTTGAAGCAAACATTTTTGGAAACATTTAGTTTTAAATGGTCCTGCCATGTATCAGACATAATTTCTGGGTTTCATGCAAAAATAATCAGGCAGGCAACAAGAAAATAACTGAAAGCAAACCAAAAAAAGGATTAAAAAAGGAGAAGTGGAAATGTCATAGTAAAACTGCCAAAATCAAAGACAAAGAGGAAAATTATAAAAGCAGCCAGAAAATAAAAAAAAGAAGACATATTGTCTTCAAAGAAAAGAAAAGGCATATTGTCTTCAAAGAAAAAGAAACAATAGAAGCAGTAGACAAAAGACTGATATCATTGATGTGCCAACCCAGAATTCAATTCCCTGTGAAAATATCACTCATAGATGAAGACAAAATAAATTTTTAGAAAACCAAAGACTGGGAAAAGTCAGCTCTATAAGGATATGATTAAAGGAAATCCTGCAAGATTTTCTGTATAAAACAGAAGAATGGTAAAATGAATCTGCCCTAACTTTTCTATGTACATATGTAAACATACCACAGTGAGACTTACCTTCACACACACGTGTACAAGGCACTAATAAAATAAGTAAATAAAACTATAAATGAATAGCAGAAAGAACAGCAGAGCAAAGGGGAAGAAACAGGGAGGGAGGAGGAGAATAAAAGTACTGGGGACAGAATTAGAACAAATTATATCTCAAGCCTTTATAATTATGTCAAATAAATCTTAATAATATGTAGAACTAAATGAGCTAATAAAAAAAGATTCAAATGACATACATTTTTGTAGAAAAGTCTGTAAAAATCTAAACAACAGATAATTTTGTATTGGCTAGTAACCCAAAGAATCAAATAAGTGTCCAAGAGAACAAACTCATCTATACATATAATCCACTATATACGTAAGTGAAGGAGTAATGGGTAAATAATTCCCTGAGCAGAAATTATTCAAATCATCTTTGTAGGTTCTTCACCCTCAAAGGTGACATCTGCATTTGTAATTATAAGGAGTACATATATCTTATTCCAAAAATGTGGGTCTTGCCTGCAATAGTACAATATTGACAGGAAGAAAAATTACAATTTTACCCTGGAGAAATCTGGCCAACCGTAATATAGCCCAACATCAACAGATGTAATGCATGTTAATGGTATGGATTAATGATATTTTGTGAATAGACTGCATGTTACCATGTGTTCTTCCTCTCAAGAATAAATTTTACTAAAATAAATAGAAAAATACCAATTACTCAGTGGAGGAACATTCTACAAAATACCAGAAAATACTTTTTAAAATTATAAACATTCTTTAAAATGAGACAAATATGATCAATTGTTTGCCAACAATGTCTTTAAGAACACATGATTACTAAATTTAATGGGATATCTTGAATAGGATTTTAGAACACAAAGGATATTAGAAAAATATGAATTAAGAATGTACTCTAGTTAATTATGGCTATTATTGATTCATTAATTATAACAAATATACTATGCTCATAAGTGTTAAAAATTGGTAAACTGTTGAAATTATGTTGAAAACTGCTAATTTTCACTGTCATTTTTCCTTATAAATTGTCTAAAAAATAAAATTTATTTAAAAGTACTGTAGGAAATAAGAACTGTTTAGTAATCTTCAGAGACTGCCTTTTAGATTGTTTTAAATAATGTGGCAACAGCACCATCCAAGGACCTTTCTCTCATCTAGCCCTGATAAAACCAGTCTCTCTTTGTCTCTCTGAAGCTCTAAATGTTAGACAATCTTTAGTATTGTCTCCTGACCACTTGCCTCAATATCACTTGTTGGATGCTTGAGACTTGTCTACACATCTTGAAATTGTCCTTTTCAGGGGTAGATGTAGGTTTTATAGGGTCTAAAATTTGTACTATTTGGAAATTTTCCTTTTAGAAAAGGAGTACACAATTATAAACATTAAATTTGTATATAAGAAAATGAACATTTAGAATAAGAGTGAAATTATGTTACTGGGGAATGGAAATTCCATTTTTCCAGAACCCCTGTAGACATTTTATGAGACATGTAATGATTCTTCACTGTAATCAGGTTGCCTCTTCCCACTCAGAACACAACATTACACAGCAACTGCCAGACCTTTCAGATGCACATGCAAATGGGAATCCTGCAGTTTAAGCTTCATTAGCTTCACATTAAAACTGCTCTCTTGTCTCTTCAGTTAATTCTCTTCAATATTTCAAAGGATGGTGGTTGCTCTCTGATGTCAGCAACTCTTACCAATAAGGCTAGGAGGTAGAAATACAAGAAGTAGGCTAATTGGAGATTTCCTCAGTCTAAAGAATCAATGCTCTGGGTGTCTTGTAGGATGTGAGAAATGAGAGGTATCTAGCAATAATAATAGCCAGGTTTTGTGGGGTTCAAAACTGGTACTTAGTGTCATTCCAGGTAATAGGAACTAGTAGAAGAGGCACTGAATTGGAGAATAGAATTTGAGTGTGGGGCTATAGAGTCAGATATTTCTGTGTAGCATATCCGTAGACATATGCAGCAGACATCTGCATTTGTAATTATAAGGAGAAATTTGATCTGGGAATAAAGGTATGAAAATCATGAGGATAGACAGAATAGTTAGAATTTGAAGTGATAACTTGAGGAGTCTATAGACTTTAGGAGTAGAAATGTATTAATGTAGATCTCAGGGATAAAAAAAAAGGAAGAAAGTAATGTTTGAAAAGCCTTCTCTCAGAAGCAATTGCAAACTGACTCACTGATTATAGGGAAACTGCAGCATTCTATTTAACCCAAAGTGAAAGAAACAGATATTAAAAAAAATGAAATGCACCAGAAGTGGCAATTCTGGTATGATGACAATGAACACACATGGAAAGTTTCTGTTTGATTTTATGGCAATGCTAACAACAATCTTATGAACTAAGAAAAGGTATTTCACTATAGGATGGATAAATTGAGTTACACAAAACCATTTTCTTAAATGCATTTTATAAATATCTTATAGGTTTGGGGTTTAGACATAAATCAAACTGTGTATTAAAAACTATTGACTAGGGGCAGGGGAAGTCTCTTTCAAAATATGGAGAGTATATAAGAATACTGGAAACCATAGGCCCATGAGTCAAAAGCTTTCAAATAATATTTTTAAAAGAACAACAAAACCCCAGAAAGATGTCTATCTAAACAACGAGGAAGTCATCTTCTAAGCATATTTTTGTGGTTTTATAATCACACTTCATGCCAGAAAAGGCTCTGTTCTTTCTCTCTGTACCTGCAGATGCATATTATACATACCTGTTGAACAAGGAAAGGGAGATTCATCAAATTGGGTGATACCTGCTTACCATCAGCTTCATTCTGTATCTTGCCTTTATGATGGGCAGTGATTTACATTTGCTTAGCAGCTTTTGTTGTAATTTTGGCTTCTTTGTTAACAAAGAAGGGTTCTCTGTGGGATGGTAGGTCCCAGGACCAACAACTATGTTCTCCATTTCAACTTCCCAGAAACTGATGGAGAGTTTGAAAACATGCACGGTATTTGTCTGTGGGAGGGTGCTTTGAAGAGTGGGCTGTGCCTGGTGGAGGGTAAATCATTTCTTTCACATTTTAAACAAAATTTTCATTAGTCATAGCCTGACAATACAGCGGTCATATAACAAATCTTTAAACAAATAATGCTTTAAAATTTAAAACAGTTATATATTTTTGGAAAAATTACAGATAGTACATATATAATTCTCATGACCTCTATACCCAGTTTTTCCAATTTTTAATATCTTGTATTGATATAATTCATGAAATATTGACATATTATTATAAAGTTTCTGCTGTATTAGCTGTGCACCAAGTGAGGTTGGTAAGAATCACTTTCCCCATTTAACCTGACCAGTAAAATCTTTGTAATTGAATTATGGCCAGGCCTGAACAATCAGCTTACAATTTCTACTTGTGTTAGGTCTTGGAGTGTGTCCTAAAAAGAGGAGTTCTATTTTATGTAAGTTGTTAAATTTAGAGCTTAGAATGATGCACATTTTTTTCCATTATCATTTGGAGTCTGTGGGATCAGTGCCTATAACATCAAATATATATTTGGGTGAGGCTAGTTATGAGGATGTAATCTTATTAAGAAAAGTATCTATATTCACCATTCCCAATAGCAGCAACATTTTTGATAATTTTATGATAAAAGGAATTTTAAAGTGCATTATCATAAAGCAATCGTCCAAATGAACTTTAAAGTACTCAGATGTGGTGAATGTGACACTGAGAATTTTACCATCTTTCATCTTTCTTGCCACTCAAGCAGAGTAGTTCCTACTCTTCTGAATGCTGAGTCATTCTGTCTGTGCTTGCCTCTCTCTCTCTATCTCTCTCATCTCCTTTTTTTTTCTCTCTCTCCCAAACCAAGGCCCTATATCTTCTATCCTCTCTCAACTTAATTTTTATATTCTACTTGGCAATTTATAATTTATATGTAAAATTTATCACCATTTCTCACTAGCCTCTAGTTTGAAGATTTAAAATATCTGTTTTCTTTATTTTCCAAAACAAAATTAATTAGATAATCTATCAATTTCTATGTATTCATCTGCCATAAAAATCAGTGAAATACATCTGTTTGTGCCAGTCATGGTGGCACACACCAATAATCCCAGAGATTTAGGAGACAGAGGCAGGATGATCACAAGTTGAAGGCCAGCCTTAGTAACTCTGCAAGACTCTAAGAAGCATAGTGAGACCCTGACTCAAAATTTAAAAAATAAAATAAAATAAAATAAAAAGTACTGAGGATGTGGCTCAGTGTTAAAAACCCTCTAGGTTCAATCACCAGTACATATGTGTATGGGAGAGTGTGTGGTATGTGTGTGTGTGTGTCTGTATGTGTGTTAGTGTGTGTGTCTGTGTCTGTGGGTATGCTGGCTCTTCTCATCGCTTATAACTGAAGATTTTCCTAACTATGTCACCTGCTTGTTTAAAATATTGTAGTGACTTTTAGATGCACAAAGCGTAAATACCAGTGATACCATGATATATTCATGTGTGTATATGTGTGTGTGTGTGTATGTATATATATATATATATATATATATATATATATATATATATATATAATGTGAATATCATATATATATATATACACACACATATGTATACACACACATATATCCATGATCAATAATAAAATCATTTAAAAATTGTAATTTTTTTCCTGTGAGGATTTGGTAGTATTAGTTTTGTTTGCATCTGAGCTTTGTTGGATATAAAGATGTTTCCTGCAGATGTCTTAGGTCAGTATTTTCATAATATTGTATTGTTGAGTGTCTGAGACACATGATTTTACAATAAGGATTCTTGAATCTCATTCTGGAGCATAGAAATCTTACTCTCTGAAGAATTTTTTTCTTTTTTACAGTACTTTAAAGCAGCATTCCCTAAGGTTTCTGTGTAGTCTGAAATGTCAGGCAGCTGTCTTGTCTGGAATTTAAATTTTTAAATATCTTTTCTATTCTTTGAAAGTTATACTCACAAACTTTTCTTGATTATTCTTTTTGCTTTTCTGCCACATTCACTAGGTATTCACATAATTTGCTATTGCCAGAACTATAAATGCAATTTCCTACTCTATTGTGAAGAGATAATATTTTCAAGCAGATTGCTATTTCCAAGGCTTTCTCAATTTTCATGATATTCTTATTACACTAAGATAGCAAGAATTTCAAGTGGCTTTTCAAATGTGGTTTCAATTACTTGCCACCTACATGGCTTTGAGTAAATGTCCAATAAAGTAGATTTATTGTTAGTTCTTTGCTTTTCATTCATTATCAAATTCAGTTTGATCATATTTATTTTTTAAGTAAATAAAATAAAGATGACAGTGACCTTTAGGAGTATTGTACCATATTCATAGACAAAATTACTAAATAAATTTATTGGAATAAATACAGGGAAGCTGCATTGCTCAAGGAAAATATATTTTTTAGATTAACCTTGGAAAGACCAGGGAAAGATGCAGAATAACAGAACAACCCAAATAGTATTTTCTCAATATATGTGTGTGTTTGTTTATGTGTGCACTGACATTTTAATGATTTACACATTTCTCAATGTTTTAGATGGTTATAACAAAACATGACAATAACTAATGTGAGAATATATACATCTCATCTCTTAAAAATTTATTCATATGATAAATTTTCTAAATTATTTAACATTGACAATAACTCTCTGAATTGAAAAATTATAGGTTATCAGTGTCCCTCTTTAGTTAATGTAATGATTTTCTTCTTCTCTTCATTACCAAGCATATAAATGATGCAAAATTATATTTCACGTTTGAATTCCTAAAGAAGTAACCTAAGGCTTGTAACCAGGCAGCGGATTGAGGCATTGTCTCAGCCTGCTACTCCTCTTCTAGACAGCCTTCGAGAGCCTCAGACCTTAGTGACAAGTTTTTCTCTTCTTAATGTGCACACTGTTACTGGCTCTTCTCCATGCTTCTCACTGAAGGTTTGTTCAACCATGTCATCTGCCTGTTTAAAAACCTACAGTGACTTCTAGATGCACACTTTATCAAAACCATTGATGCCCGAATATAAATACCTATCTGTGCATCTGTCAAGGGTTTGCCTCTCCAACTCACCCTACAGCACTCCCTTCCTCATTCAAGGGATCACTGTCTCACTGAAATATCTTCTATCTTTAATCAAGGAAAACTTATCTCTCCTTTAGGGCTTCTGAGGTTTATCTACATCATCTTTAAAATATGCCTCTCCTGGTTCTTGGGTTGAATGAGAAGTTATCATTCAGACCTCAGTTTACATGTCATATCCACCATGAAGGCTTCCATAGCTACCCTATCTCCACCCTGTCATAACTCTAGTTTTAACCACCATGAATTTTCCATTAATTTTCATGATATAAGGCATGAAATTAAGTTCACATATTATATGCAGTCTTGATAGTCTGTCAAACCAAGAGTGTGAATGGCCTTTCCTCAAGTTCTCTTTCACATTCTGCTTCTGTGGATACGGCACTGTCATCCAGTATTATTCCTTATGAAGAAGACATGGCACTGTTACTACTGAACCTAGATTAGGGATTTTTATTTCGTTGTTACTTTGAAGAATTATTCAGACAGATATAGCTTCCCATAGAACCAGGGAAAATCCTCACAGGTATAATATTACAAAGCCAGATTCTGATGGCCTCTACTATTTTGATCTTCTCTTGAGCACAACGTGAGTGTGACACTCCTTAGCATGAGTTGTCTTCCCTACCCTGGTTGAATCTGTGAGTAAATTAAAAGGCTGTTAACATCAGTAATTTATCCAGAGTTAGTGATCCCCTTAACTGTGTTGTCTAGAACTCCTCATTTACTGATGGGGTGAAGTAGAAACAGAAGAAACACCATTTTATTTATTAATTTGTGGGCTATTTGCCTACAATTTTATAACTGAATGCTTCATCTCTCTCCTTGACTTTCATCTTTGGATCCCTCAATAATATAGCATTACTAAGGATATTGAAAAATGAATAACTATTAAGATATCCCTTTCTACCTGACATTTTTACAAATGTTTATACTATAGATGTTTACAAATACAGAGACATAAAGATTTACCAAAAAAAAAAAAAATGCGTCTGCAGGGTATAGATGGTATAGTTTACTGATAGAGTATTTACCTTGCAAGCGTAAAGCCCTGGTTTTGATTCCTACCAAAGCAAAACAAAGCAACAAGAACAACAAAAGTATCTGTATCAACGCTAAACAACATGAGCAATTTCTGCTAGTAAACCTGTAATATGAAGATTCTGGACATAAGAAAGCACAGTAGCTTAATGGATTTCTAAAATGGCTGAAGATGTCCCAATGTAATACCAAGATTCAGTGAATATATTGAGATAATAGTTGCATGGTTATGTTATGACAAATGTTGTAGCTGACCACAGAATAATTTGATTACCATGGGTGGGCTCATTGCAATAACATAGCCCTTAAGGGTGGATAATGTCCTGCTGATAACAGATGAGGATATCAGAGAGATTTGAAGTGCAAAAAGGATTTGAGGAACTCCTTGAGTTTGTCTTTTATAATGTCCATCCTATGGCCCCTTAGCCTTCTGCTGTTTTGCCAGTATTGATGCTCTTAACTACTCCTGGGTTTGAATGTGGAGGGGGGAAACAGATGAAAGAATAAAGGTTATCTCTCCATAATAAGAAGGAGCACTACTGACTTTCAATGAGAAAGGGGACTAGGCCCCAAGACTCATAGAACTATATTTAGCCAGCCATTTGAATAAGATTAGTAGAATTGTTTTCCCCCAGACTCTCTAAAATGAGTGTGTTCTGAGTGTTACATTGATTTCAGCCTTCTGAGGCTGTAAGCAGACGATCTAGTCAAACATGTTGACATCTAAATTACAGACCAACAAAATAACATTTCATATTATATTAAGCTATCAAGTATATAAAATTTGTTATGTAATAATACAAAACAAATATAGCCATATCCATGGAGGAAACCACTCTGTAAATCATAGACTACAGAGGAAAGACAGAGGAAGGAACAGTTACAGAATATACACAGCTTGGTGGTGCATCTGAGATATTAAAGATGGAGCATCCAGGTTATTTGGCCTTATTTTAGGCCACATCCTCATTGGGGAAGCACAAGAATCCAGATAATACTGCCTTTTTCATAAGAAGCCAATAGTAACTATTGGGAAAAAGAGAAGTCTGGCCCTGAGTGAACTAGAGACAGGCAGTAGAAATTACACAACTACTTCATATGAACAATTGGTCACAGTCCCACTTCTCATGACAACAGGTCTAGCTTATCACTCTTCACAGAAAACACAGGCAAAGCTGAACAGAATCAAACTCAGTGTCATTTACTAAACCATGTCTTAGTAAGGAGGAAACCTTTATAAAAAGGGAAGTTGTGAGTCCCTCTGCATGCTCAGCCAACCTCAAGATAAAAGGAAATATCAATTGCATGATTGTCTTTGATAAATGACGTCTTTGGAAATATAGTATAGAACACTACACACATAAAAGTGTAATTGGTTACAAAAAAAGAGAACTGATTAAACTCAGTAGAAGTACTTATCAGGATCAAAAAGAAGCTAAGGAGCAGCAGCATGTAGATTGACAGGCAGAATTTCCTAAGAAACAAGATTAGGAATCAAGAATTTTATGGGTTAAACTGAAGACAGGGCAAAACCACGAGAAATCAGGAAAAAAGCCTGGTGTGCTTTCTCTGGGTAGGGAGACTTGACAACAATTTTTGATAATTCCACAGAAAACAGACACCTAGACTTTCTCTCCAGCATATGTCTGAAAGACACTTCAGTTGGCATGGGTGAAATTAACTGAGAGCCAGTACCAATTTCCTAATATACACTATTTTCCTAGAGCTACAAAATCCCAGTTTCTAGCATTCAAAATTCAGATGAGGATCCTGATAAATCATTGTCACCTCCCAATTAGCCTAGAAAAATGTCTCTGCCTCTACATAATTGTTTTATCCATTACTCTTCACATAATGGATTTTTGGTCCACCGCAGAGTAGACAATGACATTAAGAGCCTTCCCTTGTTTTAACAGAAGTCTTCATGCTGAGATACAAAGACTTCTGTTATGGCCTCTCTTGCAAATTGATATTTAGTGAATGAATGTTGTGTGTATTTTATATGAAACTATTTTTAAAATTTATTTTTGACTATACACTGAGCGGGAAACATGAGATAGATATCAGCATTTTTTCTTAGTTTCAACTATGTTATGACAAAATTGAATTCTTCTCTATTCAATGGAGTCTTGAAGTTTATGCCATATATTTATCAATTTCTTGTTATGCTTGAGTTATAGCTGTAACTGAAGTAAAGGAAGATCAATATCTTGCTTACCCTTTACATAGTAATGAGCTGAACATCATCTTATTTAATAAAGATAACCATGAGCTCTGAAAAAAAATAAATAGATTTAAAAATTAATGATTTTACCAAAGGTAGGTCTCTGGAGGGGTTATCACTGGACATCCTCTGCCAAAATAAATTAAGAAAAAGGAAAGTCAAATTGAGAGGAATCCATGAGTTTATGTTAATATTATTGAGTAGACAAGGGAAAACAATGGAGTTAAAAGATGAATATTAAAAGATCATCATAAAATAATATCCCATAAGAGTTCCCAACCTAGACAACAGGGTACTTGCAACCTTGCTTTGTTTATTTTCATTTTCATTGGGAGATGTAGATATTGATTCTGCTTCAATTTAATTTTTTGACTCTTTATTTTATGCTTTTAAAACAAATAGTCCACAAGATTCATATATATTTTAATATCCCCCCTAAGTATTTACAGGAATATACCAAATAGTACTTTATTCAGGACATATTAGGTTTTTGTTATTTATTGAGATATATTTTTTAAAATATATTTATTAGGTGAAAGAATATGTGAATATTCCAGGATAATGTGCATGCAAGGAATTTTTTCATTTTGCACTTCAACTTTCTCCATATATTTTGTGTAAGAGGGAATATTGCTTTAAAGCAAAAAGAAAGATTATGATCTAAAGTAAATTTTGAAAGAATGCAGTAATCTGTAGTGTTCCTAGTAGGGAAACTGAAAAAGGAGAAGCATTTTAATTCTGGAGTTCAAGATCAGCCTAGGTGACATAGCCAGGCACAACTCAAAAAAATAAAATAAATAAAATGGAAATGATGAGAATATTTTGTTGAATGTTTGATTAGGATAATGAGCAATAAATTTGAAGCATTCTAAAGCTTTTTATATAAACTTCGTTATAGTGGAAGAAAACTTTCCAAATGAAATGCTAGAACATAGGATCAAATATTGACTGTAGTCTTAAAGATAAAACTAATGAACCTGAATATATAAAGAGCTAGTAAAACTAGTAAATCCACTGCTGGATTTAAAAAGGCAATTCACAACACACACACACACACACACACAAGTTTTATAGCAATTAAGTTATTAAAATAGATGCTCTAATGCACTCTAATAAGGTAGTGTCAATTAAAACAAAATTGAGCTAGCAGCTCCAGAGGCTGAGGCAGAAGGATCTTGAGTTCAAATCCAGCTTCAGCCAAAGCAAGGTGTTAAGAAACTTAGTGAGACCCTGTCTCTAAATAAAATACAAAATCTGGCTTGGGATATGGCCCAGTAGTCAAGTGCCCCTGAGTTTTTTTTGCCCCAGTACCAAAAAACAAACAAGCAAACAAACAAACAAAAAACATTTTTCTATTAGATCAGCAAATATTTTTGTCTAATAACTTTTATATTTTAATGATGTTTGGTGATAAATAATCATTCTCATGCATAACTGATTTGGGGTGAGGGATAAAATATTTTAGAGTAGAAACTACAGTATCAATTAACACTAAACATGCACATATTCTCTCACCTACACAACATAATTTAGTTATAGAATATATACAAATTATCAAAAATTCAATATATCTGGAATACATCAGTTTTAGTTATAATTTTAAAATCTCAAAAAATAAATGCATATGAATAATGTAAAAGCTGGGTAATGTAAATAATGATTAATTTGAATATTAAAATAATTTAAAGAATTAGGTACATACACACTTAGCGATCTGAAATATGTCCATTATTTTCTGCTTAGTTGGATAAGTTTCAGAACCATATGTAGAGCACAATAACCTTATTCTAAGTACATATATGTTTGTATATGTTGTTTTAAGCACATATGCATGGATTTGTCATATATGAATAAAATCTAGAAGCTTACATTATTTTCTATATTCATAAAACTTAATTGAAAAAATGTAGAGACACAGGTTTTTTTTTTTGTTTTGTTTTGTTTTTTTGTGATGGACATCATTATCCAAAGTACATGTATGAAGACATGAATTGGGTGTCACATATTTTACATATGAAAAATTGTGCTCTATATGTGTAATAAGAATTGTAATGCATTCCACTGTCCTGTACTTAAAAATATAAAATCAATAAAAAATAAGTTACATATTTACTATTTATTTGCTATATTTTATAAAAATATTTTACCATAATTTATAAATTTGTGGTGTAAAAACTTCTTTAAAATATCAATTAGTAATATCGTTTATTATACTATTAATATAATACTGTGACTTCACACTCATAACATGAAAAACTAAACTTTTTTACTGTAATTGTGAGTTTTGACTCATAACCATGTGAATATTTAGAGAACAGATGCTATTTCAAGAACAAAGTAAAAATAAAAATTAAAAAGGTGGATTTAACTGACAAATTTGAAGTCTTGAGACAATATTTTATTAGAAAGAAAGTTAAACTCAGAGGTTTCTAATTTCAGGCAATATAACTTTTATTTAAATTCTTAAATTTCCTTTGATGTACAGAAAAAAATATATAGGAACTTGTTTATGTCAGACAGAAGTCAATGAACTTCTTAGAATCAGATTTCAAATTGGTAAAAAATAGCTCGTGAGTTATACATATAATTATTGGATAAAAAATGCATGTTCATATATATATGTATATATATATATATACATATATATGTATATATATATATATACATATATATATATATATATATATATATTTTCAAACATAATTCTAATACTTTATATAATGGCATTTGAGAAGAAAACAGAAATTAAAAATGGAGGGAAAAAAACCAAAACTTTGGCTAGATAAGCTCACAATTAATTCAAAGAATCTCTGCCTTTTGTAAAATAAATAATGAAATTAAATCAGTTTGTTTGAAAGAGTGACCTTCCAATATTTTAAGGTTGACTTTGTGTTTATTTAAACTTTCTAAATAACTAAAAATAACTCTTTGTAGGATATTTATTTATAAGAAGAAAATTGCTCTGGGACCTTTTCAAATGAAACCAAGCAAATTACATTTTCTGCATATAAATATGGTATCACCTAGTCTTCATAAAAGTCAACCACAACTTCATAGAGAATGTTTTTCTTTCTTTGAGGAAAAAACCTAATTCCTGTTTCTAGTTAGAATACCTTCTAGAGTATAATTAACTTTTTGAGATTTACTGTAGCTGCTTTCTTTTCTTTTCGCTGAAAAAAGTTATTGAAATGATAAATGTATTTGACTGTAATGGAAATAACACACAGAGAGAAGGTTAAATTTATTAAAGCAAACAACTAGATATAATTTAAATAATATTTTGTTAGGAAGACCACTTCCAACATCTCTTCTTCTAACTACCATAATTTCTCAGGAAATGTGCAACATTTAGTTTATTTTTCATGAGTACTGTTGTTTGGATTTATTTTGTGACCTAAACTTCATTTTTTGTGCTGGTCCCAGTACTATTGGACCACTTTCAGAATTGGCCTCAGAGTTTGATATCACCTGTTCACAATAGGCATACTGTCCTATCATCTTCTTCTGAGCTCTGCTGCTCTGGGCTACATTTCCTATCTCTGAGAGGCATCATAGTCATGGTATTTTCATCATTCTTACTGTTAGAGTATAGTCAGTATATACCTGATTCCTTTGTTAACCTCTTTCTAACTGAATCTTGATGTACCTCAGAGATGTTGATTTAGTTCAGAGATCTGAGTTCTTTGACTCACTCCAAAATCTCATTGAGTTGAAAGAGAGTTATTTTACAATCTGCAATTTTAGCTTCTATCCCAGTCTGTCAATTGCACTTGAGTGCTATCTCTCTCTCTCTCTCCTTCTCTCTGCCCCCATATGTGCACGCACACACACACACACACACACACACACACACACACCGACCACACAAAACACACCCCCACACACATAATTGACAATCCATAGATCTTTTATTTATATATACAAGCACGTATGTATACAGAAATGTGTATATAAGTATGTATATTAATAATTACAAACACATTGTAAAATTCTAATTTAAATCTCATATTAATTGGATAATCTTTATTATGACTTTACTATGGGTGCTACATATTGGCTATATAAGATAACAAGTTTTACATTTAAAAATAATTAATTTATTATCATCTAGTTTTGATAAAAGTCAACAATAACTTCATAGAAAATGTTTTCCCTTCTTTGAGGGGGAAAAAAAAACTAATCCCTGCTTCTAGTTAAACTTCCTTCCAGAGTGTCAATAATGTTCTGAGATTTACTGTAGTTGCTTTCTTATAGATTGTAGAAATGAAGACATATACTTTCATCTTCACCAGTATCTTGAAATTTTTAAAATAATCTGTCACTAGTTTTTATTTCATGAAGTTTTTTTTTTTAAAATTTTCAATTTCAAAACAAATCCAGAATAAACTAAAAGGCATAAAAATACTATAAAAATTCCCACAGATAGCAATCCCCTCTTATTCATGGTTTTGCTTCCCATGTTTTCAGTTATATGTGATTAAATGTAGTCAAAAATATTAAATAGATAAACAATATTTGGTCTTCAAAATATTAAAAGGGAATTTCCCAAAATACACAATTTATAGGTTTTGAAAAAAATGCTATTAGAGCATTTTATTATAATTGTTTGATTGTATTATTGGTTACTGTTGTTAATTCTTTTTCTGCCAGTTTTATACATTGAATTTTATCATTGACGTATGCATAGTGGAAAAACATATTACATATTCCATAGAAAGTTTTCACTGGGGGTCTCCATGTGGTGAGTTATGGGGAACTACTATATGCTTCATTTATGCTCCTCAAAATTTTAAATTATGTAGGTATTGGTAAATTGTCATAAATTATTGTATAACTAAAAGCTAACCTACATATCTTCCTCAAATTTACTTCATTTTCCTATTAATTTTCTTTCTCTGGTAGAGGTTCGAATATGAACTAAGTAAAACATTTAGGAGCCATATTTTGATAGTGTCTTCCAACACAAATCCTCATTGTTTTATTATTTTTTGTGACCTTTAAACTTTTGAAGAGTATTTACTTATATTTTGTAAACTTTTCCTTAAAGAGGATTTATCTGATTTTTTTCCTGATTTTGTTATATACTTTTATTAAGAATGCAGAAATGAGTGTTCCCCAAAAGGTAACATATTTCAGGAGGTAGATGATAGCAGTGTGATTCATTATTGATTATATTATTTTTATGCTTGCTTAAGGTGTGCTATGGTAAGTTACTTAACAGTAAAATTATGTTTTTTTAATAAGTAATAAATATCATGTAGAAAGAAATTTTGAAAATATGTAGGCAGTTTCTTGTCATGTTTGAACTAGTTAATTTTGGCAAAAATCTATCTCAACTCTATTTTTAAATAAGACAAAATAGTCATTTAATTATTCATTGATTCACAAGACTACCTAGACTATAAATTTATTTTGGTTAATGATATTGAGATGCTTAGCCATGTACACTTTTATAATTTGACACCAAACTCAAAATATTACAGTGATATATCTGACAAAATGAGACAAAGGATAAAGATAGCTATAACTTTATATCACTGCAAAGTACATGGTTTCTAGGGACTTTTGGAACCTACTTAAAGTAGGCAATAAAGAGTCTTGATAAAAATGAAAATTGAATATTAGTACCTATTTGATACAAAAGTAAAATAATAGCTTTCTATATTATTTCTACTGTCCTATGGAACATGAACAAAATTGAATCATCTTAAAAGTGAATAATGATTTGGAAATGTATGTGAAAATATACCCAGTAGTCTTTATTGCAGAGAAACAAAAAGTTCTTCTAAAACTGAGTATACAAATTTGACAAATATAAAGATGCCAAACTTTTCATATATTATAGTAGCATTGGGAACGAAGATTTTTTAAATTGATCTGAAGTCTTAAGATATGAATTCATGTTTTAGAGCTATGAATATATATTAAACTTGGATGATAACATAGTTGAATTTTAGCAGAACAACAGAAAATTACCCAATCTGTGTATGTTCTTAGTGACAATCATATTATTTTAGAAAACAGATTCAATTGCAAATTTTAATATATCATGTACACATGAAAAAACATGTCAGCATATAATTCAATCATTTTAATTGACATTACTTATCCATGTTTCCTTTTATTGAAATCAAGTAAGAAAGTTAAGATGATCTAAGTTTTTTATGATTCTTGTGAATATGATCCACTATATTCAAGGAAATTAAGTGGAATAATTTTCTGAACTAGAAGAGTAAAGGAGGGCTCACCATGAGCACCAGATAGGTAGTACGTGGATTTTACAAATTATTCATATCTTTGTTTTCTAACCCAAAGAATTTACTCCAGGTATGTCATTTCTGTTCAATAGTTTGAAGCAAGGACATGAATACACATGTGGAACATACTTTTGGATAACTTGTATTTCATTTCACAGTTTAAATCACTTGACAATTGAGTGCTCAGCAAATACCTAGACCCTAGAGTATTCATTCTTGGTTACCTTATTAATATCATCTTCACTAATAAAAGCTTAATATTAGGGAGCCAGATCAATTTTTTCTGTAAAAAGTATACTACCTATCCACAAGAATTAAGGTATATTAGAGTAAGAGCTGCCATTTTAATTTATGAGAATTCAGAGAGAATGAATTCTAGTGAAAAAAGGGAAAACTCACTGCTTTAAATATCACATTTTGAAACAAGTTATTGTTTATAGATTGATTGCCTTAAAATATTTTTTTATAATTTTGAAGTGGATTTAATAGTATTTCCTCCAAATTTATGTTTACCTATAACCTCAGAATACAACATTATTTAAAAATGTTTTTTTTTTTCACAAGGAAATAATTTAAGGATTTCAAACTGAAACTATCTTGAATTTTTCTAAGGCCCTAATCCAGTTCCTTATTGAAGAGTAAAGAGAGACATACATGTTAAATAACATTGACAGATAGAGGTAGAGATTGGAGTTATGTTATCACAAGTTAAGAAATGTCTGGGATCATCAAAATCTGGAAAAGGCAAAGATTCTTCTCTAAAACTTAAGTGGGAATGTACCTTTGCCAACATCTTTATTTTGGACTGACCTGATCCAGAACTGTGAATAAACTTCTTTCATTTTAAGCCACCTAGATTTGGTAGCAAGAGTGAAAAGTTGCTGTAACAAATACCTAAGAATGGAAAAATGCCTTTGGAATTGGATAAAGAATAGAAGTTGGACCAACTTTGAGACACTTGACAGTTATCTAGTTTTCTTCATTACTGGTGTTTCACCACTTCTTTTCTCTTTGGACCTGGTTCTATGGCTAGTACCTCTAGTTCAGGATATGTTCCGAGTACCAAGGCATTGCACATTTATATTGATTCTTGTTATTCTGTATTTCATCCTGTGTGCAATAAGGCAACTACTTATGTGTTGCATTATTTATTTCCAACCCTTCAATAACCATTATCTTCAGAAAATGATATTAGAATTTCTAAAACTCCATGCATAAAGTGCCTTTGGACCATGCAGGAATCAAGAGTATTGTTGTCATTCTCTGTATTTATCTTTCCTTCCAAATCACATTTTATTCTATTTATTTAGTTATTTATTGTTTGTTTGTTTGTTGGTTGGTTGGTGGTGTTGGGGATAAAACCCAGGTCCTTCTGCATGAAAGGCATGCACTCTACCAACTGAGCTATATCTCCAGCCCCCCTCAACCCTTTTTAAATATTTTTAGTTATATATAAAAATAATACCTTTATTTTATTTATTTATTTTTAATGAGTCATAGTCATTCGAGTGAATATTGCTTCTCATAATGTCAATTATTTGCTCTTGGTCAACTGAATTTTAGAATATGGTACTACATTCTTGTATGTCTTTCCAAGTCTTCTGAACCTCATACAGAGAGTCCGTTTGTAAAGTTAGCAGAATCCACAGAGAACCATCTCACATCTGCCAAACTCTGGCAACTTGATTCAGACTGCCAGCTTCTAGAACAGTGAGTTAATAAATTTCTATTACTTTAAGCCATCAGTTCATGGTATGTTGTTACAACACCCTGAGGAAGTTGATACCAATTTGTCAATTTTTGTCAAATAACTCAGATTTCAAAGCTACCAATCAATCTTTGTCACTTGATGTGGCTTTTATATTGAATCCTCACATGACTTTGGTCATGCAAGACTGATGATTTTTTTTTTCTTTCAGAGCAATATTAAGTAAATAACTTAAAAAATAGTTTCTTATAAACCCTCCTTGTCTCCAATACTTTTAAATTACTTGATTATCAGGTTCTTCAAAATTTAAAGTCCTTAGTGAACTCATATTTATCTTTCAAAACCAATTTTATCTCTTATTTCTAATATTTACTATATAAGAAAGGTTTTTAAATGATATTAACCTTCCATAGATATTGCTTTATTATAATGCTGTGTTCTAAAAGGATCACTTCACATATATCTCAGGATAATGAATGCTTACTGTTCAAATAGGAATTAAGTTTGCCTTCCAATATACAAGTAAAAGTCGCTAGATCTATGTAATCTTTGGCAAGATATTTAATGTAAAATACTTGGTTTCATTGACAATGAAGTGATATTATTACTTCATTAACATATTTTTAAAAAGTGTGCACATATTTAACCAATTACAAACAGAAATATTGATGGAAATTCCTATTTTTTCATAATTTTTAAATATTTTATAGACTCATGCATAATTTTTAAGCAATAAAAATAAAATAATTAATCTTAATCTTTTCACAATTTCTAGTACAATAAACTCCATAACATGACCCTTTTTATATTAGAAAATATTTAATTTTAAAACAGTTTAAACAGCAGTAGAATCTATATGTAAAAATATAACAATTATCTACATTTAATTATCTGAAGGAAATATTCCCAAAATCTTCACACACAAATGTCATATTTTAATATATATCATTGGATAACTATGAACCTAAACTGAAAAGAGGAACTGTTCATTTTTATATTAAAATTTTTTTAGACAAGGAAAAAAGAACTAATGTAATAATATATTAAATCTTAGTTCTAACTACTTAAAATAATGTCTATCATATATATAAGGCTTATGAATAACTTCACATATTAGATTTTGGGAAAATTTGAAGTTTTTAATATTTTTTACTATAAATTGCCTAAATTATGTACGAGTAATGTGTGATGGCTAGAAAATTGTAAAAAATATATTACCCTTTCAAATATGCAAAATTAAGTAATTTGAATATTGTTTTAATTTTATCTTTGATACCAGAAAATCGCTAGGAAAATTAATTAAACAAATCATTTCTGATAACTACTTTATCATAATTTTAGTCAGAAACAAAGGATTTTGTTAGCAAGAATTTATAATATTATTGACATGTCTTCAAGCATGTATTGGCAAGATTTCTATTTTTTTTTTTTCTACAAAATATATTTTTAGGAGGCTGAAGAAATTATCTGAGTGATAGTTATCCATATGGGAGATGTGAGTTGAAGTTTATTTGCAATATTCTCACTTGTGTTGATATAATGATGCCAGGCTAGAAATATACCTACATTCTTGAACTCTGACAAATATGCTTGAACCTGGAATCTATATTCAAAATGTGTGTATAGAATGCATGGCACACTGAATACACCAAGGAATATATTTACATGATTTCTCAACTTTGTCAATTATTATTTCTTGACTGGAAAGAAATTGTGTGTATGGTAGAGAGTTGAGAAACTAAGAGTATCATTTTCATGAATCCAAGTAATAAAAGGGAAAATATTTTACATATTAAGATTTGATTAATTTACATTTATAGTCACTCCTCCTTAAATTGAACAATCACAAAGGGTAATATTTTGAAATGCTTGTATTACCTGTGCAAATATTTCTATACTTAATTAGAATTTAGATATACTAAACTCCGTGTTTTATTTTTATTTCTTGGATTTTTCTTTTGGGTACAATACATGATTAATGATTCTTTCTGTGAGAATCTTAAGACAATAAAATGTCCTTTTAAAATACATCTTAAATATTTTTTACTTTACCTTCATGCTATAATCTTAATTTAACTGTATTATGATTTGCATTTGAACAAATGTTTACCCTATGCTCTTTGAATATATTATTTATTATTTTGTTGATCTATATTATTTGTCATTTTGGACTAAGAATATGTTATTTCTTATTCTATCATAGATAACACTAATATCCATTTTGTAGTTTGTCATTTCTTGTATTGTTTTTGAAACATTTTAAATATAAAAAGCATTTTCAAATATATATATTTTATTCCACTTGTTTACAAATTATCTTTTTATTTTGGTAATATTTTTATTAAAGATATTATAAATAAATTTAAGAAACTCAATAGAGTATAATGCTATTTTCTCACAAAGACCTGCTGTATTTTTTTCAGTGATACTTTGTGAAAAAACTTTTTCAAATTTTCAAGACTTCCTTGAAACTAAATATGGCCAGAGAATTGATATTGTCAATGACATGTGGACCGAAAACATATGGACAACTTTTCAACATTAGCCATAAAACACTTCTGTATCAGCTATTTCACCACATCCCCTTCTGTCTTGACAAATTGTTGAGCATAGTGAATTTACAAGCCATGTGTTGAACATGGCAAAGTCCCAGGATGAAATGATTCTTAATTTTTGAATTGTTACAAGAAAGATAGAGACATACAGTCTAGAAAACTTGTTGTGAACATTATGTGCCAGAGGAATAAACTCATGTAACCATAAAACCATTTGTTGCCCATTTATGGTACCTCCAAATTTACCAAGTACAGTTCTTTCTAACAGTCATATTGTGTTTATTTACAAATAAGGAAACTTATTTTCTCAAATATGTTTAGCTCACTAGTTCTCTTCAAGTTTCTTTTAACATGTTATTATAAAACCCAAATGTAAGAGTATATCTTAAAAATTCTGAAAGGGCTGGGGATGTGGCTCAAGCAGTAGCGTGCTCGCCTGGCATGCGTGCAGCCTGGGTTCTGGTCCTAAGCACCACATACAAATAAAAACATGTTGTGTCAGCTGAAAACTAAAAAATAAATATTAAAATTCTCTCTCTCTCTCTCTCTCTCTCTCTCTCTTTAAATTTTACTAAAAATTTACTAACAAAATATTAGTATTTTAAAAAATCTTATTCTGAGGCCATTTCTACCTGCTCTGGAAAAGATATCGCCAGGCATTGTCTTGTCTTGCCATCTTACAGTTAATTTACTCATTGGGACTAATTAAAAATTGTTCATATAGAGTACATTGTCATAAACTACTCCTGTACTGAAAAATGGCATTTATAATTATTTTTTTCTTCTCACATATTTAGAGTAACAGTAGAAAAGTAATATTATTGATAAAGAAACAAAAAGCAGAAATATTAAGGTATAATAATATGTGATATGAAAGAGAGTTTTTAAAATATCCATCTTTATCCTCTATTTGCTAAGATGTGGCTAGAAAATGTTGTCCAAATCTTTTGTGTCTAGGTAAGAATATTTAAAGTTTTCCAATCTTTAAAGGTCTGCAGAACGCATATGATGAAAGGTGACATGTAACTTCTCAGTCCATACTTTCCCCAAAAGCAAAGTACCCACAGGGGCACATAGTGCTATAGAGTATAGCAGGTTTAAAACTGAAGGATTTAAGACTCCTGGGTTACACACTGAACAGTAATCTCCTGGTTCCCTTTGCTACAGTTCTTTACTGGACTGAAAGTGAACAAGAAATAAAAGGTTTGCTTGGTGAACTCATTAATATTGCTGAATTTGCTTGCTATACTATATAAAATTACATTCCCACTTAATGCCACAAAGCATAGTTACAATGTGGTTACTAACATGCTGATATCAGATGTCTTCATATGATTTTTACAATCTAAAATCTAGTGAAAGCAGAAAAGCTAAAATTTCATAGAAAATCACATATATGAGAAAAACTAATACTGGATACCAAATAGAAAATGGTAGTAAACCTAACAATAGATATTAGGATATTTTAGAAAACTTAAAACCTGTCAGTTTTTGGCTACAAAAATTGATAAAAATGATGTAGTAGAAGTATGCAAGAAGACACAAGACTATGAAATTAACTGAATAAAGAATTAAAACCTGAATAGCTATTAAATAAATGCATAACAGCATGAAAGCAAACCTGAGAAGTTATAATAAGGTCATAATTTCCAGAGTGTGAATTATTTAGTTTACTTTTGGTACTGGAGATTAAACAAGGAGCACATGACCACTGAGTCACAAGTCCAGCCCTTCTTATGTTTTATTTTGAAACAGGGTCTCACTAAATTGCTGAGGGTATTGCTATATTGCTGAAGGCAGCCTTGAACTTGCGATCCTACTGTCTCAGCCTCCCAAATTGCTGGGACCTCAGTCGTGAGTCACCATGCCCAGCTTTAATTATGTAGTTTAACGAACATATAATTAAGGAGAAAGAACCTTTTATCAAATTTCTAAATCATTAAACTTAAATATTAGAATATAAATTATTATTTTTTAAAAAAAGGAGTATCATCAATATAGAATTCCAAAATACATAAAAGTTTTGAAAAGCAATGATACAAACTTGAAAACACTTACTAAAACTGATAATTATGATACTATAGTATACAACTGGACAAAAGTGCCCTTTTTATAACAGAAACAAGAAGCAAAAGGTTAATGCCATGTTTATTAGATAAGCTTACAGAATTAATCTAATAAATGTGAATAAAATACAAAAAAACCTGGCATTTCATTTTGTTAACTAACTTTCACAAAAATCATAAGACATAAATACTCTAAGAAATATTGAGAAAAAAGAACAATGAAAACAATCAAACAAACAAAAAAAGTAATAAAGTTTGCACTAATGGATAATGTGAAGTGCTATAAATCCACAATATTTAAAGTACCTTGATACTAATACAAAGATAGAAGTCCCCAAGAACCCAAAACAAATAAATGTATATTGAATTCAATTTGAAAATAATGGGCTTACATATATATCTGATATATATATATATATATATATATATATGCATAAAAAATATAAATACATACATATATATGTATAATAATTTATATATGCACATGTAAATAGTGTTGTGGCAATATTTTTGCTTTAGTAATTTTTTTTTCATCACTATGACCAAAATACCTGGGAACCACTTAGAGTGGGAAAATTTTATTTTATGGTCATTTTCAGAAGTTCAGTCCAATTGTTGAGTAACTCCTTTGCTCTGTGCCTAAGGGAAGGGAGATTCTGGAATAAGGGTGTGGTAGAGGAAAGCAGCATTACTCATAGTAGTATAAGATAAGTAAACATTTTAAATAATATTATTCTCATTGATATTGTAAAACTGACAGGTTTTAGTTTTCTAAAATATCCTAATATATATTGTTAGGTTTCCTACCATTTTCTATTTGGTATCCAGTATTAATTTTTCTCATATATGTTATTTTTCTACGAAATTTTAGCTTTTCTGCTTTCACTAGATTTTAGATTATAAAAATCATATGAAGTTTACAAAAGAACAAGGTACAAAATATAATCTCCAAAAGCACCCCCCAATCATCTACTTCCTCTAGACAGGCCCCAAATATCTAGAGTTATCACCCAGTAACTGATTCAAATTATGATTGCATCAAAAGGATTAATTCATGATTATGTTACAGTTATCATAATGTAATGATTTCACCTATGAGCATTCCTGTTTAGAGGACTCCTGTTGGAAAGAGAGCACGTATCTAAATCCTAAAAATTTCTTTAAATATAAAAGTCAAAACTGAAACTCCCTTACAACTGTATCAACACAATATCATGACTTAAAAAGGAAATGACAAAATATACAGTTGAGCAATTAGTTTCACTGAAGTGAAATAGTCTACAAATAGAAATTAGATAAATACCAAATTTGCAACTATATAATCAATGATGAAACTTGAAGTCACTAAAAAATGTTAAGTAACATTATGTGCAAACAATGTTCAGTAGAAACTTATATAAAAGAACTTATAAAAGTAGTATTACATATTAAAATAAATATCTATATATTTGTATACATATGTTTGTAAGCATAATAGTTATTATATTACTATCTGGATACCTGCATAGGCAGAAATTTAGTTATGATCACATCATAATGAAACGTTCATACAAACTTTAGATATTCATATTCAAATATATTTTACGTCTAAAATGAATGTGTTTTTTTTTTTTTCAATCATGTCTTAAGGATTTTTTCCCCAAGTTAATTGAGCATAAACATTTTAAATAATATTATTTTCATTGACATTGTATATAAAATAAGAAATCAAACCAAAGTAAGTTGAATTAAAAAATCTTATTTTTTAAAATTTTCTTTCTTTCATACATGACAATGCAATACATTCATAATTATCCATTCACAGCACAATTTTTCATAACTCTGTATAAAAGTATGTTCACACTAAATTATGCCATTATACATGAGCTCTCTTATTGATTTTTTTTTTACATTACAATTCTTAATACACCTTTATCTTTATTTTTTGAAGGGTCTGGTGGTTGAAATCAGGGATGCTGTACCACTGTGCTACATGCCCTGCCCTTTAAAAATGTTTCAATTTGAAACAGGGTCTCAGTAAATTGACCAGGGTATTCTCACACTTTAGATTCTCCTGTCACAGCCTTTAAGAGCTACATGATGATACCATCTTATGATAAAATAACCATCTACATAGAAGAATTCATATTAATAAGAAATATTTTAATGAGACAAATACACATTATATAAAGTCACAAAATCAGGACTTCATATTTTATATGAGATAGATAATTACAGATACAAAATTATATAAGAAGAATTGGAAATCAATATACTAAAGAGGTACTAAAGATTTCCTTTAACGAGTGACATTTAGGCTGTTTTAAAATATGTTTGCTGAATTTAATTTAGTTTGGTCAAATTTATAAAAAAAGAGACAAATAATTTTTTAAAAGAATAATCAAAACTAAAATTTAACCAAAAATTATTACTTATTCAGGAACTATTTATCATAAGGCTACATGGTTCATATGAAATGTTTAAAAGCATTGCACTACAAAATGTCTCTAAAGAAGAAAGAAACTGTAAATGAATCTTAAGCATAATTATCCTGCAACTAATTAGCAAAAAAATAAAAAATGTAAATTTAAACTTAAAAGTAGATGCTAGATAAGGTGCACACACCTCTAATCCCAGCAATTTGGGAGGCTGAGATAAGAGAATCACAAAAGTTTGAGGCCAACCTTAGCAGTTCAGTGGCATTCTAAAAACTTAGCAAGGCCCTGTCTTAAAATAAAAAGAATTAAAAGGATTGTACATGTAGCTCACTGGCAAAGTGCTCCTGTGTTCAATATCTAGTACCAAATATAAAAAATAAAAATAAAAATAGAAATGCAATTAAATAGATTTTTCTCCAAAAATTGCAGACAAATGACCAACAGGTGTATGGAAAAATGATTAATATACATAATTAGGGAATTGCAAATTAAAACTAAAAAGTGATATTGCTTCATACCTGTTAGGATGGCCATTATCAGAAAAACAAAAGCATAAAATAATTTATTGGATTCCTAAACCATCTTTTTGAAATGCAAAATGGGGCACACATTTTAATGAACAGTATGGAAGTTTGTCAAAAATTCCTAACTACCACATAATGCAGCAGTAATACTTGCATGTATTTTCCAAAAGATTTGAAAGTGACTGCAATGTGATTCACAAAAGCCAACATGTGGAAATGACTTAAAAAGCTGTGGATAATTGAAGAAAATATGAAGATAATTGAAGAAAACACAATGCTATATCATTCATTTACCAAAAAGAGAAGTCTTGTCATGTGATACATAGTAGAAGAATCAGAAGACTTTATGAAAAATGAAGTAAACCAGTTACCACAAGATCAACAGCACATGACTTCATTTTTATGAAATATCTGAAGTACACAAATCAATGGAAGCAGAAAATACTCAGGGGTGTTAGGTGCTGAGTGAATGAGAAAAAAGGCAATTGCTATTCAGTGGAAATAAAGTTTAAGTCATGTAGGACACAAATATTCTGGAGAATAAAAGTTTATGCTTTTGTTTCTTTTGTGTTATTGTGCTTTAAGTAAATACTACTGTATGATAGAATGAAGATTTATAATGGTAAATCACACAATACATGCTTTTTATCACAATTTTCCAAAATATTAAAAATTAAGCAGAATTAATATATCATTTATAAAGAATATCTCTCTTGTCTATTAGATTAGCAAAACTCAGCAAGAGTTAACTTGTCTTACTGTCCAGTCAATTATGGTTCAAAAGAATTTGTGTCAATTGAATTCCTCAGAATCACCTTCTTTTTTTACTCTCACTAGAAAATAATTTTTCAGTTGTTGACAGGTTTCCCAATTTCTGTTACTTGAAAATTGTGGGGTTTATTTATGATCAGTTTTTCTGTTAACTGTTATTTGAATCTGAAAGCATATCTCATTATTTTCTTTACCTTTAAACTGAGATTTTCATATGACTTCACTGAACTTGAGATGAATTCCAGTACTCTATTTACTGCCCCAAGATAAAGTGTTTTTATCTCTTTAGTGGCAGATGATCTACTTAAATCATTGTTCTTCACAGAAGAATACAAATTATTTGTCAAAATTTACTGTTTTCCACAAAGATTCATTAATAAGCTACTCAAAAATTTACACTTAATTCATTTTTTGGTCATTTAAAATCTTGTTAACTTGAAATTATTCTGTATAAAGAACATAATTACTCATATAGTAGGTATAATACATTTATTTAAGGAACTCTCTTTTTTTCTGAATGAAGTAATAGATCAGAAAACTAAATAAGAAACAAACCAATGCATTGACCACTTAATAAACATCAAGGATGTGTGTAAATATCTAAAATGCTTTGTGTCTTAACTCAGTAAGTTCATTTTTTTAAAAGAGAGAGTGAGAGAGAGATTAAAAAAAAATATATATATATATATATAGTTTTTAGCGGACACAACATCTTTGTTTGTATGTGGTGCTGAGGATCGAACCCGGGCCGCACGCATGCCAGGCGAGCGCACTACCACTTGAGCCACATCCCCAGTCCTCAGTAAGTTCATTTTTGAGATCATTCTCTTTCTAGGAATCAATAATAAAATACTGCTTTCATCAATGAAATAAGGATGTTTCCATTACTTAATTTTACAGTCATATCAAGGCTTCATAATAAATTTGAGACATCTGAAATATTTTTCTAATTTTTATACTACTCAAATCAATGCATTGATGTCTACATATACCTGAAATACAACATATTTTATTTTTATGTTTATACCATAAAATAAATCAATGCATTACACTGAGTTTTAATTTTTTTTTAAATAATTAACATGATCAATATATCATTTTCATACAAGTTAAACTTTTTAGGTATATACTTTGATAAATTATAAAACTATATGACCATTCAGTATTACTTTATAATGATCATGAACCATTCCATATAAGGTTTTCTTTCGTTTGTTTGTTTTGTTTTATGTTTGTTTTTTTTTTTTTTTAATATATGACAGTGGAATGAATTACAATTCTTATTACACATATAGAGCACAATTTTTCTTTTCTCTGGTGGTATACAGAGTATATTCACACCAATTTGTGTCTTTATACCTGTACTTTGGATAATAATCATCATTACATTCCACCATCATTAATAACTCCATACTCTCTCCCTTCCCTTCCAACGCTTGCCCAGGGCTGTCTAGAGTTTGTCTATTTCTCCTGTGCTCCTGTTCCCTATCCCACTATGAATCAGCCTCCTTATATTAAAGATAACATTCAACATTTGGTTTTGAGGATTGGCTAACTTCACTTAGCATTATCTTCTCTAAATCCATCCATTTACCTGCATTTGCTATGATTTTATTCTCTTCTATTGCTACAGTCAATAACTTAGACCTAACTGACATATATAGAATATTCCATCCTTCAATAAGAGAATATAGTTTCTTCTCAGCAGCACATGGATCCTTCTCTAAAATATACCATATACTATGCCACAAAGCAACTCTTAGCAAATATAAAAAAAGTAGAGATACTACCCTGTGTTCTACCAGATCATAAAGGTTTTCTTTCTAATTATCCTACCCATCCATATCCTATCTTTCAGCCTCAGTCAATCCCCCTTGCACTTTCTCTGATATGAGTTTTGTCTACTTACAAATTTCAAAAAAGTCACACGTTGAAGTTTAGACTCTTGTCTTTCTCTTCTTTTACTCAGCATGCTATTTTTGACATTCATCTTTGAGGCTGTACTCAGCTGTTCTTTTTCTAAAATATTACTAGATAGTATTCCTAGTAATATTATATATTATGTATATAAGGTGTCTTTATGCATATTGCATTATGATATAATAATGTTTTACTTAGTTACCTGTTCACTGATATTTGTATAGATATAATATTTGATGTTTTCATGAATAAAATGTGTATGAATCTCTGTGTACAATTCATAACTTTCTTAAATGACTTAGAGGTTAAATTACTTCATTTTGAACTGTACGCACAAGTTTATATGAATTTCCAAACTATTTAACATCTGAACCAGAAATACAAAAATGATTAAGATGCTTTTCGTCTATACCAGTGATTAGCAAGTCATTACTTGTTAGGTAATTTATTTGTTATACAGTAATATTTCATTGCTATTTTAATTGGCATTTCCCTGATGACTATTAAAATTGAATGTCTTTTAATGTGATTATAGTTTGAATACATAGAATCTCTTTTAACAAGTGTATTTTCAAACATTTTCCTATTTTTAAAATATATTTCATTCACTTTTTTTCCCAAAATAGGAACAACATTAAACCCTTTCAGTGCTTTTCATCTTTTGTGAAGGCAGTAACTATCCTGATTTCTAACATTCAAATAAATTTCACTTGTTCTTCTTCTAAAAAAAGAAGAAAACTGAATAAATGAACTTTTGATTTGTACATAAATATTGTGCATACTATTGAAATAGCAGTTTCAATGCATGGATACATTGTATAATGTTTGAATCAGGTGTATGTTTAACAGGTATATATAAATCAGGTTAAATATATCCTCAGGTATTTATTGTTTCTTTATGGTAAAAACTTTCAAAATCTTTTATTCTAGCTCATTGAAAAGTATAGCATACTAACATTATCTATAACCTACTACTCTGCAAATCCTGTGCACCACAGAATTTTTTACTGTTCTCTAACTATAACATCTTTACATCCTTTTCCCTCTACCCTCCCCAGCCTCCGGTAATTGCCATTTTACACTCAACTTCTTTGAGATCAACTGTTATATTCCACATATAAGTGAGATCACGTGCTACTTAGCTTTCTGTCTCTGGATTATTTCAGTTTACACGATGATCTTCAGATCCATCTATTCAATTGAAAAATGAAGGGTTTCATTCTTTCCATGGCTGAACAGTATTCTATCAAGTATAAGTAACACATGTTTTATCCATTCATAAGCTCATGGATAACTTTTTTTCCCCTTTACTATTGTGAATAATGCTTCACTAAATATCTTTGAAATGGCAAGTTTGTGTCATTATTTATTCATTTATATTTATTTATTTGGATTAGATCCCAAAGACAAAGGAACCAAAAGCAGAAATAGGAGACCCAGAATAGCTAAAGCAATTCTAAGCAGGAAGAGTGAAACAGGTGGTATTGCTATACCAGATCTTAAACAATACTACAGAGCAATAGAAACAAAAACAGCATGGTACTGGCACCAAAACAGGCTGGTAGACCAATGATACAGAATAGAGGGCACAGAGATCAACCCACAAAATTACAAGTACCTTGTATTAGACAAAGTTGCTAAAAGCATGCAATGGAGAAAGGATAGCATCTTCAACAAATGGTGCTGGGAAAACTGGAAATCCATATGCAACAAAATGAAATTGAATCCCTCTCTCTCACCATGCCCAAAAGTTGACTCAAAATGGATCAATTATTAGGAATCAAACCAGAAACTCTGTGTCTAATAGAAGAAAAAGTTGGCCCTAATTTCTATCATGTGGGGTTAGGCCCCAAGTTCCTTAATAAGACACCTATAGCACAAGAATTAAAACCAAGAATCAATTAAATAGGATGAATACAAACTAACAAGTTTTTTCTCAGCAAGAGAAATAATATGTTAGATGAATAGGGAGTCTACATTCTGGGAACAAATTTTTACCCCTCACAAATCAGATAGAGCTCTAATCTCTAGGGTATACAAAGAACTCAAAAAGTTAATACCAAAAAATAAATAAGTAAATAAATATCCCAATCAACAAATGGGCCAAGGACCTGAACAGACACTTCTCAAAAGAGGATATACAATCAATCAACAAATACAGGAACAAATGCTCACCATCTCTAGTAATCAGAGAAATGCAAATTAAAACTACTCTAAGATACCATCTCACTGCAGTAAGAATGGCAGCCATTATGAAGTCAAACAACAACAAGTTCTGGCTAGGATGCAGGGGAAAAAAAAGGTACACTCATACATTGCTGGTGGGACTGCAAATTGGTGCAACCAATTTGAAAAGCATTATGAATATTCCTTGGAAAGCTGGGAATGGAACCGCCATTTGACCCAGCTATTCCTCTTCTTGGTCTATACTCAAAGGACTTAAAAACAGCATACTACAGGGACACAGCCATATTAATGTTTATAGTGGCACAGTTTACAGTAGCTAGACTGTGGAGCCAACCTAGATGTCCTTCAATGGATGAATGGATTAAAAAATGTGGCATTTATATTATACACAATGGAATATTACTCAGCTATAAAAAATAACAAGATCATGGCTTTTGGAGGGAAATGGATGACAATTGAGCAGATTATACTAAGTTAGCCAACCCTACCCCCCCCCCACAAAAAAAAAACAAACAAATGCCAAATGTCTTCGCTGATATAAGGGGGTGACTCAAAATGGGGTAGGGAGGAAGAGCATGAGAAGATTACCTCTAGATAGGGAAGATAGGTGGGAGGGAAAGGGAGGGAGAAAGGGAATTACATGGAAGATGGAAGGAGAAAGTCATCATTATACAAAATAAATGTATTAAGATGTAAGAAAAAAATTGCATTACTTTAGATTGGGTAGAAAGAAGAGATGGTAGGGGGAGAGGAGGGGTTGGGGGAAAGGAAGGACAGTAGAATGAAATAGACATTATTATTGCTGTGTGCATATATGTGACTGCATGACCAATGGGATTCCACAACCTGCACACTCAGATTAATGAGAAATTATATCCCATCTGATTCAAATGTATGATATGTCAAGGTCATTGTACTGTCATGTGTGACTAATTAAAACAATTTTAAAAAAAGAATAACAAAAAAAGCAGAAATAGACAAATTAGATTACATCATAGTAAAGTAAAATAGTCAAGAAAGAAAACACAAACTATGGTATAATAAGAAAAAAATTGCTAACTATAAATTTGAGAAGAGGTTGGTATCCAGAATATGTAAAGGATTCTAAGAACTCCAAGGCAAGAAGCCCAAATAATCTCATGAAAAATTAGTCAATAGACAATGACTGACATTCTTAAGACACAATTGGACACTGGGTGTAAAAAAAAAAAGTTCAATATCACTAATCAAAGGGGAAATGCAAATGGAAACTCCAATGGGCCATGACTCCACTCCAGGAAAAATGACTATTGTCAGAAAGACAAACATGTTGGAAAGTCACTGGATGGTAGAGTATCTGGTTGCAATGGGCCTGGGTTTAACCTCTAGCACCAAACACAAACAGAGACAGAAAAATGACAAGTGCTACGAAGAATGTGGAAAGAAAGAGAGAGTTTGCACTATTGGTGGAAAGTCAGATTAACACAACCATCACAGAAAACATTATGGTGGTTCTTCAAAAGATAAAAAGCATGACAATCTTGATCCAGTTATTTCACTACTGTGTACACAAGGACAGAAAATACAGTCAGTATAGTGAGGATCCATCTGCACTCCCCAGTCAGAGACTTTCTTGAATTTGAAAAGATTTTATAAAGTGTGTAAACAGATTCATTCTCTAATGATGTATGTCAACATCTTTCTTGCACATCTGAGGCTTTAATATAATGTATTTTACAGGGAATGCATAATAAGTTTTGATAACCTGTATCATATCTTTCCATGCTTAATGTGTTGTGTGTGTCTTTTCCTTTAGAAACTTTTTGCCTGCTTCAAGGTTTCAAATTTTTTTGTTTGTTTGTTTTTTCATTTTCTTTCTTTTTTCTTTCCTTTTTTTTTCTTGTTCCATTTTTTTTCTTGTTTTTGCAAACATCTTACGTACATTTTTGCCTATTACTCCTATATCTACTTTCTTCTATATAATTATCTCTTTAAATTGTGTTTGTGCTATATTTTATATTATTTTTTGTGTATATCATCACAATGTAAAGATTCAGGTCATTACAAATTTCCCCCAAATTATATCCAATTGATCCATTACCTTCTGTCAAAATAAACACACAGTTTTCATGGTATTTCATCATTAAATTGGCCATTAAACAGGTATATGTAATAAGTCTGTGTCTTGTCTCTGGTTCCAAAAATTTTTTATGTCTATTTTCACAAAAAAATATTGGTTTTGACTATTAAGTATCATATTAAATCTAGGGTTTTGATAGATGACATTTATCTTGCCAAAATCAGTATTTTCTATTTTTAGTTTTCTGATATTTTTTTAATAGGAATGATTCTTTATTTTTTTAAAAAAAATTTTTAATGAGAGTGTTGCAGAGAATATACTGGTATTCTTCTGTACATACAATAAAATTTGCTATGATTTGGATTTGGAATGTCCCCCAAAGGCCCATGATTGACGTTTTGTCCCGAGCCAATGGCACTACTGGGAGGTTATGGAATCTTTAGGAGGTGAAGCCTAGTGGGAGGTCTCAGGCATTTCCTCATGTCCTTAAAGGAAATGGTGAGAACCTGGTCTATTCCTTTTGCTTTTTCTTTCAGTTTCTGGCCATGAGTTTAACAGTCTTTGTTCCATAATGTATTCCCCTCCATGAATCATCAAGTAAACATGGGAACCAAGTAAGGGTGGAAACTTAAAAAATTATAAGTCAAAATAAGTCTTTCCTCATAACACACATATTTTTAAAAAGTAATTAAAAGGTGTCTAGAACTAAATTTGTTAAATTATTTTTAAATGTTACAGCCATTTTACTTTCTTGTTATAAACCACATTAAATATTTTGGCATCCTGGAGAGACACTTGTTCAAATCTCCTTCCTGAAGAATGGCCTCAGAGAACACAGTCGACTCATTGTCCTGACTGGCAAATCCATTAATGCTTAGGCCATCTTCACCCTGAGCTGCTTTAAGTCAGTGACTGAGTACAGCTGGCATCCCAGGGAAGACCCATTTCTGAGTGATGTTCAGTTCTATTTATTTTCAGCCCTTGCTCAAAAAATATGCCCCTCCCTCATCAGGATTCTGTCAGAACTGTGCTATGCTGTGGTGCAAAATTCTTACTATCCAGTTTTCATCTCTAACTATTCTTCAACATTTGACTGACCTGCACACTGTCCAAACAATTCTCCAGCCTACTTCTTCTTTTTCCTTTATTCATGATGGGTTCTTTCTTTCAATAAATGTCTCATGTTTAATACTATTTGCATAAGTGTATATTTATAAAATTATCATATTATATAGATATCCAGTATAACCATTTAGATTCAATTTAATTAATATCTTCAGAATATTACATCTATATTAGAAAAAGATATTTGCCTGTAGCTTTTACTTTTAAAAATTTCTAGCACATGTTTTGTGCAATAACATGCGATAAATAGAATGAGCTGCAAAGTTTCTGTTTTTGCTCTTTTTGTTTGTTTATTTATTCAAAAATTTTTGTAAAGAATTGGTTTTATTGCATGGTAGAATGTTGGATAGAGATCACTAGAGAAGGCACCTGGGCATAGGGTTTTCTTTATGAGAAACTTTTAAAGTTCAGGATTATATCACACTAACCTCCATCATAAAGTCTTGTAATTTAGACTGTTTTGGGATTGTAAGTTAGGTCTTGGATTGATTTACTGATTACAATGCATAGAAAAGTAGCATATCTGCCACCCCAATTTGGGAAAACCAACTTATTTGCAATCACATAAATGACCATCATCTTGATGTGTTTGACAATTTTTATGAAGCAATTACACAAATTGATTCAGCAAAGGATGAGGTTATAAAGCAGAGTTCAGTGTTGCACCCCAGTAATCCCAGTGAACCAGGATGCTGAAGCTTGAGCATCTGAAGTTCTAGGCCAGACTCCACAACTTAACTAACCCTCTTCTACTTAAGAGGAACCTTGTCTCAACTGAAAAATAAAATACATACATAGGATGAACTCAGTGGTAAAGCATCCCTTGGCTCAATCCTTACCACTAAATAAATAAATAATAAAAAGTCTATTTAACTTATGATTTCTATCACCATAAACTAAAATGGGTCATTAATGAGCAATAAAAATAAAAGTTGTCAAGGACAAACTGTGTGAAGATTAAAATGATACAAATGTCTATTTAATTTGAAGCATTGTTTTTGATATGTAAGAGATGTTCAGAATGTTAACATTGAACAATGTCTTGACTTTTTTTTTTGATATGATAAACCAACATATATGGTTGAAAAACCAGCCACTATCTCAGAGCAAAGCCTGTCCAAGGAAGAGGGTGTGACCCTTGTCCTTGGAAAGACCCACAGAGCACTCCTAGGCACATACCCACCCTGCTGAGTTGTTTATCTACAAATAAGAGGAGAGATCTGTGGAGCCAGGTGTCCCAGACTCAGTCAGGCTAGGTGAGGACCCATAGCAACCCCCTAGCAACCACCAATCAGCATGAGCCAGGGAAAATACCTGGGATGCCAGATGACCCTCCCAGTAGTTTATGGTGGTTGATAACATGTTGGGAAACCATGTAGTTCAGCAAGCACTCCCCTCATGGCTTAAACCAATCAGGTCAAATGAATCTCCCTCTTGTACTAACCAATTACCCTTACCCAACTTGCTCCCACCAGTGAATGTGCTAATCATGTTTTAGAGTTGTTTTATGACTTTCCTGTGGTGTGTGATGATTTGCTAAGAGATGCTCTGATGTATGTGAAGTCCCTGCCTTCCTCAAAGAGTGTATAGAACTGCTGCAAACCCTGGGCTCGGGGGCTTCTCAATGTCACCAGTTGCTGTGTGCATGCAGTGGACCAAGCTAGCTCGCAATAAACACCTCTTTGCTGCTTACATCCATCTTGGTCTCTGGTGGTCTTCTGGGGTTCCCGCATTCGAGCATAGCATGGTGTCTAAATTTCTAATGGCAAATGATGAAACAGTTTGGATTAATTATCCCAGAGTGGTTTTAAGTAGAACTTTGTACAAAATTTTCCAAATCCTCTGACCAGGTTGATATCCTATGAAAGTTATTTTTTCTGTTATGCTCGAATTCTGGACCTCCAACAGACCACCCGAAACCAAGATCCATGTAAACAGCAAAGAGGTGTTTATTGCGAGATAGCTCAGTCCTCCGCCAGCACACACAGCAACTGGTGACACTGAGAGGCCCGAGCCCAGGGTTTGCAGCAGTTTTATACATTCTTTGGAGAAGGCAAGGACCTCCACATCTCTTAGCATCTCTTAGCAAATCATCACACACCGCCGGAAAATCAAATAACAACTCTTAAACATGATTAGCACATTCACTGGTGGGAACAAGTTGGGTAGGGATGATTGGTTACAAGAGGGGGATTCTTTTGAACTGATGGGTTTAAACCAAGATGGGTGTTTGTGCTGAACTACATGGTTTCCCAACACCATAAACTACTGGGAGGGTCATCTGGGATCCCGGGTATTTCCCTGTCCCTTGCTAATTGGTGGCTGCTAGGGGGTTGCTAAGGGTCCCCACCTAGCCTGAGTCAGGGACACCTGGAGAAGCAGATTTCATTTGTAGATAAACAACTTAGCTGGGTGGGAATGTGCCTAGGAGTCCTCTGTGGGTCTTTCCAAGGACAAAGGTCATGTCCCTTCCTTGGACAGGCTTTGCTCTGAGGTAGAGCCTGGTTTTTCATTTCTAGGTAGACATCCTTAAGGAATATTCTCTTTAAATTCAGATCATCTTTTAATATTAAAAGCATTTTTGTTTTCTCAATTAAAATTAATATTTTATTATATATATTGTGCTATAAAATTAAGTAGAACATGATTTTTGCAAATGCTTTAACAGATGATTAAATTGTAAAATTAATATTTTCTATTGGTACAAAATAGTTTTAAATTATATTTTATAAAGCCTTCCGCCACAACAATTATTTTATAATTGTAAGTATACTTATATTTTATATTATTCTCTATATCAATTTTATGACATTTTTGTGTTCACTGTATAGAATGATCCTTTATGTCAGTATGGCTTTTCTCATAATATTCTTTGTTATCTCAAAGACTTTAGGACCTGTACTTGTACATCTTTCATCCTTAATGCTTGCAGGTTGTGCCATGCCTTCTGTTTTAGTTCTCTTTGGTATGCTTTAGTGTCTCAATTTTAGTATTTTTATTTTAATCTTGAATTGGCTATATTAATATTTTTATATTGCTCACCTGTTCTGTGTTTGCTTTCCTTTATTTTACTAAAATCTATTAGATTTAATTAGCTCTTTTTTCTTATTAGGGAAAATTTATACAATATTAAGAATTTGTTATTTTATTAGTTTGATGCAATATTTTACATCTAACGCCTGTTTCAGTAATACTATCAGCATTTTTGATTATCTGTATAATTATAGTTAAATTTAAAAGTGTTTTAACTTCCATTTTTATATATTTGATTTGTGACAGCTTTATCACTGTTCAATTTACTACTATTTGGCTATATCCAAAATAACCTCTTTTTTGGATTTATAATTTAATTTTCCTTTGGTCAGAAAACATATTCATAATTGTTTCATTTTTTTATTATTTACCAAGACATTTAATGGCATTGAATGTAGCTAAGGAAGTAAATATACCATCTGTACTTCAAAAATTTGCATTTTTGATAGTTTCATGTAAAGTTTCATAAATGTCAGCAAAGTTTAATTGAATGGTACTGTGATTTTCTTTTCTATTCTTTAAACTTGTTCTACCTAAGTACTGAGAAAATTTTTAACCAAATCTGTGGATATTTTTTATTCTTTTGTCTGTTTATTTTCTCAGCTTCTGCTTTTTTAATTCTGAAACTGTGTTGATAGGCCTATATTTCTTTATATCAGTAATATCATTTTGCTGAATTCATATGTTGAGTTGATAAAATGTCCTTATTCATTTCTGGTTATATTTTTCCAGATGTCTACAATGCCTAATATTAAAATCAACATTCCAGTTTTCCTATGATTAGATTTCTTCTTATGTCTCTCTTTTCATTCATAAGTATGTACCTTATGATAGAACACTGACAATTGTTTATCTTTCACTGGCTTTTAAATTAAAAAGCCTTATATTACTGTAATTATAATACATGTGACTTAACTTTATCTTCTTGCTATTTATTTTAGATCCAAATTTATCTTTATTCTATATTTTTTCTGACTTTTTAAAAACTAATTGAGTCATTATATTTCCTGCATTTGCTTAATTTTTATACTCTGGGTCTTTTTCAAAGAATTGCTCATTTATTTTCTGATATTTACCATTAATTTTTTTCTACAGTCGTACTATAAGACATAAATTTTAATATTTCATAAACTATGTAAAAAGCTTTCAAAAATAGACTTTTATCTCCTACATCTTATTTTTCATGCCATTGCCCTTTCTTTTATATTGGAAATTCTGGCACATCTATGTGCTGCATAGTATATGTGATTTTTTTGTTTGTTTTTCTTTATATGTCTTGTAATATCTTATTGTTTGCTGGGTAAGGCAGATAACATATTGTTAAATGTCTAGATTTTTTTTTTCCTATAAGGATTTTTCTTCCTTTTTGTAGGAAGCAACTAAGACAATTATGGGAATGAATATAAAACTCTCCAGATTTATTTTCTTGGTTTTCAAATTCATTAGGGCAAGCTTATAGTAACATTTTTAATTTTCTTGAGCTAGACGTATGCTCCATCTAGCTCAAATGAAGGCCAGCTTCATTTCTCTTCGCTCAGTGTGAGGCTGAACATTATGGTGGGAGAAAGTGGCAGAGGGAAAGAGTTTACTTGGTGATCATCAGAAAGCAGAGGGAAAGTCCCCACTTGCCAGGTACAAATATATACATCAAAGCCACTCCCTAATTCCCACCTCCTCCAGCCACACCTTATCACTTCAAACACAATTCACTGATTGGATTAAAACTCTCATAATCCCATCATTTCTCCTTTTAAACTTCTTGCATTGTATCACTTGTGAGCTTTTGTGGGACATTTCACATACAAACATACAAATCATAACAAATATCTTTTTTTTTAATACCGGGGATTGAACTCAGGGGCACTTGACTACTGAGCCACATCTCCAGACATATTTTTGTATTTTATTTAGAGACAGAGTCTCACTGAGTGTCTGGCTTTAAACTGGTGATCCTCTTACCTCAGGCCCCTAAGCTGCTGGGACTACAGGTGTATGTCACCGTGCTAGCCAGGCACCATAACACATACCTGGAAAAGAGGATGATATTTTATGTATTGCTATATGTCAATTTTCTGAAACACAAAATATTTTAATTAACAATTCTTAATTCAGTAAATATGGGAAGTTATTTTTAGATAAGCAGCTATTATTAAGCAGTGAACATTATGTTGTTAGTACTCTTCTCTCTTTTTGTATAACTCAATCTCTTTTTTTTTAAATCCCACTGACTTCACCCTCCTTAATGAAGTAAGAAATGCTTGTACAAAGCAAAATTCTCCTGAATTCATACCATTCTTTCCTGAGAGCAGTCCAAAATCACCTTTCCCTATTTTCTCTTCAAAAATCATCTTTTTTATACATGATATACACAGAATCCTAAGATTTATTGCTAAAAATATTTGCCTCCAATGACTAAGAATTCATGCAAGCACTACACAGTTATAACTTAATGAGAATTCAGCATCATATAGAATATGCCTTTTGGTAGTCATTTCCATTCTGTGCTCCTATTATGTACTAATTCTGGTTACTATGTAGAATAAAATATTTTTTTTAAATAATGTGAACTTATCTGTAAAAATCATGTTTTTATACAAGTGACAATAATCCCATCACAACATTTTGTAGGTGAAAATCCAATGTAACAATTTTATATATCTTCAGTATGCATATAGGGAAGTGTTATTTCCTTGAAATAAAAATTGAACAAGACAAATAACACATTTCCACTTTTTGTTTCACTAGAATATGATTTTTCAAAAACTTTTTTCCAGTAAAAAAAATATTCTATAAAGTGAATAAATTAAAATATATCCCCATGTACACAGCCAACAGCAAAACCTGTAATGGGTAAGAGATCTATGCATCCTAATGAGAGTATATTAGACTGACTTGTTTTTTCTGTATTATTTCACTCAATTGTCAAAGGATATCTTTGTAGCTTACTGAGAAATTTATGGACAGATTAACATTTTCACCCTTTTGAATGAATATCTCTATGAAATGGATTAAGTAAAGAGATTGAGGGAGACTGAAATTATATTGTTGAAATACTTCATAAATCTAATGACAAATCAATCTTATTTTTAGACTCTATGTCTTATGTAGAAAAGAATAATAAAAACACACTGAATTTAACTACTCAATGTTCTCTTAAAATACAAATATAATCTCTATTCATGTTCTCTGGAATCAGGCTTACCAACTTTCCACCAGAGAACTGAGTTGCTATAAGACACTGGCTTATTTGGAAGAATTTATACAACAATAGAACTTCTATTTTCATTATTTCTTCATTTTAGATAATGTTTTAAATGATTTAAAAATTAAATCACAGATTAACTTCTTATTCCATTTTAAAATTGATAAACAAATATATTGGAAATCATTATAATTTATTCTTTTAATTTTATACTTCTCCACAAAGTATTTGGAAATATTATTCAACTAGATCTTTCAATTCATAACTGTTTTAGTTTAGATATGAGGTGTCTTCTAAAAACTGATGTGTGAGAGAGCTGAAGAACATTCAGACATGAAAAGATTAGATTTAGAGTTATAACCTGATTAGTGGATGAATAAACTTGAATAGATTTCCTGGGTACTAGCTGGAGGAGGTAGGTTGCAAAAGGCATACCTGTGGGTATATATTTTGTCTCTGGTGAGCAAAGTCCTTTCAGCCTCCTGGTGGCCATGTTTCTAAGTGGCTTTCCTCCTCTACACCCTTCTTCCAAGGTGTTCTGCTTCACCTAATGTTCAAAACTATGAGGTTAGTGCTCTATAGACTGATACCTCCAAATCCATGAGCCCAATAAACATTTCCTCCTCTAACTTTTCTTATCAGGTCTTTATGTCACAGTGACAAAAAGCTGACTAAAACAGAAATTGTTCCTGAAAAAGGGTTTGTGGCTCTGAATAACCTGACAATGTGATCAAGAAGATTTTGGAAATTTGGCAGAGTTTATGTGAGAAATTTGAGTCATGTAGACCTGCAAGCTGGAAAAACTTGGATTGTTGGAAGTAGAGCTTAATGCATGATTCTGGAAGAATAAAGACCAGAATATCCAAAAAGACTGTAGACAGTAAAAACTGAACTCAGGTGTATCAAAGAAGGAAAACTCCTTTGGAAATTGAACTAGAGACCATTCATGTTAGATTCTGACTGAAAGTGGTCTACATTTTGCCCATATCTTCAGACTTTCTGTAAGGTTTAATTTAAAATTAATGGACTAGTTAATTTGTCAGAGGGATTTTAAGGTGGCACAGCATTCAGGAGTAGCATGAATGTTGCTAGCAGTGTTAAGCCACATTTGCTATGATAATCAGGAGCAGAAAACAAAACAGACATTTTTGAAAAACTTATTTTGGTCAGGAAATCATAAGTAAAACTGGAACTAAGGAAGTTGTGGTAGTTAAAGAGATTCCAACCACTAAAGGAATGTTAAACATTTTATGCATATAGCTTGAAGACATCTCAGAAATTGGCAAGACCACACCCGTCCCAGACTCAAGGTTGTAGTAGCAAAAGTTCCTTTGAGAAGAGACCAGTAGGGCACCCTGCTTGTACAGAAGGACCTAGGAATTTGTTTCACCAAATGCATCTGCCCAGGCATCCAAAGACTGGTGCAGCCATGGCTACTGCTTAAGATGGTGGCAGACCTTGGTATCAACAACATGGTGCTGCTTCTGCAGAAATGCAATATTTAAAAGGAAGGCTTGTGAGGCCAGACAAAATATTGAAGAGTCAGAGTCTCTGCAGGATGCCTTTGAGAGGGTGATGTATGAAGGAAGCAGTGATAAAAAAGTCAAAGCTGCATTGGAGACCCCTTATATTAAGAGATGCCAGTAATGTGGGATGTTTACAGAGGAAAGATTCAGCGATCAAGAAGTAAAGGGGGGAAAAAAGCCAAGAGAGAGGCCCTGTGGGCTATAGCCAGCAAGGCCATGGAGTGTACTTACATAAGACTTTGGGAAAGAACATGAGAATGACATGTGATTCAGATGTTGGACATGGAGCTTCAGGATTTGTTTTCCCAGTTGGATTTCCTTATTGCTTTGGTCCCATTCCTCCTTTCCATGCTCCTTTTTCTTTCTGTTTACTCTGCACCAACATATATTGGATGCATATGATTTGTTTTTGATCTTTATAGAAAAAAGATCCATTCTGTGCTCAAATTATGTACAATTTCCCTTGAGTTTCAGATTAGCTCTAGTCTGCCCTACATGAACATCAGAAACTTGTGGTGACATTTATTTTAATTGAATAGAATTATTCATTCAAAAGATTTTTATGTAGTGTTTATTAGCAAGAAAGTGTTTATGCACTATACAAATGGAATGAATTGTCCCTAACACTACCCTCATTGGGCACATAAATTATACCTAGTGAAATTTTTAGCTTGAGGTAATTTAAGTAAATAAAAAAAATTGTTCAGGGTAATTCAGACTTTGTATTTTAAAGAGAATTGTCCATCAAAGACATATTATCATAAAACATAAAAGCATTCAGGAAGCTTCTAATAGTACATATCAATGAACTCATAGCATGATATGCATAGATGATATCTCATTTGCAGAATCTCAAAAAAGATCAGAATTCAATTTACAATAATAATAGGATTTCAGTAAGAAGTCAAAAGTGTTTATGGACCACAAAGCATTGTGTGCCCATTGCTAACTTAAGCATGAGTTACTTGAAGCAAAGAGATAAAAACTATCTTGTATGTTTTTCTAAAAAAAATTAACAAATTTACATTGTTATTTCTGTAGATTAACTGCCATTTTTGCAATATATGTATATAATGCTAAACATTGTGTTATTTTATGTTCAATTAAAACTCTGAGGAGGATTTCAATTGGGCAATACAATAGGATTTTTTTTTAGATTTTGGAGAAATCACTCTGCTTCACAAGAAGTGATGGGAGAAAAAAAAGACTATACATAGAGAAATCTACTGAGAAGTCAGTCCATTGATGATCATGATTTGGTTCATGTTAACAGTGGGGAGGGAGGGCATGGTTGTTAAAGAAATGGAAAGTAAAAACATATTTTATAATCAATCAAAATGCCAAGAATTGCTATAATATTCTTAACATTCCTTTTGTTTATTCTTCCTGAAGTACTTTTCTGATAACTAAAGATTCCATACACTAATAATAAAGATTATATATATATATATATATATATATATATATATATATATATATATATAGAGAGAGAGAGAGAGAGAGAGAGAGAGAGAGAGAGAGAGCTTCATTTCATATACCTGAACTGATGCTAAGAGTAAAATGAATTTAAATATTTATTCATTCCAGTGTCTAATTGTTTTCAATTATCCAATACTATTTTTATTTTGATAGTACCCTATCCCATTTATACATGTTCTTAGCCTTTGACTCAGTTAGGTCACTATTTCATCTCTTAAGTACTGTTTTTGATGGGAGATTGATGTTGAACATTGTAAGTAATTTTGTATGAGAGGCAAATATTACATAGCACATAAAACCTTGAAATTATTTGAGTTTAAGTGCTTCATTCCTTAAGATTAATGTAAGTGGTAGGTTGGATCTTTCAAAAGGAAAGTTTTCTGTGTAATGAAAGAGTTGAGTTGGTATTTTCTCCAAATCATTTTCTGATTTCAGAAGAAATAAATTCTTGTTTTTGGTGGAGAGATTGTACCAGGAATTGAACTTAGGTACACTCAAACACTGAGCTATATCCCCACCCTATTTTGTATTTTATCTAGAGACAGGTTCTCACTGAGTTGTTTAGCGCTTTGCAGTTGCTGAGGCTGGCTTTGAACTCATGATTCTCCTGCCTCAGCCTTCTGAGCAATTGGGATTACAGGTATGTGACATTGCTCCTGGCAGACACAAAATTTTTAAATATGGCTTTCAAAACATCATAGGAAATACTGAGTGGTGTGTATTGAGGGTTAAAAATAATTGTCCTTATTAGAACACTTGATTTCTTTATTTAATTTGGTAACAGCAGTGAATTCTTATGACTTGGGTCATAATAGTATAATTTGCTTACTTTTCTTCTCATTGTATTTCCTTAAATAAAAATCACTATACTAGTCTAGAATTATTTTCTCATTGGAATGTTTAACTCACTGGACATACTGTTTCAATAATTATTGTAGTGTTATTTCTTTAAAAAAAAGAATGGTTAAGATTAAAGTACTTTGATTTCTAAATAATTAAGTTGAAATATTTTCCTGCCCTAGTGGCAGAAATAAAATCCCCCCCCAAATATTTTTTAATCCCTTCCTGAATAGCTTTTATAAATATTTTACATGGCACATGAAAACATGCTACATGAGAAAAAAAACTGAGGGTAGTCTTGAAACATCTAAGCAGCTTCTTTGCCATCATTTTCATCCTCTGATTCAAAATATATATTAAAATATGCTATTCTATATTCTTTTAATTGTATCCCTTCTTCTTTTCTTTGTAAATATTTTTTTTAAAAACTATAGTGCGCAATTAGGTTTGTTCTTCCAAATTTTCAAATGTTGTAAAAATTGTTACTTTTTTAACATGATAGTTTTCTGTTAAAATTTTAAATCTCTAACAAAAGAAACCAAAAATAAACACAAAAATATGTCCATATGTCATATGAGCTAGAACTTATAATTTAGCTCAGTAACAGTCTTGTTATTACTCAATTATGAACAGTATACAAGTTAAGGTAAGAGTCTAACATCCAAAGTTAGGGAAATGTGAGGGAATATTGTATTAATCAGAGAAAATAGTAACAACTGTCTTGTGCCATGCCTTTATTCCTTTTTTGTTTTGTAGAAATGATGACAGTTGTTTTATTAGATGAAAGCCCTATAGGACACTTGGGACATACCATAGATTCACCACTGCACTTATCTCATGAGCTGCATTGCTTTGATTTCTTCTTCTATTCACTCATAAATTACTTTGTCTATGCATTACATCATTAGTAGATATTTATTAAGTACTTATTCTGGGTCTGGCATGGTGTTGGTTTCAAAGAGAACTTTTAAAGTAGATGATGCTACAGGTCTCCATATTTGAAGAAATCTGTTGCAGTACAGTTTTTACTTAAGTTGAATTCATGTTATGGTGCAGTGGTTCTCAAACTTTCATGTCACAAGGAATTAAACAGCTTTTGTTTGTTTGGGTATATGTATCAATATTTGTTAGAAATTAAACCTAATTTAAAAAAAATAATTTTTAACCAGTAATAACAAACTCATTATATATTAACATAAATAATATATGATAATAAAACTACATTGTACACTATAAGAAAGCTCAGAGTTATTTTTTAATACACTTCATGTAGTTCTATCAAATGTCTTAGTGGAAGCCAGCTGCATTCTCATGTTTACTTCTATATTCAGTCTCTATTGATGTTGTGGTTTGGCTAGAATTAATGAAGAGAATCTGATATCATCCAGATACGCAGTTAGAAAAGGGGGTTGTTCTGCAGTTCTAAGACAAATCTACCCACCGAGTGCCGCAGTCTCTGGCTGGGCACAAATCATGAGCCACCACACAGCTTGTAGATTCAAACAGCAATTCTTTATTCCCGAACTCACACCGGCTGTCTACAAACACGTTCTGGGGGAATCCACGTTCTCTGCCCAAATCCACACTCTGCCCAAATCCACTCCTCCTGGGCTTCTGTCTCCCAAATATATTGTCTGACCCTAAGAACTCAAGAGGAACTCAGCAGCAGGATACGCCCTATTCTAAAGGGGGAACACCCTAATCTCCTATTATGCTAAACCAGAGACACCCTAAACAGGGATCCGCCCTGGTCCTTGAGCAAGGTTACCTTTCAGAAGTCCTTCCACTAGACAGCATGGGAGTAAGCTGGCAAGGAAATTGTCATACCTACTTGGCTGATGGCTCCCAGCAACCGAGGATTGTACTTTGAGAAGCATTACTAAAATAGGATAACCATGAAAGCAAAAGTCAGGCATATATCTGTAGATTTACATTCTAACACTTAATGGATTTTGTTATAATAGAGTATGTTTCATTTTTGATGGAAAATTTCTAGTTGAGAAATCTAAGATGTAAGAAAATTAGTGATCAATGGAGAAAATCATTTAAGTTGTGCCATTTAAATATAAAACAGAGGATTTGCTAACCATAGGACAACAAAGAAATGTTCAACTTTCACAGCATGAGTACAAAAAGGGGAAGCATAGGTGTGAATTCAGGTAAAGTTATCAAATTTGATAGTTTGAAATGGAAGGAGAAACTGATTTCACAAGGTACTTGAGAGAAGATCAATAAATATGTCCTTGAAATGTCTAAAGAGTCAATAATTAACACATTGAGGGCTGGAGATTTGGCTCAAGCAGTAACGCGCTCTCCTGGCATGCGTGAGGCCCGGGTTCAATTCTCATCACCACATACAAACAAAGATGTTGTGTCCGCCAAGAACTAAAAAGTAAATATTAAAAAACAAACAAACAAACAAAAATAATTAACACATTGAAAGTCACATATGATCTATGTAACTTTCTGCTGTCCCTTCCTTGCTTTTTCTCTTCTTGCTCTGGTTCTAGTTTTTGTTCTATTGTTCTTGTTTTCTCTCCTCCACCTCCTCCTAGTTCTTTTTCTCCTTTAAACCCTTTAAAAATGTTAAGACCATTTTCACTCAAATGTTGTGTATAATTAGAGTTCAGGCTGAGCCTGGACCATAGAATGAAGATTGTTAATGCTGACTCTAGAGTACTAAGCTTTCTTATAAATAGCATGCAAAAAGGCTTAAAGAGAACTAGATGAAGAGAAGATGAAGGGACAGTTGTGTGATGTCCAGCAGGAGCCAGGTTGTCCCTTTGCCTCCACCATTGATAAAACGAGAGGCCCCACTATTAGAAAGCAGTTATAAACTCCAAGTGACTATAACACCAACCATCTTCTTTCTAGGACTATATTATTTAGATATTTTTCCTGAAATAATCACCATGATATTTAAATAAAAAATTGCAAAGCTTGACAAGAAACCTACATGCTGAAAACATGATTAAAATGTGTGGTCCAATATTCAAAAAAGAAATGAAAAATAACTAAGTTATGGACACATGGAAATCAAAATATTTCTTTTTTTTAATTGATTTTATTTTTAAAATACATGACAGCAGAATGCATTACAATTCTTATTATACATATAGAGCACAATTTTTCTTATCTTTGTATATAAAGTATGTTCACACCAATTCATGTCTTTATACACGTACTATTTTTTCATATTACAATTCTTATTACACATATATACCACAATTTTTTATATCTCTGTTTGTATATAAAGTACGTTGACACCCAATTTGAGTCTTCATACGTGTACTTTGGATAATGATGCCCATCACATTCCAGAATTCTTGCTAATCCCCTGCCCCCACTTCCTATCTAGAATTCATCTAATCCTCCCATGCTCCCCCTCCCTACACCACTATGAGTCAGCCTCCTTATATTAGAGAAAACATTCAGCATGTATTTTTTGGGATTGGCTAACTTCACTTAGCATTATCTTCTCCAACACCATCCATTTACCTGCAAATGCCATTATTTTATTCTCTTTTAATGCTGAGTAAAATTCCATTATATATATATATCACATTTTTTTATCCATTAATCCACAGGAGGGCATTTAAGTTGGCTCCACAGTTTAGCTATTGTGAATTGTGCTGCTATAAACATCAATGTGGCTGTGTCCCTGTAGTATGCTGTTTTTAAGTCCTTTGGGTATAGTCCAAGGAGAGGGATAGCTGGGTCAAATGGTGGTTCCATTCCCGGATTTCCAAGGAATCTCCATATTGCTTTCAAAATGTTTCTAATAAAAATAAAATATGCACATATTAGAAGTTGTCAACTGCATTCAGTTTATAAGTATAATCTAATGTAAAATTATGAAATAGAATACATATTCTTTCTTTAAAACACAAGTTTTTATTCAGCATTAATATATGTATGGGGTGATATTCAGATGAAGCATTAAATTGAAGTTTCATCTGCCTGAATTTAGAAGTTATTAGTAATGTTAAAATGTCTTATTTTTCTGGCTCAGAAAAAGCAGATGTATATAACTGTGTCCTGGCTAACATTCTTTCTTTCCTGAAGTAAAATTATGGATGATTTGTCACAAATAGAAATGTTCACTGCAGAAAGCAAAATGTTACTGAGTTCACAAAGGCATTCACAACTGCCTATCAGAATCATAAAATATCACTCTAGAAAATGCATTTTAATGTAGCATAAAATAATGCAATTTAATCTCTAAGCAGGTGTGACACTGATGGGAAACAAACATAGTTACTCCTCTATCACATTCAGTCAACAATCTGTATGATATTTACTTTATTGTGAAATTGTTATTTTATCACGCACACTGACTCATTCATTTGTAAGGTTTGCCTTTTCATTTTCTATGAAAAGTACATTATATTCTCAATTAAGAAAAAAAAATTGTCCAATGTACAAGACTTTCCCACATATTAAAATGTTGAAATGATAAATAAGATAAATGATATATACCAGATCTTTAAAGGTGACCAAAAGAGGATCTTTCTCTAAGCAAGATTAAAAACAGAACTCATAATGTATGTATCTGATATATAAACTGTATGTTATCTGACAGCATACAGTTATCTGATAGCATATAAATATATAAGATTTTGTAACTGATAAATTACTCTCTTTAATATTGATCCTGTTTTTATCTTTTAGTATATTTTTGTCCAAACAAATGCTAAAATACACTTAACAATTTATTTTTCCATGTACTTTCTATGTCAATTTGAGTTTAAAGATGACCTATGTCATATCTATCACAGAAATGACAGAATGCATTTTTTCTATTAACTATTTTTTATGATATTAAGAATATTTATATTTGTCAGTAATTAATAACTTCAGGTATGCTATATAATAAAATTTAATGCAAGATTACTAAACTGCCAATAGATAGTTCAATAAATATTCTGAGATATTTTAAAAATATATTTATAATTGTGTCTAAATAAGTACCTAGATATTAATAACAATACTTAAAAATTATATATGCATTTATATTAATGCACAAACTCATGTGAATATGAAAGATTGATACAGAATACACAGAATTCTAAAAATTTTTGGATTTATCAAATATGGGTAAAAACCCCCATAAAAATCAAAATACCAACATGAGAATTTTAAAAGTTTAAAATACAACATTAACATAATGTTTTAAAATATGAAATATAAATATGCAATATTACTCTTAATTAACAATTTATAATAACAAAAGTTAATTATTTTTAATACTACTTTTCTTTATTATTCTGTACTTTTTACATATTTGTCATGACATAAATCTGTGATTATTGTCCAATGTTTCTGAAGATCTTATGAATAGATGCACTAACTTTTTTTCTGAATTACCTTACAAAGTCATTTGCAGAACAGTAAGCCTTGGAAAGCAGTTTCCGACTCTCTTTGGAGAAAAGGACTTGTGCATTTCCTGCCCAGTATCATAACACTTACATGTCTATACCTGGAGCAAAGGGCAGGCATGTTTACTACCCATTAATAAAGGATTCAATGACCTCAACTCTTGTTTTCTCATAATAAATGCAATCCTGTATGTATGCTGGTATTTATGTTAGTCTATCTGGAACTCTACTGGGGCTATGAGGCAAGGGAAGCTAATGGCTGTGCTCATTCTCTTTCTGTGCCATGAGTCATAATAGCCTTTGTCTCTGACCCTAAACTCTGGTGTCCCATGCCAGCTTCCAGGAGACTTTATGAAACTAAGTAGTTAGCTTGAAAATGGATAAAAATCCTCACAGCATTCTTTTTGTCAATGAGGATTGGATACTGAAGGATGCACGCCTTTCAAGAAGAGAAAGACATTGTCCTCAGGAATCTAAGCAGCTGCTAATGCAAGAGTTAAGTTAACATAGGGAGGCTAAGTAGTGACACCTGTGACTGTGACTGGTATGTATTGTTCAAATGGCAGTTTATTTTGTTGTTGTTGTTTGATTTTTTTGTTTGTTTGTTTTAACTCCTCTTTAAGTATAGAAAAACACTTAATATTGATGACTCCAGGTAACATCTTGGAGGCTCATACAGGACCCATGGAGTGGTGGGTAATATAGACAAGAGAGCTCTGCTTTTCCTTCTCCAAGTCTTTTTCCATGAAAAAATGAAAACTTCAGTGGGTTCTTTGTCTCAAGAATTCAGAGAATGAGATCCATGATGGTATAGTGTTAGATTTATTTAAAGAAGAGAATGGCTCCAACAGAAAGGGAGAGGGTCCCAAGAGAGAGAGAATACTACTGACAGGTCTTTGGGGATTTTTTTTTAAGAGAGAGGGAGAGAGGGAGAGAGTTTTTTTTAATATTTATTTTTCAGTTCTCAGTGGACACAACAACTTCTTTGTTTGTATGTGGTGCTGAGGATCGAACCCGGGCCGCACGCATGCCAGGCAAGCCCGCTACCACTTGAGCCACATCCCCAGCCCGTCTTTGGGGATTTTTAAAGGCATATCTGATAACCTACAATTGGTGATTGATGGGGACTGTGTTAATGAGTGCATAAATTTAATACCTTAATTACATAATTAACAGGACTGGTCCAACCTTGTGTTTTGGCACTTCTGTTGAGAAAATAAAGCACATTGGGTGGGGGTAGATTTTATGGTCAGCCATTGCTGGTGTATGGGTAGGGATAACCAGGAATGACTGTTGTGATTGCAGCTGTCAGGAGCACCTACAGATTGTTACTCATGGCCCTGCTGTCTTCAGGATGGTATGGACTCCTTCCCCTTTTCTCTGCTCTGAGACTCTTATCCTAACTGCCTACTTGTCATCTACCCTCCTGCCTCAGAATCAAACACTGAGTTACCTTCATGCTGTGCCTCCACATATTAAGTCCACTCTCATTGTGTTAGTTCTTTTAGCAAACTTTAAAAAAAATGATTCTTGGTACCTTTGATATCTGTGATTCTGTCATTTGGGAAACTATAGTTTGGAAAATTAACATGCTATTCTTAGGAGGTACAAACTGTGGAAAGAGATCATTTCTACTTAGTATACTCTCTGCATCTCTCATAGCCCCTGTAAAGGTAGTTTTAAGAGCCCAACTGCAACCATGTTGCTGAAGGATATATGGTTGAGACTCTGGCTGTCATAGACTAGAATATATAAAATTACCAGACAGGGAAGAACTTCCATCCAAATAAAAGATCTGGGATTCTGAGGCAGAAGTTAGTACAGTGTGTCAGATTTCGTCTCCTGATGAAGTTGGCCTAATATCTTGTAGTGAAAGAGACACATTTCACAGAAATTATCTTCTTCCATTGTTTGTAGTTTGGTTGTTGTTGTTTTTAATATTTTTTAGTTGTAGATGGACAAAATGCCCTTATTTTTATTTTTTAATTTATTTTAATTAGTTATAAATTACTTTGATATAACATACATTGATGGAATATAATTTTTCATTTTTCTGAGTGTGCATGTTACAGAATAATATTGGTCATGTAGATCTCTCTCTATCTATATATATATATATTTATACAGTAATAATGTCTGTTTCATTCTACTATCTTTCCTATCCCCCCTCCCCTCCCCGTTCCTCCCATCAGTTCCCTCTACCTAATCTAAGGTAACACTATTCTTCCCTAGTGCCCCATGCCTTATTGTGAATTAGCATCTACATATTAGAGAAAATATTTGGCTTTTGCTTTTTGAGATTGGTTATTTCCCTTAGCATGACATTCTCCAACTCCAACCATTTAGTGGCAAATTCCATAATTTTACTCATCTTTAAAGCTGAGTAATATCCCATTGAGTATATATATATACCACATTTTCTTTATCCATTCATCTATTGAGTGAACCTAGATTGGTTCCATAGTTATTGTGTATTGAGCTTCTATAAACATTGATGTGGCTGTGTCACTATAGAATGCTTATTTTAAATCCTTTGAGTATAAATCAAGGAGTGGGAGAGCTGGGTCACATGGTGGTTCCATTCTCAATTTTCTAAGGAATATCCATATTGCTTTCTATACTGGTTGTACCAATTTGCAGTCCCATGAGCAATGTATGAGTGTACATTTTTCAACACATCCTTGCTAACATTAATTGTTGCATGTATTCTTGATGATTGCCATTCTGACAGGAGTGATATGAAATCTTAGATTAGTTTTGATTTGCATTTCTCTAGTTGCTAGAGATGTTGAACACTTTTTTATGTATTTGTTGATAAATTACATTTCTTCTTCTGTGAAGTGTCTGTTCAGTTCCTTAGCCCATTTGTTGATGGGGTTATTTTTTTTTTTTTTGCTTTTAAGTTTTATATATCCTAGAGATTAATGCTTCATTAGAGGTGCTTGTGGTAAAGATTTTCTCCCAATCTGTAGGCCCTCTCCTCACTTTATTATTCCTTTGCCGAGAAGAAGCTTCTTAATTTAAATCAATCCCATTTATTAATTCTTGATTTTACTTCTCACAGTTTAGGAGTCAGATCCTAGGCCAATTTGGTGAAGGCTTGGGCCTATTTTTTCTCTTATTAGGCTCAAGGTCTCTGTTCTAGTGCCTAAGTCTTTGACCCACTTTGAGTTGATTTTTGTGCAGGGTGAGAGATAGAGGTTTAATTTCATTTTGCTACTTATGGATTTCCATTTTTACTAGCACCATTTGTTGCTGTCTTTTCTCCAGAATGCCTTTATTTTATTTCTTTATTTTTATGTGGTGCTAAGGATCAAACCCAGTGCCTCACACATGCTAAGCAGGCGCTCTGCCACTGAGCTACAAGTCCCAGGACCATTGTTTTAGTTTGACTATCGCAACCTTTTACCCCCATTCAGGACCATACCTGGGGTCTTTCCACTGCAGAATCTTTTCCAGTTTGCAATGTTCTTTTACCTATCTGATAAACTGACCATAGTCACACTATTGAGGCCCTTGAAACTTGCCTGGGTTCTGATTTTCACACTCAAAGAACATTTGAAGTCTTACTATGGTATGCCTTTTATCATGAAAGCCATTAAACAAAGGGCTAATAATGAAAGATGAAGGAGCATAGGCAGTAGGTATTGTTCAGCTTTGAAAAGATTTAAAAAATGAACTCAAAATATTTTTTGACTCTTGTCCTCACTACTTTTTACACACACCTCGTGATGTTTTGTCATGGGACATATCAGAAGGTATTTCCTCTCTTTTGTTAAATGGTAGGTGTATTATTGCCCCTTTTCACTATTCCTAAATGTTTAACTTCTGAATCTGTAGAGCAAGATGGCATTTGCTAAGTACCCCAGATATTCTGCAGGGAATCTGAAACACTACACTTAGGAGTGCAAAAAAAGACCACCCTAGTTGAGTCTGAATCCCACATTCAGATCATCTGAGCATAGTCATGTCCTCAACAAAATATTAGTAAATATGATCTAAGAATATATAAGCATAACTTATTATGCTATTTTATTCATAAGACATGTTTAAACATAAATTAGTGTAATAAACAACTACAACAAAGATAAATCATGCAGTCATTTTAATACATGTAAAAATTATTTGATAAAATTAAAACTCAAATGTAGAAAAGCCAGTTATTCAAAAATAGGTTACAAGAACATTTTCATAATCTGAGGGTATCGTTAAAATTCTAGAATAAACATAGTACAGAAACTGAAATAGTAAAACAAATTGGACATAGAGGTCACCATTTCTGGTCAGTGATATGCAAGAGCCCCTAGCAAGGTAATCCTCAAAGGAGAAAACACAGGAAGATTCACATTTCAAAGAAAGAAATAAAACTCAAGTGTTTTTGATCATTTAATTTAGTATATAGAAAAATCTAAAGTCTTTATAGAAATACTAATAAGTTGTTCAAGTTAATTTAGAATGGTCATGGAATTCAAGAACAATTTTCAAATATTAAAATTATTTCTTTAACCCAGCAACAGAAAATGGGAAATAAAACACATGCCATAAGATCAAATTTATCAAATATATATAGATGACTCTAAATAAATATGTATATATACTTCTACATATCATATGAATAAGATCTGTACAAGAAAAAAAACATTTTTTCTTCAAAATATATTTTAATTGGTGAATTAAAGTGCATATATTTATCATATACAAAAGGTCTTAAAATACATACACATTGTAAAATGATCAAAATGAGCTAATTAACAAACGTTTTTATTTTATGTGGTGAGAACTCCTAAAATCTATGCTTAGTAATTTTCAAAATAAATTGTCATTAATTATAATTACCATGCTGTACAAAAAAAAAACCTCCTGAACCTTTTCCTTCTATAAAACTGAAATTTTCTTTCCTTTGACCATTGTTTTTCCACCATTCACAATCACCATCCTATACTCTCTATTTCTGTAAATTCATTTTATTATTTCCACATACAAGTGAGATAATAAGGTATTTGTCCTTTAGTGACTGTTTTTCTATCTCAATGATGAAGTTCCCCTTGGAATGGGATTGCTGGATCATACTGTAGTTCTGTGCTTAATATTTTCAGAAACCTCCAACAATTTTCCATAATATCTACACTAATCTTTATATTTTTATCCATAGCACATAGCCTTTCCTTTTCTCTATATACTTTCCAATATTTATTTTTCATCATTTAGATGATGGGAAATGTTATGTCATTGTCATTATAACTTACATTTCCTAGATATTGAGCATTTATTCAGATACCTGTTGCCCATTTGTATTTCATATTCTGAGATATGTCTGTTGTAATTCTTTATTTTTTTGTCAGGCCATTTGTTACTTTTCTGTTGAACTATATATATGGATGTCAATCCTTATCAAATATGTATTTTGCAAATATTTTTTCCACTCTTTCATTGTTTCTTTACTATGATGATTATCTCTTTGGCTCTGTAGAGGTATTATTTTACGCCTGAATAGTTATTTGAATTGATTTCTCTGTGGTGTGCAAGTGCTGGAGAGTCATATAGCACCAACTTCCTGATGCCCATATAATACCTGGATGAAAGAAATTAAGCAAGAGCTAAAGAAATGGAGGTAGGAAATTAAATCAATTATAAAACAATGTATTTTTTCTACAATTGATCTATAGTTTAATGTCATTTCATTTCCACAATTCATCTATAGCTTAATGTCATTTCAATCACGTGTAAGTAAGGCAATCTTGGAATAACAAACATAAGCTGGAATACTCTCCTATTATAGGTCAACACCTACTGTAGGACTGCAATATTTAAGAAAATATAATTATACACAATAGTTAACAGAGCAATAGAAGAAAACTGGGCTTTCCTAATGATAATCCCCATGCTACAAAGGTGGAGTCAGAATGTGTAGTTTGTAGTCTGAATTTGACCTCCTGCATAAATTGGCAAATAAAGATCTCTTTGCCTATGGATGATTTATAGCTACTTTCTGGCTTCAACATATTTTCCTTCTGGCCTCAACAGAAAAAGTTCGCACCTCCCTCTTGTGTACAATATAGATCCATTGGAGAAAGAAAGGTCTAATCAGTAAACACTCTGAGCATTTGTATACCTAAATGAAAATAGATGACATTCATCTCATCTAAAAATTCAGTTTTACAGGCATTGTAGTACTAAACATGTGAAAACAAACAATAAAATTCTATTGAGTAACTTGGGAGAATAACTTCATGAACATGGGAGAGGCAACAATTTTAAACAGCACAGAATTATTAACCATAATTATTAACCATAAATTATTAACCATAAATTATTAACCATATCTATCTACATGTGATTACAGAAGGAGGTTTATTAGGTGGTTTATACAATCAGTGGCTGGATAGTCCCCCAATGGCCCTCTGCACACTGAAGAACTAGGAGAAGCAGCAGCTGTTCAATTCAAGAAGCAGGAAGCCTCAAAACAAAGGCAACCAAAGATTGAGTCCCCCTCTCAGGATAAAGGCCTGGAAGCTCCCAGAAGAGTCACTTGTGTGAATCTGTATTCAAAGGCTGAAAAATGTGGAGTCTGAAGTCCCCAGATGAGGGTAACACATAAAATGTACCTGATCAGGAACTGAACTTGCATGCACTTGGGTGCTTCCTCCTTCCTCCTCTTTCTGCTGCATCTGGTCTTCCAGAATATTTTATGGTGGATCTCAAATGCAGGGTTAGTATTCTGCTCAATTCACTGACCATAGGCCAGTGGAAAATGCCCTCATAAACACACCTTAGAATGTGTTTTGCTAATTTTCTAAGTGTCTCTCAATCCAGTGAAGACTAACAATTACAGTATTTATATCCAGTCATCCAGAAATTTTATCTTAGATAATTCTCCAAAGATACACACACACACATACACACACACATATACACACACATACATGTCATATATATACATATCAACATATCATATATTATAAATTTTTAATATGTTATAAGATTTATATATATTTATGTCATAGAGATATGCATACAAATATTCATAGTATAATTACTTATAATTGTAAAAATTGAAACTAAAATATTTTTTCAAGCAGAGAATGGATAAAATAAAATAAAAATTCTATGTAACAATAAAAAAGAATTTATTATGGCTACATGCAACATGAGCGATTCACAAATACATAGTAAAATGAAAGAAATAAAACATTAAACAATGCACATTGTTATTTCAAATATATGTATTTAAAAGGTAGTAAACAGATGTATAACATTAGAATGTAGGCATAGTGGTTAGTCTTAGATTGGGAAAAAAAATATAAATTTGGAAAGAGAATGAAGATGGGGTTCTGAGTGTCCAATAATCTAATTTTTATGTGGATAATGATTATAGAGGTATTCTAATTTTGTGATTATTGACCCATCTGCCTCTACTCTTTTTAATCTGTCTTGAAATAAAAAAATATAAATAGTAAAAGCAAAAACTATAAAAAATTTCAAGTTCCTGAATTACATTTAGGTCTCACCATAAAGGTCTTAATGCACATTCCTAGCATACATTTTCTGAATAACATGGTCAAGTTAAAAGTGTACAAAGAAGCATGCTGTCCATGTATACATGGAATGCACTTGATGTGGTGGCTCAGAAGCAGGCTATCTTCAAAGAAGAAAATTAGAAAATATATAAAATTCTCCATGTTTAATCAAAAATTGTGAAGAATCTGTTGATCTCTACAACATTCCTCAACATAAAGTGAAGTGCTGAATAAGCAATACTAATGTTAATACTGGCTTATATTCATACTAGCCCTACTACTAATATTAATTGAATATTTAATATGTGATAGGCTTTTTTAACAGAATAAATTACAAATGCAATGTTCCTGAGTCTTATGAAGTAGTTATTGTTCCATTTCACACTTGCATAATTTGAGTCTCAATAGGAGTAAATAGTCACTTTTTAATTTTTTCTGTATTAGAGATGGAAGCTAAGGATGTTTGTTATATTACTGAAACACATCCCCAGCACACTTTTTTTTTTTATTTTGAGACAGGGTCTTCCTAAGTTTCTTAGGGCCTTGCTAAGTTGCTGAGGCTGGCTTTCAATATTCAATCTTCCCACCTCAACCTCCTGAGCAGCTGAGATTACAAGGGTGCACCACAGCACCAGTAAAAAGTCATAGTTTTAGATAATTGTAATGAAACAAAAAAGAATCAGGAGTTACATTATTACGGCAATATTTCTGAAAGTCCTTAAAAAATTATGTTGCTTTATGAACAATACAGCATAGCATATGAAATAACAGAAAAGTATCTATTTAAGCAAAAATGTAGACTTTTTGACTAATTTCAGAATACTTAGTTTAAAATTATAAAATTGAGGTCTAAATTATATCTATTAATTTCTTAACTCATTCATTATACATACATTAAAGTAAAATTTCAAATGATATACATAAGTAAATTCATGTAACAAATTATAAAACGCTAGCTGAAAACAAATTTTTAAAAAGTTTTTATGATAAAAAAACAATTATAATCAATAAAACACAACTTAGTAAAAAATCTGACATTTGTGCCCTCTTCAATATATTTTCTTAAGCATTTTCCAATAGTGATAATTAATTTGTGAATGACTGCTTACTTTATTATTTTATCTTGTGTCAGTATTTTTACCTATGAGTAATCTGTTTAACACACTTAATGGCGGTAAATCATTTTCTTTGGGAATTTGGATAGGATTGGCTGAACAATTTTTAAAGAGCAGAATGTGGGCTTGAACTCAGCTTTTATTTCTCATTCACGTTACATACATCTTTAGACAAGCAAAGAGCTGTAGATCACCTCTGAGAAGTACTGTTCATGTGAAGCCAATTTATCTTTTCCTTTACAGCCAAGTTTTTGCTGAACAATGTGTTTTGTTGGATGCTGTTTCATATTGTGGGTCTCTGCCTCTGTAGTATCTGTGGGCTTGCTGCCATCTAGAATTGAGAATACAATAACTTGAGAATGAAGAAGGGTTCTTTTTCATACAGGGCTTCATTTCCAGATTGTGAATTATCTTCCAGGTAATTGTGGTGAATTTCCTGAAGTTTTGCTATGAGTTCTGCACATAATAAATGCAAACTTTTTTTATTTTTCACTATAATTAATCAGTAAGAAACTTATTACAATAATGCAATAATGTTCCCAGTAATTTTATTATATTGCAAGAATAATTTGATAATAAGCACCATTTATGGCTACAAGCTAGCCAGGCTTTATTTCTATATCAAAGAAAATTTATGCCTTTTTATCTGTTTCCAATATTCACTACCCAACAGAATTTATAAAAAAGAAAATCTTTCTTATTTTCCTGCTGCTTCTCTTGGGTGATTGGAATGTTTATTTTAATAGCATTCTTTTATTTCCAGGCAGGTTATCATTCATCAGACTTTGGCATTTGGTGGAGAATGACTCACTAAAGAACCAAAACTTTCCTACTGTTTGAAATCATTTCATCTAAAGCCAAACATGATTAAATACACACAATATTTTACCCCACTGGAAGAACCAAACTAGTTAGTGTATAATGCCCTTGGAATAACTACTTCAGTGTTTAAAGATCACCTATGTGGATGTATTAAATAGAAAGAGTGAGGAAAAGGCTAATTGTGTATTTAAACCACCATGTGGTAGCCAATGTGACTACTTAAGGGAGCATAGAAAGCTGCAATTGAAAATTATTTCTGACTTACAAGAATAAAAATATTTTGCCTAAGATACAAACAGTTTGCACTAAAAATGGGTTTTGATAGGAATACAGCTGGAAGAAGAAAACAACTCCCTGTTGTTTTGCCTCTCTCAAGCTAAAATAATATATATTTCTCTGCATATATATATATATATATATATATATATATATACACACACACACACACATATGAATACATATATATGTATATATTTTTTTCTTTTATGCTAATTCAGGAAAAATATCAATAATCAAGCAGTGCTTTTTTGTGTATTTTTAACTGCAAGGGAAAATACAGATAAATACTACAGCCTCATTCTATCACAACATATTTTGCATCATGTTTACAAAATGACTGATGAAACCAGATGTTACCATGTTATAATATTCCCTAATTGTTCACATTGTATAACTGTACGTGTGTGTGTGTGTGTGTGTGTGTGCTGTGTACCTTCTTTTTTCAAGTAAAATGATTAACAAAAGTTTGTAAAAATAAAATAAAATTTTGATAACGAAATAAGTGCTATATTTACTTTATGCAATTTTTTTATGTATTCCAAGATACTAAAGTAAGAAATCTCACTTCCCTTTTTTTTTTCCTTCTATGAACTGTTGTAGGGGCCACAGTTCTTGCAGTTTTCTTCAGTAACTGAGGTACTTAAAAAGGTTGTATTTGATGATTTATATGTATTGGATTCAGGAATAATTGATTTAACCTAGATTATCTACAAAAACATTGTATTTAATACAGCTAAAAACTTTAATTCTTTCATTAATTTTCTCATTCTGAAAAGAAAAGTGAAGGGAAGTATGAGGCAAGTACAATGCATTGTGGATCTAATATATTTAAAATGTCCAAAATGATTCTGAATGTCCATTTAAACACTTGATTTATACTGAATTGGTATTAAATTTGTTAATTTATCTTCAAAGACTTGATTTAATTTTGCTAGCCTTATACACCATATCTCTGAGTGTTTTCCTAAAAAAAAAAGAAAAATAAAAGAAAAGAAAAAGAAAAAGAAAAGAAAAACCTCAACCTGGATCCTGCCAATATTTTATTCTCAATGGAAGTCATTATCTATTATACATGTGTAGAAAAATAAACAAATAGAAGATAAAAACAGAGTATGAAACTTTACCAAAAAAAATAATAAATATCCCTCGCTATAGTACTGTCTCCTCTACATATTGTTTATCATGATTTTTAATATTAAATCATAGAAGTTTAACAAGAATATGCGATAAATAAGTGATGAGGATACTATTCTAGTCCATAAAATATTTTGGTACTGACCAAAAATTTCTCTCATACCGAGAAATTATGCCTCAAAGTGAGTTTTTTAAAAGATGATATTTAGGTCGATTAGTACTTTTACTTCCTCTGATGCATATACTAATTTCAAATATGTAAATGAAGAACTGACATTTTCTGATACACAGCACAAAAAATAACATCTTCAAAATGTGAGGTAGCAAAAGTCAAGTCAGCTTGTATGCTTCTTTTCTCTTTTCAATTAAATTTATTTCATAAATGTACATAAAACTATAAAATTTTATGTATCAATGGCATAATGTGATGTTTCAATGCATGTATACATTGCACAATGTTCAAAACAAGCTAAACTTGTCTGTCACCTTGATCATTATTTTTTTATGGCAAAAGCATTCAAAATATTTTTCTTCTAGCTTTTTGAAATGTACCATATATTATTGTTATATATAGTCACAAAGTGTGCAATAGCACACCAGAACTTTTTGCTCCCATCTAACTATAACTTGGTACACTTTGGTCAACTTTCCAAAATCTCCTTCCTCTATTCTACACCATTCTCCTCTCAATTTCTGTGAGATGAATTTTTTTTTTAAATTTCACATATGAGTGCCAACATTCATACTTCCTTTCTGTGCCTGATTTATCTCACTTGACATAATTATTTTCAGTTTTATCCATGAAGTCACAAATGATAGGATTTCACTCTCTTTTATGTGTGAATAGTACTCTATTATGTATACTAACCACATATTACTTATCCACTCATCAGCTGATGAACACTTAGCTTGTTTCAGTTTCTTTACTCTTGTGAATATGAGAGTGAAGAGATCCACTGTATACAACCAATTAGGAAACTGGTTGAATATATACCCAGTACTGTGATTTGAATATATGCCCTTCCCTTTGAATATATACCCAGTACTGTGATTGATGGATCATGAGGTAATTCACTTTTAATTTTCTGAGGAAACTCTAGATTATTCTTATAATGGATATAGTCATTTATATTTCCACCAGTAGTATGTCAATTTTCTCTCTTTTCCATATTATTACCAGCACTTGTTATCTATAGTATTTTGGGCAATAAATATTTTTATGCCTTGAAGTAATATCTCATGTGGTTTTGATTTGCATCTTGTTTTAAATAGAGTATTCCTCTGTTGGGTTAACTGGCTGCACCATTAATGTTTGATTTCACAATAAATTTCTAAATATTGCTTTACTTTAAGATTTGCTTTTGGCTTTTATTTCTTTTTAGTTCCTTACATTTTTATGTATAGCTTTCCTCTATTTTTCTCCCATCTGGCTTCATCTGGAATATCTTTTAAAACATGGTTTGGTAGTTAAGAAATGCTAACCATTTAATGTATGAATGGTAAAATTTCATTTAAAGACAACCTCAAAAATTAATATTTACTCAAATATTGGACTGACAATATGATCTAATAATTTGTTCAATACAAATAGTATAATTAGTCCTGTTTCCATAAACTATCTAGAGAAAACCACAGTTTTTAGATAGCCTTTTTTAAAATTAACACCCCATTAGTCTTACAAATGTTTGTGACATAAAAAAAAACACACTGTAATTTATTTTAATTGTATATCACAGCGTTGGAGGATAACACATTCCTTTATTCCTTGTCTTTATGAAAGAACGTTTTCTAGATCCCGGGGATTTTAATGTTTGATATTTAATTCTCTCTGTGTTATGAAGAGAGCACCGAGCTCCCTGGAGGAAAATCCCTGGTCCTGCTGTGGTTCTCCCTGCCACCAGGAGAGGCCTTTCCTTTTTTCTCACCTTTACTTTTAACTTTGCTTTCCTGAGGTGGGCTATGATTCCCTCTTCTGTGACTGAGCAAGTAAGTTTAATGTTGAAGGGAGTAAATCAAGGTCCATGGTTCCATATCCAGGCCACTTTCTGTAATCAAATTTTATCATAATAAAACTAACTACTTGATTTGATTTATTTGCCTTTTTCTCAGTTTTTGTAAACATGGGTAATGAATTAGTCAGTATATATTGTCCCTTTCAAATATTATTATATATCATCTTTTGAAATAATTTCAATAGATATTTGATGGTATTGATATAACAGCAATAGTTTAATAGCATAATGATATAACATTGGGGCAATGTTCAAATTTCTAAGACCCATTATACTTTTTTATATGTCTTATCTACCAATTCTTAATTCTCATGCTTAATTTATCTCTTTATAGAAAATAGTTAAAAAATATTTTTTGTAAATCATTCTTTTATGTAAATGTCTGAAGTTATGAAAAAAAAGAACTACTTAAACATGGATGGGATATGATTTCTAAATTATCACAATTTGTCTTCACTATTTTATTAAAACTCATGTTGGACAGATAGAAAAGATGTGTAAAACAATATGAATAAGTTTAGGTACAAGATATGTTCTATAGAAAAATAAGTTTGAAAACCAAAGGATGAAAATAGTTTCTTTAATATAGAATTACTGTTAGATTCTCATCATTGCTATAACAAATTGATGCAAATTTAGTGCCTTGAAACAAGATAAACTCATTATCTAACAGTACTGAAGCTCTGAAAGTCCAAAATAGGTTTCACTTTACTGAAACTGTCAGCATGCTACATCCCTTTTGTTGGACCAAGGGAAGATCTACTGTTTCCTTTTCCTTTTCCAATTATATCCTGATTTTTTTCTCTCCTGGTCCACTCCTCCATCTTCAAACCAATGTGAGCCAGTCAACTCTTTCTTAATTGATAACGACTCTGGCAGGAGTTTTCTTGACTTACTTATTCACTGGTCAAGTAATGCCTGGTCATTAGAACACCAACACCATCAAAGTTAAATCTCCATCTCAAAATCCTTATCTATAATGTTCTTTTGCCATGTAAAATAACATAATCCAAGTTTTCAGGACTGGGACATAGACATCATGAGGGGAGGGAAAAAGATTCATAATTCTACTCTCACAATCACATACTGTTCAATTTTTTCTACTGCAAACACATTGTTACTTACCTGTTTCCCATTATATAGGTCAGAAATGCTAAAGACTCCCTTGCCAAATTTTTGGTCACTAAGATGACAGCATAAGGCACATTTTGTCCACTCAGAAGATATAAGATATGTTTCTCAAAAAGATTATTTTCTTCCTAACATAATCATAATCTCATTATTTTCACTGCAAGGTAAATAAGAGGAATGTAAAGGCATTTTTAACTGATGTGATCCTCTTTTGAATTCAAAGGAATTTAAGAAACTCAGAGGCATGACCAAAGTACCCTGATCTTGTGCATTCTGAATGGATGTCAACAACTACATATCTCTACACTTGTTATTTTTTAATACATTTATTTCTGTTTTTCAAAAACATCTGAGTTGAGCAGTCAAGTTGCATGTATATAACTCAAACCAAACAATAACTTATTTAAAAAAAATCTTGCAATTGCTAACAGACTCTACTAGATTATCCCCATACTTAAGATTAAATGAAATAAACAAATGTTTTAATGTTTAAATGTTTTTAAATGTTTTCTTCTTTTTCAATATTGGCCAATTTTCCTGACATTTTCAGCCTAAATATTTTCAAAGTCAATTTTTACTATTCTAATATGCATATTTATTAAATACAATATGTTAGATTTATATGAAAAGTTTGAGGACTTACATTGTTTTATTATTAATGACATTAAAGATTGGAAGGTTTATTTTGTTAAATTATATGTTAAGAATTAAATGAGATAGTCTATTACTGTAAAATCATTACTATTAAATATCTTTTATGGTTCTCAAAGTTAAACATGATTTAACATGCTATAATTCTGTATGTTATTTTTAAATGTCTTATTTTAATAGGTGGGATAAAATATATTCTCTTTTGTTTTATCCATTAACAATATGTCACTAAGCTTCACGACAGACATGAATATAAATCATTTAATTGAAAGACAAGTTTACAAAATAAATAAATAAAATAAAGTATAATGCATTTTAATATGTAAAGAAACTAAGAAATTTAGATATTATGTGTGTTTAAAATTTGGCACCAAATTTTTTAACATGTATCACATTGAGAAGGAAAGGCTTATGCTTTTCTCTCTTGTCTGAATATTTGTGAAATCCAAATTCATATGTTGAATCTCCAATTCATGGTGTTAGGAGGTGAGACCTATGGGAGGAGAATAGGTCACAGGAGCTTTTTTGCCCTTATTAAAAGGGTTGGTGCCTCATAAAAGAGACCTCAGAAAGCTGCTGTGTCCCTTCCACTCTTTGAAGACAGAGAGAGAAGCTGCCATCTATGAATGAGAAAGCAAGCCTTTGCCAAACAAGGAACTGCCCACTCCTTATCTTGGAATTCCCAGCTGCCAGAACTCTGTGATTTAGATTTGTTCCCTTTGTAAGTTTTCCAAAGAAAGGAATTTTTTTTATAGGAATCTGAATGGACTGAGACAATGCCTCATCAATAAAATATGGCCTAAATTATGCCAAGTGCCTTCTGAGGCCATGACTCCAATAGCCAAAGATACTTCAGACTCAGTCTCTGGAATGTCCTGATTAGGAATGTCATTTTCTGTTTTCTCCTTCTCAAATACAGTAGAAAAATTATCACCATATGATGAATCCACATTTAGGTGCTCTGGGGAGACAGAGAGATACACTGAACTCAAGAACCTAACATAAAAGACAAAAAAATAGAATTGAAATGGATTTTTAGCTCTAGCTTTGACTATCATAGGTGTTTAGATGTATATTCCCATTTTAATTCTTGGGCATCATGAAACACAACCAAGCTAAGCTACATTCTCTGTGTCCTGTCTAAATTCCTGTCAGAATCCATGAGCATATTGTAACAGCTACTTTTGTAAGTCATTGAGTTGTAGGATAGTTTTCTGTACAATGATATGTAACTGAAACCAGTATATATTTTTAAAAAGCATTAAATGAATTGAAACGTATTTCATGAGAGGTTTTAAATTTTTATGTTAATTATTTTAAATTAATTAAGTAAAAAATATGATTATCTTGATGTCTTCCTATTGTATAACACATCTGTGTTTTCAGTGTTCTTTATAAAATAACCTATTTGTTTTCCAAATAAGTATGGTGTTTATTCATTTTGGCATTCCCAGTATCTAACATATTGATGCGCACAAAACAAAGTCAAAAAAGTATTTCTTTGATAAAGTAATTTGAAAATATTTGCATATAAAATTTTGAAAGTAGTTTACCAAAGCAGATTTATGTCAATCAAGAAATCATGTGGATGTATTACTACTTTTAACAAGCAGTATAATGATTCTACAAACAAATAATCAAATAAACAATCAGATACATAATTCTGTTCTCGGATAATGAACATTAAGTATACTCAGTGTTTCTCCCAAACAGAATTCAGGTGACTACAGACATACACAAGTTCATACTGCACTAAATTAAAAAGGTGACCTGTATATAGATCTTGTAATTCATTAATCCATTTGTTTTTTATGTTGCACTAAGGTATACTGTTTAGAGTCTATGAAAGCTGATAGTTGAAATAATGGAAGTCTTTAGCACTGGCCATAATTCAAATGAGAATTACAATCTGGGGATGAGAATAAAAAATATATGGGGCTTTTTTTTAACAATTCTGAAGAATACTAGCTGTGTGTGTGTGTGTGTGTGTGTGTGTGTGTGTGTGTGTGGTCTTTTGTACAGTTCTGCTAAAAAGAAGTTCAGTATATGGTTTATATAGTATATAGTTTCTATACAGTGTATAGTTTATAGACTGTATATAAATTGCAGATTTCATTTAAAACTTTGGCCTGTGACACAGATGTTTCTTTATTTAGCCAAATCAACTTCAGTTGTCCTTCAACATGATAGCTTAGTATAATAAAAAGAGTAAATGAATTACAGGATCACTCATAGGCTAGGTCACTTCTCCACCTTAATGGCACTAACATGATTAATTGCTCAGTCAATGAAGACTAGCAGCTGATCAAGACAAAGCATCAGGTAGTGTTTTCAGGCTCATTTTAGCTGGCAAAATGAAAATCTATATTGGGACCCGTGGGACATGAAGAGAGAACAAAATTGCTTTGAGCCACTGTGGTGGTTGATGAATGGCACACTAAGAGAAAAACATTAGTCTCTTTACCCACCTGCCCAAGTCAAACTAAATTCAAATAAAATACGTACCTCCTAGGTATGTAATGGAGTACTTAATTTATTCCCTCTGACGAGAACAAGTACTCCTGTGTTTATGATTCATTGCTCACATTCAAAAGGATAAAACAATGTGATTTGACAATGCTGTGTATAGATAACTTTCAAATAAGTTAGGCATAGAACAATAACATAAACCAACAGGGAAAATATATGCTTATGCACTTAATTTAAAAAAAGACATGCGGAATGTAAAAATATGTCTTTGATATTATAAGAACAAAAAAGGAATGCTTTATCTATTCACACTTTAGAGTAATGAGAATCAAAGAAAAAATAAGAAAGACATTCAAGGTTATATGTAATATACTGCTTTTGGATGAATGGAGTATATGCAATTACTCAATTAAATTGATTAAAAACATTTCATCATTGTGAAGCAGTAAAATCCGTGTAAATATTCTATCAATTTATATCTTTTAAGGCTTAATACAGCTATGTTGAGCCAATTATTCAAGTGTGTGTATATATTTATAAGTATGTAGTTGCATACATATATAAGTATATATAAGCATTGTTATTGATGACTATTTTTAGCACAATACATATTAAATATGTTTTGAAATCCTTTCTTCATCATTGTTCTTACATAGCTAAAATTATAATTTGTAGTAATAGACTATATTACTCTAAATTAACTTTTATTTCATATTAGTAGAAATACTTTTAGAAAATAAAATTAACACTTAATATTAAATTTCACTCCCTCTCAGGAGTATTTATTTAAAACTTTGCAGATCATCATTTCTATGAAACAAATCAAGATAACGTCAACATATAAAGTAAATACTCTTTTAGAGCAATATGTCAGATATTCTGAAATAGTAGTAGGCTTTTATATAATTAAACAATCTTTTCTCATGTATACATTTACTACCATATGTAATGAAATCAAACCAATTTATTGCATTTTGTCTTTATTTATTTGATAACAGAAATTAATTTCACAGAATTAGTGTTACCAATCTGCCTAGATATCTGTCTTACATAATTAATTGAACAATTACTTGTTATTATCTTTTTAGCTCTTAGTTTATTTTTTTTAATTCATCACTTACCTCTAAGTAATATTAATGATTGTGACCACTTAATTATGTCGTATTAAATTTTAAGCTGAGACTAAAAAATCCCATATGCAATCTTAAATATGGTGTAGCATTTCCTGGTTTAAAGTACACTGGATATGAAGAATATTTCTTAATATTACTTATTGTTTATATTTTTTGTGTGTTCATCCTGTCCTTGGTTTGCCAAGCTCTTCATTAATGATAAGCCACAAAAACATATAGCTTGCATATTTTCTAAGATGCCTTCATTTATATTTTCACCCTACTTACTTTAGAGTAAATACAAAGTATCCAGTACAATATACTGATTCAGGTTGCAGGGTAGGGCTACTTTCTGAAGTTTAGTTGGATGTCTCAAAAAGTGATACATCTAAGATACAGAAATAATGAATTATGTATTTACTACACAGTTTACACTGTGTAAATGTATTTCCATCTGTTAAATAACCATTCTAAGAAACAGATCTAGCTGCACAGATAAGTTCTAGTATTTTGGATCACTGTACTTTGAAATACTACCTCAAATACTGTATGGAAAGTTGAATCCACATTCCTGGAATCCAGAAACAGAGTTAGTTGTGAAAGTAAGATATATTTATCTTTTTAAGATTTTTTTTAAAGGTGTAAACTGAACCCGAGATAAAGACAATTTAAGAAATAACACAAACATACACACAAACTGGTAACGTGGAAAAACATATAAAAGGGCTCCTTTGGAATTTCATTATTCAGTGGGCAATAGAAAGACACTTAACAATGGAAAAGAAAACCTAAAGGTATAAGGAGGACTCAAAAAGTGTCTTGTGAAAAAATGCTTAGTGGGAATGGTATTTGAGAATCTATGCAAAACTAAATAGTAAAAAAAAAAGAAAAAAAAAGATACTGAAAACAATCCTTCTGCCATTTAGTATTTGACATTTTCATAGAAAGCAATGCCCTTAGAAAGATGGTAAGAAGAAGTCATGAACTTCTCCATGTGTTAACACGGCGACATGTTTAGAGGTTGTATTTCCAAGAATTCTGATAATTGTCACTTCTGAGGATCATTACTACGTAGGTTTTATGTAAAATCAAGTAGGTAGTTAAGTGTAAGCTATAACCTGGAGAGGTAAAAATTGTTTGATTTTATCTGTAGAAAAATGTAAAATTTCTTCAAAATATACATCCATAAAGACAGTATTTTGGGAACATAATCATTCATTCAAAAATTAAATTAAAAAATGAAAAACAATAGAATGATTAATAAACTTAAATATATGAACTGCAATATTTCCTTGATTGCTAAAACTGACTAACATGGACAATTGGTACCTAAGATCAGGGTCTCTGTAGTAAATATGTCTAACCAGAAAGTTTAGAAATCTTTGAAAATGGTTTGTGGGAGAGATTGGACAAGTTTAGAGATGCAAGTTACAGAAGCCCTGGAGTTTGATGAGCAGAGCTTAATGGATGGCATGAACTTAGAAGAACAGAATGCTGACAGGAAAGTGGACAGTAGGTAGTAGGGTTATGATGTTCACATGAAAATGAGTACTCTATTGGGAATTGAAATTGAGGGCCTTTTTGTTACATTCTGGTAATTTACTTTTCTCTCTTTCATCCATGACTTGGGATTTGTGAAGCTGAGTTTAAAGGTGATTCACAAATTAATATTTTAGGAGGGATTTCTAAGGGAACACAAAATTCAGGTAGTGGCATGAGTGGCTTCTTTTAACAAGAAATATTATGAAAATTAAGAGAAATAGCAGACCAGATAGATTTTTTTCAATATAATTTATCAAGAAGAAAAAAATGCACTTTTAAAGTTGAGTCCCAGGAGGAGGGTGTGGTTGATGATGAGATTAGCATCATTAAAAAAAAAAGTCTAATACGCAACATGGGGAAAATAAGAAATACAACAGTAGGGCGTCTTAGGCATCATAGATTCAAGGGTTTAATATTTTAAATTAATTCAAAAAGCTATTTTGAAAAGAGAGTGCCAATGTTACCTACTTGTACTGCTTCACCAAGGAAACTGTTTCTCCAGGATTCCTTTCACTGAGCTTAGTCAACCAAGTAGTCAGAGAACAATAAAACTGTGTCCTAAGGGAGCCTGGCTATTGCTGGAGCCCCAGGCAAACCTTGGCATTGTGGGCCATTATGCTGGTTTTGCAAGCATATAGAATTTAAGTGTTGTGGAGTCATGGAAAACTTTCACCAAAATTTAAAAAGAAGGTCTGGCAGGCCAGGAAGAACATGAAAGTGTCCCAGTCTCTGTGGGCAGCCCGAAGAAGGCCACAGGTACAGTTGTGAGAGTAGAACCAAAGTTATAATGGAGAACGTAGGAAGCTAGGGCAGGACTTCCCAAGTCCTTTAGAGCTCACATTATGCCATTGCATGCCACAGAGGCAGGATGTGGAACTACAGGATTTAATGTTTGCCTTAGTGGGTTTTAGTGTTTCTTTGGTCTCTTTCCTCTTTTCTATGCTATGACTCCCTTTGGGAATGGAAAGGTTTACCCTGTGTTATTGTATGTTATAACTATTACTCTGTTTCCTTTATTTATATTTATTTCTTTTTTATAAGGGTTTACAGGAGTTTGACTTAAATCTCAAAGGAAATTTTAGTATTGGACTTTTGAACAATGCTGGAACTGTCAAGACATTTGAGATACTTAAATCTGGACTAAATGAATTTGACATTGTGAAGTCAATGAGTTTGGGAGCCAGGGACAGAACAGCATAGTTTGAATCTAGAATTGCACTGAAAGTCTCACACATTGAAGACTTGTTCCTTAGCTGGTGGTGACAATGGGGGTCAGTGGGAACTTTTGATGAGGCTCAATTGGAAGAGGTGGATCAATGAAGACATGCCTTTCAAGGGTTTATTTTGCTCATGGCCCTTCCCCTCTTTTGCTTCCGTGAGAGATTATATTAAAGGAATGAAAACCAAGGAGGCAAATTCACATCTGTAACTGATTTGATGAGGAAATTCAGATTCTAGATTTGGAGCAGATACAGTAGTGGGTGTTTTTATGTAGGACTTCTGGGTATTTCTGGAGAGATTGAATGCATTGTATAGTCAGGGAAGACAGATCACTTAAATGAAAATGGAGGATAATAGTAGCTCAAAATTTAATTGTCTTCTGGCTATTGAAACACTTGTCTGACACACTTTCCTAATGATCACTTTGAGAATAGGTCCAAGTAAAGAGCTAAGCCCAGAACCATCCTCTAAATGAGTCACTCAAAGATTTCTGGTAATTAAAGATTGTCTGATATGGGCTGACATTGTGACCCAGCATTTGAGTGCCTGCTTAGCATGTGCAGGGCCATGCATTCGATCCTTAGCACCACATAAAAATAATAAATAAATAAAATAAAGATATTGTGTTCAACTACAACTAAAAAATAAATATTAAAAAAGAATATATGACGTAAAAAGCTTGTTGTTTTAAATTGCTCACAGCAATGAACAAGAACCTTTCAATTTCTTTTTACTTCCTAAATAAAGGTTAACTTAACACTGATGCCTAACTACATCTGTAGTCATAGTCTTACAAAACACTTCAATGAGAACACAACAATCATAAAAATTTTAAAAACTTGAAGTGTAAAATATAAAATCTATCTCTTTGTTGATATTTTGTTCCTGGAGGGAAAGTAATATATCACCAAGGATTCTTTAAAATCTCTGTGGTGAAAACTCTCTTTTTCTAAAAGAAAAATAAAAAAAGCATAGTCTAAAATTGCCATTAAGTTTCAGAAATATTAAAGGTACAATATAGGCGTGAAAAAGTGAACAAAAAGAATTCTTTACTTTTAATTCTTCTCTGGAACTGATGAATTTCATTCTTACCATCACAGTCCATATATTTTAACTCAAATCTCCCGTTTCTTATTTTTATTTTCCAAATTGTTGAAGTGTTGATAAGATGAAAACAACAGATAAACTTTACAGTCTCTACATTAAAAAAAAAAAAAAATCCCGGAAACACGGTAGTAGTTTAAAACCAAGACTACAATGTTCTTAATATCTTATCACAAGATAAAGCAGTGTCCCCACAATGTTATTCATGGGATAACCTAGACCCATCTTGCTTTGGCTTCACTTTCATGGGAGCATATGAACAGCATTTTTTCCAAGAAAGAAGATAGACTACAATAAGAAAAAATAAATAAAAATAACAACACCAAAAGGGTCTTTGTTTCAATGTTGTGAGGATGCTGGTCAATCTTTCTCAAGCTATCCTTTTTCAATTCCTTAAGAAACAAGAAACAAATCAGCAAGCAAACAACAACAACAAAAAAAACTCTATAAAATAAATAAAAGAAAAATTTTCAACTAGTTAGGGCAACTCCAGTTGTAACCAACCTTGAATTTTAATTGGTTAATAAAGTAATACATCCTTTTTCATAATGCTGAATACTAATGTTCTGATTTCTAATTCATTGATGATTTTTTTTTTGCATTTTGTGATTGAGTGATCTAAACTTCTTTCTTTCTACTAGTAGATCCACAATCCCATGGCTCCTCAAAAATTAGTAACAAAAAATGTGATATTATAGAAAAACTCATTCTTTAAACTTCAGTTATACTCATATGATTTCTTCTTGATGTCACAAAATGTTGGGGAACAATATTCATTGTTTCTCCGCTGGGAAATATTTTCTGAATTGTAATACTTAGCTTTGGAAAATGAAACTGTAAAGTTGGTAAATATTTGTCATTCATCTGTAATATTGATTCTTGGTATTCTGTAAATCCCCTAAGAAGTTAACTTTCTAGATACTCCACATTTAAATATGATTGGGCTGCCAAATGAAAACCTCTGTCTTCTCTCCATTTACAAACCACAAGTTTTTTTTTTGTAAGACTAAATTATCCAAGCAAAATCCATAATGCATACTACTCACAATATGAATCTTTAATACATTCATCATTTTTTTGCACACCTTTCAGGATTACTAGGTATTTTGTAGTTTGCTACTGCAACTGTCTATAACTAATTCCTTCTCTGGCCCTTAATTTTCTTCCAAATTCAAGACTTCAGGGACCCAGGAGGACAAAGAAATCTTGGATTTGAGTCTTCTGATCATTAAGCAATTCTCCATCTTTTAGATACCTGAGAAACAATGTTTTTCACTGCATTGATTCAAAGTATGGCTCAGATTTTGAAGTTCCACTTGATGTTTGCTTACTTATTGAAAGTCCATGAAAGTTTTCAAATGTCACAAATGTTTTCATCAGTCTTCTTCATCCTCTTAAAAATACCAGCGTATGGTATAACTCTGTTATTGAGATTTTTTTCCTTCTTTCTACTTTCATTTTGTTCCCAACACATTTTTAAAATTTTATATGACTTGTGGATTTATGAGACATAGGTCAACAAATATTGGATTTGTTTTTAAAAATTCCTTGTTCTAGCAAATTCTGCTATGTTCAATTTCATATAACGGCTAAATTAAACTGGGAGAAATTCTCTTAGCATCAGTGATCTTTAAAAGTGCAAATTTGATCATATGAACTTTTGATTTCAGTTCTTTAATGTGTTTAACACAGGTTTTTAATCAATTGGTTATATCTCTGTACACTTCTCCAAAGACAGACTGATAGTCTCCTGGCCACTCACCATTCAGTCACAGTGGTCTTGATTTTGTCAAGGTCATCAGTTATCATCATATTTTAAGGTCTCTTAATTCTAAGGTTAATTCTAAATGTAATGTATCCTCCTCTATGTACTCCAAGAGAAACAACACACACAGACACACACACACACACACACACACACACACACACATACACACACCACAACTAAGACAAACAATTCTAGGATATTTCTAGAACAGTTAAATCCTATCTAGTGTACCAACTTCTGCTCAAATATGCATTTTATCTCACCAAAACCATCTTAGTCAGAACCATTTGTTTTATTTCTTACCACAATAATAAATGGATATATAAGAATGATTTTTTTTCATGAGAAAAATAAGTTTCTTCAATAATCTATAAATTTTGTGAGGCTATGAAATATAATAGTCTCTTATTCCAACTTTTTGTTGTTGTTTTTTATCAGGGATTAAACCCAGGGGCACTGAACCATACCCCAGCCCTTGTTTATATTTTATTTAGAGACAGAATCTCACTGAATTGCTTAGATCCTCACTAAACTGCTGAAGCTAACCTTGACCTTGCAATCCCCCTTCCTAATACTCCATAGCTCCTGGGATTACTGTTATGTGCCACCATGCCTGTTTTCTTATTCCGAATCTTTTTTAAAAATTATTGTATTAGAATAGTTTTGATTTTAATTGCACAGTATCAATGTGTATGAAAACATCTGTAAGCACAGAAGTGCTATAAAATTCCATTTCCTATTTTATATTATACCATATTCATATTTTAGATCAGAACTAGATAATGGTTTTATTTATAGTTTGAAATAACTAACAAAGTAAAAATTGTCACAAATGCTTAGCACTTACACACTGTTTCAATCTACATATTTTCTCTTTTTTAATCATTTTTTATCTTATTTTTTAAAATACATTACACATATAGAGGACAATTTTCATATCTTTGTATATAAAGTGTGTTCATGCCAATTCATTGCCTTTATACATGCACTTTGTTTTTTCTATTTTTTGCATTACAATTTTTAATACACATATAAACCATAATTTTTCATATCTCTGTATATAATGTATGTTGACATCCAATTCAAGTCTTCATACATGTACTTTGTATAATGATGTCCATCACATTCCACCATCCTTGCTAATCCCCTGCCCCCTCCCTTATCCTCCCACTCTTCTTCCCCATCTAGAATTCATGTAATCCTCCCATGCTCTTCCTTCCTCCCCACTGTGAGTCAGTCTCCTTATATCAGAGAAAATATTTGGCATTGTTTTTTAGGGATTGGCTAACTTCACTTAGCTTTATCTTCTCCAAAACCATTCATTTACCTGCAAATGCCATGATTTTGTTCTTTTTTAATGCTGAGTAAAATTTCATTGTGTATATATGACACATTTTTTTTTATCCATTCACCATTGAAGGAGATCAAGTTTGGCTCCACAGTTTAGCTATTGTTCATTGTGCTGCTATAAACATTGATGTGGCTGTGTCCCTGTAGTATGCTTTTTTTAAGGCCTTTGGATATAGTCCAGAGAAAGGAATAGCTGGGTCAAATGGTGGTTTCATTCCCAGATTTCCAAAGAATCTCTATACTGCTTTTCATATTGGTTGCACTGATTTGTAGTCCCACCAGCAATGTACGAGTGTACCTTTTCCCCCACATCCTCAACAACACTTATTGTTGTTTGTTTTCATTAATAGCTGCCATTATTACTGGAGTTAGATGATATCTTAGAGTAGTTTTGATTTGCATTTCTCTGACTGCTAGAGATGATGAGCATTTTTTTTCATATATTTGTTGATTGATTGTATACCCTCTGCTGAGAAGTGTATGTTCAGGTCCTTGGCCCATTTATTGATTGGGTTATTTTTTTTCCCGGTGTTTAGCTTTTTGAGTTCTTTATATACCCTAGAGATGATGTGCTTCCAGGATGTATTCTCTCTGTTCACCTCACAGATTGTTTCTTTTGCTGAGAAAAACTTTTAGTTTTACCCAAAGTTCTAGTGCACACTCAGCTTTCCAGCAGCATAGCAGAGTCACCTAATCAGCATAGCACAAGGCCATTTCAGCTCCTCCCACTTCTCCAGTTCTTAATATCCAGATCATACTTAGCTTACTAGTACCACACCTGGTTCATATGTAGTATACTTATACTTTCTGAAGAAAAGTCTTAGCATTCTTTACTCCTAGGACACTCTCTTCCCTTATTCAACTTATACTTAAGATGATACTTTGACTTTAAAAGGGATTTAAATGGTAATAACTTGGTTTTTGTAAGTCTTACTTCTCAATTTGATGCAATATTATTATTATTATTATTATTATTATTATTATTATTATTTTGGTACTTAGTATTGAACTTAAGGGCACTCAACCACTGAACCATATCCCCAGTCCTATTTTGTATTTTACTTAGAGACAGGTTCTCACTAAGTTTCTTAGAGCCTTGCTTTTGCAGAGAATGGCTTTGAAATTGGCAACCTTCCAGCCTCAACCTCTCCAGCGACTGGGATTACAGGTGTGTGCCACCATGCCTGGTTGCTGCAATATTATTTTGTATTCACAGTCTGTGTTTACTCCTTATATTAATATGGTATATATTTGATAGATCTTATTTGACATTCATATCAAATTCTCACATTTATATTTGAACTTTGGAGAATATTTTCAATATAATATAATATAATTCAATATAATATAATCTTAGATTTCGTATAATGGGTGAGCCTTACCCATTTTAGTATCTTCTTTTGCCACATTTCATAAAGCTCCTTGAGAATTAGTTAATTTCCTTATCTTCATTGTCTAACTTCTTAGTACTATTTTCAAAAAGCACTCATTCTGTTTAATTTTCATTTCCTTCTTACTAACAAGTTGTTTAATTTTATTTTTCAACTTGCATAGTTTTCCTAGATCTAAATTTTCCACTTACACTACCGTTCATTGAACATAGGAACCATAGAGGATACTTAGCTTCAGCATTTATAAAGCAATTCTTGCACTACATTTAATATTTGTCTATTCAGTAAAATAAAAAAGGATTTCATAATACTTATTATAGTTTTAAATAGAATATTGAAGTGTGAAATTAAAAATAGGAACCTAGTTTAATTCTGGGGAATCAGATTCCATATATGACATTTCTCCCAGGCATCTTGTCTCATGTAGAATGGGAAAAAAGGTGTGTATTCAATAGGAGTTAGGACTTTAAGGAAATCATCTAAGAATCATTTATTCTGGAAAAAGTATAAGGTACCAGGAAAAATGAACTCTATCACACAAAATATGATTGAAAGTGTGTGTTGTTGGAAAAGTACAGAATGCTGTCCCTCTCTCGTTGCTCACCATCACAACAGGTCTTCCTGTTGTATAACACCAGTGTATTTTAGCTATAAGAGCTGCAAGATGCAATCTCTCACAAGACAAGTACATAAAATCTCCCCAAATTAAGAGAGAAATCAAAAACACGATTAGTACAAGAATATGTAGCCACTGATATCTATAATTACAGACACTGTTAACTATAAACCATTTCTAACTCAGAGTAAAATAATTCCTCACACTAATGACCCAAATACCTCAGGAATTTTTACTAATAATAAAAGTGAATAGGTTTTAGGAATAATAAAATAGTTAATTAAAGCATAAAAGTCAGAAAAAAAACCAAATTCTAATAAACAAAGAACGGGTCAGATGTTAAAATTATTAAGTAGAAAATCTAAAATAACTGAATAATATATTAAGGTATGATATAAATTTTCTATAGCTTTTTACCAGAAATTGCTGGTAAAAATGAAAACAAAACTTTATTTTCTTGCAATTCTAAAAGTTAAAGGTCTAAAATCAAGGTATTGACAGGGTCATGTTCCTTCTAAAATCTGGAAGCAAATTCTTCCTTACCTATTCTTGTAGTTGGTGGTTTGCTGAAAATTTTTGGCATCTCTTGAATTACAGCTGTATGAATTCAGTCTGTGTCATCAACATCACATGGTTTCTGCACATGGTCAAGTTCATAGAAGAATATTAGTTATATTAGATAAGGGTCACAACCTATTTTAACATGATGGCTTTTCATTTTAGCTAAATAGAAATGTAATTACTCCATTTCTCAGTGAACTTACATTCTGAGACACTGGAACTTTGGCACTCAAAATATTTCTTTTGAAAAGATACAATTTAATCTGTAATAGGGTTAAGTTCTCAGACATAGAAGAGATACTAAGAAATAACTAGAAAGTTTAAAAATATTTGAAATTATAAACAAAGAATTTATATAAATAATATTTAAATATATGTCAATTAAAGTGAAACACCTTACCATTCATATATTAGAAAATAAAACAGTACGTAAGAGATAAGATAAGCTTCACTGGAATAAACTAGAGATAGAAGAATAACTTAAGCTTAAAGCAAAAAGAAAAACAATTTAAAAATTATAAAAGAAATCAATCAATTTGGAAATAAGAAGATAAAAGGGACTATAAACAAAAACAACAAACAAAAAGCTATCTCTTTGAAAAGATCAAACTAATTTGTGTTTATGTATATCATAACTACAGAAGTTCTCTCCAAAGAGATAAATAGTGTCAATGTAAACCTATCATAATTTTTTAAAACTGAAATACTTTCATGCTTATGAGAGATCATGGCTTGTCACTATTTTCTGAAACAAAGATGGAAACATGTTCCTGGAAATAATCACACCTATTGAGGTGAGAATACTAAGGCAGAGAACACAAATAGAGACCAATGTAACAGAAAAACGATGCAGGTGGACATGATGGGCTTTTAACAGGGGGACAAAATTGCATGAAAGGATCATAAGAAAAAGAATAATATTTCCAAAAACATTCTTTCTCTAATTTTGAACAATTCTGTCAACCTGTTATGCATACACACACAGACACAGACACATAAACACACAAATACATGTATACATATGTATAACTATACACACACATAATACATATATAAAATAAAGAAAAGAAAATGATTCTCTTTCTAATCCTATACAAAACAAAATCTAAATATATTTGATAAAGGGGCTAAAAGCATGCAATGGAGGAAGGATAGCATCTTCAACAAATGGTGCTGGGAAAACTAGAAATCCATATGTAACAAAATGAAGCTGAACCCTTTTCTCTCGCCATGCACAAAAATTAACTCAAAATGGATCAAAGATCTTGGTATCAAATCAGAGACTCTGTGCCTGAAAGAAGAAAAAGTTGGCTCTGATCTACATATTGTGGGGTTGGGCTCCGAATTCCTTAATAGGACGCCCATAACCCAAGAGTTAAGTACAAGAATAAACAAATGGGACTTACTTAAACTAAAAAGTTTTTTCTCAGCAAGAGAAACAATGGGAGAGGTAAATAGGGAACCTACATCCTGGGAACAAATTTTTACTCCTCACAATTCAGATAGAACCCTAATATCCAGAAGATACAAAGAACTCAAAAAATTAAACAATAAGATAACAAATAACCCAATCAACAAATGGGCCATGGACCTGAACAGACACTTCTCAGAGGAAGACATACAATCAATCAATAAGTACATGAAAAAATGCTCACCGTCTCTAGCAGTCAGAGAAATGCAAATCAAAACCACCCTAAGATACTATCTCACTCCAGTAAGATTGGCAGCCATTATGAAGTCAAACAACAATAAGTGCTGGCGAGGATGTGGGGAAAAGGGTACACTTGTACATTGTTGGTGGGACTGCAAATTGGTGCGCCCAATATGGAAAGCAGTATGGAGATTCCTGGGAAAGCTGGGAATGGAACCACCATTTGACCCAGCTATCGCCCTTCTCGGACTATTCCCTGAGGACCTTAAAAGAGCATACTATAGGGATACTGCCACATCAATGATCATATCAGCACAATTCACAATAGCTAGACTCTGGAATCAACCTAGATGCCCTTCAATAGATGAATGGATAAAAATAATGTGGCATTTATACACAATGGAGTATTACACAGCACTAAAAATGACAAAATCATGGAATTTGCAGGGAAATGGATGGCATTAGAGCAGATTATACTAAGTGAAGCTAGCCAATCCTTAAAAAACAAATGCCAAATGTCTTCTTTGTTATAAGGAGAGCAACTAAGAACAGAGCAGGGAGGAAGAGCATGAGGAAAAGAGGGAAACTGTATGGAAATGGAAGGAGACCCTCATTGTTACCCAAAATTACATATAAGAGTTTGTGAGGGGAAAGGGGAAAAAGAAAAAAAAACAAGGGAGAGAATTGAATAACAGCAGATGGGATAGAGAGAGAAGATGGGAGGGAAGGGGAGGGGGGATAGTAGGGGATAGGAAAGGTAGCAGAATACAACAGTCACTAATATGGCATTATGTAAAAATGTGGATGTGTAACTGATGTGTTTCTGCAACTTGTATTTGGGGTAAAAATAGGAGTTCATAACCCACTTAAATCAAATGTATGAAAGATGATATGTCACGAGCTTTGTAATGTTTTAAACAACCAATAAAAAAAAGATTTATAAAAATAAAAATAAAATAAAAAAAGAAGTAATTTTTTTATAATTAATATGGGAGACTGAGTACCGAAGTCATGAATAAAAAAAGATTTCTTGTATGTGATAAAAATCCCTACTATTTTTGAAAATATGAATAAGCTGTTTAAAATTCAAGTCTCTATCAAAAGAATGTAATAGGCACAATACGAGAAATTATATTGGTAATACATTTTTTTAGGGGGAAATTAGGAAATGTGAAACAAATATTTTTATTTATTTAAGAAGGAATTTACAGAATTTGGTAGCAAAAGTTATAGTGATTACAGGAAGCATCAGATACCTCTGTGGCTTCAGTGTTAATGGATGAGGTTAAGGTTTTATTACATTTTTAAAAAACTTTGGGTTTTTTTAGTTATACATGAGAGTAGAAAATATTTTGGCTGAATATACATACATAGAGTGTAACTTATTCTATTTAGAATCCCATTCTTATGGTTCTACTTGATGCAGAATTACATTGATGGCCTTTTATTCAAATACAAGATTAGAAATGTTTTGTTGAGTTGATTTTACTGAGAAAGTTATGTCCAGTTAATTCTTTCCTATTTCCCTCCCTTCATTCCCCTTTGTCTCATCCAATGGATTTCTATTTTCCTCTGCTTATTTTGGATTACCATCCACATATTAGAGAGAATATTTGGTCTTTGGTTTTTGGAATTGGCTTATATCACTCAGCATGATATTTTCTAGTTTCATCCATTTACCAGAAAATGCTATTATTTCATTCTTTTTTATGACTGAGTAATATTATATTGTGTTCTTTATTCATTCACATGTTCTTTATTCATTCATCTGTTCAAGGGCACATGGGTTGTTTTCATAATTTAACTATTGTGAGTTTAGCTGGTATAAATATTATAGTATGCTGATTTTAAGTTCTTTGAGCTTAGACCTAGAAATGGGATAACTGGGTCCAATGGTGCTTTCATTCAAAGTTTTTAAAGGAATCTCCATACTGCTTTCCATAGTGATTGCACCAATTTGCAGTCCCACCAACATTGTATGAGAATACCTTTCTCCCCACATCCTCGCCAACATTTATTGATACTTGTATTTTTTATAACTGCCATTCAGACTGACTTGAGATGGAATCTCAGCGTAGTGGCTAGAGGCTAAGGTTTTAGAACTTATAAATTGTAGAAAAGGATTCAGAATTGTTTTCAATGGAAGCACCTAATTTTCTGATGCCTGTGTAACTTGAAGAGTTGAGATGAGCATCCCATAGAGTTGTGGCACAGTAAGGAAGGGAGGACCCTGCTAAATGCTACTAACAGAAATTGAAAAAAAATATATATGGTCAGCAAGACACAAAATCTCTGGCCTCATAAAATTTATCATCAGCTCACAGAGACAGAATCTATGCATGGAAAAATGTATATAAAAGACTACTTTATAAATACAGCACATTGTATTCATGAATTAATGAGGTATTTTTATTGAATGTACCCAGTTATATGAGATGTCCACAGCTGGAAATGATGTATCTGGAGCCCAAGAGGAATATCTTTTTTGGAGTCCCACATTACAGGCTCTTCTTAAAGCTTTGAGAGTCAATGTGGATGCTCAAACATAAGGAAAAAAAAAAGCAATCCTACATCAGGAAGTAGAAAATAACAGAAGCTAACCAAAAGTTAGAAATAGAAGTGATGATAGAAGGAAACTCAGAAGTGGTTCATAAGGAGAAACACATTAAGGTATAAACACATCTAGGAAGGTTATAGACAAGTGACATAGGAAGACAATTTTGAGTAAAAGTTAAAAAAAGAAAAGTCCACAGAACTTGCAATTCGGGCATTAAGTGTGACCTTTGAAAAAGAATACGAGCAGGCAGAATTGACAGCATAAAAGTCAGATGACAAATGGTTTTAATTATTATAACTAATACCATAAAGACATGAGTTAGCATTTAAAATTATTTATACCCCTATGCTGGGAGCCATTAGCCAAGTAGGTATGACAATTTCCTTGCCAGTGTACCCCCATGTTGCTTAGTGGAAGGTGACCTTGCTCAAGGACCAGGGCGGATCCGTGTTTAGGGTGTTCCCAGTTTAGGATAATCCGAGTTTAGGGCATTGCCAGTTTAGGAAGATTATTCCTGCCGGGAATAGGGAATAGGGCGTATCCTGCTGCCTGAGTTCCTCTTGAGTTCTTAGGGATTCAGACAGTATTTTTGGGAGACAGAAGCCCAGTGGAGGTGTGGATTTGGGCAGAGAACGTGGATTTCCCCAGAACGTGTTTGGAGAGGGCCGGTGTGAGTTCGGGAATAAAGAATTGCTGTTTGAATCTACAAACTGTGTGGTGGCTCATGATTTGTGCCCAGCCAGACTGCGGCACCCCTTGATGCTTATATCCAAAAGCATGGACATGCTTCTGGAATGTTTGATGATTCTTGGAATGTTTGATTATTTCTAATGCATCCCTGGGCATACAGAGTAGAAAGATCAAAACTTTATGTCCAGTTGTAAGGACTAAACCACTCTACATTTTGCCACTGCATATTTTCACAGAATTTTCCTTGCCTCTCCCAAATGTTATATGTGAAGCAGAAAACTTATCTTCTTGAGTCAGGTGCTTGAAATCTTGGTGTAGGCCATATATTGGCATATGGACTCTTAAATCATTCTTTTCTAGGTTTCTATTGCAACAAATCAAGGGGTTTTATGTAGTTCAGAGAAGTTATTACTATTGGTATTATCAGCAATTAATAAATACTAATAAAATCTGAATATTAAGAATTTTTAGGACTGGAGATGTAGCTCAGTTGTTAAGAGTGCTTGCCTCGCATGCACAAGGCCCTGGGTTCAAGCTCCAGCACCACCAAAAAAAAAAAAATTGTTAAACTGACTAAAAGTCAAGTAGGATGCAAAATAAAGATCATTTTTTTAGGTCAAATTAGGTATCACCATAAAGGTCTAATTTTATAGTATATATTAACATTTCACACATATTATTTCCTTTACTATATGACATTTACTCGTGAAAACCACAGAAATATTGGTCTACTGTCTCCATTCTGTAATAAAACAAACAGATAAGCTTTTTTAACACTGATCTAAAATATACTGAAAATCAACTCTAACCTGAAAAATTCTCATAAGAAACATTTACTTTTGGAGATGTTGTCTAAATAATATTCATTCTTTGGATCATGCATTGGACAGATCTCAATAACTGTTTTGTTTTACTTTAAAATAAATCCTTCAGATAGGTTTCTATGGCATTCCATGGTAATTTCCTGGATAAAATATTCAAATGGAATGAAGAGAGGCAAATGGTTAAAGGCAATTTCTTAAACCAGCAAATAGTATAGTCTATTCTCTGTCTAACTTACTTTCAAATATTTTGTCATATCTTCATGTAAAAAATGGTTATGGTTCAAAGCGTTTTCTGGAGATTGAATCATTTATCAAACTATAACCAAACTTTTTCAATTTTTATTAGAAAAGTTATGAAGCTGAACTACAGAAGTCATTTCTACTAATCTGTTGGTTCAAAAATGTCTAGGGGGAGAGAGTTCTTTTTTGTCTCTGCACTAGTGTAAGCATATGTGTATGCTCAAGAAAGCACTTTAAGCACCATTAATGCCAATAAAGCACACGCTGCAGTCATTTTTCATGAGTGGTGCCTTCTTTGACGCCATCCCTCTGAACAACCTTCTTCATCTTTGACTGTTCATCTGTCTCACAGAAATAGCCCAGGATGTTCATTTATCATTTGAATGATGGTTGGTAAAATCTCTATTTGTTTTTCTTCAGCAGGACTAGTGTGTTTTCATGGAATGTGCTTTTTAAGCTCATTAATAGCAAAGATGTTATATGGTTCACTCCTGTTCTTTCTAAGGGCTGTTGCTCACATTACAGAAAACAATAAAAAGTCAGGAGGTAAAATATAGACCCTTGGTGCATGGGGGTGATTAAGATAACAGTTAATTATTCTTAATAAGCCAATGATAGACAAAGGGAGGATGAATAAACTTTTAGAAATAGTAAAAGTGGGTCTCTCTGTCCCTGTTTCTCTGTTTCTGTCTCTCTCTTTCTAAAATGATACTATGTAGCCACAGTGAGTTTCCTGTGGCACAGAAATCATTGCAGGTGGGACATTATTTCCAGCACTCCAGACTAGATTGCTGCAATATGCTCTATTTGAAGTTCCCTTGGAACACCTCCCAGAAGCCTCAGATAATGCAGAGTGCAGCTGTTGGAGATCGTTAGCGTAAATAGATCTGGCTTAGCTGGAAGCCTAAAACCTGAAACTTAAATATATATCTGAGCTCAACTGTTAGTTCAAAAGCTCTGAAATAAAAAATAAATTAAAAAGTTAAAATATAAATCTTGCAGATGAAAGACTTAAGAATCACTAACTTTGTTTTATTCCTAAAATAAAAACTAGAATTCCTAAACAAAGGTGGAAATTTTACCAATTTGCTCAGCCAGACAGGAGTGTTCTTCCAAATTTTAAGCTTTGGTGTCATGTTTTCAATATGTCCATAAACATAGAGAATGCTATTGATCTATATATGCTTTTTTGTTTGAGTAAAATGTGTACATAAATGGAAAAAATAATTTCAGTAACTTCTTTCTGGAAAAATTAAGCAATATCCTGTTATGTTATCTATACTAAAATCAATAATTTTTATATATTTAAAAATGAATAACAGAATATTCTTCTGTTAAGTTTTAAATTTTTAATACACATTTTGTGGTAACAGCTGGTGTCAGAATTAAATAATACAAATTTAATTTACAAATTCTGTAAGTTTGAATATAAAATCTACAAGACCTTTAGAGTTATTGATTAACAGGGCTAAAAGACATACTTAAATACTCTTTAGTACCAAAAGCTGTTAAGATGAATAAAGCAGATACTTTACAATAAAAACAGAATGCAACAACAAATCTGGTCATGTTTTTGAAATCATTGGTATAAGAAAAGAAAATGGGCTTAACACTAGAAAATTTTATATAGTATAAATCAACTACAGTTATTCAAAAAATTATAAATATTAATGCTAATGGACTATAACAGCTATATTCACAATCTTCTACAGTTTGTCTTTATTTTGATTGTAATTTTATATTATAATCATTATTTTGGAAAGGCAGGACCAGGGATTGAACCCAGGGAGGGGCACTTGACCACTGAGCCACATCCCCAGCCCTATTTTTTATTTTCTTAAGAGGCAGGGTATCACTGAAGTTCTTAGTTCCTCATTTTTGCTGAGGCTGGCTTTAAACTTCCAATCCTCCTGTCTCAGCCTCCTGAACTGCTCGGATTAATTACATTTTCTATATTGTGACAATTTTATGAGCCAGTGATTTTTTTCCATAAATAATAAAAATAAAACATTAGTTTTCTAATTTAAAACAACTTTGTAAAAAACTAAAAATGAGAAGAATGTAGTTGAATAATTTTATTCACTGAAAATTGACATTACTTATTTATTGGTTGATTTTGAGTTATTTAAAGCATCCATTTTTTTTAAGAGAGAGTGAGAGAGGAGAGAGAGAGAGAGAGAGAATTTTTAATATTTATTTATTAGTTATCGGCGGACACAACATCTTTGTTTGTATGTGATGCTGAGGATCGAACCCGGGCTGCACGCATGCCAGGAGAGCGCGCTACCGCTTGAGCCACATCCCCAGCCATAAAGCATCCATTTTATTAAATGTACAATATGTAGTCATTAAGAAAATAAATGGATTTAGTAAAGATTATTCATTGTGCCTCAGATTCTACTTATTTTTCATCTTTTCTTTTTGTTACATCGTAATTGTACATAATGGGGGATCATTGTCATATATTTGTACATGCATACAATATAAGAATATAATTTCATCAGTATCATTCTTCATCATTTTCTTTCTTCCTCTCCTCCCTTCCTGTGTTTCCTTTTCTCTATTATCCTGATCTCCCTTTTTTTTTGAGATACTTCACACACAGCTTTCTTTTCCTTTTGACTTTCTAGCTTTCACATGCAAGATAAAACTTATGACCCTTTATTTTCTGAGTTTGTCTTGTTTCACTTAGCATCATGTTCTCAAGTTCCATCCATTTTTCTTGCAAATGACACAAACCTGACAAAATTTTATTCTTTTTAAATACCTTCTTTATTCTTTTTACAATTCATATATATATATATATATATATATATATATATATATATATATATATATAAATTCCATTATATACACAAACATATATATATATATATATATATATATATATATATATATATATATATACACACATAAATATATATATCTCACATTTTCTTTATACATTCATCCTTTGGTCAAAAAATAGGTTAGTTTCATAGTTTGCTCTTGTGATTATGGTGCTATAAACACAGGTATGTATGTATTGCTGTAGTATGCTGACTTTAATTCTTTAGAGTAAATATCAAAGGGTATTTAAGATTTAGGTATTTAGGATAAATACCAAGGAGTGGTATAGTAAGGTCATATGTTGACTCTGATAAGGGAAATATGTGAGTAGTGGGAACATAAGGTTAAAAGACTATTTGCAGAAGGGCCCATTTTGCTGACCTCCACAAACTTTTGCTTTTTTTAAAAATTTTTATTATTGGTTGTTAAAACATTACATAGTTCTTGACATATCATATTTCATACATTTGATTCAAGTGGGTTAGGAATTCCGATTTTTACCCCACATACAGATTGCAGAACCACATGGGTTACACATCCACTGTTTTACTAGTGTCTGTTGTATTCTGCTGCCTTTCCTATCCTCTACTATCCCCCCTCCCCTCCCCTCCCCTCCCATCAATTTGCCTGGATTCAGTCTTCAAGATATGTTACATTCCTCAGAAAACTACCTGCTATCTTCAGAAGAAATGTAGGTCCTGAAATGCTGACAAGAATATTACAATTTTGGGTAAACCTTGTAATTCTTATACTATATCCCAGAACTCAGAGAGATAACAATAATCTCCCTTAACCATGAAATCTGCAAGCATATGTTCTAAAATTAGAACTGGACAGTATGGGCCAAAGTGACCTAGAGTTATGATGCATAATGAAGACATGAAATTCTGATGTCATCCAGCTGTCAGTCAAAAGTCAGGAGGTGAACCTTAGTGAGATTCTATGGAAACTTCCCTGGGACCCCCTAATAAAATTGAAGGACAGTACGCATAACCCATCCTTCTTCTCTCACAGAGGAACCACAATTGAGAGTGTCCACCATATTCTCTTTCCTATTTCTTCTAATAATCTCATTCCAGTTACTCTCAGTGACATACCTGAAATATCTGTGACCCTATTGCAAGAATTGGGCTTTGCAGAGGGGTTCCTGTGCTCCCTCAGTTTCCCAGAATACCTCAGCTCTGTAACAATCACATTCATATACTTTTTAGGAAGATGCTTCATAATTACAAATCTAAGCATAATACTATAAAACTATTTTATTTTATCTGATAGAACAATTTTATGAGTAATACTATGAGTAGTATACTAAACAATTGAAAGTATTACAATTCAGGGACAGGCTAACAATATGGGGTACTCAGGCACTCTTATATATTCCGTTTAGAATAAATCACACTAACTTATTCTTGGACAATAACAACAAAATGAAAATGAAACAAAGTAACTAGTTTATTAATTATAAGAATTACAAAAATGATTTATTTTATACACAATTTTAAAGTTTAGAAAATTTTATTTATTTTTTTCTTTTCAAATGTTTTTCAGCCTTTCACATATTTCTTACCAAAAAGTTTACTATCATAGTAAAAATATTTTAACTGTAAAAAAATACTTCTAGGGCCTACTAATCAATATTTGAATATTGACACTGAAATAATTAATAAAAGAGTCACTATTGAATTAAAATTTAAATATTTTATTTTTATATTCTTAAATATTATCTTCTCTTCAACATGATTTACCTTAAAATATGATTACTTTTGGTATTATCACAAATAAAACAGCTTAGTCTTGCTTATGATCAACACAAGTGTTTCAACTTCATTTTTTCTTCAAATTTTGTTAATATATTTTAATTTCTTTTAAAGTGGTCTGGCTAAAAATATAATTATGTATTGATTATGTATTAGAGTATTTATACTTAATGTCATTGTTGAAGAGGTTGTATTCTTCTAATATGAAAAATCAACTAGTTTTACAAGTATGGAGGTGTGATTCTCAAATACTTTTTTTATTTTTGAAAATAATAATGTTCATAATTTGAACCAAAAACTATCTAAATTATAAGCATTAAAAATCTAAAAATTGAAATGTTGCAATAAACATTATGTAAAAGGCATTAGAATCTCTGAAGAAATTTTCAAAAATATTTTAGAAAACAACCTTGCACATTATTTTGAGGTGGAAAAATGAGATAAATCCATGTAACTGAGGATAATCAGTTTTTCTGCAAATGTTTGAAATGTGGAGAATAATTACCGTATTAAAAATAATGCAAAACCAAAAAAAAAGCAGTTTGACAAATATTTTAGGTTTAAATTTATGGATGAAAATTCTTCTTAAAAACTATTTTTTTGTTTAAACAAGAATTTTTATTCACAAATCTGTGCAATTCAGGCCAAGCATGTAAAATATTCTCTGATAAAGCAGATTCTTTAATGAATATCAAACTTATGACTCCCTAAAATTCTGGAACCTCTAGGAAATGTTTGATCACCAGTATAAATAAACAGGAGAAAGTACTATATTCATTGACTAAGAGAAAAAGAAGATTACAAGGAATTTTGAAACTATTTTGCACAAATATTCAATGAATAAGTAAAGATAAGTTTCCTGAGCAGATATTCTTTCCTTCTTTTCTTCCTTTTATCTTTTAATCATATTCAAATTTATGAAAACTATTCTGTGCTCTTTTCCCAATAGAATAGACTATCTGCAACAATTTGTGCTTTTTCTCTGAATTAAATTTCACCAATATAACAAGTTGTAGGTTTATAAAATCCCAAGGAAGCTTACTTGGTGAGCTTCAACATCTTTCCAAAGGAACAAACCTCATATACACATTTACTACTATATAGTTTTATGGTGTAAGGCAAAGAATTACTACTAATCAAAATATAGACAGAAAAGCTCCAATTGGTGCCACCCACATTATATACCAAAAATAAATTATTTATTTGGACACTCAATCCTAACCTAAGATATTAAACAAATTATTTACACACACACATACATTCACAATTATATTACAGTGGCAATTCTGAAAAGCAAGAAGTGAGTTTGGGTCTCTGATTGGGGGAATCATTAACATCATCATGAAGATTTAAATAAATTATGTTTCCTTCAAAGTAGACACTATTCTGTGTCCTACTAATTGGGATTAACTTGTATGCATGCCACTTAAATCCATGCATATGTTACCATTGAAGTCACTATTTTCCTGTATGTATTATTTTTGCTTTTATTCTTTATTTGTTCTAAGACTTTAGGCAAGATATCTTACCATTTTTAGTATGAAATATATGTATAGAGGCAAAGGAAAATTTTCACTTAGCTCTCTGAGGTTTGCTGAAACAAACTGACAAAGATAGATTAAATAGAGGATATGTAGTGCCAATATACAGAGGGCAAAATAAGAAAAATCATAGTATGGGGAAAATCATGAATGCTGTTACCCAGTAATTATTAAAAAACTTATATATATCCTTCCAACATTGGAAAAGAGAATGGAAAACATCAGAATAATAGTAAATAATTATTAAGGTAACATGATGGGTTTGGAGAACAAAAACTGTCCTGGGCCAACGTCTGTTACCTCTAGAGCTGACCATGGTTGTGAGTGATTCTCCGTGGGATGACAATCAAGGATAAGACTGTGTAGCACAACTGTCCAAATATGGTGGTGAGGGTGGAGTTCCATCCCTGTTTATCAATTCAGGTTTCCTGGGAACTCAGGCAAGGCACCAAACATAACTGCTGTCTTCCTTGGGGGTTTAGAATTTAAGTAGACATGAAAATGTTGCAGAAATCTTCTCCATACACTGACAGAAAAGAAACAAAAGAAGATCATATAAACCTGGAATTTGGGCCTGCTTTTAAAATTTTTAAATTTTCTTTTGATGAGATTTCTTAGCATTTTGAAATCAACCATATTTTGTGAGAATCATGCTCTTAACCCCATAAATCATATGATGATAATAAAAATTATCCGATATACTAAAATTAAAACATTATATTACTTATTGCATATTTTCTTTCTTATTTTCTTAATCATTAAATTACTACAATAATTAATAATTTAGAACTGAACATCGGTAAGGTAATATTCAAAGAAATAGAAAAGTACAATATTTTTTAAAAATCAAAATAAAGGTAACAAACACTGTTTTACAATGAACTTTATCTTTGTCAATGAATGTAGCCATAATACTATATGTCTTCCATGTGTATGGTATTTTAATGTTTTATGATATTCTTGCTTTTTTTTTTTAGTGAAAAAAATTTAATCCAGGGACTACTGAACTACATTCACAGATCTCCAGACCATTTTATTTCTATTTATTTATTTGTTTTTTTAAAATTTGAAACAGGGTCTCATTAAGTCACCCAGGCTAGATTTGAATTTGAGATCTTCCTGCTGCAGCTCCCCAGATAGCTGTACATAGAGGCATGCACCACCATATCCAGCATATCATCTTTGTTTATTAATAGATTGACAAATAAAAAATTAAAATTATTATGTTATTTGTTCATGTTTACTTGGGTATTAAGTAGTAGTTCTGGTATTTAAACATAGATCAGAATGTTTTGACAGCAATTGTTTTGACATGATTTAACTCTTATCCATGACACAGAGACCACTACTTATGTAAAAATTATTCTGCGTATTTGGGCATTATAAACATGCCTTATTTTTTATTCATTTTTTACATTACAGACATCAATATTTCACAAACATTTTATTGAAGTAACTAAACTTCTAGTTTCTTATGGAATGAAGAGTTCATTTTTGCTTGAATCATTTAAATAATGCTCATTTTATTATAAACCAAGTGAATTACTTAATTGGTGATTCCTTCAATATCATCTGTCAATGTGATTTCAATTTTTAAAATTGCCATATTTTTAATCAATGCTATTTTACTTTAACATTTTAAATATTGATGATTGTACAATACTATTCAATACATTAAAAAAATGTTTATTCCACATTATGTATAGCCAAGAGACTGGGATCCTAATTAGAATAAGATAATATGTCATGTTTGAATAATATGTCAAAATATAGTTTACTGTCAAATATGAAAAAATGTTAAGTGTAAAAAATTTAAAAAAAATACATAAACTAAAAGTCATGGAGGAATACATGAGAAAAATTTTCATTCATTTATTCAACCTACATTTATTGAAAAATTTTATATGCCAAGTTATATTGTAAGTCCTTGAAATGAAGTTTTGCATGAGAAAATAAAGAGACCTAATTCTTTTGGATCTTATGTTCTTAAAAAGAGATGTAAAAAGCAAATAAAATGTTAATATGAAAAAAATGTTGATGGTTCAATAAGATTTAAGTGATCTACTAATTATGATGCATGAAGTGGATGAAGTGGTACAACAATCAGTTACATCCTTCACCAGGACAGAAACTTCATACAGCTTTTAGGAATTGGAAGAAAAAGACCATAAATAAAAGAACAAATGCATGATTTCAATGTGGGAAGAGGTCCAAGAAACCAAATGAATGAAACATTTGAAAAAGCAATATTGTGCTGAAGGGTAAGAAAATGTCACTGTGTGTGTGTGTGTGTGTGTGTGTGAGAGAGAGAGAGAGAGAGAGAGAGAGAGAGAGAGAGAGAGAGAGAGATATTGGAGATTGAACTCAGGATTGCTCTACCACTGAGCTACATCCATAGCGTTTTTTATTCTTTATTTATTTTATTTATTTATTTTTTAAATTTTGAAACAAGGTACTGTTAAGTTGCTGAGGACAGTCTTGAACTTGTGATCCTTCTGCTTCAACCTTCTGGATCACTGAGGTTATAGGCATGCACCACTTGCCTGCCTGGAATGTCACTTTTAATTTGCTGGTGAAAGAAGTACTATTTCAGGAATTAAAATTTAATGGAGAATGTAAGAATAAGAGCGAGACTGACATGTTAAGACTGTAATTAACTTTCCTATGTACATATAAGAATGTACCACAGTGACTATCACCATCTTATACATCCACAAGACACTAATTAAGACACACAAACACACACACACACACACACACACACACACACACACACACAACTACAAGGAAATAGCAAAAAGATCAGGAAAGTAGAGGGAAGGAAGGGAGGAGGGGAGTGAAAGGGGAAGTACTGGGGACTGAATTAGAACAAATTATGTTCCATGATTTTAGCATTGTGTCAGAATAAATCCTGTTGTCATGTATAACTAAAAATAATCAATAAAATGGCATATACAAAGTTCAATGCAAAATTTGGACTATAGAAAAAAGTTATTTAAACTTAAATGTTTAGAAATTTGTTTAATTCAATTAATATATTAACATGTAAATTTTGCATTGAAAATTCAAAAGTCTGAATTCACAAAATACAATGAAGAAAAGCAAAACTATTTGTTTCAAATGACATATTTTGGTCTCAAATATCAGTATTTCTATTATCTTTAAAAGAATACATGTTAAGAGTTCTCTATTTCTTCTTTTAGTTTTGTTTTCAAAATTAAATTCAATAAATTTGTTTGCATAAAAAAAGACTATAAGTGAAGACACACTGAGTTGAGAAAACAGTAAATACACAATGATTGTAGGAGGAAACAACTTGACATTTTGAAGCAAATAAGGCCAGTACATGTTTCAGAAACCTGAGCAAAAGAGATATAGGTAGTAAAACTAGAAATATAAGGATGGTTAGAGATAATAAGTGAGGTCTGGACTTAGTATGTAATTATCAGCTGATTTTGTGTAATGTACAATCAGCTGCATAAATCTGAATGACACAATCCATGGAGAAAAACCATAGAAGAAAAATATTACACTAAGGTAGAAACCCAAAGCATGCCTAGATTTAAACATGAGATGAAAAAATGCTCACCATCTCTAGCAGTCAGAGAAATGCAAATCAAAACCACCCTAAGATACCATTTCACTCCAGTAAGATTGGCAGCCATTATGAAGTCAAACAACAACAAGTGCTGGCGAGGATGTGGAGAAAAGGGTATTCTTGTACATTGCTGGTGGGACTGCAAATTGGTGCGGCCAATTTGGAAAGCAGTATGGAGATTCCTGAAAAAGCAGGGAATGAAACCAACATTTGACCCAGCTATTGCCCTTCTCGGTCTATTCCCTGAAGACCTTAAAAGAGTGTACTACAGAGATACTGCCACATCGATGTTCATAGCAGCACAATTCACAATAGCTAGACTGTGGAACCAACCCAGATGCCATTCAATAGATGAATGGATAAAAAAATGTGGCATTTATACACAATGGAGTATTACACAGCACTAAAAAATGACAAAATCATGGAATTTGCAGGGAAATGGATGGCATTAGAGCAGATTATGCTAAGTGAAGCTAGCCAATCCCTAAAAAACAAATGCCAAATGTCTTCTTTGATATAATGAGAGCAACTAAGAACAGAGCAGTGAGGAAGAGCAGGAGGAAAATATTAACATTAAACAGAGACATGAGGTTAGAGGGAAAGGGAGAGAAAAGGGAAATTGCATGGAAATGGAAGGAGACCCTCATTGTTATACAAAATTACATATATGAGGTTATGAGGTGAATAGTAAAAAAAAAAACAAGGAGAGAAATGAATTACAGTAGATGGGGTAGAGAGAGAAGATGGGAGGGGAGGGGAGGGGGGATAGTAGAGGATAGGAAAGGTAGCAGAATACAACAGTTACTAGTATGGCATTATGTAAAAATGTGGATGTGTAACCGATGTGATTCTGCAATCTTTATTTGGGGTAAAAATGGGAGTTCATAACCCACTTGAATCTAATATATGAAATATGATATGTCAAGAGCTTTGTAATGTTTTGAACAACCAATAAAAAAAGAAAAAAAAAAGATGGATATCATTACCCTAGGTACCTATATGACTGCAAATATGGTGTGATGCTACATCATGTACAATCACTGAAATGAAAAGTTGTGCTGCAATTATGTACAATGAATCAAAATGTATTCTGCTGTCATACATATACCTAATTAGAATAAATAAATATTTTTTTAAAAAAAAAAGAAAAAAAAGAATAATGGGCTGGGGTTGTGGTTCAGAGGTAAAACACTTGCCTAGCATGTGCTAGACCCTGGGCAAGAATGTGACAAGAGAGATAAGTAAAAATAGTGGTAGGAAAAAGAGAAGACTCTCTATTAAAAGGATCCATAGAACTGACAGTTCCAAGAAACTGGGAGGTTGTGTGAAAATTTACAGATATGTCATCGAACACAATACAATTAGTAGTAGAAAAAAGTTCAAAGGAATCATTTGAATAATAAAATACTGAACTACTTATATTTGGAAAAAATATTTTTAATTGGAAAAGAAAGGAACTAAAGACAAATTTGATTGAAGAGGGAATAGTATGTCTCGCTTTCCCTTCTAATTTGATAGAAGCAGTTAACTCTGTAATATGGCCCATTCCTGTATACATATGTCCATACACCTATTTTGGTAAGCTGAAATGTTATTCCAATTTTTCATTGTAACAAACTAGGATTTAACATTCACAGAATTGGCCTGACCTGGACTTTGCATTTCTCCCATGATTGTTTAGGACAATGGGATGTTATTAGATGTAAACATACCAATTATTAACCTATGCATTCACAGTTGTGCTTGCCATTTTGTTTTTCACATATGGATGAAAGATCATTTAACAGTTGGCCATGAATCACAGTTACAGAATAATGGACATGGAGCAAAACTACTGATTCAGACATGCAGATTTTCAGGTTTCATCAGATTTTCAGCATCCATCAGATTTTCAGCATCTATCAGAGTTATCAAGAATAGCAGGCACATAATTTGAATCATAATCATCTCAACTGATCTGAAGACAAATGAAAGAGAAATTAGGAAATGTTAAAGAGGTTAAAAAAATGATAAACTATAGAGCTGGGGTTGTAGCACAGTGGTAGTGTTCTTACCTAGTATGGGTGAGGCACTGTGTTCAATCCTCAGCCACCAAATAAAAATAAAGGAAATAAAGGTCCATCAACAACTAAAAATAATTTTTAAAAAATGTTGAACCATGACATAAAATGTCAAAGTGTTGTATGCAGTAAATTGGGAGATAGAAAATACATGAAGTGGCTTGGCATTTTAGCTCTATGGAGCACATGCCTAGCACAAATGAGGCACTGGGTTTGATTCTTAAGAATCAGATATGAATGAATGAATAAATGAATGAATGAATGAATGAATGAATGAATGAATAAATAAATAAATAAATAAATAAATATACTACATCCATCCACAGCTATCAAAAAAATTTTGTTAAAAAATAAATACATGATATATACAGGTCATGATGAGGAAGGAATTTTGAAAACAATGTGATGTTTGATAACAGTGAACTTTATGAAAATAAGCTTATCAATTAACAAGTCAGATGTAGAGGTACAAGAGCAAACACAGAAATTTTGCAATTTTAAAAGAAATGTTTTTCTCAACACTAAATATTGTAGAACTTACAATAGACATCCAGAAGAAAAATTACCAAACTCAGAAAGCCCTAAGAAAGCCACTAACTCAAGGCAAGTAAAAAATCAAGGACTGTGACTCTAACAGAATTTTTCAAGTCTTGTGAAATATACAGGAAGTATTCTCTATACGTTTTAAGGCAGAAAAATATGTTTCAAAAGGATGACATTTGTGAACTCTTAGAAGAGTACTTTGATAAATACATAAATAATGGGATTTTTAAAGAAGTTATGATGTGTATTTTAACCAATCAATAGGAATTCAAAGTCACTCATGGAATAAAAGTGGAAACTACTCAGGAATTTGTCTCAGTCACAGTATTGGAGAGGTTTCAGTCTGAGATTAGGTGGACCCTTCACTTTGGGAATGTGGTGGGCATTCCAGGTGGCAATGTCAGGAGGTGTGTGGCAGAGCAAATTGTTTATGTCACAAGCCAGGGAGAAGAGCATTAAGAAAGTGTATGGTTCCTACAATTTTCTTCAAAAGCATACCACTAATTACCTAAGGACTTCCCACCTCCCCCCAGGTCCCTCCTCCCAAATGTTCAACCTCTTTCCAGTAGGGACATCCTAGGAACCAAATTTTAACAAATGTGTCTTTGGGGAAAATTTAAGATCCAATCTATATCTCTGTTCCCTTTGCCCCCAACGTGTCATGTGCATCTCACCTAGTGAAAGGCTTTCACTTCACTTGTAAGAGTCCCAAAGTTCATTACTATTTTATGATTGCTCAAAAATCCATGTTCAGGGGATCCAACATGGCGGTGGGCAGAGAGGCTGCGCTTTTAATGCACCCCCAGTGATGGGGTCATAAAGTCGCAAGGATAACTCTTGGATTCTACAAACGGAGATTCTCCTAGCAAAATTCCACTGAAGAGAGACCGCCTGGGAGCTACTAGGATTTTTTTGAAGCGTCTGTATGACCCGGACGAGCGGGACTCTGCCACGAGACGCGGAGTTCCAGATCCACCAGCCACAGTCCGCGCACCGCGGGCGCAGCTGCAGATCCGTCCACCCGCCTGCAGCCAAAGTGACTGGGTGCTGCTAGACGCTGAGATGCAGCTTGGCAGGAAGAAGTCTTTAGCCAAGCCTCCATGAGCCAGGAGCTGAGGCGAACCGGGCAGGACCAGTCCCACCCCTCCCCTTGGACACTCTGGCAAGGAGCCTGGGGCCCTCCATAGCAGAGAGGTGACGTCATCGGAGTTCGGCTGGCGGAATTCCTTCCCAGCAGAATCCACTTTAGCAGGTGCGTGACTCCCCATTCTGATACAAGCAGCCAGGAAACTTCATTGACTTCTCAGGGGTCGTGTCCGTAGGGAAGCAGAGGGGATCCCAGACCCCCAGCCCCACATATCACCAGCAGTGACCCCCAAGGTCTTAACCGCCAGTTTACCACAGCACTGGGGCTTAAAAGGGACACGCGGTGGGGCTGCAATTGTAACTAGATCTCTGGGGAATCACTTCTGCGGAACAGGACCTGGCTGGCAGGCTGACAGGAGGAAGGGGGTTAAGGGCTGAAGAAGTGAAATGGCTCTGGACTGACAAATCTGAGAGACTCCCAGGAGACGCCTTACAGAGATAGCTCTCGGCAGGCAGAGAGCAGACGCTCCACTTGGAGGGCACAGCTCCGCCTACTGGAAGAGAAGAAGGTGGATCTCTAAGACTTTAATTTTTTTTTTGTTGTTGTTGTTGCTGTTGTCAATATTTTTTTCTCTCCTTCTTCTCTCCCTGTTCCTTTCTCCCCTTTTCCTTCTCTCTTTCTATCCCATTTCAAGTTTTATTGTTCTTTTCATTCCCCTCTAATCTATCTCTCCCTCTATCCTTTTTTCTTTTTAACAGCACCTTCATCCCCCTATCCCCCAACTCTCATCAAAGCATTACATCTTCCATTGTGTGTAATTGTCTAAATGCAAATAGGTGGATGTCTCGAGGCTGTCTATAAGACTCCTAAGTACCTAGCTACTACCAACACCCTGATCCAATTGCCTGGTAGTATCCACCTTCAGTGGAGCAATCTTCTAAAGTAACCAAGACATACTAACCATCGTACCACCAGAGCACCTAACCTAAACATATAGTCCTAAGAACAAACAGCAAATCATTACATGCATAAAGAACCTAGAAGCCTTATATGAATTGAATGAATCAGCTTGAAAGTACAACAAAGTCCAACATTTCTAGGCATAATCTCCCACCACAAAAGAGAGACAACAGAGATATACAAAGCCAAAACAAATGTATAGGAGAAAGCAGTTACAAAGCAGTCAAACATAGCTGGAAAGCAACGTGAACAATATGAAAAAACAAGGGAAGAAAGGGTTACAAAAATGCAGGACAACCTAAATATACAGGAGGACGTAGAAGAATCAGAAACATGGACAGGGAAAGAAATCAAGGCATACCTAATTCAGATGGAATGGAATATTAGAGAAGACATGAGACAGCAAATCCAAGCATTGAAAGTATATTTTGAAGAGGAACTAACCACACAAATTCAATCCGCAAAGAATGAGCTTTACCAGAAGATAGAGGTGTTAAAAAAAACAAGCTGTAATCATAGAAATGCAAGAATCCATAAATCAGATTGAAAGCGCTAATGAGAATATTACAAACAGACTAGATCAAGTAGAAGTCAGAACATCAGATAATGAAGACAAAGTTTATCAACTTGAAAAGAATATAGTCAACACAGAAATGATGCTGAAATCTCACGAGCAATCTATCCAAGAGATATGGGATCTCATCAAAAGACCAAATTTGAGAGTCATTGGGATAGAAGAAGGCACAGAGGTTCAGTCCAAAGGAATGCATAGCTTACTAAATGAGATAATACTAGAAAACTTCCCAGAGATGAAAGATGGAAAGGATTGCCAAATCCTGGAAGCTTATAGGACCCCAAACATCCAAAACCAAAATAGACCAACTCCAAGACACATAATTATGAAGATAGCTAACATACAGGACAAGGAGAGAATACTAAAAGCCACGAGAGAAAGGAGGCAGATTACATTTGGGGTAAACCAATTAGGTTAACGACTGATTTTTCATCATAGACTTTGAAAGCGAGAAGATCCTGGAACAACGTATTTCAAACACTGAAAAATAATAGATTCCAACCAAGAATACTGTATCCAGCAAAACTAAGCTTCAGATTTGACAATGAAATTAAAATATTTCATGATAAACAAAAGCTAAAAGAATTCGCAGCCAGAAAACCAGCACTGCAAAGCATGTTGAGCGAAATATTACAAGAAGAGGGATTGAAAAATAGCGCCCAAAACTAACAGTGGGAGGTATCTCAGTAAAGGGGGAGAAAAATAACCAAAGAGGAAAAACTAGCCAATCTAAAATAAATAAATAAATAAACATGAGTGGAAGTACGAACCATATTTTAATTGTAACCTTAAATGTTAATGGCTTAAATTCACCAATCAAGAGACATAGGCTAGTTACCTGGATTAAAAAAACAAATCCAACAATATGCTGCCTTCAGGAGACTCATATGATAGGAAAAGACATACACATAGGAAAAGACATACACAGACTGAAGGTGAAAGGTTGGGAAAAATCATACCACTCACATGGCCCTTGGAAGCAAGCAGGAGTGGCCATACTCATATCGAATAAAGTCAACTTCAAACCTAAGGTAATCAAAAGGGATAAAGAAGGACACTATATACTGTTAAAAGGAACCATCCACCATCAAGACATAGCAATTATAAATTTGTATGCACCAAACAATGGTGCTGCAACGTTCATAAAACAAACTCTCCTCAAGTTCAAGAGTCAAATAGACCACAACACAATAAATATGGGGGACTTCAACACACCACTCTCGCCATTGGACGGATCCTCTAGACAAAAGCTGAACAAAGAAACTATAAAACTCAATAACGCAATCAATTACCTAGACTTAACCGACATATATAGAATATATCAACCACCATCAAGTGGATACACATTCTTCTCAGCAGCACATGGATCCTACTCAAAGATAGACCATATATTATGCCATAGGGCGACTCTCAGTAAATATAAAGGTGTGGAGATAATACCATGCACCATATCTGACCATAATGGAATGAAACTGGAAATCAATGATAAAAGAAGGAAGGAAAAACCCTGCATCACGTGGAAAATGAACAATAACTTACTGAATGATCAATGGGTTACAGAAGATATAAATGAGGAAATCAAAAAATTCCTAGAGATAAATGACAATATAGACACAACATACCGGAATCTATGGGACACAATGAAAGCAGTTTTAAGAGGGAAATTCATTTCCTGGAGTTCATTTCTCAAAAAAAGAAAAAAAACAACAAATAAATGAACTCACACTACTTCTTAAAACCTTAGAAAAGGAAGAGCAAAACAACAGCAAATGTAGCAGAAGACAAGAAATAATTAAAATCAGAGTGGAAATCAACGAAATTGAAACAAAAAAAACCATTGAAAAAATTGATAAAACTAAAAGTTGGTTCTTTGAAAAGATTAATAAGATCGACAGACCCTTAGCCATGCTAACGAAGAGAAGAAGAGAGAGAATGCAAATTACTAACATACAGGATGAAAATGGCAATATCACAACAGACACTACAGAAATACAGAAGATAATTAAAAAGTATTTTGAAACCCTATATTCCAATAAAATAGAAGATTGTGAAGATATTGATAAATTTCTTAAGTCATATGATCTGCCCAGATTGAGTCAGGAATACATACACAATTTAAACAGACTAATAACAAAAGAAGAAATTGAAGAGGCCATCAAAAGACTACCAACTAAGAAAATCCCTGGATCGGATGGGTATACAGCAGAGTTTTACAAAACCTTCAAAGAAGAATTAATACCAATACTTTTCAAGGTATTTCAAGAAATAGAAAAAGAAGGAGCTCTTCCAAATTCATTCTATGAGGCCAACATAACCCTGATCCCAAAACCAGACAAAGACACTTCAAAGAAAGAAAACGATAGACCAATATCTCTAATGAACTTAGATGCAAAAATTCTCAATAAAATCCTGGCGAATCAAATGCAAAAGCATATCAAAAAAATTGTGCACCATGATCAAGTAGGATTCATCCCTGGGATGCAAGGCTGGTTCAATATACGGAAATCAATAAATGTTATTCACCACATCAATAGACTTAAAGATAAGAACCATATGATCATCTTGATAGATGCAGAAAAAGCATTTGACAAAGTACAGCATCCCTTTATGTTCAAAACACTAGAAAAACTAGGGATAACAGGAACTTACCTCAAAATTGTAAAAGCTATATATGCTAAGCCTCAGGCTAGCATCATTCTAAATGGAGAAAAACTGAAGTCATTTCCTCTAAAATCTGGAACTAGACAGGGATGCCCTCTCTCACCACTTCTATTCAATTTAGTTCTTGAAATACTAGCGAGAGCAATTAGACAGATAAAAGAAATTAAAGGCATAAAAATAGGAAAAGAAGAACTTAAATTATCGCTATTTGCGGATGACATGATAATATACTTAACAGACCCAAAAGGGTCTACAAAGAAACTGCTAGAGTTAATAAATTAATTCAGCAAAGTGGCAGGATATAAAATCAACACACATAAATCAAAGGCATTCCTGTATATCAGCAACAAAACTTCTGCAATGGAAATGAGGAAAACCATTCCATTCACAATATCCTCAAAAAAAATAAAATCCTTGGGAATCAACCTAACAAAATAGGTGAAATATTTATACAATGAAAACTACAGAACCCTAAAGAGAGAGATAGAAGAAGATCTTAGAAGATGGAAAAATGTACCCTGTTTATGGATAGGCAGAACTAACATTATCAAAATGGCGATATTACCCAAAGTTCTCTACAGGTTTGATGCGATGCCATTCAAAATCCCAACGGCATTTCTTGTAGAAATAGATAAAGCACTCATGAAATTCATATGGAATAACAAAAGACCCAGAATAGCAAAAACAATTCTAAGCAGGAAGTGAGAATCTGGAGGTATAGCGATACCAGAGTTCAAACCGTACTACAAAGCAATAGTTACAAAAACAGCGTGGTACTGCTACCAAAACAGGCAGGTGGATCAATGGTACAGAATAGAGGACACAGAAACCAATCCACAAAATTACAACTTTCTTATATCTGATAAAGGGGCTAAAAACATGCAATGGAGGGAGGATAGCATCTTCAACAAATGGTACTGGGAAAATTGGAAATCCATATGCAACAAAATGAAACTGAATCCCTTTCACTCACCACGCACAAAAGTTAACTCAAAATGGATCAAGGACCTTGATATCAAATCAGAGACCCTGCACCTGATAGAAGAAGAAGTTGTAATGGATCTACATATTGTGGGGTCAGGCTCCAAATTCCTTAATAGGACACCCATAGCCCAAGAGTTAATAATAAGAATAAACAAATGGGACTTACTTAAACTAAAAAGTTTTTTCTCAGCAAGAGAAACAATAAGAGAAGTAAATAGGGAGCCTACATCCTGGGAACAAATCTTTACTCCACACACTTCAGATAGAGCCCTAATTTCCAGAATATACAAAGAACTCAAAAAATTAAACAATAAGATAACAAATAACCCAATCAACAAATGGGCCAAGGACCTGAACAGACACTTCTCAAAAGAAGACATACAATCAATCAATAAGTACATGAAAAAATGCTCACCATCTCTAGCAGTCAGAGAAATGCAAATCAAAACGACCCTAAGATACCATCTCACTCCAGTAAGATTGGCAGCCATTAGGAAGGCAAACAACAACAAGTCCTGGCGAGGATGTGGGGAAAAGGGTTCACTTGTACATTGTTGGTGGGACTGCAAATTGGTGCGGCCAATATGGAAAGCAGTATGGAGTTTTCTGGGAAAGCTGGGAATGGAACCACCATTTGACCCAGCTATCGCCCTCTTCGGACTATTCCCTGAGGACCTTAAAAGAGCATACTATAGGGATACTGCCACATCAATGATCATAGCAGCACAATTCACAATATCTAGACTGTGGAACCAACCTAGATGCCCTTCAATAGATGAATGGATAAAAAAATGTGGCATCTATACACAATGGAGTATTATGCAGCACTAAAAAATGACAAAATCATGGAATTTGCAGGGAAATGGATGGCATTAGAGCAGATTATGCTAAGTGAAGCTGGCCAATCCTTAAAAAACAAATGCCAAAGGTCTTCTTTGATTTAAGGAGAGCAACTAAGAACTGAACAGGGGGAAAGAGCATGAGGAAAAGATTAACATTAAACTGAGATGAGTGATGGGAGGGAAAGGGAGAGAGAAGGAAAATTGCATGGAAACGGAAGGAAACCCTCATCATTATACGAAATCACATATATGAGGTTGTGAGTTTAAAGGGGGGGGGAAGGGAGAGAACTGAACTACAACAGATGAGGTAGAGAGAGATGATGGAATTGGAGGGGAGGGGGGATAGTAGGGGATAGGAAAGACAGCAGAATACAACAGTCACTAATATGGCATTATGTAAACATTGTGAATGTGTAACTGATGTGATTCTGCAATTTGTATTTGGGGTAAAAATGGAAATGCATAACTCACTTGAATCAAATGTATGAAATATGAAAAAAATAAAAATAAAATATAAAAAAAAATCCATGTTCATAGTATTCTAAAAGTCTCTAGGAATACTGAGTTGTGAGCCCCAATAATTTTTTAAAAATATAGATATATACATCTAATATAAAATGAGAGATGGAAACAAGTTAAATGTTCTTATTTCAACATGGAGGAATAGAAAAATATTGAGGAGGGATCAATTGAAAACAATGGTAAAACCCAGAAGGGCAAACACTAATTACTAAATCTTTATGTCTGGTTTCAGGAGCACACTGTCAGGATACTGTGATCCTGATGACCCTCTTCTATTGTTTTAATCCATTTTAGCCCATAAGGCCTCTCGGTTGACTGGGTTTTGCATGCTTCTTGCAGTTTCTCACAAAAGATATTCTATGTTCCTGATTTCTTGCAATTTCTATCCCAGTTTTGTTTCATCCCACAGCTCCATATAGACCTGTTGGGGCTGTTTACATATGTGTGCCTTCTGAGACTTTACTTTGAAGTCTAAATGGAAGCTGATATGATTCCATAATGCTTTTTTTTTCTGGTGCTGGGGATTGAATCCAGGGCCTTGTGCATACAAGGCAAGCACTCTACCAACTGAGTTATATCCCCATCCCAACTCCATAATGCTTGCATTCTTCATGCCTGCAAAACTAGCATCACATGGGCAATGCCAAGATCTGTCACTGGTCTCTGCTATACCTGAACCTAGTTCAACCAAAGCTGCAGCCTCTACGTTTTGTTTGATGACCAGGAGGAAATGAATTCCCATTTGGTTTCAGGACTGACTCAGGCTATTTTATTAAATGATTTTACCCTAGAAAATTTTTGAAACCACCCTTGTGTGGTTACTATCTACTCATTTGTTTTCTCTTTACCAAGTGACTTGTGTTCTTGAGTCTGTGATGAATGGGCAACCTTGAAATTTCTAGAATTCCTTGAGGGCTTCTTTCCTCTTCACTCTGTGCCAAGCACTAGGCTTCTTTTTCATCAATACTGATTTTCTTAGCAACTCAATGCTTCACCTACACTTTTGCTTCTTTTCCTGCCATGATGCAAATTTTCCAAATCTTTTAAATCTGTTCATTTTGGCTTCTGGGTCTGTTTTTTATTATAAATCTGGTTGAAAGCATCCAATAATACCCAGACCACAGCCAGAATACTTTACCTCCTTGAAATTTCCTTCCACGTAATCTAGACCATCATCATCCTTAAATAAGCCTTCATACAAAATATCAAAGTACAGACAAAATGTATTCAAATTGTGTGTTATGTGTATATACTCTGGTCCACTACCAGATTCTTCATTTCCATCTATTTCCAATAAAGGACAGACTCCTCAATTCTTTATTGTCCTCATTATTATTAGCATTGTGAGCCCTTAACAGAGTCACCTATTAATCTCTGCAAACAACATTCTGTGTTTCCCCTGACTTGTTCCTCCAAACTCTTCAAAATTTGGCCCCTATATCAATTCTGATGGCTTCTCCACATTTTCAAGTATAACTATGTAAAAAGCCCCACTCCTTGGTATAATTTTTCTGTGTCAGTTAGTTATCTATCACTATAACAAAATACCTGAAATAATTAACTTGTAGGTGAAAAATATTGATTTTGACTTCCAGTTTTGGACACTTTAGTGCAAGATTGGGTAGACCTTTTGCTCTGGATTTCTGGTAGGCAGGCCAGGTGACAAAGGCAGGGAGAGTGTGACAGAGCAAACTGTTTACTTCATGAGTCAGGAAGAAGGAGATAACAATGAAAGGGCCAGAGTTTCACAATCTCCTTCAAGGGAACACCCCAATTACCTAAAGACTTATCTGAATTTACTTCCAAAGATTTAATCACACCCAATAGCACCAGTATATAGAACCCAGTCTTTACACACGAGCCTTTAGATGACTTTTGACTTTTAAGTATATTCTGCCCTTTAATTTTTTTTTCTAAGAGTGCAATGGATTTTTTTTAAAGTGTTCATAATATTTGTTTGTTTGATCTGCCACAGTAATGTGCCATAGAATAGGTGGCTTAAAATAGCAGAACCATTGTGTATCATGGTTCTGGAAACTAGAAGTCTGAAATCAGTTTGGTGGAAGGTTTGAGTCCTTCTTGAAACATGGTAGCATGCTTTTCTCCTTCTATCAGATACTGATAATCCTTGGCATTCCTAGGCCTGTAGACATGTCACTATGATTTCCACTTCCTTCATTATGTGACAACCTTTTTCTGTCTGTAAATCTTATGTCCTCTTACTATATGGATGCCAGTTACTTTGGATTAGAAATTATTCTAATTCAGTATGAACTTTCCTTAAGATTGTTGAATCTACAAACATCTCTAAACAAGGGCACATTTATAGGTTTAAGCAGATAGAATTTCCATATATATTTTCTGGAGTGGGAAGCATTCAACCAACAACAATGAGCCTATGAAAAAGGAGCCATTACATAGAACTGACACAAGTGACAAGATCTGGACATTTTAGCTTGTTACTATGATTAAGACTTTAATGGATGTTAGAGTGAATATTACTGTATTTTTGCAACATGAAGGTCATGTTCTTTACACTATAATAGATAAAAGTTCATTAGTCTTGTTCCTTTTTTTCCATCCTTTCCATCCTTTCCAAGGTTACATGACCATGATTTGGGCACAATTCTTTCACATTCTTTAGTAAGAAGTTCATATTATTAATGGCAGAACTCTTTAATATGTTCATGTGGCTGGGTTTCCCTCATATCTCCTGCTATCAATTTGGAGACCATATTTTGGGAAGGAACTCTATCTTCACAGTACTACTATAATAAGACATATGGAGAAGAGTCCTTCAAAACGGCCTCAGTAATCTGCATTCCACCATTGTTGTCTGACACAGATGAAAGAATGAGAACAAAAAATGCATTTTTATTGTTTAGTAGCACTGTAATTTGGTGATTGTTAGCCACAATTATTGCAATAAAATCTGAACAAAGCACATATTGTACATAGAGTCTGTGTTTTAGATTTTTAGAACTACACATTGTTAAGGGAATGCAAAGAGCACAAGTCACTTCCTAGAGAGAAAACGAATGAGTAGATAAGTAATATGAAGTGGATGCTGATATCTCCTTCTGTGTTTTTGAATGAGAAGAGCAATTCAAGGGATCTGAAGAGATTAGTTTTTTTTTTAAATTTCATGTAAGTATGCTTTTTAATATATTTTTCATAAGCATTTCTCTTTAAATATTACATTTTAAATTCATACTACAAAAACAAAGATGAATAAAATCAAAGAAAAAAGGAGCCACTGTCTCCATTGGGCAATTGTTTAGTTATTAAAATCTTGCTAATACCAGAATTAAAAATAAGGATTTCTTGTTAAAGTGAGCAAGATCAGAAGACCAGAGGGAGGTAAAAGGGGAAAAATGGCTTTCCTCCCCAAATGGGAATAAGGTTCTTAAAAAGTCATTTTTTTTTCTAAACTATATGTTTTCATTATGTTATTTAAAAGGCCTTAGGTGTATTTCAAAATGACTATTCTCCTCTTCCCAAACCCATCCATTCCCTGAACCCCAGTGAAATCAGGAAATATGTAGTTCGGAATCTGCTTTTTGACTGGAACAACTAGTGGCCTTCCTGATGGCCACTTTCATGATGGTCTACCCTTAGCCTCCTGCATATAATAAAAATTTATCAGTTATTTGCCAAAATCACAATTTACCTGTCTACACCCATTTCTGCCTCCAATGACTTGTGCTTCAGAAAAGCAAACTTCAGTGTGACTTCATGGTCCAGTGCCTCTGGATCTTTAGGTGGCAGTTTTACCTATGGTTTTGATTCCCAAAACTGTTTCTTATTGTATGAACAAGAGTGATAATTTATAATTGTTTATATTTTACATCTGAAACTGAATGTTCTAAGTTATCTTTCCCTATTGCTTTAAATTTTATATATTGATTTTCAAAACATCGTTTACAAGAGGAATATTTAGATAATTACAGTACTTAAATCAAATGTGTATTTAAAATTATTTCAAAGCATGAAATAATCAAATGAACTAACTCATTTATAATTGGTGAACATTACATTAAAAGTACTGGCTGACATCCAACTATTAATTTTTATATACTGTTTTTCATGACAAGAATTAGATCTTAAAGAATGATTTTCAAAATTTGAACAAAAAGTTTACAAAATAAGCCTAAAGTATCTTCCAACACCAAAATCTAGGAAGGTGCTAAAGACATACACATACATATAACACACACATACAGACACATCCACAATAACAGAAATTTGGCAAGTGACACAGGACCAAAATAAAAAATCTTCCAATTAACAAAATGGGAAAAAAAAGTAAAAGTATAAATACTGAGTTTCAGCTCAACTTATAAAATAATTATTCATAAATACATAGTGACATAAATAATTGAATGAATAAATTAATGCCAACTATTTTCTGATATAGAATATTTAAAATAATTATTGTAGGTACTTTAACCTCAAACACATAGAATGAACCTCTAAGTCCTGGGCTAATTACAGTGACTTCCAAAGAATAGAATATAAACATTACAAAAGTTCTTATGTTTGTAATGAATAAATTTGACAAATACTACCTCAGCCAGGTGATAGGGTAACAGCAAAAGTTAAGAGCAAAATCACTAAGTAAGGTTCTTAGTATGTACTCATGATTGTATTGTATCAGGTGTTCATACTATGTCATTGTGTTCTTCTTCCCCAAATTCTATAACCCTAAGTTAATAATGAGGCAAATGTCAAGCAAATCTCAATTGATGAACCTTAAACAAAATACCTGCTCAATATTTGATGTGCACTGGATTGTGTCTCCTGCCTGATTCATATGTTGAAGACATAACCCCACTGAAATTGTGTCTGGGAATCAGGATTGGAGAAGTAATTAAGGTTTAATAAGGTCATAAGAATGAAGCTTTAATCTGTTAAGTCTGCATCCTTTTAAGTAGATGAAGATCTCTCTTACTCTCTACCATGTGACTTTTTATATTTCACAATGCTCTTGAAAAAGAAAAGTACACATATTTATTAAGCTGTCTTCTATAAAATTGGAGGATTGAGTATAAAGAAAAAATGGAATCCTAACTAGAACTACTGCAATGTTATATGTGATTAAAGAACAACAAATGAGATAATATAATACAGAATTTTCAGGCTTAACTTTTTCATATTCCAGCAAATTTAGTATACTGAAGCATATTTCTAGTAGTAACAGTCTTGCGCAGAGAGAGCGTTCAAAAAAAGGACATAAAATATCATAGGCATTGGTCTTCTTAACTCCGTTCAAAATACAAAAGCATCTCAGATACATGGATATTTAAATAGGAAATTGAGAAGTTTTACATGTATGGTTTCAACAAAAAAAGGGACAGTTTTGTCTCATATATATTCCATGCAAAACACAAACTAGTAATTTCAAAGGTTAACATTTCTGAAATTTGCTTTATATTTAGTCACAGGTTTAATGTATTTTATGACTTTGATAAATATATATAAGAATGTGGTTTGACTTCACTTCGCTGAATTTTTATAAAACATTTTCTAATTTTCTGACTGTTGGCAGTCCCACACATGACTGGGTGTCTTGGAAGCTACCAAAAGTCCTGCCACCAAAGACCAATTTCTGCACATCTTTTTACATATAAAATAATTAACGTAGTTAGAAAACTAATTGCTAAGCACAATTAACTTCATAAAATATTCCAATGATTTCTAGATATGTATATCTGCAAATAGTTCACAATTCATAGCCTGGAACCTCTGGATTAAGAGAGGAAAACCTTTAAAATTTAGGCACTATCAGAAATAATTCCCCTTCTTTGACAAAAAGAAAAAATATAATAAGATATTGTAGCTAAGTCTCTAAGGCACTGACCATAGCTTTCTATCTGAGGCTCAGGGTAGTAAAGATTTTAGATTTTTTAAAAATAATTCTATTGGAATTGGCTTTTAGGTTCCATGGATAATGATGGGGCAAGATCAAAGTAATTTCTAAGTGGACACATAGGAAATAGTCTTCTGGATTGAAAAAGTCATCTATATTTAGAATTATTACTAATCAGACATTAACATTCCTCTCATTTTAATCTTTCATATTTATATGAGGAAGCATAAGATATGAGTTATGGTCTTTCACCCTTTGATGATTATTGAGGAGAAGGACAACCAGTGAAAAAAGAACTTTTCTCTCACTACTTAAAAATCTGCTCATCAGAAAGAGAAAAATGGATAAATTCATATTTATAACCTCTCTCTCACTCCCATTCTATCCTTTCACTTCAATGAGGAGACACATTACTCTGAGATGAATTGAATCACTCCAAAGATATGTTGAAACACTTATCCCCAGTATCTTAGAATTGGACCATGTTTGGAAATAAGAGTTTTTATAGATGTAGTGAACTTAAAATGAAATCATTAAGACTCATACAACTGTGGGAAGCAGTTTTACTAATAATGGATGCCAATAGAAGAATCTCACTCCTAAAAGTACATAAAAGATCATCACCACGCCAAGCACTAAGAAGAGAAGGCTGAACATTTTCATCCAGAAAATCCTGGGCTGAAGTCTTAATAATTGCTTTTGTCTGGTGAGTCAGAAGACAATTATGCACAAGTCATATGAAGAAGATTTTCTTCTATAGATACAATGAGGGACAAAGGAAGCCAAGGATGCATTGCAAGACAGTCTCCCAAGGCAAAGAAAGCTTTCTGGAGCAGATGGGTTCTTCATTGTTCATATCCTACCTGAACCATAGCCTGCCCCATCTGATTACATAAGGGGATGCCCAAATCACTAGGTGAAGGACATCCTGCTTTCAGAGGAGACAGAAATAAAACTTGGCCGGCCCTGGGAAGCTTGTTCCTCTTTATGACATTGCCTTGAAAGTATATTATACAGTTATTCTGAGAATTACAGGGAAGAAGAAGAAGGGGAATAAACTCAGTTAGCCTAGTGTATCAAGGAACAATCCAACAGACAGGAGTTCCAAGAAGAAGTAGAAAACTGCACATGAAGATCAGAACACAGAGGGCAAATGCCATATGTGACCAGAAAAGCATAGATTGAACTGCTCCAGCTAAACACCAAAGAAGTACAAAGGTCTGCCAGCAAACCACCCTAAAGTGGGAAATGATTCTCCTCTACAGATTTCTGAGGGAGGAAGGCCCTGCTGTTATTTTGCTTTTGGATTTCTAGACTTCAGAAATGTGAAACAATAGGGCTGGGATTGTGGCTCAGCTGTAGAGCACTCACCTAGCGTGTATGGGGTCCTGGGTTCAATCCTCAGCACCACATAAAAGTAAAATAAAGATTATTGTGTCCAACAACAACTAAAAAATGAATATTTAAAAAACGTGAAACAATAAATATCTGTTTATTTAAGTCCCCAGTTTGTCATACATAGTTATAACAAATATAAGAAATTGATAAAACTCATTGATGTTGACGTATTTAATACTGGATGGGAACAGAGATTCTAAAATGTCAGGAATGGTGCTTCTTTCTTCTCTAGTGGTTTTATTTCACCATATATTTAGCTAAATAGGCATAAACTACTTCTGACAATTGGAAACTAAAAGGTCCTCAGAGTTGAAGTACTTTCTTCCCTAATAAGTAACAAAGAGCACATGTTTTGAGAAGCAGTAGGCATGTTTAGTTAGTCAGCTTTTTTTTTTCTTCTGCGAACAAAAGACATGACAAGAACAATTAGAGAATGCAATGTTTATATTGAGGCTCATGACTTCAGAGCTCTCAGTCTATAGACAACCTACTCCATTCCTTGGGACTCTAGGTGAGGCAGAACATCATGGTGGAAAAGAGTGATAGAGAAAAGCAACTCAAGACATCACACCAGGAAGGGACACCTAATATATAAATCATAACATCATGTGTGCATGGATAGATCTTCATCTACTAATGGATTTACTTTATGTATTGATGAAGTGTTACTTTTTCAGAGGAAGGATAAGTAAAACATTAATTGACCTTTACAGATCCAAAAAATTCTAATTTCTAAGCAACAGATTTGCTAGGTAGAGAATATACAGTGATGTAAAGTGTCAGTTATTTTCAAATAAATTTTGTTTAATCTCTTGGCTTGCTATACCACAACAAGTTATAATATTTAGCAATTATTTCTTACTTCTTTACTTACTTCTTTATTTTACTTGTAATCACATAAAATATTCATATTTTCTTCTGTAAAAGTTGTATTTAATTTTTAATTAGCATATACTAATTTTATACATGTATGGGGTACAGTGTGACTTTTTTTCTTTTTCTTCCTTTTTATTCATTTATTTATTTATTCTTTCATTTATTTATTTTTATTTATGGTAGCAGGATTGAATCCAGGGGCACTTAACCACTTAGCCACATTCCAGCTCTTTTTATTTATTTATTTATTTATATTTTTTGAGACAGGGTTTGCTCAGTTGTCAAAGCTGGCTTTGAACTTGTGTGATTCTCCTGCCTCAGGCTCATGAAGAAATGGGATTACAAGTATGCACCACCATAGCCACCTACTTTTTGATACATTCCATATTGGGTAATGATCAGGTCAGGACACTTAGCATATCCACCACCTCAAGCATTTATCATTTCTCTTTGATCCTAAGAATTTACATTTTCCTTCTAGTTACTTAGAAAAGTACAATACCATATTTTTAACAATATAAACCCTACTGTATGTGAATTAAAACCACCTGTTATCCCTATTTAATGTAATTTTATATACCCTTGCCTTCCAGTCTCTGATAACCACATTCTCTAACCTCTGTTATGAATCCATGAGATCCATTGTCTTGTACTTCACAATTGAGTGAAGTATTTGCCTTTTTCCATCTGGCTTAATTAATATGCTTCACGTAAATACACATTTTTATGAATTACAATACTTTATTCATTTTTAAGACTGAATATTAATAAATTGCGTGTGTGTGTGTGTGTGTGTGTGTGTGTGTGTGTAATGGTTTTTATTCATTTGTCCATTGATGGATACTTAAGTCAATTTTAAATTTAGCTATTGTTGTTATGGTCCTTCTATAAAGACAATGACCAAACACACCCCATTTTACCCCCAGACTCCATGTCATGTAAGAAGTGCTTCTCTTATTAGAAATCTCCGCCTCTGCCATCCTGATCCTGCTTGGCACACCTGCTAAGAAAAACAAGTTTCTGTTCTTCTTATACAATGTAAAATCATTTTATTTTTGGTTCCTAGTTTTTTTTTGGAAAATGTACCCTGTCAGAGAATGATTGTCTAGATGTTAATAACCAATTTTTAATTGTACTCAACCAAGATCCTTTTGACCAACTTCCCCTCTGCGTATGATTTAAAATCTCATGATGTTTGTTTATGATTTTGAATCATAGCAAAAGCCATTTAGGGTTATTGTGGTTTGGGACTATAAAAGTGTGCTCTAACCTTGGAGAAGGATCTAGTAGAGAAGACTTGCAGCCTGTCCTTGTCTCACCAGATGGTGTACCACCAAGCTGGTGAATAAAGGTATTTTCATCTCCTGCTTTAAGACAGACTTGGTGATTTATTACAATGTGGCTGTAACATTGTGATTAGTGTTGCAAAAAAAAAAAATAGAAGTGCAGGTATCTGTTTTACATATTGATTTATTGCTTTTAAATATGAAGTAGTAAGATTGGTAGATTATATGATATTTTTAGTTTTAGTTTTTTAGGGGAAACCCATACTGTCATTCATAATGACTGTGATAATGTATATGCCCACCAACAGTGTAGAGCTGTTTCCATTTCTCCACATTCACACCAGCCAGCATGTTCTTTCTTAGAAACTTGATGAGAGTCATTCTAATGAGAGTTAGGTTATATCTCATCATGGTTTTAATTTACGTTTTCTTAATGATCAATGATCTTGATCAGTTTTCTGATTACCTATTGGCCATTTATATGTCTTGAGAAATTTTTTTCAGTTCTTTTTTGCCTATTTTAAATCAGATTATTTGCTTTTGCATTGTTTGAGTTTCTTATGTTTTCATAAACTGTGTCAGATACATAGTTTGCAAGGATTTTCTTTCATTCTGTGAGTTGCATCTTCACTCTTGTTATTTTATTTATTTATTTATGTTTTTGCTGTTGTTCTTGTATAGAAGTTTCTTCATTTGAGGTAATTCTGTTTGTCTAGTTTATTTTTGTTGCCTATGTTTGGGGTTCTTACTCAAAACAAATCCTTGTTCAGAACAATATCATGAAGCACATCCCCTAAATTTTCTTCTAATGGTTTTATGGTTTTAGGTCTTACATCCAAATCTAATCCATTTTGAGTTGATGTTGGTACTGCGTGAGACATAGGATTCTAATCTTATTCCTCAGCACATGGATATCCAGTGTTTCTGGTACCAGTTTGAAGAGACTTTCCTTAGTGTATTCTTTGTGACTTTTTTCAGAAACCAGTTGTCTATAAAAATATGGACTTACTTCTGTATTCTCTATTATGTTTTTTTTTTTCTTTTGCCAACACTAGGCTTTTTTGATTACTATTTTTTTATTAGAATTTTGAAGTCAGTAGTGTAGTGACTCTAGCTTAATTTTGTGTATTTGTTTTATTTTTTATTTTTGTTTTCTCAAGCATATTTTGGTTATTCAGTCTTTTGTGATTTTATGTGAGTTTTAGGATTGCTTTTTTTCTAGTTTATTGAACAATTTCACTGATATTTTGATAGAGATTACACTAAATCTGTGTATGGCTTTTGGTAGTAATGATTCTTGTTCTTTTTACATTCTTTGGAAGACAGATATTGTCATTCATTTCTCAACTGATAAGAGTTGATGATGGAGCCAAACAGGATTAGAATCCAAATAATTAAGTAAAGCATGAATTGATGAGTGAACACATAAATAAAACATAAACACATCAGACTTGAGCTTATAAGACTTAGCTATTATTATCATCATGTGAGAAAATGTAGTGGTATTGCCTCTCTCAACAGAGAAATTGACTTAGGTATAGGCTTTATATGGATATACCTTGAATTTTTGTTTTAATTTTCAAAACTTAAATAAATCTTAGTAGGAAATTAATAAAATTTTCACCATTATTGTGTTTGTTTTCCACCCTACAAACTTCTTATTTCTTTTGTGCCAATCCTGTTATTCACATTGGACATTCTTATTTCAAACTTAATTCATCAGAGTTAAGTGTTAGGTCCAGTAAAAGACTTTACAGAGAATCACCAATTGTGTATCCAAAACCTTCATTGTCATGGGACTTCAACATGATAGATCTAAAAAAAATTTTAAAAATGCTCACTTGTAGATCCCAGGCTTGTTTTTCTTCTATGTAAAGGCATTTAGCTATAATCATGAACTTACTTTTTACCAAAGCCCCTATTTTCAAATGCTAGGTTGGGAGAAATGAATAAAATACATTATTTTCAGTACACATCTATTCAAATCCAAATGAAGTAGAAAGGGGTCATCAAAATCAGAAAAAAACTAAATAAATACTGTCAATTTTAAACCTTTTCAGACTTATGCTGTTCAGTACGACACAGATTCATGAAAAATATTAGTCAAAATTAAAAGAAAGACCTAAGTTGTCTTTGCACATCAAGATAACAAGCTGTAAATTTTTCACCTGAACTTCTTCAAAATGTTACCATTTTAAATTCTTTCTCTAGCCCATCACACCGCAGTACCCACCACTATGATGAAAGCATTCAATTGGACATCTTACTATTCCTGGCATTAGTGACATCCATTTGCTAAATCCAATAGGTATTTATTAGTCTTCCTCCTTCTCAATTTCACTCTATCATTTGTCAAAGAAGATTGTTCTTCTAAAAAAATGTATTTCTCCTGGCTTCTCTGATACTACATTCTCCTTTTTGTTTTACTCTCAGGCTCTCATTCTCATTCTTTTTATTTATAATTCCTCCACCATCATTTGCCAAAGTATTAGCCTTGCAGGCCTTAACAGCTGTCCTTCTTCACCCTTGATCTAGGTGATCTCATTAATGCCCAGAACTTCATCAGCCCTTCTGTGTAATGATTGACTTTTTCTAGGATATACTGTTTTTCTGACCCCAGATGAATATTTCAAAGTGATTATTAAAAATATTTCCCTTCAGCTGTTCCACAAATTGTAAACTGTTGGTCACCAAATGCAACTAATGTGCCAAAATACAATATGTCTAAAATACAATTCATAATCTAGCCCTATCTACAATTCAGTTCTTTCTACTGAGTTCTCCACATTAATACTTTATCCTTCCTCCAGTCATTCAAGCTGAAGACATGAAAACACTGTTTAACACTCACTTCTGCTTCAATCACCAGCAGCAATCCATCATAAAGTCCTGCAAATTTCACTTCTATCTCTATTTTAAAGCTGTCTATCTCTTTCTAGTTCTGTGACAACCACATGAGTTTAAACCAACATCTGTCATATGGATTTCTATAAAAGTTTTCAAATTGGTCTTTTTTTGATCCTATTTATTCTGGCAAACACAAAAAATCTTTGTCCAAAGACCAACCAGAGTAATATTAAGAAAAAAATCTAAATTGGTTTGTAGTTCACTCTTATGATTAGAGTAAAATCTAAATTCTATAAATTCTGTCTTAATCTCCAGAAGGAATTATATGATTTAATCTTTTATCTATGCCAAGTCCACACTGTACTTTTTTATTCCATTATTTAGCTCAAACAAAAGCAACATTTCTTCTTGAAGTAGGAAATCATGCTTACTAATCATGTTTAATTCTTTTTTAAATAGAAAAATATGATAAAGTCATACACAAAGAAAAGTATGTGAATATGTGCCCTCTGGTTTAAAAAACCTCTGAAGACTGTCAAAAATTCCTTCCAACTTACATCTCTAGTTATCTGCTATTTCCTATGAAAAAAATATTTCTAACATTTGTCTTACCTATTTTTATAATTTTACTATGAATGTATTAGCTTCTGAAATGTGTTGGTCAGATTTGTCTATTGATCCATTTTGGTCTGCTCTGGTCAAATGATATACATATCTTCTTCTGTGGATGTTTTGATTTTTTATTTACTATCTGGATTTGTAATTTGTTCATTATATGATATCATAGTTCATGTATCTTTCTGTTATACAATTTTGTTGAATTAATATAGTACAAAGCCTTGTCCCATTCTATTATTAATAGGTAACTAAGGTTTAATTTTTTTAAATAAATATACTAAAATGTATTTGTAAATATGTACTGGAAAGTACTCAGAAATAAAGATATTTTTCTATTAGAACTACAAATGATAGAAATCTTCATATCATAAGGCATATAAAATTAAAGCAGAAAATTGAAAATATTTGTCATTTTAACCTATATTTTAAAATTATTTTATATAATTGTATATGATTCCAACTTAAATATTGTTAATTTGAATAAACAAATCAAAATCAATTTCAACATAGACATAGAAATTTACATTCTAATTATTTCCATCATTCTGGGGCTTATCCATGGCATGTAATGAAATGTTTGTGTATTCAAAAATATTATTATTTACATTTTAGTGTGTTTTTTTATGCTTCTTTTACCTAGAATATAAATATATCTTATAATTTAAATATTTTAATAATATCTATATTTTGTTCTTTATGTTTGTGAAGAGAAATTAATAAAATTTTATATTCATCTTTGATAGGGGATAATCAGTTTATCCAATATAATTTGTGGTATGGCCCATTCTTATCCTAATGACATATCATATGCCAACATTTCATATATATACAAGTTTCTGTCTCAAAATCATGTAAAAATTTTTAACTACTAAACACATCTCAAATATATAAGAAATCACTATATGGTCTAAATTCTTCCAAACATATTTTTTATTTTCAATGCATAAAATGGTCTCTGTGTGTGTGTATGTGTGTGTGTATAAACATATATGTATGTGATTATATATATGTAATACATATATATAATCACATTATATACAGTTTATGTGTATAAATTTGTATATACACATAAGTATACTTCTACTTGCTCTCCAGCTTCAGTTTAGATATTGGCTATTAAGATACTACTCTTTTTCTTGTTTTTCTCTACATGTCAGGGATTTATACTTGATAGCTTTTGGACTTTTCTCATAATTCTTTATAATTTTAAATTTAACTAAAATATTTCTCAGTATGATTTTTCCATGTTTCCATTATTTGGCATTTGATGAGTCATTGTTTACTTCTGGAAAATTTATTTTTTTAATTTATTATTTATTTTTTTAAAATTTTCAATGGACTTTGTTTATTTATATGTGGTGCTAAGAATTGAACCCAGTGCCTCACACATCCTAAGTAAGCCCTCTATCACTGAGCCACAACCCCATCCCTAGGAAATTTATTGTTATTCCTTCACATGTATCCTCTTCACTATTATTTTATTTTAGGTGTTCAATTTAACTTACCCAGTTATTCATCTTTCTATACCTCTTCTATTTAAAATTCTTGAACACATATTTGTTTTTATAATTTATTGGGGTTTTTTTGTAATTTACTGATCATTTTGTATAAACTCTGCAAAGAACTTATTTGTTTATTCCACTTACAACATATTCCTCAGATATGTTTTTATATTTATGACATTTTAGAACAAATTAAAGCTACTATGCATTTGTATTTGAATATAACTATTTGTGAAATGACTCTTTTTATCATTGATAATGTATTTTTTTTATTTTATCATTGATCTTTCTCATCTAACACACACACACACACACACACGTGCACACACACACACTGACATTCATAATCAAAGACTTGTTTTGCTTGTTGTTCTAGTCATTTCATTAGATTTGTTGGTTGTTTAAAAATAGGTCTCCTGCTCATATGTCTTGTTATGTTAGTATGTGACTCCATAGGGATTTGGGAACTCCAGACATCAACTAAACTCAGCTAAAATGCCTCCAAGCTTTCTAGATGTCAGTATAGCCCTCTAACTTTGCAAGAGAAGCAGCCCCAATGGGTTGGAAAGGGACCATAAGGTTGGATGGGAATCAGTACCTGCATCTCCTCACTCTCTTTTTTTTTTTTTTTGGCAGGGTACTGGGTATTGAATTCAGGTGCACTCAACCACTGAGCCATATCCCCAGACTTATTTTGTTTTTTATTTAGAGACAGGGAGATTCTCCTTGAGTTGCTGAGTGCCTCATGTTGCTGAGGCTGGCTTTGAATTCACATCCTCCTGCCTCAGTCTCCTGTGCTGTTGGGATTACAGGTGTGTACCACCACACCCATCTCAACTCTTGTTTTTCATCTCTTGAACAGAGACTTCTGAGCTACTTATTTGTAATAACACATTTTGCGAAGAATGTTGCTTCATGAAATCAGGAAGCAGCATTGATTTTCCCGTGGGAAAATCTCTTTTATTCTAATTTATCTTTATGACTATCTTTTGTTCTGGGTTAAATCAATACCCTTTAACAGAACCTAAGCCTCCTAATCCCCTACAAAATTTCCTTACAATTTTTTTGTCTTTTTCAGAATATGGCTTTCCATGTTTAATACTTGATATAATTTGAAATAAACTGCAGTCTGGCTAATTTACCATCTTGCAGAAATTGCAAGTCTTTACATTGTTGGTATTATGCTAGTGAATTTCAAATTTACTTTAATAACAAATGTTCTCCCCATATATATTCTTATTTTTTGTAAAAGAAAAAAGGAATTATACACAAGCTTGTGGGATGGTCACTTTTTTTTGTTGTGTTTCCTATTAGTCAATATTTGTTAATTTGTTAAGTGGAAGGTGATGTGTTATTTCAAAATGAATTATTGAGTAAAAAACAACCTTAGGGTATCATATTTCTATATTTACATAAAAATATTACATTTAAGTGTTTTATTATCTATTTTCTTCTGCTAGTAACTGTAATCTGCTCTTGAAAGTAAAATACAAACTCTAATGAATCATAGGGGTCTGATAGACATGGTTATTGCATTTTTATAGCCTTCCCATAAATATTATATAAACAGTTAAATGTACAATTTTTGCAGATGTTTGTATCCACTGAATATGATCTTATTAAAATCAGATTTTTTATTCAACAAATTGAAAAATAAACATCAAATTTACTCAAAAATTTTTAAAATCTGACATACATTTTTTACTTAGATGATGTCAACTTAGTCTGTCTTTGACGTAAGCACATTCTCTCAAGAAGAGGACCATGTAGACAAAAAACTCATAAAAAATTAATGGTGAAAATGGAAGCCTGCTTCAATGTAAGCAAAGTTCAATGGAGATAACAAGAACAAATGCCTTTGTAGGTAGAACCCTGTTATGAAGATATAAGTGTATCTAAATATTTAGCTACAACAGCCCTACAGGGAGAAAAGCCTGTTAAAACATTTAGTAAGGCATTAGGCATGACTTAAGAGTTCTACCAGAATAAAAAGTCAAACTCGCAAGGTGTAAATTATACATGATAGTTCCCAAAACATTTTTCTGTTTCAGCCCTTAGTACAATGTTGCATGATTACTGATTTTGTAGTGGCAGAACTAAGTATTACATGGGTAAGTGATATTCACATCAATGCAGAACAGTGGAAATCTGATGTCCCAGCTCAAAGCAGTCAGACAGGAGGGTTTCCCTTACTTATAGAAGGATCAGACTTTTTTTTATTATTTAAATCTACAACTGATAGGATGAGTCATACATACATAAAAAGGATGATATTCTTTACTCAATCTATAGAATAAAATGTTCATCTCATCCAGAAATATCTTCATAGGCATTGGAAATAATGTTTTAATAAATATCTGGATACCCTAAGGCCTAGTAAGTCAAGTCAAACAGAAACTCAACTCTCACCATGGGTGCATCTTTAGATGGCCTCCTCCCCTTCATGAATTAACAAGGAAAGGGAAGACCTTGTAGTAGTCGTTTGCCTAACTATAAAAGGTGTGCTCAGAGAAAACATTATTATTATTTATTTTATCTCAGAGAAAGTACAATCATAAAGGTCCACATGTTTTTTAGGGGGAAAAAAAAACTTTTAAGAAATTTTGGGAGCAAGTCTCTAATATGGTCCCATATATGTACAAGCCTCTAAGATGGTCCCATAAGTTTTTTTCCCTCTTGATATTTATGCTCTTGTAAAGTCCCCTCTCCCATTGTGTCTGCTTCAATGTTTGTGACCAACAGGACAAAATCAGAGTGAAGACATACTACTTCCTAGTCCACATCATCAAGGATACAGAGAAAAGGCAGAAGCTCTTTTAGGACACTCAAATAGCCTAGTGGGGAGGTCTCCTAGGTGAGGAACTGAGGTCTCCAGCAATGGTTAAAAAAAAATTATGGCTTGCTGCCCTTCACCATGTGTGAATCATCTTGGAAGCCATTCCGTGAAGCACCCAAGCCATCAGACTACTGAAGCACTGTCAGTCTCATGAGATCCCGAGTCAGAATCATCTGGCAAAGCCACTTCTGAATTACCCCCAACCCCACCACCAGAAGCTAGGAGGAATCAATATTTATCTTCTAGGCTGATAAATTTCATAGTAATTTATTAAGCAACAATAATTAGCTGGAGCAGGCAGATTTTAGGACTGAGAATGTCATGTCCTGTGACAAAACCTGACACATGGGCTGGCTCTCAAACTGAGAAACTGTGATCAGAACCTGGAGAAGCTCAAAGCAAGTGTATGAGGAAAAAAGATGCACTTTTAATAAGTGATTTTTAAATAGCATGGTGACATTTTAGGAGTCCTTTCAAGGAAAAATGATGGCTTGCTACCAATAAAAGCAATTAAAATTTCCTTTGAAATTCAAGATACCAGGATAAATTTGAGAGAAATTTCTATTTGTAGCTGAAATCAGATGTGTGCCATCTCTACCCAATCAATACAGTTTACATCTGGAACTGAGTCCCCACCTAGCACAGTTTACTAGTACGCTGGTCTGTGGAGAAATTTTTTTTTTTCTCCTTTTACAGCTGATGAAGCTCCAGTTCTGCTCAGTGAGTGAGGGAGGAATGAACTCACTTCTTTGGGCTAACTGGGCACATCTACTAACTCCAGGACTTTACATGAGGACAGGAAGCAGATTACTAGAATACACCCAATTTGTCTTTTATCCTGAATGTGAGTATTTACCTTGGAATTTTGAGGGGAAAACAAAACAAAACATAAAATCAGATTAAAAACACATTTTCCATAAACAGTTTAGACATACATGTATAAACTTTTTGGGTCACGATGAATTTTTCAGTTAATTTGAGTTTGGGAAGTAAGGTGAGAAATTGCTAATGATTTAGGGGCATGAATAAAAAGAGAAGCCTTTATGTGAACCCAAGTCACATTTCCTTTCTCCCAACTTTTAGCCATTCACTTGGTGTACTGGCAGTGACTTTGATGATGGTCACATATCCCTTCTTCTAGGAATTTTGTGTCTGTGTACTATCTGCCATGTGTTACCTCATTTCTTGATGAATATACACTGTTGTGAAGTGTCCTTTACCTTATTTAGATGCCTAAGTCCACTTGGCTTGGGTTCTATGGTGTAAATGACATCGTATCTCATGCATAGTTCTGGTACTTCTTTTCTAACATCAGTCCACTTATCCCAATATATAGCACATGAAAAACACAATATATTAATAACAATCCCTGTGGTTATTATGACCAAGTTATTATATATTAATAAGTAATCATAACCACCCCACATCTTGTTTTCTCATGAGGGTGCAAAGGGGCAGTAACTAGGGGTGACAAAAAGAAGGATGATTAAGATTCATCATGAGTTTTCAACCTTTCCTTTTCTACTTCTCATGAACACATTTAGACTAGCAAAAGCTTTTGCGAAAATGAAATACAAATAAGCTCTTTTGAACAGCTCAAAGAAGTGTTTGCCTTCTCTTGATCCTTGAAGAATCATATTTTCTATAGCGTTACAGCTTTCTGCCTGTGTCTTCTTTGGCAATGCATTTGCTGCAATCCATGGGTTAAGAAATCTAAATACTCAGGAAGACTCATGTGTGTCCTTGATTCACCAGTGAGCATTTTCTGGTGAGAGATATGTCATTTTTTCCTCAATATAATGTGAACTATTTTGGTTATATAAATATTTTTTTTCTTCCTGTTGAAAGCATCTAAATAAATATTGAAATTTATAATGAGAAACAATTTTCTCCAAAAAGCATTAAGTAAATAACTAGTGACAAAGTGTTCTGCTTATAAAGGAAGTAAATAACATCAAAGTGGATATTATTTGTTATGGTTTGAATATAGTTATTTGTCCCCATGAGAACTTGGTATTGCGTTTTGTTCCTCAATATAGCAATTATTGAGACATGGTGCCTGCAGCAGGTGCTTGTTTGTTAAGATTAAATGCTTTTGTTGAGGTAGTGGCTCAGACCTGGAGGGACTGGATCAGTTGCCATGAGAGCAGACTCCCTTAAAGGCTGTCTTCCCTATCTCTCTCCTACACACATATATCTCTCTTCTACTTTTTCAAACAACATGGACCTTATCAGAGGCAAAGAAGAAAGATGCTGTCACCATGACTTTGTACCTTTAGAGTTGTGAGCGAAATAAAACTCTTTTATTTATAAATTATTCATCCTCAGGTATTTTGTCATAGCAACAGAAAATGAAATAAGAGAGTATTAGTAAAATTCTTGATTTCATGAACAATTTTTATTTCATGGAAAACACACTTTGATTGGAATTAGTAAACTTGTTTTTATTGGATGCCTGGTATATTTACACTTTTTGTTATTTTACTCCTATGTATATTAAAATTCTATGTTTAAACATAATTGGGGGTTTATAGAAAATTCTAGTGTATTTTCAACATTTTTTCTTGCTGAAAAAAAATGTTTGAGTTTTCTCAAAAACCTATAAACCAATGTGCTCAGAAATATTCAGGTATAACTAAGAGAAGAAAATGGTAAATATTTGTAGTGAAAATGTAGACCAGTAGACTTTTAAAATTAGTCAATTAAATTGGAAATGTACAAATAAAGTGACTGAGTTTCTAGCTCTTCACTTTAGCTATTTGCATGAAAAAGTAATAGAGCATTAAGAAACTATTATGCAATATGGTGTAATTGCTGTTCCATTGTAACCCTCACACACTACGGGTATACTTGTATTCAAAATAACTATGATACTGGCGTAACAAAGAAATAAATTTTTACAGCTGGATTTTATGTGGCAGGAAAGAGAAATCAAAGGAATTATGGAACTCAGGTAGGGCTTTTACTATCTGTAGTCTTTTGGGAGCTACCAGCTGTTACACGCTTACAAATATATTAGTTGAAAAATACATTAAAATGAACAAATTATGTCTTTACAGTGAAATTAATGATCAGTTAACCCACCATAAAAGATAATTTTACAAAGGAAATACTGCATCATTAAAGTGAGCATTTATGCAACCCAAATGTACAGAATAAAATGACAGCAGCTTTCTCAAAATGATGTTACACTCTACCAAAGTGTCTATCTCTTAAAATGAAGAGGAGTAATACATTCTACTCTTTCAGGGAGGACATGAAAGGTGCTTCTATATTTATCCATCTCATTTGACAGAATGAGGATTTAGTGGTCTTTAAAATTCTAAAACAGAGCACCATTGAGTTTCATTATTATATCAAAATTATTTATTAAAAGGTTTCAATTGTCTGGGAGATACACTAATGTAATTTAGTTGTGAAACAAATTGACATAATTATATGCAGATGACTTAATTTATGAGATACTAAAATACATGGATAAATTTTTTTGGTTGTAGTTGGACACAATATCTTTATTTTATTTATTTATTTATTTTTATGTGGTCCTGAAGATTAACCCAGTGCCTCCCACATGTTAGGCGAGTGCTCTACCTCTGAGCCACACCCCCAGCCCACATAGATACTTTTGTAGAATTAGATGTCTCACTGAATCCTGAAGGAGACTTGAAGTACTATCCTATTTCAAAACTAACTGCATCAGCTCTAATGCACCATTCTCAAGTCCATGTTTTCAACACAGAATATACACCTGTCTTGAATAACTGACATTTTACAGCCAGTTTTTAAAAAATTTTTGAAATAGTAAATGAGACTAATCTTGTTCTTTAGATCTATAGTCTATAAATGCAAAGGCAATTAGAGAACCTTGCCTGATATGGCTATCACTAGCACCTGCTTATGGAGAAGTAATTCTCCCATTAGTTTTAAAGGCTGGTGCCCATCCTCATTTGTCCTCCTAGATAAATAGTACTTATATATACCTTTGTCCCCCTTGTTACTGTAACTATGATAAAATTATTTTTTTCTCTTTCTATTTGTTGTTTTTAATTATACATGACAGTAAAGTCAATTTTGAAATATTTATAAAAACATGGAATATACCTCATTCTAACTAGGATCTCAGTCTCATGTGGAGGCTCACTGTGATGTATTCATACATGTACATATGAAAGTTATGTCAGATTAATTCCACAGTGTTTCCTGTTCTGTGCTCCCCTCCTTTCCCTTCATTCCCCTTCCTCTAATGTTAACTTGCATTTTCACTCTTGGAGACAAGAGGCAGGACTCAACTGTGAGTAGATGAGTAATGTGAAACATATTTGATTACAGATTCAAATAAAAAGGTAAAAAGAGCCAGATATGGTAGCACACACCTGTAATCCCAGAGACTCTAGGGACTAAGGCAGGAGAATGTAGGCTTGAGGAAAGGCTGCATATTTTAATAAGATTGTGTCTCAAACAAAAATTTTTAAACACTTCTGTGTTCAGTACCCAAACAAACCAACATAAAACATGGCTATACTTTGTTGAACTGTTTGATTCCAAATATTCTGAGACTATAAAAATCTATGCTTAATATTCACACTCTAATCCCTGCCATTCAGCATAACCTCTTTCTACAAGCAATATAGAAGAAAGCTATGCATGCACTAGATGTATGTGTCTTGGGACTACATACTAATTAGTCCAAGTATTATGATTACAGAAGGAGAATTTATTTTTTTTAAAAGTTTATATGTTAATGAAAAAGGTGATTGTGTGGTCAAACAATGATTCATACTGTCTCTTGATAGTTTTATTACTGGTGAACTATGACAAAATGTTTCCTTTGTAAGTCTTACATTGTGTTTCTTGTATATTCCATCTTTTTTAAAATTGGAAAAGGAAATTTTCATTTTATATAACTCACAAAAATACAGTGGTCAACAAGATATAAGATATCATGACCAAAATCAACATGACCAGAATCAGTAAAGAAAAATTTTAAATGAATAACTTGAAAGAAAAGCATACTTTATGTATAGACATATGTGTGTGAATAATTTTTAATTTTTAATTTTTTTAAAAATTTAGTTTTTAAAAATGTTTTAATTGTAGATGGACATAATATCTTTATTTATTTTTGTGGTGCTGAGGATCGAATTAAGTGCCTCATATGCATGAGGCAAGTGTTCTACCACTGAGCAATAATCCCAGCCCTTGTAAATTTTTTTTTAAGAATCTTACAAATTTAGAAAAATATATTTTCTCATGTGACTTGCCAGTTGAAAACACTAAAATGCTTTTCTTAATGTAGAAGTCTAATTTCAAATAGCAAGACACATATAAACTGAAGGCAAAATCCTGTTGAGGCCATAGCTTAAAAGGCAGATGATACTCTGCTCCTGTGAATAATGGCTGGCATAGTACAATTTCCCTTGATAGAACATACCCAAAAGACATTTAATTTATATTTTCAAGTAATGTTCATTTTTATCCCTTCAACTCCCACCACTTCAAAGCTTTTTTATAATAGTCAACCCTAGATATTTTGTTATGTCCTTGAAAAATGCATACATTATAGAAAAAAATGTGTTAAGGGTTAAGAATATATGTTCATAGTTGCTTATATATGGAAAATATAGTGTCAGCGGAAGTTGATGCATCTTAATTCTGACTTATTTTAGTTATCTTAGGCTGACCTTGGCTGGGTGACTTTCTTTCCCTATTAAAATGACTTCTCCAAAATGACTATTAGTGCAAATATGACTTTATGTAGCTGCTTAGTTTATTAGTTCACCCATCAAGTAGTTATATATCTCAAAAGATGAAAAAATTTAGGGCATTAATAAAATGCTGTGAGATTTTATGATTTTGTTACAGTTTATTATAGGATAGTTATATAATGGAACAGATATCTTCTGTATATGAACTTTTTATATTCTTGTGTTAATCATCGTATTCAAAGCATTTTATTAGTAAAGTTAAATTTTTGTAATAATGACTCTTTGCAAATGTCTTATCAATCACCATGATATACTAGTAATGTTGTTTATAATTATGTATCGATCACCAATATACCTTCATGAACTATGTTGCATGCTACTCTTTATTTTTCACAAAACATATCTTTCTTTTATAATAGAGATATCTTGACTCTTTACACTTCAGTACTTCTGGGTTTTCATTCTAAGAAAAAATGTATGGTTTTCTGGTATTACAGTATAGCTATCAAAATTGGAAAACAGGGCACAAAATAGTTATGTAATTAATAATCAAGATTCAATTTTCAACTTTTATCAAAATAGAAGGTATTATTATTATAGGTATTATTCCTGAGCCAGAATCTAGATGTATTTGTTCAATCAAATTATTTTTGTCTCCTTATATATGTATAATTTATTTTTATATGTATATAACACACTATTAAGTGCATATTCCTTAAAGATGTTTTCAGTTTCATGTAAGTTAGACTATTTTCTCTAAAATGAAGTATTTTGGACATTATTTTTACCTAATGTTGCATAAAAAAAGTCCTTTCAAAAATACCTTGTACTTGCATTTGAATAAAAAAGCCAAAGGAATGCTCTAGGGGAATAAGAAATAACTAAATCAACACTCTTATCTTTGAAATGACTCAGATTCCACTTATAATTATTACATATTTCAAGCATTCAATCCTTGGTTAAGTGATTTCAACTGTGTTGCCTTTTTTTACTCTTTTTTATCACATAATTGTGTGTGTGTGTGTGTGTGTGTGTGTGAGTGTGTGTGAGTGTGTGTGTATATAGTTTTCATTTAAACTGAATAAAAAAATTAAAACACCAATTGCTAGTTACAAGTTAGAATTTCTGTTAATTGTTGAAAGTGAAATTTGAATCCATATTTTCAGAATCCCAATTAAATAAATTGGGGTCATATACAATAGAAAATAATAAATATAAGAAGTGAATATAGACATGTTTTGGAGAGAGGGAAAAGACCAATTCCAAATATGAAAAATGAATAAGAATTTAAAATTTAAATACTTTGGATTTAAATGTGTGAAGCCTATATAAATACACATGTTAATTTGGAACAATGGTTTAGAATGTGATGTTGAGCATTCCTGTGCTGACTGAAATGATTTCATATCTGAGTCTCATCAGAATAAAAAAGTTCATTTTTCTTGGCTAAGGATCACCTGCAGTATGCACTTCTGGAGACACCATTTTTGTGTTCCTGGGTGCTACTGTACAAATTTGGGATAGTTTTCTGTTGAAAGTATTCAGATATATTAGTTTCATATTTCTGAAAACTGAAGTATAACAAATTTAGTGATTTCACACAACACCCACTGATTAGGTCATAGCCCTAGACATCTGAAGTGTGGGCTAACTACATTCTACATATTCTGATTATTACAAAGCTTAAATAGAGGCTACCACCAGGGTAAACTCTTACCTAGAAGCTCTGGCAGTGTTTTATTTCTGACCCATTCAGGTCAATTACAGAATCCCATTCTATGCATCTGGAGGTCTGAGGCAGTTGAACATCCTTTCTGGCTATCAGCCAGGGTTGCTCTCCGTAGTAGAGATATTCCATCCCACCCTCTCTTACTTTACAGTCAGCAGGAGTGTTTGTGTTTGTGTGTGTGTGTGTGTGTGTGTGTGTTTCATTTTCATACCCCAAATATTTCAGACAAAACTCATGTGATATTTTGAGACATTATATTTATGCTATTTTAAGGTTAACCAATTAGTATACTTAATTACATATCCCAAGTAATTGTGTGTCCATGTAAACTAACATAATGATGTGTATGGTATTTGCCACTTTGACATTTCCACAGATTATTGTGGAAATTTTTTTATTGGAAACAGTTTTTGAAGTTTTCTTACTTTATAGAAGACATTAAAATGTGCCTCATACATATTTTGATATCATCCTATTTTGTCACAATAACAGTACCTCTTTCAGCCTTATCACCTGAGTATTTGAGAAAAATAGTTTGAAAGTCAGCTCATTTAATGCCTTTTATTTATTTATTTATTTTCAGTGAGGTTTTAAGTTGACTGCACTCTAGCATTTGACCATATTACTAAATTCTATCTTGTGTAAATTCTTCCTCTCTTGGCACTCACAAAACTGTTTTTTTTTTTCCCTAACATAATTGTATCTCTCAGGCAACTTTGTGGTCCAATTTCTTCAATGTTGCTTTTCATTTATAACTTAATTTTCTTTTTACCAGCTACAAAATTCCTACCAAGCTTTTGCATACTAAGTTTTTCTATAGTATATCTCTTTTCTACTGACTATTTGATCTCATATATTCCACAATAATCCTTCAAGTTATATTTCTAATACAGATTTCCATTTTATCATGTAATTCTCTGCTTATATCTGATAGCACCTTTCAATGCTCTTTCACCTAAATAGCTTAGCTTTCTTTTCTTATTCTTCTGATATGTTTCAGTTCTAAAAATCAGAATACAGCCAATTTTTAACATAGAAACTGCAAATTTGTTTTCATTTTATTTTTTTTATTTTTGTGCACTTTCCTGTAAATTCCAATGAAAATATTTCTTCAAAACATGGCACATGTTTTGTTTAAGGTTTTAGTATTAATATTAGAAATTTCAACAACTCATTTCTTTTAAACTTAAATTACTCAAAAATCTTTCTTGTCTAATTTTCTAGACTCAGCTCTAAGTTACATTAATGTTCATAAGGATAGTTGTGGAACTTTATGTTCTGTGAACTTAGAGGTTTTAAGTTTGTCCTTCAGTATCTGTAGGATATTGGTTTAGGATTACATACCCATCATGGATATAAAAATCTATGAATGCTCAATTACCCTACACAAAAGGCTATACACTATTTGCATGTAACTTATGTATAACCTTCTGTATATTGTAAATAATTTCTAGATTATTTACAACATAAAAATATAAATCTTGTATAGATAGTTGCTATATTGTATATATTGATAATGATGACTAAAACAATGGTCTGGGCATGCTCAGTATAGACTCAACCATCATAGCGCTGACAACAGTGTATACAAATAAGAATCCAGGTGAACAGTGCTCAGACTGCCAGGTCAGGAGAGAGGCAGGGAATATGTAACACTGTAGGAGATGACAATGTTTATGTCAATACACCACCTCTGCATGGATTCAGCATACTGCCTGATGCACAGCAAATTCAAGTTTTGTTTTTGAAATTTTCTGGAATTTTTATTAAAATATTTCTGAATTACAGTTGGTTGAATTCCTTGATATGGAAGCCATGGATTAGGGAAATAAACCCTTAAAACAGTAAATTCTTCTAATATAACAACAAGGTATAAAAAATGGACAAAGTAAATGAGCAATCACTTTGTTGCTATTCACACATTGAATAAGTATTCATAGTGAAGTAAGTAATATAGGTCAGATTTCTTTTCAAATGGAAAAAAATCTGTAAGATTTGGTTGTCTTAACTTTTACAGATTGAGTGTCAAAATTGATAAATGATACTTGATTTTATAATTTTATATTTTAAATCATATTGAACCTGGAAAAATACTATGTATGAAAGTAAATTATTTAAATTATAATTCAGAATATTGGTCATCACACATCTCAATTAAAATCCTTTCCAGGAACTTCTCTTAGCTCTGAAAAGCTACCTTTCCTAGGGTCATGCATGATTCTAGGTAACACCCCACATCCAATGACTGGAGGATAAAAGGCCTAGCACATTTACCTTAGATGTAATGACTCCAAAGAAACCTCATTTTTCCGGAACTGCCTGTGAAAATCTGTGGCCTTCGTTCCAAATGTTTACTGTTTTGCAGCCTCAAAACTCCCTTTGACTAAGTCAACTTCTTTCACCCACCCCCCATGAATGTTGACTTTTCTATTATTTTAGTGATATATTAAATGCTTTATTAATTACTAAATGATATACTAGAATATTTTTTCCAGCCATTTCAGAACACTTGTCTAAACAGTTCTGTTCAAGCTGCTATTTCAGTTATTTTAAATCAATTGTCATCATCGTCAAACATTAAAGTTATTTTAGACAAAACTATGTTTTTTTCATTTTATTTTCAAAATGCTTTGACCAAAAACACCCTGGAGTCATGCTGTCATTTAATGTAAAATGTAACATAGACTATGCACTTGCTCTCTAATAAGAGTTCAGATTTTGATAGTTCTCTCAAGAGTGGAGTCTCTATGCAAGTTCTTTGACAGATTCACCATCTGCCTGCCCTAAAGTTTCACATCTAGAGGAAGGTAGGGTCCATTGGGGTAATGTTCACATGTATTTTAGTTGAAAAGTTAAGACTTCTTAACTTCTAGAAATCCTCTGCTTGGGGAAATGGAGTCACACTCAACCTTACTGGCTAAGAATACAGCTGGCCTACTCTGACATCCTGGATTCTGGCCAGCATCTGTCCAGTTTGTGCTCTGCAGTCAAGGGACATGAAGTTGAAGCATCATTCCTCATATTAAATTGTCCATTCCACCCTAATTATCTCAACCCTCCATATCTCAAGATTTTTTTTTCTAATCAGGATAACTTCTGTTACATTTCTTTACCAAATTTGTAGAATGTATTTATTACTATCAGCTCACCAAATAGTTTGGATTTTAATATACATGATTCATTACATTCATTATCAATATTATATGTGTGTTTATAAATTCATAGTCTGAAAATTTCTTGAAAAGAAAAATAATATTGGTAAACCACAGTTAGCAAATAGTTTTTGTAATATTTATATATGTTTATTAAATGGAAGTAAATGAGAGATGAAAGTATCTCCAGTTTTATTAAGTTTTTAATACTTTTTGATTTATAAATTTAAATACAGCAATCCCTTTAAAATTATTGGAGGATTATTTTAAATAAGAAAACTAAAATTGAATGCAATTGGTATTTGTTTATTTATTTGTTTGTTTATTTTGGCAGAGAATGAATCATCCAAACAGGTTAGGTAGCTAAAAAATCTCCATGCAGTCAAGTTGCTGTTTAGTAAATTGAGGAAGGAAGCATGTATTTGTCTTCACTGTTGTATTTTAAAAATCCATTTGGTAATATTTATTTCCAAGAACAATTTTGTTTCTAAAAGTATTTTCATAACTTTTCCCCTTAGATTTGCCTCAGAATGTGCCACTTTACCATAAGGCAGAGAATACTAATATGACTTTTCCATTTTTTTCCATTCAATGCATTGAAAATGAGAATTTTCTGCTCATTTTTTTCAACAATGTGCTCATGTGATGAACAATATTGATGAGTGACATTATGAAGTGGAAAAGTGGTTATATAATACAAAATGTATTGAACTTTTTACTTTGCAGTGATAAATCTTATAGTCTATCATATTATAATATCCAGGTTTATTATTTCAACCCCTAAAACTATTGGTTTACCAGGTATACTAAATAATCATTGTTGTCTGATAAATTATAGAAAACAGAGTGATATTTTGGTGGTATCCAATGTTAAGATCTGTAAACAAGTCAGGATGGCACCTGTTATTTTGCCAGAGAAATGTTAGAGTCTGTAAACAAGTCTGCATGGTGCCTGGCAAAATGCCAGAGGGAGTGGTTTGTGAAGTAACAAATGGAGCCATTAAGTGTGGAGATTCCTTATTGTTGACTGCTGTATCTATTTTATGCTAATTAGATAAGCTGTGTAAAGTGTATAAATACCGCTCCTGTCCTACAATAAACGGCTTCTACTCCTGCTGCATCAATCTACACAAGTTGCTCATTACCCCCCAGTTATTTTGCCCAGCCAGCTGGGCTGTGGCAGATGGTGGCCCATACGGAGAACCCTGGGACACTCGGGGGTTAGGGTTAGGGATAAAGATATATATATATATATATAAAAAGTTGCTGTTCCCACATCAATTTCACTCCTGGGTATGCATCAAATAGAAATAAAAAGAAAATCATATTATAACAGAGGAGCTTAGTGTCAGGTCAGTTCTTCATCTCAGGAATCTGGGCAATGATATCCAAGACACAGAAGGTGGAGTAACAAGAATTTTTGGAGCAACAAATTTTCCTGCCAGACAGAAAAGAACTAAAGGGAGGCTGTTCTTTGTCTATGGGATTTTTTTTTTTAACAGCATTTCTAATGGCCCATCCCAGGTGATTGATGGAGCCCAAGTAAATGAGGGATTCTGGTATGGACCAGTCAAGCTCTGAGTTTAATAAGGCATTAGAAGAATACAAGTTTAATTCCTGATTCACATAATGAGAGATTGGGCACATTTACTGGTGAGAGGAAATATTTGAAGTGAGTGTTGTTCTTTTGTGGTTCACCATTGCTAGGTATAGGTAAAAAAAGAGTCACTGTGGTTGAACCTATTAGCAGCAGCAACAGGATATTCTCAGGCCCAGAATCTCCTTTTAGGATGGTGTGATTTCCTTCCCTCTTTTGAGGCCTTTATTCCTAGCTGCCTAAGAGTGGTCTGTGTTTCTGCCTCAGTATTTACACATACAAACACACTCACACAGCACACACTCACACAAATATATAGAGCATTGTGCAAAGTTGTTCAGAGAAGGCTTTTTTATAAAAATCAGAGAAGATGAAACTACTCAAATGCCTATATATAGTGAATAGATTAAAAATTGAGTTATATGTATAGAATATGACAATAATCATCAATGAAAATAACTCAAAATACTATGGAGCAATACAGATATATATCTTAAGAATTATATTGAGAAAAAAATTCATATATGAAATGAGAGACCTTGGGATTATAGACATATAAAGTGCAAAAGCAAGAAAATCAGTCTGGGCTGTTAAGACATCAAGAAGGAGATGGCCCTTGTAATTAGAACTTGGAAGGGGACATAGGGTGAGCTCATTTTTGTGGCTTATGTTCTAATCCTTGATCTTTGTGCCACTTTCCCAGATGTGTTAAGATGTTTCCCATATTTAACTTCATTAGCTTGTGCGCTAATGATACATAAACTTTTTTGTGTGAATATATATATAATATTTCCATAAAAAGATTATGGAAATGATTGTTCAATTGTGCTTCCATACTTTCAAATATACAAGGCTTAATGGTTGTCACTCTACAAGTAAAGAAACTCAGAAGAAAAATATGTATTACTTTTTATCAGTAATTGTCAACTGGGGAGACTTTGTCCCCAAAAGGACATATGGCCTCTTTGATTTTTTGATTATTTCTACCAGAGTAGTTGTGAGGGAGAGTATATTTTTACTTTTGGATAGAAGCCAGGAATGTAATTAAGCACCCTCCAATACACATAAAACCTTCTACAAAAAATATTTTTATTACCCAAATTGTCATTAGTACAGAGGTTGTTGGAACCCTTACCTGAAAAATATGCTTTTTACTAATCGCATGTTTAGTACAATATTGCAACTTTCCTTAGGTCTATTATACTGCTGATAGTAACTCCCATGATGATATCTTTTGAGACTCAGTGGATGTCACATGCATTTTGCCATTTGCTTTTTAAGAAAATCTTGCCTCTCCTCAGCTTTTAATTCCCTGAATGTTAATTAACCTTCACAACTTCAAGTTAATTGCAAATATGCATTAATAACATATTTTTCTCTCCTTTCTCTGACCTGACTATTGAAAAGCTGATTCTTTCTTCAGGCCTAAAAGAAATTCAGATTAAGAAGCAAACCAAGCAAAATTTTGATCAAAACAAGATAAACAATAGAGGCTTTTTCCAACTAGCAAACACTAAATCATCAAATTTATTTAAATACTTACCTATTGTTCTCTACTATTTCCAGTTTTATGAGCAAAATAAATTTGGAGTCAAGATTTCCCAGAACTTAGTAATTTTTTCCCTAAAATTAAAAAAATATATATTTCTATAGTAGAAATTCAAATATCTGAGAACATTACCACGAAAATGGGAAAGTATCACACACCTCAGTCAAAACTGAACACTTCCTCTATCATTTTTAGGTATAAAAATAGCTTCTTGGTCACAAAGCTATGTATTTTTAAAGATTTCATCCATCTTCACAGTCCCTTTAATTCTCTTCTCTCAGCCTCCTAAGACTACACCATATATTACAAATTATGAGGGATTTTGAGTGCTATTTGACATCAATAAATCCAAGAAACCAGGGATTCCTACAAATCACATTTCTTCTTATCACTTCATGAATTCATGGAATTGACTCTATGAAAAAAGGAACAATCCATTATAACTTAAAGTATAAACTTATTATTTGTTATGGAAGTACTCTAAACCTGAATTTTAAGTCTTGTATAAATAAGCCACTAGTGTTTGGAGAAGAAATAGAAAGTTAATGAGAGACATTTTACTAGCAAAGTGATTATGGAGAGAGAGAGAGAGAGAGAGAGAGAGAGAGAGAGAGAGGGAAAAAGTCCATTCACCAACAAGAGCCATTACTTATTTTATCCTCCCAACTACCTAGGAAACAGTATATATACACAAAGAAGTATATGCATCATTAATGAACAAGCTAATGAAGTTAAGTCACATATAATGGGCTGTGCCTTACATGGGTATCCTAAATCACTTCTCAATTTCTCATAGGTCATTGCCCTAAATTGCCATCAATCACTCAGATTACATTATTCTTTAATTTTCTGGTAAAATTGTTTTCTATTGTTTTTATAATCTGAACATGCAACCAAAAAAAAATTGGTTTACAAAACTAGCTAAACTTGGTAAGTTCCAGGCTGTGGCAGATACGGTGCTTGTATCCCCAAGATTGATCCTAGGAAAAGGAGGGTCTCCCTAAGTTGGTTCCATGTGGACACTGAAAAGCAAGATGAGGAGCATGAGGCATTGAGACTGGCCAGGATGTCAACTACCCTGGTACATATAGCCAAGATGTAGTGGACCTAGTAGAGCCTGGTAGAGATGGAGGACAAGACTTGGTGTGACAACTAGGTCTTTCAACAGGACTGCCAACAAGGTTTCCAGCTTGCCTCTAAACTTGGAAACATTTTATTGACTTGCACTTAGAGTTAAAGATTTTTCTTCAGAGTTCCAAAACCAGTCATGAGTACTTATAGGAAACCGAACAATAGAGTAAGCAAAAGGAGATACTGCAGCATATATGTGAACCACACTCTGTTTTATCTGTAATTAGATATCGTGCCAAGGTATCTGGAAGAAAAATGAGTGAAGCTAGTTGGCTGACACCAAAATCTTAAAGAAAAATGTCCTTAGACTGTCTTTAAAAAATCATGTGCACTAATAATCCCCAGGGCCTGCTGGAGGAATTAAAGGCATTTGATACAAGATAAGACAGCAAAATAAATACTACCAGTTAAAATTGATGCATAGTTTTTTTCATGTCTATATAACATAGCTGTGGGCAAATAAACACAACATATTTCTACTAATAGAAGGAGGACAATCTCTGTAAATGAGATTATTTGCAGAATCATCTTGCACTGGTGAAGAAGATGAAATGGAAGATTTGGGCCAGGTGCTCTGCTACAAACCTGAAACTCCAAAAACTAGGAAGCTGAGACAGGAGGATCTCAAGTTCAAAGCTAACCTGAGCAACTTAGTGAGGCCCAAACTCAAAATTAAAAATAAATAGATTAACAGATAGAGAGATATTAGATAGATAGATAGATAGATAAACAAATAAGGCTGGGAATGTAGTTGTGGCCAAGTGTTCTTGGGTTCAAATCTCTTGTAACACAATAATTTTAATAAAATTTAAAATGAAGACTTGGCAATAAGCTCTAATCGGGAAAGTCAAGTTTTTGGTATCTAAGTTAATACCATCACAAAAGTCAGTGCCATCATTGAAGTCACAGAGATGTTCAATTCTGCTTTCAAAGAGAATTATCTTAGGGTTCAGTTTTGGTAATTGAGCTTCATATTAATCAGGTCCTCTGTCACAAAGTTAGTGAGTGGCAAGAATGATGATAACAAGAATAAAATTCTGGATATTGGATTATTAGACATAGTCACGAAAAAGAATATTGCTAGGCTCACATACTAGCACTTAATTTTGCTGTATCTTTCTATTAAACAGACAAGCTGTTTGGAAAGATTTTCTCATTTCACTATAAATTGATTTTTACTTTGAGAAGAATCAAACATGTTTTTACTTCCATTCTTAAAAATTATATATGAGGAGTAGGAACAAAGTTCTTTCTTTCTCACCCTGAGTAGACTGATTTTTTGCAACTAAGTAATAGCAAACACTTGTTTATTTTATACCATAATCAATGTACAAAAGAGTTTCCATTCAAGGATGAGGATGAACATTTGTCCACTAGTTCATGCACTGTCTTGAAGCCTCATCTGCTGCCCTATTGAGTTACAGTTACCATTCTAAAGTCCCCCTGTGAGAGCTTCTTTCTATGAGTTTCTTTTAGTTGTAAGGAAAAGAAAAAAAATCTTGGAAAGGCATCACTTATTTGAAGATACCACACTTATCCTGAAAATGGAATGTCATTCAGTATCTAACTCTTGGAATTACATGGCTTATCCTCTCCTACTTAGTATCTCTTCTTATAAAGACAGGGGAATGAATTTAACATAACTTTTCTACTTTCATATATGAATATGCTACCAGTGAAATGCCACACCATATACAACCACAATAGTGGAATCCTAATTAGAATAAGTTTTACTCTATGTACATATAATATGTCAAAATACACTCTACTGTCATGTATATCTAAAAAGAGTGAAAAAATAAAGAAGTGGTAAAATAAAGATTAGTAACTATCTTGTATACTTATTTCAAATCAGGAACTCATACTCCTTCCTAATTAAAATGGGAGTTGACCTCATTAACTGAGCTAATATTCAACCCTGTTACATGAACCAATTTATTCTAATCCACATTGTTTTTTTCCTAGGCTCCCTTGGTCAATTCTTCAGTTTTATCCACCCATAACCAATCTTGTGCTACTGCTTAAGATCTTGGACTACAGGGAAAAAAACTTTTTTTATGTAAAAGACCTCAGGTAAGATCAACTCCACCTTTGATATGCTCAGCCCACTAGGGAAACAAGGCAACATTCTGTGTCCAAAAGTAGCTGAAGATCATTTTTGTGTATGTGATGCAAATACTCACTACTGAATGATTTTTACTTCTGTATGGTTCCTTAACCAAGATTCCAGGGTAAAATGAAATCAGACCAATTTGTTTAATATAAATGATTGGAATATAAAGCTAATGACTGTATAAGCTTAGCTACTTTATATAGTGACTCCACTGAAAAAGTCAAGTACTTGCTCTATGTTGTAACAAAGCAGATATTGCCCTGAATTTATATTTGGATTGCTTCTTGGCCAATGTTCCACATAGATTTCTTTACTAGTCATTACAGTTTGGTTTAATCATTTTCTTCCATAGCCCATAAATGTAAATACAGATTGAAAAAAAAGTCTTAGATAAGGTTATAGGTCATAAAAAGTGTTTGTATTTTCCAGTGAAGAGTATATTTCACATCTAGTAGTATTTCAAAACCTACTTGATTTTTAAAATTGTCATATGAGAAAATGAGAAGATTTTTAAAGTATGTTGTCAGAATGAAAAGCACTTAAGAAACTCAGTCATTTTGAAATAAGTTTGTCCATTATAAATCACTCAAGTAAAAAAGAATTTTGAAAAACAACCTACAAATATTCTTTCATGTTGAGGAATAGTGTTAGGATCACCAGGACTGTTATGTCATGTCTGACCCACAGAGTCCAGATGAACTGAAAAGTCCTCTAGTTTCTATTTATTCTAGATGGTCTTTTTTTATAACTCAAACACTTGTGGTTCTAGTGAATGTAACACTTTCAAAGTTTCAACATTAATAAAGACATGAAACACATGTATTAGTTATTTGTTAACAAAAAAAATCTTGATATTGCCATAAACTACCTCAATATATATCTTTTTAAATTGTTTTTAATTGTTTTAATCTAATTTATCATATATGACAGCAGAATGCATTATAATTCATATTATACATATAGAGCACAATTTTTCATATATCTGGGTTTATACAAAGTATATTCACACCATTCATGTCTTCATACATGTACTTGGGATAATGATATCCATCTCATTCCACCATCATTTCTAACCCCATGCCCCCTCCCTTTCCCTCCCACCCCTTTGCACTAACTAGAGTTCATTTAATCCAACCATGCTCCTTCTCCCAACCCCATTTTGAATCAGCCTCCTTATATCAGAAAAAATTCAGCATTTGGTTTTGGGGATTGACTAACTTTACTTAGCATTGTATTCTCCAACTTCATCCATTTACTTGCAAATGCCATGATTTTAATCTTTTATTAGTGAGTAATATTCCATTGTGTATATATACCACATTTTCTTTATCCATTCATCCACTGAAGGGCATCTAAGTTGGTTCCACAGTTTAGCTGTTGTGAATTGTGATGCTACACACATTGATGTGGCTGTGTCCCTGTAATATGTTGTTTTTCATCTTATATCTCTTTTGGGCAAAATTAGATACGTGGAGACATATAGGTTCATGAGAGGCTGGAAAAGTATAGTTGATCACTCTGGATGACTTTATGGTTACTTCAAATTTCATACTTCTGTAAATTTAGAAAGAAAATATTGAGGGACAATTATCATTCCATCACAAGAATCACGGTTATATGAATAGCTGTTTGTGCTGCTTTTTATGGTAACAAGGTATAAATAATGGTCATATTAATTTTTAAACATTTTTTAACTGAGTAAAACTATGTTTCAAAAACTGTGAAAGGGGAACAAATTGCACACTTTTTACCAGTCTTTTTCTTTTTGTGGGGGTTTGTTTGTTTTGTGGTTGTTGTTTGGGATATTCTTTTCTACTAGTAACTTCACAGGATGAACTAGACTAAAATGATTATCCATATTTGCATAAAAATTCTATAAAAACGATTCTTTATTTTGGTCCTTGTATATTTATGCCCAACAAAAATTAGTATAATACTCAGTCTCTAGCAGCTATGCTGAAATTAATGGAACAATAACTAAAACTTGAAAAGGATGCTCTAACTGACTGCATTTGTCATAGCCACATATTCTACAGATTATTCCAAATTTAGTAATTTACAAGGCGAATCCTTTAATTCTGTTAATTGTGATTTAAAAAATCATCCTCTAAGGGAAATATATTTTTTCAGATTCGTACATTTTCTGATTTTCTGAATCTGTTGGAGGAGGTTGCATTTGACTCCTCTTACAAAGGTGCAAAATTCATTTATTTCTACTGAATGAAACTATTTTCTAGTCTTTCCTGTTTTATTTTTTCAACCTAATTCCAAAATGAATACTAATTATGAGTAGTTCATCTTTGTTTATTCAGTGACCTATCAAATTACCTTAAGTGCAGTTACAGTTTCATTAAAAGGAAATCTATGTATAATCAGTTTCTGTTAATAAGAAAAGAATGCATTTGATGCAAAGAAGAGGTAATCATCTTTAGTGTAGGAGGCACAGTCAGGTGGGAGTCATTATCTACCCATATTGTAAATGATGGCACTATTAATTACTTTGAGGATGCCTTTCACGTATGGAAGTGGATAATATTATTACCAATAAAATATTTAAAATTCATGATTGATTTCTTAAAAACATTTTTTTTGTACATTTGTTTTATATGTGAGTGTAATAGCCTACAGTACATACATTTTGTTGCCAGAGTCAGCATGTCCACCTCTTGGTGGAAATCAAATTGAACAGAACACCAAAGATAGTTGTCACACCAAGTTTATTTTTAATAAATAAAAAGACCATGGGAAACCATTTCTAAAGCTGTGACTCCCTCTGGAACAACATTTATCTGAGCAGAGCTGAATACTCAAAAGATTTGAAGGCATCTTCACATGATCTGTGGGGAATAGATCTGAACAAATGCAGCTTGACAACATGTTCCCACATACATCCCATGGTATGGAAATGAGTTTGAAATCCTCCTTCTGCAGAGATTTTAACAATAAAATGAGACAAAGCTCATCTTATGGCCACTGGCACTACCTCCCTGTTGTCTTCTGCATATTGGAATGGTTCTGCATGGTTTGAAGCTGTATTGTGCTCATGTTTTTCTCCTAGGAACTTCTAAAAAACAAGAGGGGATTTGGAAGAAGAACTTTATAGAAAATTTAGCAATGGGGACATCTACAGCTTAGATTCTTCTGTAATCATCAGGTCACTCTGTATCTTTTTTTTAGGATCAACTGTTTTGGATAAATAAGAATTCAGAGGCTGAGGTAGTCAAATAACAACCAAAAGGAATAGTGAAGACAAACATGATTAAAAATTATTTTGCTTGTTTGTTCTAGAATTTGTGGTTTGTCTGTTAGCTTATGATATTTAAATGGATAGAACACTGCATGTACAGTTGGTGGAGTTTGTGTTTAAAGAGATAAATATATCTGCAGATTTTGAGTGGAATGTTTGAGGAATAAAAGAAAATCTTCAGTGTCAACTTTTTTTGGAAAGTCTCATAACAGCTACCACATAAGGTCAAGGTCAAGGTACTATTTTTTTTTAATTAGACATTTGGTTATTTGTTCACTTAATGATTTAAATATGATTTTTTTCAGGAAAACATTAAGGAATTATTTTCTTAATGTCAAATAGACTCAAAAGCCACATTTGAATAAAAAATTAAATTTGAGCATCTATCTAAATATCACTTTTTTATCTGAACAGTACTATTACCTGGCTAAAATCTCTATTGCATGTATTTTATCAAATTCTTTAAGTAAAGTGTTTATTGTAGTTTAACTGAAAATAAATGTATACCATATCATAATTGCTTTAAATTTACAATTAATTAGAATGTGAATTATTTTTCTTTAATTATAGCTATGCTGATATCTATCATATACATAGAGTTGTATATATTAAGGTTTCTGAGGAGGGCTAAACTCTTTTGTTGTTGAAAAAAAATTTAAGCCCATCAAATGTCTCACTCATTCTAATCAGAAACACCAAATTACCGCTTGGCTCATTAATTTACAAGAATATGATGAATTTTTGATACATTTATTTACATTAGTTTATAAATAACTAGACTTTTTTTTCTAGATTTAGAACTTTCTTGGGGCATGGACATATGCCTCTGGTTAATTTGCAACTTATCTGAGATGAGAAGGTTTATAAAATATTTATAAATGTGCTTATAGAACAGGGTGCATACATAAATTCTGATAATATCAAAGCAATTTATTTCAAAATAATATTGTTTCTTGAAGAAATATGCTGTTGGAATTGTCATCAACTTTATGAATATGTAATTAATACAGTAGTTTTGTATTCATTCTTTTTAATATGAGATAGAATATTTTTAAAATATTTTAAATTACTGGTTTAATATCATATACAGCTCTTATGGAATGTCTGGGTTTACAAATCTAACCTTTAACAACTGATAACTCTGTCTGCTATAACAACTGATAACTCTGTCTGCTTATAACTGTTTGAAAATTAGTGTCACACAGGTGACATACTTCACGTCCCCCCCAAATGGCATTTCCCTATATCTATGCAGCATCAATAAATTCTAAATATTTGAGTTCTACTAAAATTTTTAAAGAATAAATGCCTCATAAGATTTAATTTTAGATGTCAACTTGAATGGAATAAGGAATACCTATAAATCTAAAAAAGCAATATTTGAGGTATGTATGGAAAAGTGTTTCCAGAGGTATTTAGCATATGAATGAAAATGAACAAAATGAGGAAGACTGGTCCTCAGTATGGGTGGTTTACATCCAATTTGTTCCTGTCCCAAAGAGTGCACACAGAGAAGGTGAATGAGAGCCTGGAGCCACTCAGTTCCTTCTTTGGACAGGAAAACTTCTAGCTCTCCAGCCTATGGATACCAAGAGTTAACACTAGTAGATCTCACTTGCCATAATTCTGTGAGCAAACTTCCTAATAAATGTCCCTGTTTTATCTATTTTCATATCCTATGGTTCCTTCTCTCTTGAGACTCTAATTCACATGTTATTTTAAATTTGGTTAATAACACTAAACACAAAGTTAAAACTATATATAATATTCCATATTATTGGATTCATACAATTGTGTCATTTTGTGTCTGTTGTATTTCACTAAATATTATATCCTCAGAGTTTACCCATGATATACCAAATAACAGAATTTCCTTTTTTGAAGGATTAATACTATTTTGTTATAAAAGTGTGTATATACATACGTTAACACACACACACACACACATAAACACATTTTCTTTATCCATTCATCCATTGATGGACATCACAGCTTTACTCAACTGTGGCTATTGTGAATAATACTGTACTGTATCAAAAATAGTCAAACTCACATAAGCAGGAGAATCATTTTCAGGGTCTATAGAGAGAGAAAATAGGGAAGATGTTTCAATGAGTGTAGAGTTTCAGATTAATAAGATAAAAATGTTCTAGAGGTCTATTACACACCAATGTGATTTTGGTTCACATTTTTGAACTGTACCCTAAAAACAGATAAAAAGGTAAATTTTATGTTATACAGGCTTTACTATAATTGTTTAGACAGTAAAAAATGTAACTTTCATAGACATTTTTAAAAATAGAAACTTGAAGGACATTCTTAAACATAGTGGAGATTAAGATTAATGTTACTACATATGACATTCTCATTTCAAACAGAGAGATCTCTTCGTTAGCTGCTGTTGAATGGGAGAAAAATATGACAGTGATGCAGTGCTGAAGGAGGAGAGGATGAGGTAGCTTTCAGTAGCTTGGATAGATTTTTCATGTTCTGAGTGAAAGGCTCTAATATTTCCTTTATCTTTGCAGTAATATACTGCCATCCTACCAAAAACATAATCTCCATATTGATTCATCGTGCTGTAACTACTCAGTAAAAGACATATTGAACTAAGAAATATAAGGAAGGAAGGAAATCATGAAATAAATAAATATATATATATATATATATATATATATATATATATATATATTTTATTTTGATTTTTTTTTTACTTTAATTGCCAGCTGGTACAACATCAAACCACTATCTTGAATAATAATAATCTTCCTTGGTTTGAGATTTTGTCCACCTGCATCTTGAAAAACATCTTTTGAAACAAGCTGATTTAACAAGTTAATCATGTTAGAACAATTTTTCTTTAATAGCTTTTAGTGTCTCCACATGTTTAAGTAATGTAAAATGACATGATGAAGTCTATTATCTTCCTTGGAGACTAAATAATCACATTGAGTTTCAGAAACAACCACAAAAGAAAGTATGTATTTGTGCACATTGGGAGAAAAAAAATTGAGAAAACAGGTTAACTTGGAAGTTATGGAAATTATAAGTTGTTACTGCATATTCTCCATTTAATGAAACACAATGCACAATTAGCCACAAAATAAAAGCTTTGCTTATGGTACCACAACAATCATGTATTCATATTAATTTTAACTATTTTAGATACATTACCAATTAGTATTTGATTTGGACTATTTTCAAAGTATAAAGCATGTTTAGACTACAAGCAAATTATTTGAAATTAATATAAATATTTGCATCCATGAGTACCAAACTAGAAGACATGGTTGATATAATTTTAATTCCTGATAGCACAGGATAGAAAGAGTAATAGGGCCTTTTTAAAAATTTGTTAAATACATTTTGGGCCAGTATCATAATGTACATTGGGCTAGAATTTTGAGTAAAACTTATTGAGAATTCTATTAATAGACATCTGGGTAGTGTCAAGGAAACTCAAGAATGTTGAAATATCCAGAATGGGAAGATTTTCTCACCACTCTAGACCTGCAGGTAATGTAAAGATTTTCTCACGACTCTAGACCATGAAGTAATGTAAGTAATGAGATTCCGATTGAGATAATATGAAAAAAAAATGATGAGATCTGGGATTTGAAAGGAAGACATCTGGTAGCTATTGACAACAGTCTCTTATCTGTAACTCCAGTAGGTGGAATATAAAAATAATCTAGAGTTCAGAAGAACAGATGGACAAATGCTCTCTGAAGGAGTTAGCATTCTTTGCCATACAGAAGAGTAGGGACAGGGGAATATGATCCACCACAAATACACAGTGATCTATATACAAGCCAAGGCAATGTTAAATTATTTCAGTACATAAAACATAATGTTATATAATGAAATTTTAAAGCCAATAAATACGGTTGCAACAGAGACTCTAATTAGGATGAAAACTAAAAACAAACAAACAAACAAAAAAAACCCTTAATTCTTATGTCTCTAAAATAATTGGGGGCCACTTATACTTCCCTAATAAGTATGGAATGTTGCCTTTCTACAGGCAAACAAAAGAAAATTTAAAATCAAGAAAATAAATAATTAATATTATGAAAATTAAATTTGAAATTTTCTCTGTAGTAGCAAATTATTCAAACTGTGGATTTAGAGTGGACAATTAACTATGTGAGAAGTGTTTTAGATGAAAATATTGTATCTATAAGAGGGGGAAGTTTGTATATTTTTAGCTACTAAAGTATATACAGAAAGAGTTTGAGAATGAATTTTCTTAAATTATGTCCCAAACTTAATTTAAAAGTATAATATCTCTTGAGATTTTTCTTAATGATATGTTAGAGTATTTGACTTTTGATGTTTAACTCAAATCCCCAAATTAAAATTTTCTGGGAAAATAAAGAATCAGTGATTAGATATTAAGACAAATGTAGAAAGTTGAACAGTTTTCTTCATTTGTAATCCCCTATTACTAATAATCATTTTTACCAATACAAGATTTCCTCTTGTTGATGTTAATTTTGTTGAGTTATATTGACATTTAATGACATAAATTATTAGTTTTCTACATAATATCATGTCTAATAAACACTCTACATAATGTAAAATGCAATAACTTTAATTATTTCAGAGATATAAACAAAATTCTTTTATGATCAAGATGAGAAGAAAAATAAAAATCTTCACATTGATACAAATAATTGCTTAAACAACTAAATTAAAAGTATTGCAAATTGAAATCGCAATTCTTGCTAAACTTCAATAACTATGACACAAAATGATTGTTAACATCTGCAAACTCATTGAAAAGACATCAATATCTGTAGCTTATTATTAAAGGCACTGAAGTGATAAGAAATTAAATCAATTCTTCACTATTGACATGTGTGAATTCTGAAGTCACATCAGTTTAAAATGTCATTCAGGGGAAAAAGTAAATCTACTTTTGCATTCATTTTGTTGGTATCATTGTCATTGCATGTTTTCACTTTATATGTTCAATATTTAATTTAATTAGTTTTCTTGTTTGTTTAGAGTGGTGCTGGGGGTTGAACCCAGTGTCTTTGGTGAGCTATGCAAGCACTGATTCACAATCCCAGTCCATGAGTATTTTATTTGAAGTCTAAATACTTTTGACATATTTTTAGAAAATAATTCAAAAAGTAATTCAAATGTGTTCTGCTTCTCTCCTTCCATGGATCAAAAATATAAACAAAGTTACAAAAATAATAAATATTAAAATAAATAGTATAATTTTAGAAAAATTAGTAGTGTAATGTAATATCTAATATGAGAGTAGCAAAAACAGAACAGAGAATACTAACCAGGACAAGAAAAACTTTAAAAAATGAAATGATAATGAATAGATGTTGAAGTTGAAATTGTCCAAATATATCAGTAATTAAATAAATATAATAAAACATATATGGCTCATTACTATGGGTGATTATTTTTTGATAGACAGCTTATCCTATTTAGGGGTTCCACAATTAACATTCAAACCCTACCTAACTGGATACAGAACTCAAGCTTCTTGAAGTTCAATGTTTCCAACCTCTGGAAAACTCTTATGGCAACTGAAATAGAAAGCCAGGTACTGGATTATTTGATCTCAGCTGGGAATAGCCATGTCAGGAAACTCAGTATCATACTTTTTTTACTCTGAACTTTACTATGAATGAGCATAAAATTACTATAAGTATTGATTTGGGGATTGCAAATGTATTTTAGCAAAATAGAGAATTTCACATATTAAGAAAAAAATAAATACAATGAATTAACTGTATTTCACACTCATCAAAGAAATAGTAATACAAAAGCAGAAGTTATGAGTGTGTGTTCACACTCCAAGGTCACAGTATGCAGGTAGAAAAACTGAGAAAAAAAATAGATGTTTACAATTTTGAAATTGTGCTAGAAAAATTCAATCATTATTTTCTCAGAAAATTAGAGATTAAGTAGTTAAGTAATCATTATTAAAGTAGAAAATTTGTATGTACCAAATAAAAAATGGAGCAAATACTTCATATATAATTTTAACCCAGATAGAACAGTATTTCCCCGGAATTTTTAAAAATTTGAATCTAGGGTTGCTCTGCCACTGATCTACATACCCAGACCTCTTTTTATTATCATTATTATTTTTAAATTGTTGAACAGGATCTCACTAAGTTGTGGAGGCTGGCCTCAAACTTGAGATCCTCTTGTCTCAGTCTCCCAAGTTACTGTTATTACTGCATACTTCACTGTATCTAGCTCCTAAATATATTTTATAGAAAGAAAATACTATAAAGCAACCATATTTTTTATAATTTAAGATGATTATACATAATAGTATTGCTTATCATTTATTTATATATTGTAAATTCTTAACCAATTTGTGATAGAGGTTGTCTCAGTGTGAGTGGAGTCAAGTACTACTAGGAAGCTAGTCAAGAACTTTGTTAATTTTTCAGCAAGATTTCATTTATTTAAAAAAGTTAATGTAAATAACAAAATTTTTATGCAAAATGAAAATTTACCATCTCTATGGTAAGTAAAATTTAAGTGACTGTAAAGACACATTTTCTATTTAATACCTTCTCTGGAGTGTGGCGGGGCCTAAGAACACCATGGGGTATCATCCCTATGGCTATATTATTTTATTTTTCAATGGTATTCTACAAATGGAGTTAAGGTCCCTCATTAGTATAAGTTACCTAAAGAGATGTAGTTCTGACCTAATCAGTTGAACAAATTAAAACAAAGAGCCTGGAATCAACAGAGATGATCTCCTGATGCTCTTTCAGAAAACAACACAGTAATTTCTAGAACTGCAAGGACTTGAATTCTACCAACAACTGACTTGTGATCATGAAAGTGGACTCTGAGCCATAGATGAGATCCCAGTCACAGCTTACACCTTGAATGTAGCCCTGTGAGAGCCTGGGACACATTCCAGATTAAATATGGGTTGCTTTAAGGAGCTATATTCATGGTAATTTGAGGTATGGCAATATGACATGTAACAAATGTGCCAATATCTTTCAACAGAGAAATCCCCTGGAAAGTAGTGATACAGTTTTCTTTCAACTGGTTTTAATGGCTTTAGGCAATTGATTTAATTTGTCTAGGCCTGATGGGGTGATTTAATGCTGAAAAGTACCCAAATCGCTTAAAGTTTGAAAGATAAATCTTATGGTCTAAGAGCTTATGCACACAGACACACACACACACACACACACACACACACACATACAGAGAGAGAGAGAGAGAGAGAGAGAGAGAGAGAGAGAGAGAATTTTTGCCAAATTTAGAGGGTTATTTCAAAGTATTGATTAGTAGATTAATTAATTTATTGGAACATTGCTCATTTGATTAATAAAGAGAATAGCACATTTATTTGCTCATTTTTGACTTTTCCAAATGTTTCTTAAATATGTCCCACAAATGCTATATGGTAAGGACACACTAAGAGATGGTCAGTTTCCTTTTAATTGTGATTACTTGACAGTGTGTGATACATTGGGTGGATACTACATAGGTGGACCTGAAGCATGAGTGGGCATTCCCAATGAAAGTAGAGATAAGTAAAGACAGACTGAATCAGGTTCACGAAGTCAAAGACAGGCATTGGAAAGAAGAGGGCTGATTGCATTCTGAAAGAAGATGGTAGAGTAAGGTCTAAAGTTGCCAATAAACTAATTTGGTAAGGTGAAGAAATCACAACTGTGTCCTCTGGTTTAATACTAGCTCAAAAAGATTTCTTACATGTGAGATAGGACAATAGAAACTAAGCAAAGATGATAAAATTCCTTGCATGTCATTCTAAGTAATTTAGATATTGCTATAAATGATGGTAATATTTTTAATTGTTGTCTTAGTTCAGACTACTATAACAAAGTAACTTAGTCTGGCATTTCATAAATGATACAAATTTATTTTTGGCAACCTGGAAGCTGAATATCTTTGATGATGGGGCCAGTGTGGCTGCATTATGAATGAGACTCCACTTCTGGGTGGCCAGATTCTCATTCTGTCTTCACATGGTGCTGTGCACAAGCAGAGAAAAAGCTCTCATCTCTTTAAACGGACACTCATCTCACTCTTGAGGGCTCTACACTCATGACTTAATTACCAGTCAAAATCCAACATGCTAATACCAGCACAATGAAGATAAAAAATATTCAACCCAGAACTTTAGAGGTGCAAGCATATTTTTTCCATAACTGATTTTATAATATTAGTCAATGTTTTTTGTTGGACTTAAAAAAGTCAGAACTCTCACTGTTAGGGGGAATTATTGATAGTTTTAAAATCTATGTGATCTATGTGTGGAGTGATTTAAATGTATTATTAAAATAGATAGAGATTTCTGCAATTATAGATTTCAAATGACAATACAAAACTAATTTTAAAGAGATATAGAGAGACATATTCCCAAGCAAAGTCAGCCACAGTAGGAATGGAGAAAAAGGAATGTATGAAAGAAACATGAAGAAAACAAAATATATAGGAATGAATCACAAATTTAATATGAAGCATGTGCTAAAGACAGGGGAATAAAAGGCAAAGGACTTATTCCTGGCTTATTTCGCTGTGACTATGATCAGAGTTAGAAAAGGGTAATTAAATTTAGAAGGAGGGTAAAGAAGGTTTTCTAAACCTTTAACATGCCCAGTTCTAAGTGGGTGAATTCATAACATTTAAGTCAGAGTTCTTCAAGTTTGACATGTGGTACAGGCTTTCAAAATTTGATTTAGCCAGTTTTCCATGAACAGATTTAAAAAGAACCACTTAGGACTTCAAGCAATGCCAGTGATCCTAAAGCAGCAAAAGTTGGAATTTGGGGTTTAAATGAATATGATTAGTGAAGGGGAAACCTAGAGTTTTATGTCCACACCACTGCATCCATTGCCCTCTCATCTCTAAAGCTGTATATGAAAGTATTTTATTGTATTCTGGATATTTAGGTTATCAGGAAAGATTTATTTTCATTGTCATAATAAGAACAATACTTTTCAGCATCTTTATAGATACTAGGATTTTCTTCTTGATGAGATGCTGGGGAAGAGAGTAGCCTCAATATCTTGAGTAAAACAGAAAGTAAACAAACACAGTGACAACTGTGACAGCAAAATCAGTGTATCACAATTGTGTGACATGGGGAGTATTTACTTACACTTGCTAAAACATAAGTTGTTCAAAAACATGATGGAGGCCTCCCTGGCTCAATGGTAGAGCCTTGCTTAGAATGTGTGAGCCATAGGGTTTAATCCCTCAGTATTGCACAAACAACAAAAACAACAATAACAACAACAAAACAACAAAACAAAAATTAGTCTAGCCATTATTATTGATATCAATGTATAGAAATTTAGAAATAGTTATGGTCTGTAAAACAAGTCAAGATGGCACCTGGCATTTTGCCAGGGGGAGTGGTTTGTGAAGTAACACCAGTGAGCCATTAAGTGTGGAGATTCCTTATTGGTTGACTGCTGTATGTAGTTTATGTTAATTAAGATAAGCTGTGTGGAATGTATATATACCCCTCCTTTCCTACAATAAAGGGCTCCCACTCCTGCTGTATCAATGTACACAAGTTGCTCGTCACCCTCCCTGGTTATTTTGCTACAGCCGGATTGTGGCAGATGGTGGCCCATTACGGGGAGCCCAGGGACACTTGGGGGTAAGTAACAAAATAAAAAAAAAAAAGCTGCCCATCCCTAGATAGGACGGGAGCAAATATGCTCGTCCCTAGGCAGATAGGGGGAGAGGAAAAATGGCCATTTTGAGAAAATGGAGAAGATTGATACAGTATGTTTGTGTCTTGTTTTGTCTTGAAATGTTGTATTGTCTTTGTGATGAGAATATGGAAGGGGTGAGAAATAAATTACTAAGGGAAGGAGGCATCCCAGTGGAATCGAGCAGTTAGGGCATGTGTTGATGGAAGCCCAGGAACTCTAGTCAGAAAGAAAAAGGAAGTTCAGACGAAGAAGGATTATTAGGAAAATAGTTGGAACAAAAGGCTATTACTGAATACTTTTCCTTACCAGAGGGTGCGTGAATCTGTGCAGCAGATGCCACGTGCACGAGTCAGTCATGGTGCAGCAAGGACTTTCCAAGCGGAGGCAGTGGGCTCTTCCCTGCCCCTGCCCGGGAGCGGCAAGCCACTGCGAGAGCCCAAATCCAAACCTGACCCAGAGGCACAGTCTCACAGGCTCTTGCTCCCTGTACCCGGTGGCAGTTTGAGTCTGGGACACTCCATGACGCTGGTCATTTTCAATGCCAATAACTAAGCTACAATGGTTCTCTCACACCTGGAGGGTGATGAATAATGAGCACCATTAAGGCTTATTTCAAATGTAAAAAGCCTTGAGATAATGTACTAAATTGTTCAGAAGGTTGTTTTCTTAGTGTAATACTATAGGATTTTCTTTAGCATCATTGCCGAAGTTCCTGCCTTTGTCCCAGTGCCAGAGAGGACGAGGGTGGAAGAATTTCCAGTGTTACTGAAACCCGGACGAAACTTCGGCTGAGAAATGGACTAGATTTCAGAGCTATTGCTGTTTCTGCTGCTACAGTTTAGGCTAGCTGCCTGCAGAACTTACCTGGACTGTGATTTAAGCTAGCTGCCTGCATAACTTATCTGGACTGTAAATTTACCCGGGCTGTGAGTTAATCTATTGAGACACTGCATTTCCTGGACTGAGACAACAAACTGTAATCTACAACAGATTGTAACTTGGTATCTTTGCTAATGGTGTCATTGCTGGTATAATTTTTCCAAGGTCTTTTTTTGGGGGGCCATTAATTGGCTTGGTATTGTGGCATTTTGTATCCTCCCCTTCTGCTTGTAGCATATTATTTATGGTGTTTGTGTAAAAACCACTATGGTCGTTAATTAAATTAAACAAAAGGTGGAAATATTAGGGTCTGTAAACAAGTCAAGATGGCACCTGGCATTTTGCCAGGGGGAGTGGTTTGTGAAGTAACACCAGTGAGCCATTAAGTGTGGAGATTCCTTATTGGTTGACTGCTGTATGTAGTTTATGTTAATTAAGATAAGCTGTGGGTAATGTATATATACCCCTCCTGTCCTACAATAAAGGGCTCCCACTCCTGCTGTATCAATCTACACAAGTTGTTCATCACCCCCCCGGGTTATTTTGCTGCAGCCAGACTGGGGCAAGAAATAAATCATTTTTTTTGTCTCTTATCAACCTGGAATCACCTGAGGTGGTTGATGCTAGGTGGTCCACACCCAACATTGCTTCTTCACTAATGTATCTAATACATGGGTGTCCCTTGGCTGATTTCTAGATTTTTTTTCATGCCCCTGGCATTTATTACATCAAAGTGATCTGATTTAGTTACATGCTTCTATTATTACCACTTAAGAAACACAATGTGATTTTTCAATATACTTATTTATACTGAAACAATAACTAGAGTGAAGAAAATTAAGATACAGATCTCAGTTACCATGTATATGTATCTGTGTATTACATTCACCTGAAATGTGCTCTTTTGACAAATTTCCAGTACTTAATACAGTATTAACTATGGTCCTCATACTGTACATTAGATTTCTATATTTATTATTCATCCTTGGACCTATCTCTCCAATAAATTTCCTCACCACTCCTGGTAATAACTGTTTAACTCTCTGACTCTCTGATTCTATATATTTGACTTATTTGGAAAAGCCATATAAGTTAGATGATATAGCACTTTTTATAATGAGTTATTTCCACTAGCATAACAACCAATAGATGCATCTATGCTATCATAAGTAACATGATTCCTTTTTTATGACTGAGTACTATGCCATTATATATATGCACCATTTATTAATGTATTCATCAGCTGATAGACACCTTGCTTCATATTCTAGCTTGGATATTGTGAATGATGATTCAATGATGAGTCAGTGTGAACGTAGATGTCTCTACAAAGCATTGATTTCATACTCTGTAAATATGGACCCAGAAGAGAGATTGATTGGTCACATAATAATTCTATTTTTAATTTTTTTGAGAAATGTTCACATTTGCAGTGAGGCATGCACCATATTACTGTCCCACTAGCACCATAGTAGGGATTTATTTTCTCCACATCCTTTCAACACTACTCTCTTATCACTTTGATAATAGCAAAACTAACAGGTATGAGGTGGTATCATGGTTCTGGTTGCACTTCCCTAGTGATTAGGGATGCTGTATATGTTTGTTTGTGTGTTTGTGTGTGTGTGTGTGTATATGTGTGTGTGTGTATTTGCTGGTCATTTTCAGTCTCCTTTGGAAAAAAATCTATTCAGGTTTTCACAAGAGATGAGATTTCTCTGGTGAGGGTTGCAAGTATTTCCCAGAGAGAAAAGGGAAGTAGACAGACTTGGGACCAGTGATGTTCTTGTCATACATGACATAAATGAATTTCAGTACATATCAGTCAGACTGAGACATGGAGGTTTTTTTAGGAAAGTAGGTACTCATTCAAGAGAGAATGTGAGCAATCTCAAGAGAGCATCGATGTGGCAGTATCCCTGTAGTACGCTCTTTTAAGGTCTTCAGGGAATAGTCCAGGAAGGGCAATAACTGGGTCAAATGGTGGTTACATTCCCAGCTTTCCCAGGAATCTCCATACTGCTTTCCATATTGTCCGCACCAATTTGCAGTCCCACCAGCAATGTACAAGAGTACCCTTTTTGCCACATCCTCGCCAGCACTTGTTGTTGTTTGACTTCATAATGGCTGCCAATCTTACTGGAGTGAGATGGTATCTTAGGGTGGTTTTGATTTGCATTTCTCTGACTGCTAGTGACGGTGAGCATTTTTTCATGTACTTGTTGATTGATTGTATGTCCTCCTCTGAGAAGTGTCTGTTCAGTCTTTGGCCCATTTGTTGATTGGGTAATTTGTTTTTTTATTGTTTAATTTTTTGAGTTCTTTGTATACTCTGGATATTAGGGCTCTACCTGAAGTGTGAGGAGTAGAAATTTGTTCCCATGATGTAGGCTCCCTGTTTACCTCTCTTATTGTTTCTCTTGCTGAGAAAAAACTTTTTAGTTTAAGTAAGTCCCATTTGTTGATTCTTGTTTTTAACTCTTGTGCTATGGGTGTCCTATTAAGGAATTTGGAGCCCGACCCCACAATATGTAGATCGGAGCCAACTTTTTCTTCTATCAGACGCAGAGTCTCTGATTTGATATCAAGCTCCTTGATCCATTTTGAGTTAACTTTTGTGCATGGTGAGAGGAGGGGATTCAGTTTCATTTTGTTGCATATGGATTTCCAGTTTTCCCAGCACCATTTGTTGAAGATGCTATCTTTCCTCCATTGCATGCTTTTAGCCCCTTTATCAAATATAAGATAATTGTAATTTTGTGGATTGTTTTCTCTGTCCTCTATTCTATACCATTGGTCCACCCGCCTGTTTTGGCACCAGTACCATGCTGTTTTTGTTACAATTGCTTTATAGTATAGTTTGAAATCTGGTATCACTACACTTCCTGATTCACACTTCCTACTTAGAATTGCTTTTGCTATTCTGGGTCTTTTTTTTTCCATATGAATTTCATGATTGCTTTATCTATTTCCACAAGAAATGCCATTGGGATGTTGATTGTCATTGCATTGAATCTATAGAGAACTTTTGGTAATATCGCCATTTTGATGATGTTAGTTCTGCCTATCCATGAACAGGGTATATTTTTCCATCTTCTAAGATCTTCTTCTATTTCTCTCTTTAGGGTTCTGTAGTTTTCATTGTATAAATCTTTCACCTCTTTTGTTAGGTTGATTCCCAAGTATTTTTTTTTTGAGGATATTGTGAATGGAGTGGTTTTCCTCATTTCCAGTTCAGAAGATTTGTCGCTGATATAAAGGAATGCCTTTGATTTATGCATGTTGATTTTTTATCCTGCCACTTTGCTGAATTCATTTATTAGCTCTAGTAGTTTCTTTGGGAAATATGGATCCAAGAGAGAATGCAGGACATCTCAAGAAAGAGAGATGCAGTTCTGGTGTTCTCAACTCTTATTTTAAAGGAAACGTGGTGAGGGTGGGTATGGAAAAGTGTGTAGGAAGGATATCAGTCTAGTGATCTCAAGATGGTTTCTGGTAGCCTGATCAGGATTCTTTGGTGGATGTGATCTTCATTATTTGATGAATAGAAATTCCCTGGATTTTAGGATGCTCAAGATATTTTTTCTATCTTTGCTTAATCTGTCTATTGTGTTAGTAGTGAGGTAATTAACTGTGCATTGATTCCCCAGGAATCTGGGGGTAACTGGCCTAAGAAGAGGGACTTACTAGGGGAGGGGGAAGGAGTGGAAGGCCTGAAAAATTATAAGAAATTTTAAATTAAATTTTAATTTCCTTGTCCTTTTTTGTTGTTGCTGTTGTTGGTGGTGGTGGTGGCAGGGCAGGGAGGTAATGAAGATTGAATTCAGGGGCACTCGACCACTGACCCACATCCCCAGCCTTATTTTGTATTTTATTCAGAGACAGAGTCTCACTGAGTTGCTTAGTGACTCACTTTTTATTTTAAGGCTGGCTTTGAACTCACAATCCTTCTGCCTCAGCCTCCTGATATGCTGGGATTGTAGGTGTACACCACCATGCCCAGGACCTTGCTCTTTCTTTATGTCTCCTTTCTACCTACTTATTTCTTTCTCCTACCTCAAGATATTTTTCATAATTTTACATTTTACTTAATTTTATTCACTTTTTGCTGTAAAACACTAAATAAATAATTGAAATTGACAAAAAAATTGAAATAAAGCCTGTGTTCTTGGGTTGGAAAAATTGGTATTGTTAAAATATTCATACTATCTGGAGTAATTTCTATCAAAATACTAATGGTACTTTTTCATGGAATTAGAGGAAAAAACTGCTGAAATTTACAAGAAGGCATAAAAAGATACTAAATATCCAAAACAATCTTGAGAAATACAAAGAAAGTTGGAAGCATCATTCTTCCTCCTTTCAAATTATATTATAAAACTATAATAGTCAAAATAATATAGGGCTAGCATAAAAACTGACATTGACCAAAAGAACACAAAGCAAGCCAGAAAAGTAAGCCCAGATGTTTAGGGTGAATTAATTTTACAAAGCACCAAAAAAAAAAAAAAAAAAAAAGGAATGGGGAAAGAACATCTTCTCAATTTATCATATTGGCAAAATTGCATATTTATAAGCAGCAAAATAAAACTGGAAACTTGCATTAAACCTTACAAAAAAATCAACTCAAATAAATGGAAAGATCTAATCCTGAGACCTGGAATGTAAACTCCTGGAAGAAAATATATGGAAAAGGCCAGGATTTTTAGGTCAGATAAAGCCAGATAAATTGGGAGGAAGATTCACACAGGATCTATTCCCTTAGGTATTCTTAATTCTTCTGCTCTTCCTCATATATGTCTTTCTGTGTGAGAACTGGCTAATCATCATGATTCCTACTTGTATTATGCAGAAGTATGAACAACAATGTCTGTGGACCGAGGGCCTGATGCCAATGCATATGCAGCCACCTTTAATCTTTAGATGTGTTATTTCTGCTTTTGGGCCTGGAGCTACTTCCTCAGATTTGATTTCATTGCTGTTATTTGCCTTCAATTTTGCACTAAGACAAACCTGAAATTTCCATTCCTTATAAGTCACTAAAAGTAAATTATTATTTACTTCACATGAGTGTTTTTTTCCTTTTAAAATGGATTGCATAGAAAGTGCCTCCCATTTCTTTTAATGTGACAATCTCACAGCTGTGCTAAAAATACTCATTGAAGTAAGGGAGATTTACATATGTAGTAAAAACCATTCTTTCCCTAAAGTTATTTAGATGATGGCAGCATTCTTGTTTCCTGACAACAGTATCTTTTCAAAGTGCTCTTGTAAATATTTCAGGTATTAAGTAAACTGTTAACCATTGCTCTATAGTTTCTAGATGCTCTTGTCAATAATGACAAAATATGTGTGCTCATCTGTATGAAATTCAGCTAAGAGACAATTTATAATAATTCAGTGCATTGTTCTCTTTTTTATTATTCTATCTTCTTGTCTGTGGCCATAAACACATTCAAACATTGTTAAAATCTATTTCAAACTGTAAAGCAAAACATTTTAGACATATGCAGGTGCTTTGTAATACTAAGTGCCTCATCAATGATGTGAGTATGCAACCAAAAACAAGCTGAGATCTTTCAATTCTGAATAGCATCACTGTTTTATGATGAAATGAAAGTGGGATCATAAGAGAATGAATCCTAATACATGCAACCAAGTCATTCTACTTACATATTTTGCAGCTATGCTATCAGAAGATCAAAGGTTGATACCATAGTGAATATCTTACTTCTTTCCTTTCAGAAAAAATATAGATGTAAAATTTTCTAAGCCAAAAATGAAAATATCACTCTGTTTCCAAAGGTAAATAGACTTTTTCAAAAAGACATAATTCAAAATGGGTTTCATTATACCCTAAATTTATTTAGTTTACATTTATTGAGTTTTCTATTAGAAAATATTCTAGAGACGGTGACTGAGTGTGCATTAGGTCAAGCATTGCTTTGAGCAGGTCTGTCTACTCAAAGGCCTGCAATTACAAACAAACAAACAAACAAACAAACAACACATCATTTACAATGCCACCAGTATTTCCATCCTTCTATTTGAAGCTTATTCATAACAGAACTTATTCTCACCTACTACTTGATTGACTTATTGCACATATATATCTATTTGATTATTTCTGGTCACATATCTACATTTCATGAGAACAAGAAGCTTATTCTGACACTCTTTCTTTATGAAGTTATTTTATAGATTTCAGCTAACAAATTTCTTGAACACCAGTGATAAAATGAATTTAAAATGGAGCAAATTCAGTGTTGGCAATGGATTGCAGCTGTTTCTTTGGTAGACTATAGTCACATTCATTTTGGTTCTGGCCATAACCCAAGGGGTCAGTTCTGTGAAATTTTTAGTCTCATACTGATAATGCTATCTCAAACACACTCCATGTATCTTGTTTTTTCAGAGGGTTTTCTTTGAAACCATAAAAGCCTACCCAAGTGTGGCTTAGAACTATGTAGGTCTTAATACCTTTAGAAGCAATCCTCAATCAACAGATGTCATTAACAAGTAGGCAAGTGCCTAGTCTCCTGATGTTTGGACAAATATGAGAGACATCAGCATGAGCCTCTGGCCTTGCAACAAAATGGAATCCCTGGGGTTTATAGCAGTAACCTTGATATTGAACAATTAACATAGATTTTTACCTTACCACTTTTCTAGGATTACCTTTCAATACCCTGCCAACACAACTTTGTCTTTGTCTCTGGTTTGAATTATTGACGAATATAGGGACAATATAGTTAATAAAATGCAGTAAGTTTTTTAGATGAAGAAGATATTCCTGAATAATATTTTCAGGACAACTATAGAAGTTATGATTGGTTTCTAAAAATCTATAAAAGTATGCAGATGTCTAAAATGTAGCATACTTTTACACCTAGTATCTAATATTAAGGCAACAAAATCACCATAATACTTGGAAGAAAGGGCATTGAAGATTTTGTACCTTTTAACATGCCAGATTTCAGTGGAAAACACAGGCTTGAATTTTCAAATTAGAATAAATGCATATTTGCAATTACTTTCTATGTTTTATACAACTTTAATTACATTAAATATAAATAAATTAAAAAGAGCTTCAGTATTATCATCTAGACACAGAGTGAGCATTATGTATTATGATTCAAAAAGACAAAGCAAACCTAAACAAACAAACAAACAAACAAATAAATAAATAAAACAACCCCAAAGGAAAGCAAAGAGAACCCATCTGAGGAATAGTATCCATTTGTGCACACATGGGCAAACAGACACACATACTTTGGGAAACTCCATGGCAAGTTAAGTGAGTGGTGATCCTGGGCTCACCTGAAAAGAAAGCTGGCTACAGATGACTTTTTCTTACTTTTCCATTGGGATGTCAAGTCTGTATACATTAGAGGAAATAAACTGCACATCCATTTTTCAAAAACTTGAATCTATAATTTTGTAATTGTCTATGAAAAATGTTAAATTTCTTTAATATCTCAAGCATTCATTTTCATAGAATAAAGCTCAAAAAAGTTTCTTTAAATGTTAATATAAAAATTAGAAAAATTATATTGTGTATTTTGCAAAAGTGTCTAGCACAAAATACTTAATAGTCTCATAAATAAAATTTTGAAAAATTAAAATATGCATATGTAGAAGACACATATTCAGTTAATCCAATAAATTTCTGCAAAGTTGAAATAAAATATGAGATTGGGGATTTGAGCCTTAATATGTATATGTGTATTTATATATCCATATATAAATATATACACACACATATACATACATATATGTAAAAACTCACTAATAATAGTTGGAAAACTGGGCCTGGTATAACACAAGATATTGCAATATATTGTATAAATGTACAAATGTGAAAAAAAATGATTAAAAAAACTGATAATACAGTAATAGAAAAATTTGTTCTGGGAATATTTGAGGAAAATTAAAATCAGAATAGCAGATTCAATGTCCAAATGTAGAGAGGTAATCATACAAAACCCATAACTAATATAATGGACATTATGGAATGACAAACATAGTTGGAGAAAATACAATGGTTATGATTACAAAAGAGGTGACAGACCTCTACAATGAAAATTACAGAACACTAAAGAAATAATATGAAGAAGACCTTAGAAGATGGAAAGATCTCCATGCTCCATTGCATAGGCAAAACTAATATTTTCAAAATGGCCATACTACCCAAAGATCCATACAGATTCAATGTAATTCCAATTAAAATTTAAGTTTCACTCCTTATAGAAACAGAAAAAGCAATCATGGAATTCATTTGGAAAAATAAGAGACCCAGAATAGACAATGAGATCCTTATCAAGAAGAGTGAAATAGAAGGCATCACAATACCAGATCTTAAATTATACTACAGAGCTATAGTAACCAAAAGGCATGGTATAGACACCACAATAGTCATGTAGACCAATGGTACAGAATAGAAGAAACAGAGATAAACCCACATAAATAGTTATCTCATACTAGGCAAAGGCACCAAAAATATACAGTGGAGAAAAGATAGCCATTTCAACAAATGGTGCTGGGAGAACTGGAATTCCATATTCAACAAAACGAAAATAAACCCCTATATCTCACCATGCACAAAACTCAATTCAAATTGGATCAAGGACCTAGTAATTAGTCCAAGAGAGGAAAAAGTATGCCCAAATCTTCATCATGTCAGATTAGACCAAAATTTCCTTAACAATACTCATAAAGCACAAGAAATGATGAACTCAATTTAAAAAGCTTCTTCTCAGCAAAAGAAACAATCAATAAGCTGAAGAGAGAGCCTACATTTTTGGAGCAAATTTTTGCCATACACATGTCAGATATAGCACTAATCTCCAGGATATATAAAGAACTCAAAAAACTTAGCACCAAAAAAAAAAAACAAACAATCAATAAATGGGATAAGGAGCTTAACAGACACCTCTCAGAAGAAGATATGCATTTGATGGATAAATATATAAAAAAAGTTCAATATCTCTAGTAATTAGAGAAATGCAAATCATAACTACTCTAATATTCCAGTCAGAATGGCAGTTATCAATAATACAGACCACAATAAATGTTGGCGAGGATATGGGGGAAAAGGCACACGCACACATTGCTGGTGGGACTTCAAATTAGAACAAACAATCTGGAAAGCAGTATGGAGATTTTTTAGAAAACTTAGAAAGGAATCACCATTTGACCCAGCTATTCCACTCTGACGTCTATGCCCAAAGGACTTAAAATCAGCATGCTATAGTAACACAGCCATATCAATGTTCATCACAGCTCATTTCACAATAGCCGAACTGTGAAAACAATCTAAATGAATGGATAAAGAAACTGTGGTGTATATACACAATGAAATATTACTCAGTATTAAAAGAGAATAAACATACGCCTTTTGCAGGTAAATGGATGGAGTTGGAGAAAATCATACTAAGTGAATTAAGCCAATCTCAACAAACCAAAGGCTGAAGGTTCTGTCTGATAAGTAGATGGTAATCCATAATGGAGAGGAGGGGAGACATGGGAAAAATGGAGGAACTTTGATTGGACAAAGAAGAGGGAGGGTAGGGAAGGAGAATGAGGGAAGGAAAGATGATGGAATGAGATGGATTACTCTAGGTACATATATGACTGCACATATGGTGTGATGCTACATTGTGTACAACCATAGAATTGTAAAGATGTGCTCAGTTGTTTACAATGAATCAAAATGCATGCTGCTTTAATATATACCTGATTAAAATAAATTAGAAGTTTTCCTCTTTATTTAAAAAAAAAGAGTAAGAGGAAGACCTTTGTTACCAGAGAGGATATGTGCATAATAATAGAGGTCTCAAATAACAAAATAAATATACATGAAGGTCACACAGGCTATATCATCTAATATTAGATAAAAAATATAAACATAAAAAGCTAGCATTTACCACAGAAATACAAGTTAGAAATAAGAACTGAGTAGTTTAAAGAAAGAGAAAATGTAAAGTGCACATGATATTGGACATTGTGGTGGACATCGTAAGAACTACAAGAGAGATGGTTAAGGATATGATGACAGAACACCTACTCAGAAATCCCAACACATCTTATAAATTATTGAGATAAAAGAAAACCTCATTATTTTTGCAAATAAATGTTGATTGACAGGAATCAATAGTGATTTTTGTATCTCAGAAAAAACCTAATAGTAAATGTATTATAAACTAATATTTATACATAACTGTAAAAACCTACAAACTATCATAAAAATTTTCTAATAAATAATTTATAGGTCTTCTACAAAAATTTAATTATCTATTAAAAGTTATGAGAACATATGAATAATTCAGGGATAAATATAGATATAATGACAGCATTTTAGAAATATTAATTTGGATCATATCCATCCATAAAAAAATATAGTTGTCAAGCGTTCAAACTTTGGAATTTATTCCAAAATTTGCATAAGTGTCTAGAATCAAATAAAAATTGAAATAGCAAAAAATTGGATCTCTCTATATAAGATATCGAGAGATAAATGAAAAATAATATAACATTGGTCCAGGATAAATAGATAAATAGAACAGACTAGATAATTCCAAAAGAAATTTTGCATATATAAAATTCTAATATAAAATAAAATGTATTTGCACAAATTAATAATGAAAGGGTAGACTCATTTAGTCAGTAATGTTTCCCAGTATAGAAAAAAGTTGAATCTTGTACTTCATCTAAAATTTCAACTAGTAAGATAATAAAAATATGAATGTCAAAGATAAAATAAATTAGATGGTCTCATAATTTTAGTTTTAAAGTTAGATCCCAACAATATGATACATGAGGTAGAGATTGGCATATCAGATTACATCAGAATTCAAGATTTCTGTTCACCAAAGTCTTTCAGAAAAATCTGTCTTTTTTGTATAATATTTTTCTTTGCCACAAGCCACCCAATATCATCAAATAAGCATAGAATTCAGGCATATCAATAGATGGAAAAGAAGACATGAACACATATAAAAACAAAAAAGTATTATGTTACAAAGATGAATAATCAAGCTCATTTATAATGAAGAGTGTTGTTATAACCAACACAAAACAGTTTTTAGAATTTCATTGACCAAGATGATTTTGTGAGAAGTTTGGGTGAGGCAAATCCATATGTAATGCTGATTTGCACATTGTATAGCCCAGTCACCGTTTCTCAGTTCATATCCTTGTTATGTAGCAGAAGGCTTTATTACTTTTGTTCACTTATTGTATTTTTTTTTCTTTTTTTCTGAAAATACCTACAGTCACTTGCCATCTAGTATGCACTTGTATCTCTTTCTATCTCAGTGACTATTTTGTTTGCTGACATCTCTCCTCTCCTTTATTTGGAATTACTTCAGTATTCAATTTTCAGAATCTCTATTTTCTCTATCTCCATTGCTTGCCTCTGTAATCTCAAACAAACATTTGACTGATAAAATTTTTTTCTACTTTTTTTTTTTTTTACTTTTATATAGGGTCTGGATCACAAATAGCACTGTCTTCTACCTGTGTATCTTTTCCCTCTGGGAGGTCTTCAGGGACAATGATGCAGTTAGGACTGTCATATCCCTGACACCAATTCCTTCTGAAATACCTCCTGAGATGCTGCCTGGGGCTTCTTTGCTGTTGTTTTTTAAAAAAAGTAGGAGCGCACTCTAAACTAACAATAAAAGGGATAGTATGGTATACCCCCAAACCAGTCAAATAATCATTTATTATCATGTGCAAATATCTTATAGTGCATGTAATTGTATGTGTAAAACCTTAGTACAAATTGCAGTAAAATACATTCATTTATACCACAGTCATTACAAACAAATGAGTAATGTATTTCTATGTTTTTATACTGGCCATGACATCAGGAGGCCATAAGAATATGTCATGTCCAATGTAGTCTTTAAAAAATTGCAAACAAATATGCAGCCCATTTTTACTGAAACATTATGTAACATGTAACTCTGTGTGTGTATGTGTATATAGGTGTGATGTGTGTGCATATGTGTGTGTGTGTGTGTGTGTGTGTGTGTTTAGAAATACAGTCATATGAATTTGTTCATGTAATTATGAATGCTGAAATATCTCAGGATCTGTACATGAGATGGAACTAGAGACCCAGGAGTAGCCACTTGGTTAGTATTAGATCAAAAGCTGACTGTTTGAGACTCATGAAAAGCCAATTATTTATTTCAAGCTCAAAGGCAGGGAAAAAAAGGATACTCCTTATTTCAAGTTAGGTCAAGGAGTTTTCTCTTAGCCTTTTTGTTTTATTCATTACTTCACCTAGTGGTATAAGGTATATTAGGGATGGGGCAAAGTACTTTACTCAATCTATTGAATTAAATGTTAAAGTCAACCAAAATATCCTTGCATACATACCCAGGAAAATGTTTGATCAAATATCTGGACCACCTCCCATAATGTTTAGTTTACACATAAAATCATCAGTACCGAATTGTCAGCTGCTTGAACATGCCCTCAAAGGAGACAATTAACATTACTTTATGTGATAATAAATAAACCTCCTATTCACTCTAGTGAAATTATCACCTCTAATTTTCAAAGCAGTTCGTGATAAACATATATCTTTGAAATAATATTTCAGACCAAAGGTTGGCACTGTCAACTCACAAACAGAAATGCAGGAGCCTATTAAGAGTTATTTACTAAAATTTTGAGGTTCTTTTGCCTCCATACTTAGTCTTGAGATATTTAAGTAAAGAAATTAAATAAATAATCTCTGCAATAGATTGCTTTTGGAGTTTGATGTGATCAGACTAGAATTACAAAAGGATATATTTGGGAAAGATTTTGTAAAATGCTTAAAACTATATATACAAGTAACACAAGTTGCAAAACTCTTAAAACTTGCCAGTGATTCCATGCATGAATATTAGGGCTATAAAGAAATGATTTATTAGCACATTGCAGACTTAATTTGAAACCCAATTTTACGTAAAATGTTCCCAATGCTTGCTATTAAAATCCTTCATCTTATTTATTTCACATAGCTTCAACAGAGAGCACATTCAGTTAATATAAGTGTTGGTTCATGTTTCACTGACATATATTTCACAAATTAGGACATGAAATTTGATGTGGGTAAATATGTTCATTTCTGCAAATTACCTCAAGAGTAAAAACAATAAGCTGAGGAACTTCTGTGTAATAATGTCTAAATTAAAAGTATTGGAGGCTTTATATTTAAGGAATGCAAGTTTCTGTACTGTTTTTGAACATCAATTAGAAGATCTACTATCAGATTCACATTGTAGGAAATGTTTGGTTTCAATATCTTTGCAGTCAAAATTTAGGAAAGATTCAAATATCACCTATAATTTTGACCTTCATATTTAATATTGTTATATTTAAATTTTGTGTAGCTTACTTGTGTGTTATTTACAAAATCTGAAGTAGTTTAAAATAATATTCTTGGCCTTCATGATCACTCCTCATAAACTCGTGGACTCTCCCAAAGCAATTTCCAGTCCTGCAGTTTCCATTCATGATAAGTGCTCTAAACAGGTGTAGCATTTTTATACTTTATACCATAATTTACAGTGCCTTTCCGAGATTTAGCCATGTTTGGTTTAAAAATATTTACCACTATATTACAGTTGCCTACAATATTTAGTAGAGTGATATCTTGTATAGATTTGTAGCTTAACAGTAAAATAGCTATGTTGTGCAGAAGACTATAACATATGAATTTTGTGGTTTATAAGAATGACTTACAATGCTCACAAAAACTATGGATTACAAGCCAGCACACGTACCTTGGAATGTATTCCAACCCTAAGACACATAGGAATATATATATATATATATATATATATATATATATATATATATATATCACACATATATATGTGTATGTACACATAAATGTATATATGCATGTATATATAGAGAGATAGATATACATTCATCTGTCTCTCTCCATATAGACACATACATATATGCATATGCACACATATATACATTTGTGCATATATATGTACATACACACACACACACACACACACACACACACACACATACAAAGTATCATTTTGTTCTTTTACTATCACCTTGACAAGGGAACTTGCAGAAATCCTGATATTATGGCTACTGCTTCTACAAAAAATAATAAATTTATTTATTTCTAACATCTGTCATCTGTCAGCATACTTGATATTTTAGACAGAGAACTTGCTAATTGGAAGGAACAAAAAATAAAACTTCAATTCTTTCATAAATTGTGATGAAATATTTGTTAGAATACTTATTTCTGTAAAATATTAAGTAAAGTAAATATAATGACACACCTGTTTTTCCCATTTTTAAAATGCACCTGGTTTTATAATCAGTTAAATGTTTATGGTAAATTTGCTTTATTAAATGAACCAATAATCATATTGTGAAATTATTATCATTAAAGCTCATTCATATTTTGCTATAATTTTCTCAAATTCTTTCTTTCTGTCTCTCCTTTTTTGCTCTAGAACCATATTCAGGACACTACATTATAGCAGTAGTCATTACTACACTCTGTAAAGATAATTGTCTGTAGTCTCTTCTTCTCAACTTCTTTTAATTTTGATGACCTTGATAACAGGTGAATCACTAGAACATGATTGAATTGTAATTTTTCTATGTTTTATTCCTGACCACATTTAGTGTAGTCAGTTTAATAATGGCTATCCAAAGATATCAGTTCCTGAACACCGGAAACTGTAATACTACCTTACAAAATAAAACATCTTTGTGGATACAAATTAGTTAAGAATCCTGAAATACGGATATTATTCTGGATTATCTGTTTAAGCCTTAAATCTTCTCACAAATGTAATTTAAGAGAGATAAAAGGGAGATATTGTGGACACAGATGAGGAGGTAAGATAAACTCAGAGACAGAGAATGAAGTAGTGTAGCTATGAGTAAAGCAAAGGTGGACCAGAAGAAAAGACTTTGTAGGAACTGGTGCTCTACTGACACTTAGAATCCAACATAGAAAAACTGATTTGGACATCTGGCCTACAGAGTTGTAAGAAAATAAATTTCTCTTGCCTCAAATCTCCTGGCCATGGTAATTTGGCAAACAGAAAATGAATTCACCAGTGTGAAATGTGTTTAGAGGAAGCCCAAAAAGATAAAATCTCATTTCAATACCCCAAAACAGAGCTGTCATACTGTAGACAGGGCATTGCTCTGCCATGAACCTAGAACATTTGACTGGAAGTAGTTTTTTTCACTTTGCTCCAAAATAATTTTTTTTTTCTTCTTTTCTTCCTGGAGTACATTCCTTGAATAAAGGTACTGTGCAAAGCACGAAGATAATCAGTGAGAATTTTCTTCACCTGCTTAATTTTGGGAGATTTTGTAAGTTATGTAAATTTTTACATGGAATATTTTAATCTTTTCTCCCATAATCTTATTAATTGCTTATTAATATTGCTAAAAATTGTGATTATTCATTTTATTCTTTAAGGACATAGATCAATTTATTTTTTTTCCTTCTCCAAATGTTCTACACCAAGCCATAGGTATCTCTTTATCTTTTTGTGATATCACAATTGTTTCTTTTTCTGTATCACTGTCATTATTGAGACCATAGAATAGTTCATATTTATCTTGCGTATTTACTCATCTGACTATAGTGTCAATTGTTTCATCAAAATCTCTTTATTATTTTATCACAGAATAAATTAAGAAACAAAAATATGGATCCTTTGTGTGCTTTGTGCTATTTGGGTCAAGACTTTATCTGTATCCTCTGAGAGTCTCTGATTAAAGTGAGTATTGGGTCAGCAAAACCTAATTGTTTCTTCATTTTCTTTTCTTTGGTCAGTTTCATTTCCTAGTTCCTGCCTTTTCCAGTCACTCCTCCTTCCCCACAATCCGCTTCTTTTATTTTACTGATCTTCCTCCTATTTTCATAAGTTTTCCCCTGCACTGTCCTTTGTTTTTCTTATTTTTTCTTAGCTTGTGCATATGAAACTCTTCACATTCTGATTCTGGTTTATTTCACTAGCAGGAGGTTCTCCAGTTCTATCCACTTACTAACAAATGACATAATTCCATTCTTCTTTCTACCTGAGTAAACTCCATTGTGCATATATGTCAATTTTCTTTACTAATTTATCTATTGATAGGTACTGGAGCTGTTACATAATTTGACGATTGTGAATTGTGTTACTATAAACATTGATGTGCTTGTATCACTATCTTATGCTGATTTTAGTTATTTTGGGTAAATATCAAGGAGTGGGACAGTTAGGTCATGTGATTATTTTCTTTTCAATCTTTTTTGGAATCTCCCCATTGCTTTCCAAAGTGTTTGTGCTAATTTTCCACAGTTCTACCAACAGTGTATGAGTGTACCTTTTCCTCCCACATTCTTGGCAACATTTATTACTATAAGTATTCTTGATGATTGCCATTCTGAATTTAGTGAAATGAAATCTTAATGTAGTTTTAATTTGTGTTTTTCTGATTGATACAGATGTTGATTATCCCTTTATATATCTGTTGCCAAATGAATCTCTTCTTTTGAGAAATATCCGTTTAGGTCTTTTGCTTATTTATTGATTGGGTTATTTATTTATTTTTGTTAAGTTTTTGAATTCCTTATGTATTTGGCATATTAATGTACCATTGGAGGAGTAGTGAGCAAAGATTTTCTTCTATTCTAAAGGCCCTTTCTTCACACTTTTAAATGTTTCCTTTAATCTGCAGGAACTTTTTAGTTTGATGTCATCCCACTTACTAATTATTGGTTTTATGTCCTGAGCTTTAGGAATCTTATAAAGGAAGTCAGTACCTGTGCTAATATGTTGGCATGTTGAGCCTGTTTCCTTCTATTAATTGCAAAGTTTCTGGTCTAATTATAAGATCTTTGATCCATTTTGACTTGACTTTGTGTGGGATGAAAGACTGGCATCAAGTTTCATTCTTCTACATGATGATACCCAGTTTTCCCAGTACCACTTGATAAAAATTTTCTTTCCTCCAATGTACATTTTTTTGCACTTAAGATGCTATTGTAAGAATTATGAGAACATTGTACATTCAAATGTAAACAAATAAATACTAAATAATCTTCCGAAAAGCAAATGACCAAAATAACCATGAATAAGTGCTAGAAATATATTGTGACATAATTTCTTCCTTCTAATTAAAAAAAAATTATACTCTTATTCTGTTTTGGAGTTAGTGTGTGAGTGTTTGTATGTGCAACTGTCCATAAAGTATAATGATATGATAGAGCCACAGAAGGGTTGATATTTTATAAAGAGAAAACCATCCTGATTCCAGGCATCTAACATATTTGGTATATTTTCCAAAGACAATATAATTGTTTCTCTCAATATTCAGAAAACATTTATTCAATACTAGAAATGTTCCAGTTACTGTCCTAGGAAGGAACTGAGGACACAGTACAGAGCATATCATAACACTACTGAAGCTTGTACAATCTATACTATTACCTCAAAAAGCACATAAAGCCTTAAATGGCAACCAAATAACAATGTAGTATACTATACTTCCATGTGGATACTTGATAATGCTCTTGTTAAACAACTCTTTTCAGGTCAAATGAAAAATACAAACTGAGATAGGCGTGGTGGCACTTGCCTATAATCCCAGCGGCTTGGGAGGCTGAGGCAGGAGGCTTGAGTTAAATGCCAGCATCAGCAACAGTGAGGCGCTAAACAACTCAGTGAGACCCAGTCTCTAAATAAAATACAAAATAGGACTGGGGATATGATCAGTGGTTGAGTGCCCCTGAGTCAAATTCCCAGTATTACACCCCCCTCCCCCCCCAAAAAAAAAACAGATTGAAATCATTAAATATTTTTTTTTAATGAGGAACAAGGAAAATTCTGTTTGAAAGAGCAAAACTAACATGGAACAAAATTCAGAGGTTAAAATTTTAGTTAAAAAATATGAATAATTTTAAAATTATTCAGAATTTCAAAATGATGAAACTAAATCAACATGGGTGCAGTGGCATATACCTGTAACCCCAGTGATTTGGCAGACTTGGTAGGAGGGTTATAAGTTTGAGGTCAGTCTCAGCAACTAAGCAAGGCTCTAAACAACTTTGTGAGACCTTGTCTCTAAATAAATAAATAAAAAGGTCTTTGGATGTCACTCAGTGGTTAATCACTCCTGGATTCAATCCCCAGTATGGAGAGATAAAAACAAAACAAAAACAAAAAATAAATCAAAAAAGTCTAAAGAATTCAAGACAGAATCAGAAATTAATGAGTTAGAAAAAAAATAAAATGAATACATTTAGGCATTTGCCATTTAAAATTCAGCTAAATATTTATTTCAAAAACTAAATTAGGGAATCTAAAAGCTGAAAAAATACAGAAAATACAATAAGAATAGACATATAATTATGAAAATAGAATTAAAATGTCAGATATACTTTACTTGACCCTATGTAATTGAGAATACAAAGCAGATGACATGAATGTTTTTCAGAAAATTAATTAATATTTTAATGTGAAAACAATGGAAGGAAATATATACATTGAAAAAAATCTAGAATAAATAACAGTATCAAATATTTCCCCCAGGCCAGGACTGATTCCTCATGTGCATGGTTCATTTATATTTAATAGCATATGCTCACTTCAAATTTTAAGATTTTATTAGAACATGCCTACTAACATAATTCCAGAATCTGCTGGAAGATAGAATTACAAGTATGGAAACAAAATTTGAAAATAACATTTGCACAAATTCTACTAATTATTTCTCAAAAACCTATAAATATACCTCATAAACATTTAGAAGAAATAATACAACCCAATATTAATATTGGATTTATTCTATGAACAGAAGTGTGACAATATTTGAAAATGTTTACATTTATTACATCATACTGAGAGATCACAAGAGGAAAACAAATCACATTAACATTTATTAATGTTCGAACCAAACCATTAGGATTTATGTTTAAATTAAAACAAAATTAATAAATACTCTTAGTAATTATTTCATATGTACATACATATACTTCAAACTTAGCTCTAAATGGAGATATTTCTTCAAATTTATGTACTAATAAATACACTGAAAGTATAAAACAATGTAATAATGCAATTTATAGAAATTTTAGTTCCAACTAAAAACTGAAAAAAGTAAAATTAGCTTTGAATATCAGATAATATGAAAGTAAAGGAGGAAATTATATGAGGATCAAATGAAAATTATGGGAAATATTTTTGTGAGATATAAATAAAGCAATTATTCTGGTATTTTAACTGTGAGCATGTGTTCATAATGTATATGTGTATCACATATAGATTGACATATAAGGATAGATAAATTTAGATGCATGCCATTAATATAGCAATAGAATATACACACATATTCAAGTGCACATATATGCATGAGAGTGCACACACACACACACACACATACACACACACAGGGTTCTCCCTTCCTGATAAAAATGACTCATAACATTATGAAGCCAATCTATGTCACAGTATTAGCAATAATAAAACAAATGAGGAAAAAGAACTAAAACATTTAAACTTTATACGAAGAAAATATTACAAAGATAGCAGTTTGAAATTGGTATCAAATAGCACCATGTTGCTTTTCTAAGTTGAAAACATAAAACTGACATGTGATCAAATAAATCAGCAATATTTTCTATAAATTTTCTGACAGAAAGCAAAAGTTACATGGCTCATAGAAAATATGAAGCTTTCAATTATAAAAGTATATCATGATGTGTCAATATTTAAAACATTATTGTATTGAAACATGAACAGAATATAATTCTATAGATTAGAATACAGTAATCACACACACATATATATGCATATATGTATGCAATTGCTATGTTATCAAGTCAGTATTCAAAAATGGTAGTATTAAACTGACTTATTAGATGGTATTTGAGAACTGAACAACCATTTAAAGATCATATTTTTCTTGCTGTAGGGTACAATAAACACCAAATTGCTAAGGATTTAAGTGTGAAACATGAAGCCTAAGAAGTATCAGAAAACATGGTGACATTTTTACAATCATGAAATATATAATGCGTGATTCAATACAGATGCAGTTAAACATACTTGAAACAAGAAAAATACAGGTAAAAACAACCAACAGGGAAAATATTTATAATTTGCACCATAGAAAAGGGACAATGTTCCCAAATTATAAACAGCAGCTAGAAATCCAGAAACATAAGATCAAAACTACAATTGAATTATATTGTTCAGAGGCATGAGTAGACATTAAAGGAAGGAAAAACTTTGGTAAACATGAAAAAAGATAAAACTAAATTGAAAATACCAGGTCTCACCTGTCAAAAATAAGGACATACTTTCTCAGATTTTCCTTTTTGTGTTGTGATATACGTTGTGCTTATGTTTAAGTAATCTTATTTTTGTGTTTCAGAATCATATTTAAAATGAACAGGCGGTCAAACAGCAATAAGAGAGAGATTTGTTGGGGTCCATTCTGTGAGTTATATCTCTAGAGGCTTAAGACACTATGATGATAAAAGAGAGGAAAGATTAGTCCTTTGGATTCATGGCTTTATTATACTTAATTTTGGATTTCATCATGTTCACTGAGAATTTTTCTATTAATATTCTTGAATCCATCCTTCTTTTCACAGACTTGGCAAAGTAAAAATGTAAAGAAGCCATTTTCAATTAGTTATTACACATGATGAAATATTTTGAAAGGCTGAATTTAGTGATGACCTATATGTATTGTTTAATGTTATTCTTCAGTAATCTAGATAGAACAAGAATTGCTATATCTGATTTTTATTCATAATTTTTCTCTCTTCTGCCCTGCTCATTGCTCAGCTTTCCAAATTTACATTGACAAGAATCAGACAGCTTTCTCAGTGACACATTATGCACCTGACAAAGCTCAATGGAGAGTGATGCTCCTTAATTTTAATGAGCGGCTTTCTACTTTCCATGGTCTACACATAAATCATGAATTAAGAACGAAAAGGCAACACAGGAATCACAAAAAACGTTCCAATTAACTAGTGAAATCTGAATGGAATAAAAAATTTACCAGGAAACAAGATATTGCAAAGACAAAACTATATATTTAACTCTGCACAAAAGGAAATGATTCAAATTATAAAGTGATCAACATAGAAATATGTTCGTTGTATCAAATCCAGAACATACAATCTATTTTTTTCAACAAAGTTGTAAAAATTAATGTATTTTTTCAAAATATTTATGGTAATATCTTGGAGAAATTAAGAAACATAGGCACTAAATTCTGCTAGTTTTCCAAAGACAGTAGTTTGATTATTCATATCACTCTTTAATTTCATAACTTAAATGAATTATGAAGATGTTAGAAACATATAGCTACATCTTTGATGTAATATATAATTTCCTTCTCCATTACAGTATTCAATCAAAACAGTGTAATGATATAAAAATATAGATGCAATTTGTTATTTATAATTAGATAATATGGCATAAGAAAAAAAACTGGGTATGACACAGAAGGGCCAGAGATCTATTCTTTAGCATATCTTCTATCATGACCCAGCTTTCTGGTAATACACCAGGCTTTAGAGCACACATGCTATTGACTTGAGAGGAATGTAAGTAAGATTATTCACCACTGTTAATTAGCCTACACAAATGAGCATTGCATATAAAATATGTATAAACAAGCAAGCATGAAAAATGTCTTATCTTTCTTTGATCTGAATGTATGTGTATGTGCTTACTTACAAAAAATATATAATTTTATGTCATTAAGAGAATCTATACATATACAATTTTATGTTATATGTTAGAGAATTTGTCAATTGTGAGTCGATCAAGAATTTTTTTTCAATATTAAAAAAAAAAACTTGCCTAAATTCAAAGAAAACTGTATGCTAATTTAGTGATAATGTGCTAGAAACAATACAATATAAGAACTATCAGGAAAGAAAAAAATGAGGATGTCCTGTTTCTTAAAATATTATACAATAGAGCAAACATTAAAAAACTATGAAGCCTTTCAGTTTTATTTTATCTCTATTCTTTCAAATGAGTAAGCATGATTTAAAAATATGGTTACAATTGCTTTTACCTTGTAGATGAAGTGCAACTTCAAAACCTTCAAAGATTGTTCTAATTCAAATTTCAATAACTTTTGAAGATATCTTGCTGCATTAAAAGAAATGTGCAATAACAACATGGCCAATGTACTTTGCTCCTTGTTTTTATGTAGATGTGTTATGTTAATATTTATTTTAATTGATGTATTAATTTTACACATGAATGGAACTCACTGTAATATTTCCATTCAAGCATACATTATACCCTGATGGCATTCATCCTGCTTCTTCTACCTTTGCCATTCAATCTTCATCCCTGGGTATTCCTCCCACTTCCTAGTAATAAATATTCAACATTCAGGTGGTGTTTACTTTGTAAGTTTCCACATAAGGAAGGAAATCTAATACTTATCTTTCTGTGTGTGGCCTGTTTCCTGTAACATGATGTTAAATGATTTTATTGTTCTTTATGACTGAAAAAATCTTCATTGTATATACATAACACATTTTTGTGTTCCATCCATCTGTTTATGAGAATCAAGGTCAACTCTCCATCTCAGCTATTTTGAATAGGGCCACAATAAACACGGGCATTCAGGTTGCTTCCATGTGCTTAATTCATTTTCTTTGGATATAAAACCAGGGGTCCTATGGCTGGACACATATGGTAGTTCTACTTTTAGAAACCTCCACATTGTTTTTTTTCATAGTGGCTGTTGTAATTTACATTCCCATAAATTTTACATAAGAAATCCTTTCTGTCCACATCTTTGACAACATTTGTCATTGTTTGTTTGTTAGTTATTTATAATAGCTGTTCCACCTTGGGTGAGACAGTACTTCATTGTAGTTTTAATCTGCCTTTCCCTGATTGCTATAGTAACAGTTTATCATGTATTTATTGGCCATTTGTATTTCTTCTTTAAAGCAGTGTCTATTCAAATTATTTGCCCATTTTAAAAATTGGATTGCTTGTTTTCTTTGTTGTTACTTTTTAGGCTATTTTTTTAAAATTCTGGATATTAATCATCTTTGAGATGAAAAGCTGGCAAGTATTTTCTCCCATTCTGCAGTTTGCCTCTTCACTCTCTTGGTTGATTGCTTTGCTGTACAGAAGTTTTAGTGTAATGTGATGCTAAGTTTTTACTTTTAGCTTTTGTTTCATATACTTTTGAAGTCTTTTCCAGAAAAAAAAATGTTTCTTCCAGTATCTTGAAGTGTTTCCCTCTTGTATTACTCAAAACTTTGTTTTACATATGAATACACTTCCACTGGTTTCTCTCTCAGGCCACTCCCCTGGAAGTCATCAATGATCTCACTAAGATATGTCCTTCTTTTCACACCAACTCTGTGTGTTCTGGAAAGATTATTCCTCCTGTAAAATCAAAACTCTGCTAAAGCCCTTTATGAGCTTCACTAAAAGAAGAGAAAAGATCAACTTGGGAAAGAAGGATTCAATATCATAGTGTTTATATCTTTCTCTGCAGTGTCCTCAGGGGACCAGAAAGCACATGAAGATATGATTAAATATCCTTTTAGTAATCTACTTTCAGTTCTCTCCTGCCAACTGAAGCTGGAAATTTCTTCCAAAAATGTAAAAAATTTGAATATCAAAGGGCTTAAATTGCAAGTATCATATTCAGAAGCATGTTGAACAAGTATGGAAGATAAATTATTACTGCACTAACAAAAAATTGTGAATGAAGTCAATAATGTTTGAGTAAGGGTGAATTTGTGGGTTCCTCTCAAAGTATATGAAGGAGCAGAATCAAAAGAACTTAAAAACCAATTAGACAGGGAAAGTAAGAGACAAGGTATAATCAAGTAAAATTCATGTTTCTCTCATGAATTATGTTTTAGAACGTTTTAAAGAAGTCAGTCATAAGCATTATTTATTTCAAATGTTAAATGGTGAGTCCATTTAGTAAATAGTTGCACAAAGAGGAATATTGGTAATTCAGTCAAGTTTTTCCGAAATATTTATGGAATATCTACTATGTGGTAGGCACAGGTTTTGCTTGGAAAAATAAAATGAAAAGCTAAGTTTTGGGTGTTCTTATATTTAATAAAAGGACAAATAGCCGGGTTTATGTTGGACTTCTCCACAATACTAAAACTTGAGAACTTCTAGAAATTTTAGAAGGGAAATGCATGTAAGATCATAGGCATTTTCAGAGCCACGTAACAACAAAATGTCTATTATATGTATATAATTACTTTTTAAATATTTAAAATATCCAAGTAATTGAGAAATAATTACAAATAATCATTCTTGTACATTTTACTCAATACTACACTATTAATTAAGTCACAACCAAAAAAATATTTTCATTAAACGCTGTAAATGTAGAACATACACCCTGCTAAGCAGCTAAAAGAACTTCTGGTATGGAGGGGTGAAGGAAAGAGGGAGTGACATGTGAACCAGGATATGAAAGATGATACTAGCCAATAGGGTGAAATTGGCCTTGTGTGGAGCAGGAGAAGGGTTACAAAGCAGTGTGCACAGTGCCAAGTGTAAAAGAGGTGCAGATGGAGTGCTAAGTAGAGTATAGACCATCCGGGGACATGTAGCCCCCAATTCACTCAGCTGTATTTCAACTTATTGTTTTAGTGGCCAAAAGCCATAGTCACAGATTATAAATGTCAGAAACTATATTCTTGGATTATTCATGAAAAAAAGTCTCATTTATATTCATTGCCAATGATTTTTATAGATGAAAACGTCAAAGAATTTTTTTGTTTATCTTTTTCCAAATTTTCAAATAGTTCTTTTTATGTCAACTTAAAATTATATGTATTACTCTTTAAAATGAAAATAAGAATTTTCCTAAATATTCATTATTTTTCTATATTTAAACAAAAAAGAATATTTGACTGAATGACAGGTGAAAGAGTAGGAATAGTGAACATAACAACAGTAAGATTTTTATGAACCGATTTAATAAATTCAAATATTCAAATTAAAATTTAACAACTATAAAGGGACACAAATATATTATTTAACAAGCATCACTTAAAACTATTATCTTTGAAACATTATTCAACTGATACAGTTTTATTAAAACATCATCTGATGTGATATGCTCATTTTTCTTAGTCATTAAAATATTTTATACTTCTTTCATATCATCCACTCACCTTTTATGGAAGAAATGACATGCATCTTAAGCCTGTACTTTGAAAGATAGCATTGTTATCAATTTAAAATTGTCAGTGGAGTATCAAACGTTTAGTAGAATGTACATATTTGGCTTACTGCTTGACATTTTAATACAGAAGACTTTAAAGTTTACTTAATTCAGAAGCCTCAGGTTCATAATGAACAAAGGGAAATCAAAGCAAGACTAAATTATTTTTCTTTATATATTATTCACGGAACCAATCTGTACATAGATATATTTCCCACACTATTTCCCATTTGCTTGTTCATTTTCACTCATTTCTCTAATATATTTGTTAAAAATGGCTTCATTGTGTCCAGAATAGTTACTCTGAGGGACACTACACCAAAGGAGTTATTGTCTCATCACACTTCTATTCTAGAAGTAGTAGATTACTAAATAATAAATCAGTTCATTCCTATAGTAACAGTTTTTACAAAGAACAAGAAGTCATACAAATGTAAAAAGTCTTATGAGAGACCTAATTAGACAGAGGGGACAACTTTATAAGCAGACTCCGGGAAGACTTTTATATTTATCATATTCGTCTTTTCTTGGAGGAAAACTGCGAAGAAGCAAGCACCTTGTAAAGACTTAGGGAAAGAACAGTTCATACATATGCAGCAATTTTAAAGAATCCAAGGCAGAGCAGAGCAGGTCCTGGTCAAGTCCTAGAAGCTACATGCATGTTATTCAAGCCCATGGATCACGCTTGTGATGAGCTAGGAAATTTCTGATCATGAAGAATCCAGGATACCTCCTTACAAAGCCAGGACTTCATTCATAAAATCACCTTGTTTCCTGTCTGGAGAGTGGATTGTACAGTGACAAAAGTGAAAGCAAGAACAATTAAAACAGTACCTTTCTTCTGCTAACAACACAATAAACTATATATTCTAGAAATATAAACTTTTTAAAAATAGTAACAAAGAATAGAAAACACTGAATATATTCTGTAATGACATTATCATTCAGTGTATTCCTATGTCATGGTACTGAGTACTACATTTTGGATACCTTTGGTTGAGTAGTAGTGAAATTGAGAAAGTCAAAAGATATAAGCTATATATGATTATAAATATTATTGTGGATATTAATTACTTTGTAAAGTTAACTTTTAAAATATCAAACATATAATGTTTTGTTATATACAAAGAGATCTTGTTCAACAGAACTTTGCAAACTTTGAGGTGTGTTTCTTTGTTAGCCAAAGTCCCTATGTTATTTGCTCCTAACTTATGCTATTTTATAACATGATAACCCCATTTTGCCTTTATGTCATGATTAGAATATACTTCATGACGAATTAATTTTTCATTTGATAGCCTTTTTATTATGTTCTTAATTATTAAAGACTGTGCTTAACCATTTTTATGAGTCATAACTTTGTCATATTATCTAATTTCAGTAAACATTTAAATGTTTTTTTCAGAAGGAAAAATATCTTGAAACAATTCAGAACTATAATGAATCTACTAACTCAGAGGATTTTTTTAAATTAAACTATTTTGAAATGTATTGTTGGCCATTTTAAAGTATTACTTCTCCTAATTTTAAAATTTACAGGTAATAGAGTGCTTTGTTTAAGTTGTAAAATTTCAAAGTATAAATAATTACCAAAGCAGAGCAATTTTTTTAATGAATCCAGTTGAAGAACACTTGCTACTCTAGAAGAATTTTAAATTATTGTTTAATTCTGATGAAAAATATGATTGATCTATTTGGACTTACGATGGAACCAGTAAACCTTCTGTTACTTTCTTACTAATGATATTTATTGCAAAAACAATTAAATTTATTCTAGAATCACTCACCAGTTACCAGGGTAGCAACCAAGAGCTCCAAATTTCGTGTATTTCATTTACTTGAATGGTCAAAAGTAGTATCCTTAAAATTTCCCTAAGGTTCATAAAATATTTATATTTTTATTTTATTCAGTGACTTTTAGAAAAGTTGATCAAGATTAAAATTTTCTGATTTCTATTAGTATGATTCTAACTGAATTATTACATGCTGCATATATAACAGAAATGTATCAAATATCTTAATGAAGAGACATTATTTCTAAAAGTGATCCATTTAATCAGCTTCGTCTTTTTAAAAATATATTAAAAAATTTTTATGAGAAAGCCAGTTAGACATCTATAACCTTGTTATCAAACCATCAAGAATTCTTAGTATATAAATTTTAACATAATGTAGATCCTTTCTCTAATTGTCATAATCATTGAATAAGTAACTTTTCATTCTTTAAATAAAAGGTATGGAATTTATTTTGTCATTTTTACTTTCCTGCCCTTCTCCTACATCTCATTTCTCATCTCTATGTATAGAGTTTTGTATAATTATTATCAATGATTAATTATTGCATTCTGATAATCATTAGATAATTTAAGTTTAATTTTGATATTTTCATTCAGTATTTTAATCATGAATACATATTTAAGCTTAAGTTTTAAGTATAAACTGTTTCAATGTTTGTTCCCTTTATAATAAAATCTGCATATTTTTTCTTACGGGTTTTGATTTATAAATATACTCTATGTATATACACATATACATACATGCATATATTTGAATGATAGAAATTAGCTACAAGAATAAATGCTTTTTATATGCAAAGCATGATACTGAATATTTCAGAACTATTTTCTCTTACTGAGATTAATTGGCTTCTCTAAGTAAACATAGCTGTAAATACTTAAATTTCACTTTAAACCTGGATTTATTTATTACCAGATGCCACATTTGGCTTATGAAGTGAATGCTATCTTCTAGATTTTTTTTTTCTGTCTTAAGCGTTTCCATTTCTTTCTCTTTTTACTCCCACTGTTTTCCCCATCCTTCCCACACATTCATGATATGAACACCATGTGAGTGGAGTATGAAAGGGAAACATTTCTAAACCCAATATGCAAAAATGATGAGTGTCCAACAATTTATTGCTTTGAAAAAATTTTGTAATGAATAAGATTGTAAAAGGAATAAAGACCAATTTACCACTCCATAGATGATATTTTTATGTTTAATTAGATTACATATTTTCTGTGATATTTGTTATAATTTCTTTCCTTAAAATGAAGCTCAATAGGAATTTTTGATTGTAGTATTTTCTATCAAAATCTACAAGCCCTTATTATTTAGTAAGTGTTAGTACTTCATATTTTGGGAACTTTTTATTATTTGTTGTCCCTCCAGATTTTTTTTTAATATTTGTGATTAAATGTGGTATGCTATACAAATCCTAGCATAAGAATTTTAATTTTAATTTTCAAGTATCTGCACAAAAGGCATAATTTTACATGGAATTACAAGCAATATCTTAATTCTCTATTTGTGTATTTTGTACAGTTACTTTCTTTTATATTTGTTTCTTACAAACATCATTTTTAAAATAATTCCACTCCTCCTTTGTAAATGTTGGATTATTTCATTGGTTACTTCATTACTGGTTTCTGTGGGTTGAAATACATCCCACTAAGAAACATGTCAAAGTCATATCTCCCAGGACTTCAGAATATGTCCTTTAAATATGATCTTTAAAGAGGGCAAAGGACTTCAGTTTCCAATCATCACCTTTCTTCACCTTCTGCTTATGATACAATAGGTTAGGAAGAAGATAATGACTGTCATGAGTCCAGTCTCTTCAGATAGCAGTAGCCCAGAGCTAGTTTTCTTTGTACACATTTCTATCTTTATAAATCCAACAAAAACATATTTATATAAGCTTATTGTAACTAAAGGCAAATTTAGTTCCTTTGTGGATTTCAAGGGTAAACCTTAGAGTGATAGTTGCTATGTAAACAGAGAATTGCTGACCTTGGAAACAAATAATTACTAGTGTAGTTTAATTTACATCAGACATAAAATATAGTACACTGAAAACTTTGAGACAATTATATGCAGCCTTTTTTTCATCTGCATAAATTGTTATAAACATGAAACACTGAAGTTTAAGTTCTTTTATAGAAATCTATAAACATAAGAAACTTTGAATTTTCATAAAAATGAAGTATGTCAAATATGATTGCATAAGGGATAAATCCCTTTATAAATAGCACAGAGGCATAGAATTGTAAGTTCAGGATTCCTTTGGAAAATTCAGTAATTTCTTTTTGTGAAATTGATGAAATAATTCCTTATGATATCTTTAAATGTGTATTGTAGGCCTTCATAGTGATTGCTAATATTTGTAAGGTGCTTTGTAATTCTGGTAGTAATATTCAGTATATGAATTATAAAACTTTTGTTTTTAATTATGTTCTGATCATTACAGAGTTCAAAATAATTTATATGTGTATTCTCATTTAACATATATAATACTAAATAATTAATAATTTTATTTTTATATAGAGCTGAGGCTTGAACCCAGTTCCTTACACATGTGAGGCAAGCACTCTACCACTGAGCTACAACTCCAGCCTTTAAGTACTATTTTTAAATAATGTTATATGTTTATAAACAATTACAGTAGAAATAGTCTTATACTGAAATATATAAATGGGTTGGGGTTGTAGGTTAGTGATAGAGAAATTGCCTACCACATGTGAGGCACTGGGTTCTATCCTCAGCATATAAAAATAAATAAATAAAATAAAGGTACTGTGTCCATCTACAGTATATATATATATATATATATATATATATATATATATATATATATACATACACACACACACACACACACACACAATATTAGAGCAAAACTACATACTATTTGTACTTTTAGATTTAAATATATGTAAAAGTAAAAATATAAGTACAATAGTACAAATAGTAGATTATTAAATGTTTATTTTCCAATGTACATTGATTGCTTTATATTAAAGTTAAACCTTATCATTGAGTTTACATGTATTTAGTAGATGACTCATTAAAGAGACTCAGTTTTTTAATAAAATTCAATAATGTTAATATAAAAGTTAAAAGTACACACAGAATTACTGAATCCTGTGCTTCTAATATACATAAACTAAAAAAATATGGAGTTGACATAAAATTGTTCTTCACTTTATTTTAACAATAAAAACTTTCCCTTTTCCCTATTTCACCATGTTATCTATGTATTTCTCTTTTCTGTAGCAATAAAATAACCATTGAACATTGAAATCACTTATTCCATCACCAGGATTATATTTTGGATCCCAAAGCCACAATAAGGCTCAACCTTCTAAAGTTTTATATATATAAATTTGGTAAGTGTTAGTACTACATATTTTGTGGACCTTTTATTATTTGTTGTCCCTCCAGACTTTTAAAATATTTGTTATTAAATTATATAATTTAAATTATATAATTTAATTTAAATTATATAATTTAAATTATATAATTTAATTTAAATTATATAATTTAATTTAAATTATATACATATAATTTAAAACTGAAGCATGTTTCTCACAGCGGATGCAAAATAAAATGTTCAAACATACACTCTTGAACATTGATGATTTTTAAAATATTTTAAAATACTAATTTTTCTAATGAATTTCAATTTTTTTTGATACTTAAGATCTTCTCCCTCCAAAATAAAGCATTTGTCTTTACATCAGGTGCTTAAATATTTAGCAGGGCTAGACATGATAAGAATATACATATATGGGCATTCATTTTATAAGAGCAGTTACCCCACCGCACATACAACCTGAGGAGGCTGGAAGTCTTCAGACACTCTAGGCAATAAGGATGCAATCACAAAAACAAAGTTAATCTTTACAAAGTTTGATCAGTGCATACTGGTCTTTCCGCAAGAAAGTTGATCGGTTCATTGATATTTCATGTCACATTGAAAAGCATGTTTACAGGTCTCTTAGACAAACCAAGTGAATTATTTCAATAGTGTTTAAGAAAAATTTGATGTGTTTAACTATGATAATATCTGGAAAGCATGCTTATGTCAGGTAACATTTTTCTAGTAACTTTCAGGGATGACTCCTATTTAGAGATGCAGTGTAATAAAAAAAATACAATAGAAAGTATAAAAATGGAAAAGACAATATTTAATATTACAATGAATTCAGATCACAGAATAAAAATATTTAAGGAAATACAAGAGTAACTGTACTGGAAAAAAAGAAAGAAACAATGACACATTATTTCTTTTCCTTTTTTTTTTTTTTTTTTTTTTTGCTATGGAAACAACATTGGATAATGAGTGATTTATAAAAAGCACAGCTTTATTTGGCCCCTGTTTCTGGATCCTGGGAAGTGTAGGAGCTTTGCACCATCATCTGGGAGGGGTCTTTTGCTATGTCACCCCCAGGATGAAGGGGTAATGGCAAGGGAGCTAGATAAGAACAAGAGAAAGCCTTTCCACTTTTGGAACAAGTGCATTCTCACAATAATTATCATACTCCCATGATGATAGTTACCCACTCATCGGGGAGGAGGCCTCACAATCTAGTCACACATCCCAATAAAATCACAAGTGAATCTAAGAAAGTATGGGGTGCACATTCAAAACCACACTTTTTTCACTTTAGTGAAAAAAGAAAAAAAAATGGGCATTTAAAGAGGGAAATATCTATATTTTTAAAAATATATATTTGAGTAAATTCCCTAGAAATACCAATGAAGGTTAAGAAACACAGACTTAAATTGAAGAAGCTAGATGTTACTAAATGTAAGCCCAATCAGGAAAATCTTGGTATGGGTAGTGTGATAGAATTAAACAATAAAAGATTTATAGATTCTAGGAACTTCATTATCTCTTTTCTAGGTATCTCTAAATTTTCTGTTTTTGCTTTATTCTGAACTTCATGTTCTTGAATTTATTTTTTCCCTTCCTACCTCCTTCATTCTTCAAGCTTCCTACCTCTTTCATTCTTGTTACATTACTTTAATCTCTATACTACTAGTGTTCTTTAACATTACACATTTCTGGTGAACACTTATCTGTTTTTCTTCTTTTGCATGCAAGTTAAGAACTGCTAGAGAAATCATTCCAATGTAACCATAAAAGCAGGTAAATGTCAATATTGATTTATGGCTATTAGAGGATCTTCGATTTGGATTGCTAATACCATTCTCTTTCTTCTACTCCCAGTTTTTTACCTACTACTTTTTTTCCCCAAAATTTATTTCCTTTCCTCTTTCCTCAAAGTATGGATGACTTCAATTGCTACTTTATAAAAAAAATCCAAATATTCTCATATAGAAACTCCCATGATTATTTGTCTCCTAAAATATAGCTTTGTATGCATTGTCATCCTCTCTTCTGCCTTTGGTTTCTATGGAGCAAGGTATTTTTCCTCCTTATCTCTTCAATTAGTTATTTTAATTCTCTAAATTTTGTTCTAATTTTTATCCTCAGAAACTTTTATTCACGTGTATAAATTTTCACTTCACTTTTGAAACATCAAACCTTCTTACTTTAATAAGTCCTAATATCTATCTACATTCTCTAATCTATATTCACATTACAATGTAATTTCATCTCTGAGTTCTAACTCAAAGCTTATGACTTATATCAGATTATTGCTGTTACCTCTTTTAGATATTTTACAGTAACACTAACATCAATGAACATGTGGAAGCCATCTGTTGCATTTTTTTCTGGACAACCCTGATTTTGAAAATTGTCTTTTTCTTTGTTATTGCCTTTTTCTGTGAATAGTTTTCCTTATTGACCTAAAAGGATAAATTTTATTTTTATTTTTGAGTCATCTCATATCTTTGCTTCTCGGATTTGTTAGTTCAGTCTCCTATTTGATCTTTCTTCATCCAGTATCATCCAGATTAGTGTAGTCTTCAGCATTAGCTATATATATGAATTCTTTTTTTAAAAAAATTATCATCTTATATTCTACATAAAAGCCTTTAAATGAGTTCTATTTCTCTGCATTGAAAAATTCAGTTCCTTAATTGGCCATCCCCATTTCACCATTCTGACAGATTTGTTTGCAGGTCTCTCAAAATTTCTTGGGTTTGTAAAATATGCCAATCAAACTCTCACTATCCGGCATATTCAAACTCTATTTCTTCAACCCACTTCCAACCTTTGCCATACCATATTTAGAACTAGTAATCTAGTTAACTCATACTTTCATTCCTTAGCATGCTCTCATTACTTCAAGGTCGACCACATGCCCATCAAGAGATAACATGTAAACTATAATTTTATATCATACAGTCTCTTAAATATTTTGTTAGATTCCATGCTCATTTTCTGGTAGCTGATGTTTCTAACCTTACTTTCAACCATTAAAGACAGTTCCCTGAGCAGGTGAGGAAATTAAGTGCCATTCCTGATATCTAATTTCTCTTCTTGCTGTTTGTGAAACATATTTTCTCAATAATTCTGACTCCTACACCTGCTGCTGGTATAGCAAGTGCTCTTATGCATCAAGGCAATTGTAAACTGATTAAGGTCTTTCTCTCCAATGAGTAATGAGTTGGATCATCTTTGAGAAACAACAGAGATAAATATAAACAGACTGTCTCCCCCTCAGTGAATCAGTTAAGAGAAGTGCTGCTGTGCTTCTGCCTCATTCAACATAAAGGTTACAGCGGACTTGTCAGCTTATACCTAATAATGAGAAAAATGGCGTTCTTCCTTTTTTCTTGAAGAGATGTCTATGACAAACAATTAATGCAGACAGCTTTGCATTAAAATGTGTCTGCTGATGAGTCTACAGTTGTTACCCCAATATACAAATTTACCTTTTTTTATTTTTTAAATCATAGCATACTTCCATATGACTATTGTTAATTTTACCCTGTATTCTCTTATTTACAGTAACAAAGTCTTTTATTCTTATCAAATATATTAATCCATTTCTGTTCTAATATATTCTTTTCTTTAAGTTGGTAGAATATACTCTTCCAAAGTAGTTTTTTTCTTATATCTAGTGATAACTATCACTTAGGAAATCTCTTTAACCATCAGAGTTGTGTAGAAATTTTTTATTTATCACTTATATTTTCCCTATTTTACTTCAAAATGATCTTGAAATGTTCACATGTAGGGTAGACTGCAGTTCAGCCACTATAATTCAGGCAAAATGTGACTAGGAATACGGCTTTCAAATTTATACTACCTGATGGTTAATATATCATCAAATTTCATCATATATTTCATGCGTGGAAATCACAGAGGCAATTTAAAAGAGAAATATTTTCTCTAGAAATTTAGTCTTATTTTGTTGAAAGGTGAAAAATGTAGTTGGATTTTTATTTTGAATCAAAAGATTTAAATCTATAATGTGTATACCCTCAAAATAAATATACTGTTATCATTATTAAAGTAATTGTAATAATTTCAAAAACTACAAAAAAGTTATATTTCAATAAAACATATTCTTTCTCAGAAATAACAAGAGACTTGCAATAGAATAAACCTTCCATAACAGGGCAAGTGGTCTTTAGAAGTGTTAAAACAGATGACAAGTCTTAGACAAAAAACTGAAGAAGAGAAAATTCCAGTATATGGAAAAGTTACCATGAGAGGGAACTCAAGAAAGACAAATGTTAACTTTTCTTGCAGAAGAAAATGGTATTCAGAATACTATGTTGTATGATAAAATAAGATAGTTTCACATTGAAGAATGTGGTATCATGATTATTTTTTAAGTCTCTTCTTAACCAAAATTTTCAAAATTAAAATAATTGCATTTTTAACTTGACTATTTCTATGCATTTTCTCATAGTATTAAAAGCAAAGTTTACATTTATAAACCAGGTATCCACTATCACCTGAATTTATAACAAATAAAAATTATAGATTATATATATATATATATATATATATATATTGATTTACAATTTTCTTGAGTTAAAACATTTTTGCTTATCATGAAATGTAATACTATCCTTTTTTATATCTCCAGTTTTGTACATCTTTATATTATTTCTAAACCAAATTTTAATAAATCTTCTACCCATATCTTTTAGTGAATCTATTTTTAACAAACAGCTTAGGTATTCAGTGGACCCTTCTTATAAAGTGGGAAAATGCAAAACATTTAACATTGTTGACTTTGTCTTATTTTGATTTTTATTATATTTGGAATTGCCCCAGGACACTTGCTCTTTTGATTTGTAGTATTGTTATATATGTATATATTTACATATGTTATATAATTATACAAATATATGTAACATATGAATCACATATTTTCCTATCTGATTGTGAGCACACTTATTGGGAACATACAGTTAACTTTCATGGTTTTATTTAGTACTACATAGTGGTAGCAAAATATTTTGTGAATGAGCAAACTAACATTTGGTTGTGTCAAATTATCTCTCTCTCTCTCTCTCTCTCTCTCTCTCTCTCTCTCTCTCTCTCTTTCCTTCTCTCTTTAGCTTTACTTTCCTCTATTTCTATCTTTATCTCTCCCTCCCTCCCTCTCTCCATTCCTTCCTCCATCTCATGTAGATGCTTCTAAGTGTATACTCTGTCCATTTCCTGTTAAAAGAAAATCATAATATTTCATTTTATAGATCCCTTAAAGATTTTTCTCTAATGTATTCAATCTAACCAAAGTTAAAATGATTTTAAGATGGTCACTATTTTTTATTTGAACAAATATCTGTGTATTTTCATTAGGTCTCAATCTAAAGACTGGCACAAATCCAAACACACCTTGCTTCCAGGATACTTATGTGTCAATACTGAAATAAATAATTTATGTGAAAATAAATTTTGAAACATTTTTAACTAAAGACACAAGCTACAATTTCTAAAATTTATGAAGTTAAGGGTGACTGGATCTACAAAGCAATCATATTTGATGGAAGCTCTGTCTTAAAATTTGTTTATTTTTCAGATCAAGGTATGGTGTAATAACAACAACTTAAAATTTCGGTGACTTACCTCTATACTTGATTTATCTTTCACATCACAATTGGTGTAGAGTTTTAGTATAAATCCAAATTCAATATAAACACATTTTTACATTTGATAATGTCAGGTTTATTCTGAAATTATATGTAGATGCAGAAACCTTACAATTGTCAAAACAAACGTTAGAAAAAACCTATACTAACAGACTTTCACTTATTAATTTCAAATATTTTTAAAGATTAAAACAATGTAAATACTGTGATATTGCCATAAATATTGACAAAATATATGTGAAGCAAAAGAAATAATACATAAAAATGAGCACATTGCTTTGGACATATAATGGCATAACCTCATATTTTAACAAGTAGTACTGAGGCAATTTGATGAGAAAGAAAAATTATCAAATGAAATGGGAAAATATATGAAAAATAGATTAGTTCATCTCACAGACAGAACATTGTACGAAATTAATACTACATAGATCTTACATATAAAAAGTCACAATTTAATCTTTCAGAACGAAACATATAAAAATGTTTCCCAACTTTATGGTAAACACTATTTCTGACAAAGGGCACAATCTGAAAATTTTGGTAAATTATATTTTATCAATATTTAAAATTTCTTCTCATCCTAAATGATATTAAGATCTGTGGGTTTCATTATATATAATTTTTAGCTCAATAGAAATAGAAATTTCTCAATAGAAATTTAAAATAAATAACCCATAGGACATGCATCCATAATGTTGGTACAGCATCATCATATTATCATTGAATCACAGTACTTAGCAATAGAATAATGAAAGGGATAACGTAATGTGCACACGGACAGCAACCAAAGCCTTTGGGAACATGTAGCCAAGCAGGGGCACAGTAAATAGAGCTGTGTAATGAGGGCAAGATTAAAGGCTTCAGCCTACACCCTATAGAATTTTACAGAATAGAGATCTGAACTCTTGAAAGAAAGAGAGATGAAAATAATTGCTTCATAGCACAAGTGTTCCTCAAGCACCAAAATCTTTTAGATTTAACAGTATGTTTGCTCACCACATTTAAATTTTTCATCATGTGGAAAGCCATTTATTGGACATAATGTATAGTTAAGTGTTTGGTTCAGTTTGTCATAATTTTCTTTATAAAAAGCAATATTTAATATACTTTTGGATTAAAATGCATTGAAGATTTATAATGTCTTTGTAACACATTACTGTATTTGGAATCTATTTGTAGATGAATTTGAAGTGTATATTTGAACAGCTGTTAGTTGAAACAAAAGTACTAATTTTAACACTATAATTCAATTTCAGGCAATGCTTAAAACACTCTTAGCACTTCTTTTTAACTAAGAGAAAGGCAAATTGCATAAAAATATTATGTGGCTTTAACTTTTACATATTTTTCCAAGTTTGACATTTTTAATGAAAATAGTTTTGAAAAGCTTCAAGGTGAAAATCTGAGAAATAATTGAAAAAAAATACAACAAATAATGGAAAAGATTCTGGTGTGACAATTGTCACTCCTTAATTTGAACACAAAAAGCCTTACATAATACTTGACTTTCTACTTTCTATAATTTATGGTAATTTCTATGTATTTTCACCTAACCTCTCTCATATTAAAGATACTTTAAATATTGTTTCATTTACAATAGATGCACTTAATGTGCACCATAAAAATAATACTCACAATTGGTCATCTGCTTTGGATAGACATTTTATTCTCCAACAACCATTGACAAAAATTTATGTATAATAGAGTTTTTACCACACCCGGGATGGTGGGACCCTGTACCTTTGATCACATGGAGAAAAGGATATGCTGCTGGGCTTACACCAGCAGGTCCCACTTGGATTCCAGCTCAGGGTGTGAGACCTGTCAATTATGAGTTGGCATCAGGGACTTCACAACCTGACCCTCAAGTTTCATTTGACCCTGGATGAAGAGGACTCCACCAAACAATAAGAGAATAACTCTCCTCAAAAGAGAAGGAACACTACAACAGAGTCCTGAGATACTCAACCTCCAATGACTTGGGGAGATAAATCATTAACAGCTTCAGATCAACAGCTGTTGCCTCAAAAGAGGTTAATATACACTCTGGAAAATTTGGTTATTTATTTGCTAAACTTAGACAAAACTCTGTAAATATTTTGATCTTTATGATAATGGTGTTCTGCTATTGTACCCCAGCCATGGAAAATTCAGTAGAGTCAGACTTCTAGAACCCATAATAATATCTGGGTTCAGTTGGTTGAAATTGTTAACTCGTCTGAGATTTGTATCCCCCAGGATATTGATATGGGAAATATATTGTGCTCATGTCTTTTTCCTAGGTGCTGTCCTGCACTCAAAATTACAAATGACTATGTTCTTTAAAGGAGGCATCCAAAAACCTTATCCTATGAAGATTCTTATAATTGAGAAAATACTCAGTATGTTAAACCTTCTAACGCTATGGTGTTACTTACCCCCACTGTTGCTATAAGTGTTGTGCTGAAATTTAAGGCTGTGTAAATAGATGTGTTTCTTTAGGGTGATCCTTGTTTAATTGTACTAAGGTAGAGCTCATTGTATATGGAAATGGTTATATTCTCTTACCATCAGGATGGTTTTTTTCTTGTGAAACATATACTTTTAATTATATACCTGCTAATATGTCTCATGGTACTCATTGTTGTCTTAACAGACTAACTCTATTACTCACAGTGTTTAATAGACCACCTTCCTGCACAATATGTACATAAAGGGTCTATTTCCCTCAATGACAACTGTGATTATTCAGTAAACCTTCTCTCTAAGGTAGAATTTGAAGCTTTGACATATTCCTTAGTGGGTATCCTTGGATTAACTGTCAGGGCATACAGAACAACTATGAAACTGGCCTGTGTTATGGTAAAAAATATTAATAAAACCTCTATGGCAATAAGTATGCTTAATGAAGAAGAAGAACAACAAAAAATAACATCAAGCCATTCTTGACAATTGTGCTGCAATTGATTATTATAACATCATAAAGTCTGTCAAAAGCTTAATAATATGTGTTGCTTTAATTTAAGTGATAATAGTAATTCTATTTCAAAGGAGTTAGATTACCTTAAAGAAATCATTAAAATGATTCACAAGATTATGGAAGTTCAGGTTTATTGGATTGACTCACTTCATGGTTACCCAATTTTACTTGGATTAAACAATTTTTATAGTGGATGTCTACTAATATCAGGATTGTTATGTTGTGCTTGCTGTTGTCAACACCTACTTTATTTTTCGTCTCCTCCAATATTAAAGAGAAACAGATATTATTCATCCAAAAGTCCATACATAACAAAAGAGGGGACTTGTAGGTTTTCCCATCCTGGAAATGTACAGGGAATCATTCATCTGGTGAGCAAACTCTAGGGGTAACTGGCACTCTGTTTCCCATACTTGGAATGCTTGGAAGTTTCTCCTTCAAGCTAGTAAGATGACTCATACAGGTTCAGTATCTAGTTGCTATTGTGATGTCCTTCATGAGAAGGCTCTGTGCTAGAGTCTGATCAACTTCAGTCTTGATTGCAGGCATGGTGCTCCTGGGAAAAAAGGAACTTACTTGCTAGATAAATACAATGTTTCTTTAAGCTCCAGTGCCCCTGTATCTCCCCATCTAATAGTAATTTCAGACAATGAACCTTCTTGAAAGCGGCACAAAACCTCTAACATTGCATATTTTAACTATAGAATATAAGTGCAGAATAAGCAATCTTACGGATACTATAAGCAATACTGTAGTTATAGCACTAATGACCTAATGTAACCTATTGATATAAATAAACATGGCTGCTTGAAAGGGCAGCCACTCTTTTTTTCCTGCCTCTGTATCTTTTCTTTGTGTCTCTTTTTATTTTCATTTATAATTCTGTGTTGAGTTTTTTGAGAAGATGTTGTAAAATCATTTAACTCTTCAACTCTTCTCATTTTCTTTTGTGGTATATTACTTTAATCAGGATATTTTAAAAACCTAGAAAAAATAACATAAAACAACTATTACAGGTACTTTAGGTTAAAGTTGATATTTAGCCATCATGCAATTGGATCATTCATCCAATCAATCACATAGTTTTCTTAGATTTTAAGACCTCATTCCTTGAGTTTCTTGTAATTAAATTTTCAAAAATTACAACACATATATCCATTGTAGCTGGTGATGTTAATTCTCTTTAAAATTTGTGAAGATGTTATTTCTCTTTAAAACTTGTGAAAATAAAATAATTTGGGGCATCAATTCCCCCATAAGAACATTAACTAATCAATAGTTGATGCAATGGAATATTTTTTCTATAACTAAACTCTATGAATGAGTAAATAACTCAATATTTATCCAAGATTTATAACCTGGCACATAACAATTATTTTTATATAGTTATATTGTTAAAACAATAGTGTGCATTTTAGACAAAAAGATTAAATCTTAGGCTATTTGGAGAACATGAATTTTTTCTAATTATTTTGTAATTAATTTTGGAAAGCTCAAAGATATTTAGAACACCTATAGCATGAATTGAAGAAAAAATAGCTCCACAATAGAAATGTTGTAAAATGCAAATGATGGAGGGCATGAAAAAGCATGAGTTAATCATACAATAATACAATTGCTTGTGTATGTAATGAATGTATTTCTATATATGTGTATGCATATGTATGAGAGGCTATAAATTTAAAATGATGTTAAATCAGGTGTACCACATAAAACTTATTATGGGAGAAAAATAATGAAACAAACTGTAGAAAATAAAATAAAAATAATATCTTATAATTAAAGAGGTAAATATGATAACATACACACGATTGAAAATAGATTCTGTTAAAGATTCTGTTTTTATAAATGTTTGTGTAAGGAAGAGCTTGGATTATGAAAACTGTATTCCTCTGGAATAGAGGAAATGTTTCTTTTCGTTTCCAGTATAATAAAGAGAATGTCACCCTTCAGGGCAAATGTTAGGTAGGTCTTCTTGCCCAAGGCAAAGGTTAGGCTGACTGACTATAAAATATTCAAGTTCCCTAAGTATGAGGTTCATTATCTGCAACATAAAGCGACTTCATGCATAATCCTGTCTTAAGAGACATTTTTGTGAACACAAAGCTCATTTTTCTTACTCTGTTATTGGTAATCATGTCCTTTATCTGTGACATAGTGGTTTTCTGTCTTCTGCCAGCATCCATAAAATTTTGACAGTCTACCTTCTGAGGTTTTGAGTAGAGATTTGATAGATTTTTGAAGGACATGGGTAGCTAACTGACACATAATTTTTTGGAAGAGAACATATAAGAACCCCAAGGGCTAATAGAAGATGGCCTAAACCATTGTTTGTCTTGCCTAATTCTTAAATGAAAAAGCCGAGCTACTCTTGCCTAATTCTTGAGTTAAAAAGTAGAGATAAAAGTTTCCAACCAACACACTGTAAATAAATATGTAGAGGCTGCATATTAGAAAGTATGCTTAAATAGTGCATTGATTGTTGTTCCATTTCTTTCTGATGGGGTAGTGTGGAATGGATAATGTTAGAAGTGCAAGTTGGATCCAGACACAGGGGTGCATGCTTGAAATCCCAGCAGTCATCTCAGGAGACAGAAGAAAAAGGATCACAAGTTTGAGGCCATCTTGAACAATTTAGGTATACCCTGCCTTAAAATAAAATTAAGAAAAGGAATGCAGATGTAGCTCAGTGGTAGAGCACTTGCTTGGCATGTGCAAGTCTCTGGTTTTCTTTCCCTGTAAAACACAGAACCCCCTATGTTGTGACATGCAACTAAATCAGTCAGGGTTACTCTAGGTGAATTTGGGCTGACTAAATAAAGACTACAGACACAGAAAGTACCTTTTTCATTGGGTTCAGTGATGGCTCCTCAGCCACAGCTCCCACATGGAAGGCAAGGGAGGCAGACAAAATAGGAAAGAGCACATTCTGAAACCTTTTTATTGAAGGAAAGACACTCCAGAAAGTTTCACCCCCAAAGAGGCAAGGGGTCAGGTTTCAGTGGCTTCAGTCTAGCTTCTTGATGTCTTGCAGTCAGCAGATTGACTGGCATTTTGGAAGGCCACTCCCATCTTATGTGCTGTGTGCAGATCATAGGCAGAGCAAGCAAAAAGGACACATATGTCAACAGCCCAAACAGAGAGGCAATGTCAGTCCATTCCACTCATGTACTCATGCTCCTACTTCACACATACACACACAGCCACACACAAACACACACACACACACACACACACATACACACACACACACACACACACACACACAAATATACAAGCTGCCTAGCAGCTAAACCAAGAAGGGTCTGGTTTTTAAATGAATAACAGCTGCAAAAAGTACTTGAACCAAAACTTTAGAATCTCATTTATTCACTCCATCTTGGTATCTTATGGCAATCGAATGTAAACTTGAGGTCTTTACTGTTTACTCTTGGTAGGAGTCCACAGTCTCTAGAACACTTCTTTCCTTTCTGTACTCCACCTTAGCTACTTTAAGTTAAAAGATAAAAGATGATTAGGGATGAGACTTAAACTCAGATCAGAGGTAAGTCCAAACAAACCAATTACAATATACTGCTGAAACTCAGAGCAGGGAGTTAATGCAAATTTTATGTCTCTATTTTACACAGAAAACTTAGAGGCCAAGCTAAATTGTGCAGTGGAGAAGGAAGTGGGAGTCCTACAATTCCACTGAGTTTGGCATATTCACCCCAGGGGAGTCTGGTTTGATATTTGTTGTGAAAATATTTTTATCATTTGAAAAGACTGTTGTGTAACTTCCATATATTAGTATGTGATACAAGATATGCTATATACATGTACTTTCCAGTCCCATACTTTTCAGATGAAATCCTCCAGGGAGAGAATAACCTCATGTGGAAAAATGGAATTGAAGAAACTTCCCTGACATTTGTCACCAAGCAGTAGGATTGAACTTAGAATGACTGCTACTAACCTCTGAGTTCCAAAGTTTTCATTATAATATGTCATGTGAAATTTGTCCCAAAATATTTTCTATGTTTTGGTATTGCTTAAGTTTCTAACTTCTGATTGCTAATACAGAGACACACAAATTCTTGTATATTATTTTCTGCTGTATTTTAGAAGCTTCTTAATAGGAATAGTAGCTTGTTAGCTTTCAGTGTTTCTTCAAAATAGATTTTTAAGGATTTCTGTGAGGAAGAGCAGTCTTCTTTCTTATTTTAAAAAGTAGACTCTATTGATTCTTTTTTGTTGTTGTTGTTGGCCAATTACACTGGCTAAAATACTGGGTGAAATGTTGAAGAGAAGTTAGTGAAAGTGATATATTTGTCTTTTTTTTTAAACAGGGAAAGTTTTTCACAATTAAGTGCAGTGATTATCTGTATATTTCTCATTCACATCTCCAGGTTAAAGTGATCATTTTGAATTACTTCACCTTCTCTGTCTTTAACCTAGTCTTTCTCTCTCAGCCTATATTTTCTAACAAGTTCCATTTTTTTCCTTCTAACTTTATTATGTATATTTAGGTGTAGATGAACAAAATACTTTTAACTTATTAATTTATTTTTATGTGATGCTGAGGATCTAACCCAGTCCCTCACATGTGCAAAGTGGGTGCTCTTACACTGATCTACTGCCCCAGCCTTTATATACACTAATTATTGTAACTTTGATCTTTCTCTTAACATGGTACAACTTTCCAAGCAAATCGAAGTTTAGATCCCTCAAGTCATGATAGTAATAAGTTTCTTACTATGTTTCTTTCTTTTACATTTGCCCGATTACATTAGGAAACTTTTGGTATGTTACTGATTTATTTTTATTTATCATCATTTCATGTAACCCTACTATATTCTAGTTCCCATGTCCACAATTTGAATTTTTCTTGCAGAGTTGGCTAATTATTCTTAATTTTTTACATATTAAAACATATTTTTCACTCTGTGCCTTGTGACTTTTACCCTTCTATTGTTTTGTTAAAACAGTCTTTTGTTTCTTCAGTGCTTTTGAACTTGACAGTTTCGATTTTACCTCTATCTCTATATCTTTCTCTTTTCTTACTCATCTTAGACTAACATCTAAGGCATAACTGTGTGATATCTGTTCCTTCATACATACCACAAACATAAAAAGTTTACATTGTGCTGCGTGTGAAGGTGCTCACCTGTAAATCCAGTGGCGCAGGGTGTATTTCAAAGCCAGTCTCACCAAACGTGAGACACTAAGCAACTCAGTGATATCCTATCTCTAAATAAAATACAAAATAGAGCTGGAGTGCCCCTGAGTTCAATATCCAGTCCAAAAATAAATAAATAAATAAAATTTTTAAAATGCTTATATTGTAGTAATTACATAACTTATTTTTGTATTGACCATGAGATTTTAAAGGGATTTTATAGTTTTAATATAGCATACAATTTTAAAAGAAATCAAGGATGAAAGTCTGGGGTTTAAAACATTTGTTTAACATTGATATTTCTTATTTTCTAATAATCCAACTAATAATAATGACAACAAAATCAATATTATTTAATATACCTGAAGACTATAATTCAGTTAAGAAAAATCTGTTTCAATTATTTTTAATATTTATTTTTTAGTTACAAGTGGACACAATAACTTCATTTTATATTTCTATTGTGCTGAGAATCAAACCCAGTTCCTCATACTTTCTTGGTGAGCCCTCTACCTCTGAGCCACAACCCAAGCCCCTTTAATCAGATTTTTGTTAATGTAACAACAAATTATAGGAAAAAAAATATTATTTTAACTCATATTTTCAGAGGTCTCAGTCCACAGTCAGATGAATGCACTGCTCTGGGCCCAGGTGAGCCAGAGCATCATGGTAGAATGATGGGGTTTAGGAAAACTGTTCAGCTCATGGCAGCCTGGAGGCGATGTTGTGTTTGGGGCGGGGAGAGAATGAAACAGGCCAGAGACAATATATAGCAAAAAGACACACCCCAATTGATTTACATCCTTCAGCCATACCCCATTTGCCCACAGTTACCACCCCTCACAGTATTTTTTTTCATATTATTAGTCCATCAAATGGATTAATCCACTTTTTAGCTTACAAATATCATAATATTAGTTTTTCACCTATGAACATTCTTGCATTTTCTAACATGAGCATTTTGGGACATTTCATATCCAATACATAACAATCACTGTCTTAACAATCACTCTATTAATATTTATTTGTCTATAATAATACATTTTACTAATAAAAATTATGTAAATATTAGATTTTAAAGCATGCTCTGCTTTAGAGGTACTAATTTTTATTTTTTTTTTATGAAAGGCTACTAAATAAAATTGTATTTCTGATCATCTGAATAGCTTTGTTTTCTAATATGTTCTCTTTGGTCAGAAAAGATACTTGAAGAGATAAAATAATTATGTTTGAAGTGATTATAATTCATTTTGAAATTCATTTAGCTTAACTGAATAATTGTCTTGAAGTCATGTAAAATGATAAAATAATTTTTATTGATGTTTATAAATTAATTTTTATTGCAAACACCTTTCTATATCTATAGCTTGAGAGTGCATAGATTGAAACATCCACAGGTTGAAAATATTTTTAAAAATAATTACATCTATATTGAAAAAAAATAGACATTTTTGTTGTTATTTTTCCTTAGAAATATCTCAGAAGAATAGATATTTATATTGAAATGACATTGTCTTATGTATTACAGGTAATCCTAGTCATTATTTGAAGCACATAAGAAGATGTATGTAAATTATATGCATATACTCTGCCATTTCATATAAGGGAATCAATCAAGCATGCATGTATTTGATATCCATTAGATCATGGAAAAAATCACCCTTAGATATTAGGGAATGACTATACAATATGATTTGTACAATGCCACTTTTATTATAAAGTTGATTTATTCTAATTCTGCAGTACGAGCTAAATATTCTCATCTCATACTAAAATACTCTAGAAAAATCAATAAAACAAAATATATAAAGATTATTTATATATTTTATACTCAAAGCATGTAGATAAAAACATTCAATTATATCTGGTAATTTTCAAAGGAATTTCAAGATTTGAGATTTTTAAAAATACATATTTTTGAATAATATTTCCTGGTCAAGATGTTTTATAATATAACCCTGTAGCATAGATTCACATTTCAGTCATGATATTTTTGGTTCTCATTGTAGTGATTCATTACTTTATTCATATATATGTATGTGTTTGATGTTTATATGTTTATTTTATGCATTCCAATCATACATATATATTTTATTTAATATTTCTTAGGGAGCTCTAGTGAGTTTCTTATACACTTACATGGGTAAATTGAAAAAATATATTTTAGTTTGTAATAAAACATTATAGTTTAGAATTTTTCTAATATTAGAAAATGTATCACATTGAAGACAAAGATTAGAAATTAATTAAATGAAATAATTTGTGTTAGATTTATTTGTTTATAATTTTTGAATGATAAAAATTGTATTTGCTGTATCATGAAATGTGTACATTTGGGGTATGTTAGGATGTATTTACCTTCTATTTTGAAATCTCACATGCTCTTGTCTATAGAAAATTTTACTATGTTTCCTTGTTGGAGTACTAGAAAGTCACCCTTTTGCTTTTAGATGTTTCTATGACTCTATGTCTGCATAAACATCTTTTCTATCCAGGATCATACTCAACTTTATTGAATTGGTTTCTCTACCACTGTATTTATTCACCATCCACTACTGCTTTGAAAAACCATTTTCTCTGCTCTGTTAATAATTAGAGGATTTATACATCCACTTTCATTCTTCACAGAGCTATATTAGCAGCACAGTGTTATAGTTTTCAAGGTAAGAAAAATAATGAAACATTAGGACAAATATTGAATCTCAAAATTGGCTCTACTGTCTTTATATTTGTTGATTAATGTTCCTAGCAAGACTATAAAGCCTAGAAAAATGGGAAGTGCAATAGGCATAAAATCTTGCTAGTATTAGAGTAAACAAAATCTACTTTAGCACTTAGCTGCAAGATTTAAAATTACATTGACTAAATATTAATGCTTATAATGATTAACAAAAAATACAGTCTCAAAGTGTAATTGGACATATGCATTACAAAAACATGAATGTACATATGGCTATAGAAATTAATGATCATTTCAATGCATACACAGTTTTTGAGGAAAAAAAAAACAGCTGTGCCAAGTACTACCAGTTGAGTACATACTTTGTAATTAATTACAGACACATATGGTCGTTGCTATTCATGAACAGACAAAGTGTTTCTTTGGAAATAAAGAAGGCAAATGTTAAATTGTCTGTGACTATTAAACTCTTTATTGCCCTTTTGGAAATTAGTACATAATTATCTCCTTTTTATATATATTCTATATTTTATATTTGAAATATTTTACAAATTGATCATTTTGACTTTGGAAAGAACTAAAGCATGCTCCAATAAAGAAAAAAATAACTTTCCTTTGCCTCATATTTTGCATTTTTAGAAGTAATTCCATGATGAAACTTTTTTAAAGGTGTTCACTGATATTACTAAGATGTAGTGGAACTTATTGGTGAGAAGGATAAAATATATAGGTCATTAATTTCTTACCTATTGTGAATTAAGTTATGATCAATGCATATCTATTTTTATTTATTTTCATTTAAACAAATATCTTCTTTGTATACCTGCAATATTGATATCTTATATATTTGTTGATAAATCAAGATCATTCTATTTCAAATCCTATTGCATTTATGTTTGCTTTGCTTTTGTTAACTTTGGACACCTTGATTATGTGGCCACAAAATACTATATCTAAAGAAATGATAAAGTAATTTTATTCTGTTTCATTGTCTCTGAGGTATTAAGATTATATATGTTGTCCACTTAATATACCTACACATTTTATATATTTTATTTAGAGACATGGTCTCACTGAGTTGCTTAATGACTTACTTTTGTTGAGGCTGGCTTTGAACTCTTGATCCTCCTGCCTCAGCCTACTGAGCCAATGGGATTATAGGCATGTACCACTGTGCCTGGCTTAAATGAAATTCTTACATATTTTTTCTCAGAAAAGAAAGCATTCATGTTCTAATTCTTCAAGTATCTCTGGCTAAAACAAATATTTCCCATTTATTCACCTAAAACTGATACTCTTTGTTTTGATTTTTAAGTGTATACTTTTCATTTCTTCATAAATAATAATAATACAGTACTTAAGTAAAATATAGTAAAACAAATGGACTTAAAAACAGCTACTACAGGGACACAGCCATATCAATGTTGATAGCAGCACAATTCACAATAGACTGTGGAACCAATCTAGATGCCCTTTAATAGGTGAATGGGTAAATAAAATGTGGTATATATACCCAACAGAATATTATTCATTATTAAAAGAAAATAAAATCATGGCATTTGCAGGTAATATATGGAGTTAGACAAGATAATGCTAAGTGAAGTTAGCCAATTCCAAAAAAACAAATGCTGAATGTTTTCTCTGATATAAGGAGGTTGATTAATAGTGGGGTATGGAGAGGGAGCATGAGAAGAATAGACAAACTGTAGATAGGACAGAGGGATAAGAGGGGAAGAGAGAGGGCATGGGGTTAGAAATGATGGTAAAATGTGATGGACATCATTATCCAAAATACATATATGAAGGCACAAATAGGTGTGAATATATTTTGAATACAACCAAAAAAATTAATTAAATAAATAAAAAATTAAGTAAAATACCTGTTGTTTTAGAATCTTTATTCTTAATAGATTATTGTTTCAGCTCATGTTTATAACGATAATTTCAATTCTGTTTTTAGAGAAGACTCTAATATTCTGACTTTTAATTTGCCTTCATCTTTCTTTTTATTCCATGCATTATATTGAATAAAAGGATATGTTAATTGTGACTCATATTAATAATGTGTCCCTTAAGTGCCACTTTGTTTGTTGTGAAAAACAAATACTACAGATGAACTTTATTAATTTTTATGCGGTTAGAAAATAAAATAATTTCAAAAAGGTGGAAATATTTTAGACATAAAATGGAATCACTCTCTCACTCTCTCTTTAAAAAAAATGGAATCACATTTGCTACTTCATTATTACTTATACTTTCACACTTGAAAACTAATGTTTGGTGTGATCTCTCTCAATCCTCCCCACTAAGACATGAGTATAAAAAATTTATTCAGGTTTAATCATGGTAATATCAAAATCTTTTATAAGAAAGTTATTTTAAAACTAAAATTGAGATAAATAAATGCACATAAGAATAAAAATCACTAATCTCAATATTCAGTGGTTTTGGTTAAATATTAGTTTTAATGATTTAGCTTATGATATACAATACTCATTTCCCTATATTTAGTATCAGAATTCTCATTTTACAAATTTCAAATATTTATGTAATAAAAGAAAAAACACCCAGTATTTTTATGAAATGACCATAAAATTGAACTTATAGAATATACATTATGGAATAAGTAGTCACTTGTAGGCTGTTTCACACATAAACTCCTATAACATTGATCACAGAGTAAGTTTTTAGTTCATAAACTCATAAGAAAATTTTAGCTGTTCACAATGTCTCCACAATGTTTTCTATGTTCTCTAATTTAAATTACTGCATGGACTTATTTTGGTGTAACTAATTTTTGCCTACTCTCTCTTGTTAGTATTTCTTGTCTGCACATTAAATCTCTTTATTCTCTTAATCTACTCTTTCTTTTAACTTCTTTCCTTCCTTTCATCTTTCTTACTTTTTTAAAATAGGTATTTCCTTTTTGTTTCTTTATCTGTTTGTTTTGTGGGAATTGAACCCAGAACCTCATACATGGCTAATGCTTTATCACTGAGTCACTTTCTGAGTCCTCTGCATTTTTTATTATTTTAAATAACATGCAATTCTAAAGAATATATGAATTGAATAAGAATGGAAATAAGGGGCTGGGGATGTGGCTCAAGCGGTAGCGTGCTCACCTGACATGCGTGCGGCCCGGGTTCCATCCTCAGCACCACATACAAACAAAGATGTTGTGTCCACCAAAAACTAAAAAATAAATATTAAAAATTCTCTCTGTCTCTCTCTCTCTCTCACCTCTCTCTTTAAAAAAAAATCTATTAAAAAAAAGAATGGAAATAAAACATATTTTTTTCCTGTTTTAGATAAAATAACTTTGTCAATGCTAATAATGTGATATAATTTGATGACAAAAATACACAAAAATAAAAAAAATTGCTATGGAATATACAAATGTTTTCTTTCATTTTCTCCAAAATATAGGAAAATAAATTATAGACAGTGTTGCAGCATATGGTGTAAAATTTACCTCTGTCCAGAAATATAATTTTGTACAATTTACTACATATTAGAAAGATACATACAATAAGCCCAGATATAAATATAGCTATATATGTGCCTTTATTTTATTATGTATATAATTCTATATTTTAGCAAATACTGAACATGTATTAATGGATAATATGCATAAATAAAAATAAAAATAAAGTCTCATACATTTCTTATTTTCAGAGTGTAGCATATTCATGTAAGTAAGATGCCAAAAAAAAAAAAAAACAAAGAAAGAAAAAGAAAAAGAAAAAAGAAAAACAAAAAGAAAAAAGAAATCAAAGCAATACTAACATCATGGAACTCTTCTAAGAGCCTACCAATGGGTTTCCCTTTCAGTTTATCCATTAACTTTGTTATTATCATTAATTAAGGTCACCATTTAAAAGTTTCCTTCATTGTTAAATATCTGAACACAATACTTTATGCAGAGAGTATTTTGATGAAAATTCATACTTGATTATTCAATATAAGTGTTTTCCAGTTATAGTTGTTTAGATTTTTCATTTCAGGTATTATTTGTATGTGTTTCAAATCTTTCAAATAATTTCATGTAAAATGTTTCAAGTGTTAAGTGGCTAAATAAAATATTCTGAAATTACATCAGTTAATATTTATTTATATTTTAAGTTATGTGACTATTTCTAGCCTCCATAGCAGAAGTTGTTTTATTTATTTATTTGTTTGTTTTTGGTGTTAAGTTTTTTGAGTTGTTTGTGTATTCTAGATATTAATGCCTTATCTGAGGTGCATGTGGCAAAGATTTTCTCCCATTTTTTCATGCTCTTGTTACTTTTGCTGTGAAGAAGTTTTTAAAATTAATTCCACCCCACTTCTTGGTTTATTTTATTTCTTGTTGTTTCAGAGTCTTTTTAAGTAAGTCAGTTCCTTTGCTGATGGGCTCGAATACTGGACCTAAGTTTTCTTCTACCAATTGCAGAGTTTCTCCTCTAATTCCTATGTATTTGATTTACTTTGAGCTGACTTTTGTGCAAGGTGAGAGACAGGTGTCAGATTTTATTCCTCTGTATACGGATTTCCATTTTTCCCATCATTATTTGTTTAAAAGGCTATCCTTTCTCCAACACTTAAAAAAAAAAAACCCTTAGAATCCCATCAATAAATGGGCAAAACTAAACCTTTCAGTTCTCAAAAGAAAAAATTCAAATGGTCAACAAATGTATGAAAAAACGTTTCACATGTCTAGTGAAGCTACATTAAAATAAAAACTACTATATTGTGATTTTACCTCACTTCAGTCACATTGGTAATTATCAAGAATATAAATAATATTAAATGTTGGCAAGAATGTGATGAAATAGGTACACTCTTACATTGTTTGTGAGACTGCAAAGTAGTGCAACCACTCTGAAAAGTGGCATGGGGTGACCTCAAAAATCTGGGAATAAACCCACCACATGATCTAGCTATCCCACTCCTCAGTATATATCCAAAATATTTGAAAGCAGCATGTTTCAGTGATGTAGCCACAACTATTTTTATGGAAGCACAATTCAGGATAACCAAGCTATGGAATCAATATACATTCCCTTCAACAGATAAATGGATAAAGAAAATGTGGTATATATATATACAATGGAGTATTACTTCGCCATAAAGAAGAATGAAATATAGCCATTTGCTGGTAAATCAATGTGATGGTAGATTATCATGATATGTGAAATAAGCCAGGACCAGAAAGTTAAAGGTCAAAAATTTTCTATAATAAGTGGAAGCTTATCCAAAATGGGAAAGGTGGAGAAAGAGACAGAATGGAAAATAAAAAAGAAAAAATTTCATTAAAATAGAAGAAAGATAAGTAGAGTAGACAAAGAGATTGAGGACAAATGAGGGCCAGGAAAAGTTATGTGAAAATGTGTTCTAATGTTTTATGTAACTAAAAAAATTAATAAAGATTTATAAGTGATCAAAGACAATAAAAATATATCTGTACTATAATAAAAATGTCATACAATAATCAAGAAAACCATAATAGTCTAGACACTTAACAACTGATAAACAGGCAGACAAAATTAAGTAAAAACATGTATTTGTATTATGTATATAATTCTATATTTTATCAAATTCTGAAATATGGAAAAAGAACAAAAAATTGACCTACATTTTAAAATGAATTATTTTAAAAAATGTTTAATAGCAAAAAATACATATATGTTAAATAGCAAACAATGAATGAAGATGTAAGATTTACCAAGATCATGGAAGACCATGCTCAAAATATTCTCTATTTCTATCATAAGATAGGAAAAAAATATAGTAAAATTTATAAAATTCTTGTTCTGACAAATAATATAATGGAAATAGACCAACTCGAGGTATCAAAATGTAATTAAATATTATTTTAAATATAGCAACTAATATTTTATGTTTTAAGTATGTCTTTACAATTTCTTTTTTTCTTTTTCATTATTAGGTCTTATGTAATTATTGATCCTGTTAAAAATAATATATTTGAATTTCCATGTTTAATTATTGATGACTGTTCAAAAATCTTGATTTTTACTTATTAAATGTATATTCATCTACATTTTAAAATTTTATATAATTAACATTTTTAAATAATTTTCATTTCTAGAGACATTGTGAAGTTAATATAGAGATTTGCAGAGAGCCTGCTACCCAGTTTCTCCTATTATTAATCTTATAATTAATAAAACACAACTGATATAATTATTATATCAACATTAACAGGTCACTTTTCATTCAAGTACAGATCTTATTCAAATCCCTTGATTCCCCTCACCTGCTTAATATTTCTTTTCTGTTCCAAAATCTCCTCTAGGACATCACTGTCATTGGTCACCATATTTCATTAGGGTGCTCTTTGCTGTAACAGTTTCTCAAATTTACCTAGGATTCATTGATCTTCATAATTTTAAGGACAGGCCAAGTGTTTTATAGAACATTCCTGCTTTTCAACATAAATTATGCCTTAAACATGATTAAGGGGGTTTATGTGATCCTGACAGAAATACAACAGAAGTGAAGCGGTGTTGACACATTTACCAAGGTACACACCAGCAATATGAGTTACAAATCTTGACACTGAACTTGTTCATTTGTATGAGACAGAGCATGGCATGCTTTTCCCCTTATCACATTCTTCTCTCCCCCATTCTACACTGTCCTCATAGGAAGCAGTATCTATAGACCACATTAATGGAGTGAGGAGTTACATTGCACCTTTATAAGGACAGGGAATGTGCCAAAGGTGCTTGTTTGGAATTCTTAAGTATGAGAAATCGTGTCTTGTATTTTCAGTCATATATTTAAATAATTTGGGACTTATGGATATTTGTTTTATATTTTGAGCTATATACCAGCACTAATTTGTTTATAAAACTGTAATAATTTTAGACTTTGAGAGATCTTTCAGAGGCCTCTTGTGCTGATTTGATACCCTGTTACACACAATTTGATTGTTTTTGAGCAATTTCTTTCCTTTGTGATACTAAAATGAGTCTGAGATTTTCCAGACTCATTGTATATGTATTCGCTATTCTACTATAGAAGACATTATTTCTCTAAGAATTCCTGGTTCAGTCTATTGGCGAATGATATTTCAAATAAAGACATGGCTACTAAGTGTACTCATGGTTACAGAGCTGCTTTTGTTTCAAGCCCTCTCAACTAATAGATAAGATAAATATATGTGTTCATGCTAACTCCCATATGTACATATGTTAATAAATATCTCTACATGTAATTCTCTGTATCTGTATTACTAGCCATGATTTCAAACTAATTTCTCCAAGTCATCATTCCAGCCTTCTCTTTCTCATGTGTGTATTCCCACTCAAATCATGATAAATATGTCTCTCACCACCCAAAATTCATTACTTTGGTCAACTCCAACATACATGCATAATAGTATCAAACATTTTTAACCATATTCTTTGTACGACAGCTTTGAAACTTGCATATAGTTTTTGTGCAATTGTATTCAACCCAGCAGCTTTTCTATCCACTGACTTCATTTGAGAAGTTTTATGTTTTTATAGTGTTTTTTGGCCATAGTGGGCATTTTCTCCTGGGAAACTCTCTGATTCCTAAATGGGATAAAACAATTGTATACATGAAGTTTAATTCTTTGTGCTGCACATGTTCTGGAAAATGCACCATGTTGTGTTTTCATAATTAAAATATGCAAAATAATTGTACAATACTAAAAAATAAATTCCCTGTTATCTATTCAGTCATTTTTTCCCCATCCCAAACCCATTGAAACCAATGTATTTTCACCAGCTTTGTATTTTGCTTTCCCAGGATGACATGTAATTGGGATTTTGGACTATGCTTTTCCACAGTAGCTTCTTGAATTTAGCACTGTACATTGTAGATCAATTCATTTTTGTGACTTAAGAGCTCATTTTTTATTGAGGGAAATATACTAAATGTAATATTTATCATATTAACCATTTGTAAGTATACAATTAAATATCATTAAGGACAAATAAATTCAGTAGTATTAAATAATGTTCATGACCTCTATTCAGCTCTTTCCATCTCGTTATGATTTTGCTACACATCAAACTTTCTGTGAGGGTTACCATAACCACCTATTAAAATATCCAACCATTAGTGTTTTTCACATCAAAAACATTTCTATAAAACTCTCTTTTTCTTTTATCCTTTCCACTCAGAACCTTGTAACATATGAAACAATTTACTTGTTTTTCTTTCTTCTTATTTTGATTGCCAAAATTAACAACAGAAAGGGAGAGAGAGTTTAACACAGGCACAACTGTACTCAACTTGCATCAGCTGTACTTTAAGTTCATCTTCCCAGAACAGATCAGTTCTAGGTTCCAGGACATATCAGAAAATTGAAAATACCCAAATTGAAAAGCAAACTATATTTGGGCTTTTTCCTTCTATACATTGAATTGTCAATGAAAGTATTCCTCTCTCTCTCCTCAAAGATAGATGATAATCATAATTTTTTTTGAATTGTGATCTGAGAATACTATTATTTTTCTTTAGATATATTTTCATGCTTAATGGGCAATTTTTTTGCTAAAATAAAGTGTGTTTTCTACTATGGAAAATGTTTTAACATCTATTTTTTGAGTTCCAAGCTTGCTTCTTGCACAGTCTAGTCCTAATTTCCTTGCTAAATTTTGTCCTTATTTCAATGCATAATTCTTAATAAATTTTTAATTATTTCTTCATTATGAAATTGTTAACTATTTGACTCCTAAGGCTGTCTCAATTTTTACCCATATAAAACTAACAGCTCATTTTAGGCGAATAATATAAATAATTCAAATTATTTGCCTTATTAGCAATTTCAAATGTATCTTTGAGTCATGTCTTTTACTGTTATTCTATATTTACCAATATATACACTTAATCACATTTTAGCTTTTGTCTATAAACTGTTTTGTTAACTTTTCAAATTTTTATTAAGTCCATATGTATTCAAAAATATACTGCCTTTTTTGCTAATTAATATGCTTCCATAAATTTCATGTTTGGAGGAGAAAATAGAATACAAGTTGTGTCTTACATAGTATTTAGTTGCGAAAAGTCATATTAGCAAAAATTACTCTTGGAAATTCTATATGTTGTTTCTAAATATGAGACTAAAATTTTACTTCTTAAAGTCTAGTTCATGCAGTTTGATTCAAGCATAATAATTTTGGCAGATAATTTGTATGAAATAGGCATATTTTGTTTACATGCCATATAATATAAACTATAATGTTTAGAGTCATATTTATGGAGGTAACATCATCACAGTATTTGAGCATATAGAAATAAGACTCTGGGTGAAAAGAAGATTTAAATTTTCAAGAGTCTCATTTCATGTTTATTCCAGAATATATGGTTATGTATCATGTTAGAGTTTAGAATTACATTTGTTAATATACATTTTGCTTTATATGTTTATTTTTTGTGTGGTGCTGGGGATTGAAACCCAGGACCTTATGCATTCAAGCAAGTATTCTATCAACTGAGATATATCCCCAGTCCCATTTGCTTTATTCTGACTCTACCAAATTTTGCAAAATGCATGTAATTTAGTTTTCTTAATTTATCAATTTTTACATTAGAATATAAAAATGTATCTTTCCATATTTTAAAAGCATACTAAATTAAATATTCATCAATTTTAATTTTTATTAGTCCATTATAGTTACATGTAATAATGGGATTCATTTTAACATATTTGTACATGCATATAATTTTCTAAAGTCAATACCCAGTACTTCCTTCTTTCCTCCTCCCCTCCCACTTCCTGATTGTTTTATATATACCATTGGTCATGTTTCCATTTGTTTATTTATTTATTTTAAATGGTGCATTTTAGATATACATAAAAGTGGAATTCATTGGGATATATTCATTCATGCACAAATCATAATTTGTTCAATTCCATTCTGAAATTTCTCTTCATTACCACCACTCCTTCCTTCCCTCAGTCTCCTTTCTCTACTTCACCTTTTCTTTCTATTTTCATGAGATCAAAGGAAAATTATTTTAATCATAATTATCCAAATATAGCCATATTTTAAGAAAATTTAGAAAAGTTGCATAAATCAAGATGCTACAAATGTGTCTGTTGACTTGTAGTTCTATTTATTTTAATATTTTTATTCAAACAACATAACAATTACATCAACAATATAATTGCCAGATATTTATTTTTTTCTCATTTCACTGTCTTTGAACAAAAATAATAATACCTGTTAAGTATATTGAGAGTAAACAACTAAAAATTGTTTTTGTTTTCAAAATCAGACTATCCTCTGTATTTTTGAACCACCTGATCAGGTTGTTTTATTCTGAGACATTGAAAGAACTAACTAAATATTCCCACTATATTTCACCCATAAATCTTCTTTAATTGCTACCACAAAAAAGTAATAGTAATGAGCTAAAACTATGATTCTATTGTGGATAAAAATTTCCATATGATTTATTTCACAGCAAATGTTCAGTTCTATAATAAGTTCTGATTGTAATAATTAAAGTCTGAAACCTATACTATTCACAGGGATAAATAGCAAATTACCATTATCTGCTTTCTTACTGGTTTGCAGTTATAATGTAATTATAATTTTACAAGCTGACTAACCAAAAAAATTTTACAAATATTTCCAGAAATCATAGGAAAGGACAATGCACATTATTTGAGCTACCAAAAGACTGTGCAATATAAATATAATAAAATTCTTAAATTTTTAAAAGAAATTAAAATTTTAATTTCTTTCCCTGGATTAGTTAAAGACAATTACTATTTAGCTAACTGGTATAGTATACATTACCAGCACATCATACTACCACCTCTCCAATGTGTATGGAGTTGGGGATAAGTAGAGCAGAACTCTTAATTCTTCCACTGAAGATCAAATAAGAACTTGCCTTTTTCTCTGAAAAATTGATAACAAGCAGATAAAAAATTCTTACTAATAAATATTTGCAATTCAATTCCTTTAATCTCAAAAAGACATGAAATTCAAAAAGAAAAAAAATACTTGTTTAAGATTTCTTATCATGCACAGGACAATTTTTTTTTTCAGTATATATCCATGGCCATGTCAAACTATTCACTTGGCCAATCCCCTTAACACCTGCAAAAGTCTTAGAGGATACACTTGAATATTTTTTTGAACCTCTATTCTCTGTTTTCATAAAGACTCCACATAAAAAATAAGCAGCTATTATCTAATATGGAATAAAATTTTTACAAATGTTATATTGTTTTTAAAATAGGCAGCCAGACATGAGGGACAAAATGTACAACACAGATCTTAAGTAAAGTAAGGAAAAAGATCACAAAATATATTTGCAAATACCTGTATTTTTTTACTCATCCTGTCTTTCAAACCATAAATATATGAGATTTACACTTAAAATCAAACCAATGGGCATTAGGGTTACTATCAAAGTATAATGAAGCACTAAAATGCATTGTGTGAGATCCAAGACACCTGCTCATATAACAATGAGATGATCATATAAAGTATGTATAGTTTGAAAATCACTAGAATTGTATGAAATTTTTATCACATAAAACCATTATATCTGAAGGCATAGAAATACTTATTATTAATTAATATTTACAAATTGTATATATGCATTCCTATAAAGTACCTATAGAGATATATGCAATTATTATATTTAAATGTAAATTAATCATTTTTTTTTAAATATTTATTTATTTATTTAGTTAGTTATTGGCAGACACAACATCTTTGTTTGCATGTGGTGCTGAGAATCGAACCCGGGCCGCACGCATGCCAGGCGAGCGCGCTACCACTTGAGCCACATCTCCAGCCCCCTAAATTAATCAATTGAAAAAGAAAATATGTGTACAGAAGCCTGAAAATAGAAGGGCAATAATATGTTCAATAGTTTTTTGACTTCTCATTCCAGAAGATATTGAGAAGAACCTGAACATAATAATAATAGTTGGGCCCTCTACCACAGGAAGAATTGAGCCTCATCAGTATGTTAGATATCAGTGGATAATTTTGTTTAATATACAGGCATCACACAGAGGTCTCATAATGAAATGGAATAGTAAATGAGTGTATAAGAAGTCTTTGATTTTTAAAAAAATTCTCCTCCAATATCAACTTGTTTGAACTATTTCAAACAGAATTACATTAAATTAATACACAATTCCCTGATATTCTTTCAGTTTTTTTTCTTTTTTTCAGTGAGTGCATAAAGGCAACATGCCTATAGATCTTTTTCAAAATAGCATATTTCTTCAGTGAGGATATAAAGTAGAATATTAAGTGTGTGTAACTATTTCATATTAGTGTTAATCAAACTGATTTTTTATGCATCAGCAAAACAACATTCTAAGTTTACAGATTGAACAGTAAACTTACTTTTGAAAGAATATACTAAAACAGAACAGAACACAGTGAGACAAAATACAACTGGTCACAGTGCAACAAACTATAAAACACCCCTAGAAATTAAACAGATCCTTTGCATGAACTGCATATATTGCAGCAAGTTGTACAGGGAATGTTGTAAGTGTGCAGTCATAGAAAAGCAAATTGGATGATATAAAGCTTTTTCCTGTGACATCTCATATTTTTTACAACACAACACTCCTGAATGAGGTTCTATTAGACTCCTCAGTACATTCAACAGATGAAGGCAGATGCAGCTATGAGTAAATGTGTGGTCGGTGGAGCAGCCTCCCAGACAAGGCACAGATTTAAAACTAAAAACATAGGAGAAACATTGTGAATATTTCACTTATGATGGAAAATATGCTATATAGGTAAAAATGACTTCATATATCTGGAACTCCATTGAATCTTTTCAATTTTGCTTCAAAAACAAAGTGAAAAGCTGTATTTTAAATAAGGTCGCCATAGTAAGCAGTATTAATAACAATAATCTTTCAAATACTAATGGAAATTATTCTTACAGAATGTTCTATTTTGGTAATTTATTTTTAAATATTTTTATTAATTTTAGTTACTTGATGAGATACACTACAAAAGTGTGTTTTCTATAGAGGAAAAATTTAAACAGATGATATAAATTTTATAAAATAAATGAAATATTTCCAAAAAAATGTGTCTTAAATATAGCAATATTCTGCAAATAATAATCACTTATTTCAGATTAAAAATAAAATATAACAGCAATCCTAACCCTGAAATTGTGTTATTGTAATTTCTGTAATCAGTATGCTCTCTTCAAAATATTATAGTTATATAAAGAAGATAGTGTAACTGGGGCATTTGTGTTTAAACCTTGCTTTGTATGAAGATTATTTTAGATAATTTAAATTCCTTGCTATATTAAATGTGTTGGAAAATATAATTTTTCTATGCATAGCTTCAAATTTATTCTGAAAATACCAGATGGGAACATGACAGAAGAATTTCAGCACCAGCTGGAGAAGTTTGCATTGGCCAAATTTGGGACAATTTGAGCATCAGAAAGAATAATGATAATGAAGGAATACAACATACGAATTAAAAGTTAGAACAAACACAACTTCTTTGTTATATCGGATAATAATAGTATATTGTTCTTTCAAAAAGTTAAACAAGTCTGAATTCTAAATAATAGAGCTCCACATTTGGAAAAATAGACACTATGTCTGACTAATGAGATACTTCCAACAATGCATCCTGTTTGTGGCCATTTATTTACCTACATGCAATCTCTTACTTATAAGGAAAATCTTACAAGTTTAAAAAGTTAACCTAAAGCATATTGTCCTGAATTACTTCAAAATAATACACAACAACATATACAAAGTGCTGTGGTATGTTTACATGTACACATAGCATATTTTGTTAGGTTCATTTCACATTCCCATCCTTTTTCTGTCTCTCTTCCCACCATCTGAATCTTTATTTTTCTAGTCTACTGATCTTCTCTTTATCTTCATTATATCTGACTACCACTCTTTTTCATTTTGCTCTACCTTCTATGTATAAGAGAAAATATTCCATGCTTCATTTTCTGAGTGTGGTTTGTTCACTAAGAATAACATTCTCCATTTCCATCCATTTACCATCAACTAAAATAAACATACTGTAGTGGGTACAGCTAAATCAATGTTTATAGAAGCACAATTCTCAATAGTCAATTTATGGAATTAGTCTAGGTGCCACTCAATAAAGAAATGGATTAAGAAAATGTGGTATGTATTCACAATGAAGTTTTACTCAGCCATAATGAAGAATGAAAGTAAGGCAATGACACTTTTTAAGATTAAAAAGAGAGAGAATCCTGAGAATAAATTTTGGTGCTAATTTTAAACGTGTGAGCTTGGGATCTTCATTTTTAATCTTTAAATTAGAGATGATTATTTTAACTAACTCAATGGGATTTTTGAAGAAGAATAAATGGGTTAAAACCTTTTGAAACTTAGACTAGGGCATAGTATGTGATAAATCCTTAATAGTTCTTTAACAGACAAACTAATTAATAATGATTATATAATGACATTTATGCAGGAGCCACATTTGGCTGTTAAAATCTCTACACATTTCCATATATATAATCTTTCTCTTCAATGCTTTTATATATGCAAATAGCATGATTTGATGTTATCTATATGTTTATTTTTGTCATGAATGAGAAACAGAAGCAAAGTTGTCTAACCCATTTTATGTTTTATGTGATTCCTAATTATATTACCTGAGGTTTAAACTCATATACATGTAATGATTGATTTTGAATCCTAACAACTATAGACATGTGTCAAGTGTGATGGATTCAATTTTGAATGCCACAGTTTGGGTCATTTGTGGAATAGTCAAGCAGAATATGTGTCAGCCTACTTGTGAATTGTGAAACAAATTACCTTACATGGTTGTAAAATCTTCTCTAAAGACTATATCCCAAATCTTAGAAAGCACAAGTTATTTATCCACTTAATTTCCTTGTGAATTTCATTACACTTTGACCATTGCGGATGAAGGTTACTGAGAGTGCCACATATTATTTATTTATTTATGTTTATTCATTCATTTATTTTGAATAAAATGATGATAATAGTGTCTGATTCCTCTGGGTATTACCACATGTCAGCCTAAAAAATCAAATTTATAAATAAAAATTTAAAGTGTAGCTTTTAATTTGTTCTTATGGTTTACAGAGCAGGACATTCATCCATGACAACACCCACATGTCCATGCCTAAGATTTCTTTAACAACTTAAAATTGCTGCATGAGTTTAATTCAGATAAAAATCATTCTTTCAACTTATATTGATTTAAATTCATATACTTAATTGGAATCTTTATTTATATTGAAACTCAAATGATGGCTATTGTAGCTGATGTGCATAGAAATGTCCAATACTCTTTTTCTAATAAAATATCATATGAAATAATTCAGTTAATAAACTACTAGAATAAATATTAATTTTAAATATTCCTGATTATGTCCAGAAAAACATTGTAAATGCAAAGAATACCACAAATAATGCTTTACATAGTTATATTTGCTATATAATAAATACCAAATATGTTCAATTCTGGTGTGGTCTTTATAAACTTTTTAAGTAAATTGTGGGCATTTTTACTTTTAAGTCATCAACGACTTTACCTAACCATGCTGAAACTAGAACTGCATGTTTTCAAGATGGTTAATAAATTTTCAACAATGATATAAGCTTTTAATTATTGAGCTTAATTTATATTAATATCATTCATACATTTAATTCCTTATACATATTTAAATAAACCAGGTATTAATCCTCTAGTTGTGGTAAATGTCACAGTTGTGTTTCCACAAGGCCTATCATAGATCCAAAATGGAAACACCAGTTGACGTGGTATATAATTTTGCATTTTTTTGCTATTCTAAATAAAATAACTTTCCTATTATTTCTCTACAAGTTTGATTTATACTTCAGTCATTCATTTTATAAGTAATGTTACTATGACTTTTTAGATATCTCTGTACAATATTAAAGCAAATTAATAAAATATTATATAAGACCTACTAGGTTGATTTCTGGATTGGGTAATTTGATAAGACACTAGAAGTAAAATGTATTAGATTTATTTGTAATATTCATACATGTAAAAAGGTATTTTCTTTAAAAGAAATAGAACTATACAGTTTATAAATTTTGAAAGTATAAAGTGTTTATTAAGATACTTGGAATTGCTTGGTTTTAAGCTATACTTTTAAATTTACAGGATTAGTGTGCTACATTAGGATATTACTGGATTATTATTTTTTTTCTGTAATAGCACACCTATTTCTTTCAGTATAATTTTTCCAGTGGCTTCTACTCAGATTAAAGTGTGATTGCTCCATTGATTCCAGATTTGTCAGTGTGATATGATTTTGGCCAATCTATTGCTAGTATAAAGGTAGAGATATTAACATGGTTGTTTGGTGTTCCTGTACTGAGTAGATCCACATTGAAATTAACATACCACTGATATCCATGGACACTGCCTCTCCAGCTCACACACCAAAGTGTGATATGCAGAATGAATTTGGATTTCACTCTTCAGTCTAACAAGATAAACTGAAACGCAACTAAACTGCAGTTCTGCATATGAGAAATAATTTTATAGAAAGTACCCACAATATAGTTTTTGTCAGAACACATTAAAACTACAATAAGTTTTTTGTTTTTCCCCAACAAAAATGCTTATACAAAAAGGATATGCTGCTCTTGGGGCTGACATTGCAGCTCAGTGGTAGAGCACTTGCCTAGCACATGTGAGGCACTAGGTTTGATAGTCAGCACCACATAAAAATAAATAAAATTTTTCTCTGATACAAAGAGGCTGACTTATAGTGGGGTAGGGAGGGGAAGCAAGGGAGAAACATATGAAATCTAGTAGGGCAGAGGGGTTGGAGGGGAAGGAAGGGGGCATGGGATTAGCAAGGATGGTGGAATGTGATAGACATCATTATCCAAAGTACATGTATGAAGAGACAAATTGGTGTCAACATACTTTTTATACAAGAGATATGAAAAATTTTGCTGTATATGTGTAATAAGAATTGTAATGCATTCTGCTGTCCTTTATGTTTTTAAAAATCAATTTTAAAAACTCATAGAAATAAATAAATAAATAAAGGTATTTTGTCCTATTACAAAAAAAAATATTTTTTAAAAAAATCTGCTACTTAATTCTAAAGTATCAGTTATTGGCTATCACTTAATTACTTACGAGGCTGTAGTTTTTCTCAATTTTCTTTATTATCTAGACTATTTATTCATCTGTCAATAATTTACCTTTTTACCTTCTCCCTCATTATTCAACTAACTTTTTTCCCTATATAGAGTACTATGTTGGAATGATCTAACATCATTAGGTAATTTTAAGTGAAATAAGCTGGACACCAACAAGTACTATATGTTTTATATAATATGTAGATTTTTTTAAAAAGTCAATCCACACATAGAGAAGTAATTAATAGAGGGTGGGAAGTTGCTGGGGTGAGGAGGCTAAGGGAAGAATGATCGAATTAGTGTATTGTGTGTGCATGTATCAAAATAGCACACCAAAGCCATGTGATTTGTACAAGTTATCAATGTTGAACAAATAGACTTCATGATGCATATTTGTTAGTCAAAATCAAACACTGTAAATAATAAAATTACTCATTTTTATGTTTGTTACAATACTCTTCATAGTAATAATCTTTACTTTAAAAGCATTTCTTCACCTGGCGGGCGCGTGGCACACACCTGTAATCCCAGCAGCTTGGGATGTTGAGGCAGAGGTATTACATCAATGCCAGCCTCAACAAAAGCAAGGTGCTAAGCAACTCACTGAGATCTTGGGGCTAAGTGGTTGAGTGCCCCTGATTTCAATTCCTGGTGAATCCTCTTCCCTCCCACCTACACACACAAAAAAAAAAAAAAAAAGAAAGAAAGAAAAAAAGAAAGAAAGGCATTCCTTCTGTAGTGTCTAAAATCTGTGACTAATATAACTCATTAAAAATAGACAGCCATGGTTACTATTATTTCAATAATAAATGATCAATTTTTTGTGTGTTTTGTATTACACATTTGAAACAGTGAATCATCAATATATAAAGCTATTCCATAAGTTTTAATGAATGCAGTTTCATGCAATTTAGTTACCTCAGCAGAATAACAAATATTTAATTCAACTGAGATTAGATAGAGTAAAAATATATATGTATTCCTTAGAGAAAGATGAAATATGAATTGATATGAAGATAAACTTATTTTTGTAGATTATATTTATATTTGTAATTATATTTCCACTTATTTATAGATTGTTTACCATATTGCTTAAGGCAAAACTTCAATAAGCTATAGTTCCAAAGAAATAGTAATTATTTTTTTGAGACAATTGAAATCCAATTATATATTTAAGCTTTCTAATATTTCAGGCCTATAATTGTGAGAACTAGCATACCTTCTATAGAATACTGCTGTATGAATCTGTATAAATGAGTATGAATTTAGTTAATAATATGGATAAAAATATTCACCAGACATACAAGTACTAATTTCAAAGGTCTACCTATGTTGTATATCTCATTTTAAATTTTAGGTTTTTACTGAATAGTGAAGACATATACTATTTTATGATTAATAGCTCTATTCACATGCACATACACATAAATGTATATATACACACATATATGATATCATTTATATTATATCATATAAATCATACCTAGACATACCGTACTAATATTTTCTTTGATATTATTTAAAAAGCAGTATTTTGGAATCAAATAAGTAATTATAGTGGTCTCATTTTACCCAAAGTAAGAGTAACAGTAGAGCTACATTTTCCTATATACTAAAATTGTTGAGAGAATTTTTTTCAATTCTGGGCTGGTGGAGCAGGGGGAATTTGAGGTTTCTAACATGTTTTTTTATAGTATAATTTTAGTCAATGAATCAATTCATTTGACATCTTAAGTTTCTCCTAAAATAAGTCTACATTCACATCTGTTAGCTCTATCTCTGGAAAGAGACAGGCATAATGTGTTGCACATGCAATTGTCAAAAACCTGTCACATGTAAACTCCTTTCTTTCCTTGTTAAACAATTCCATGAACAAGTGTTATGCAGTCCAATTTTTACTTAACATTTGATTTAGGATGTTTTGCTTTCATTCACCATTACTTTCACCAATCCTTTTGTAAAATGTGGCATGCAGAGACCAGCCTCAACCCCTTTACCTGACTTAAGTCTAATTCATAGAAAAGGGTAATAAAACTGAACACACACACACACACACACACACACACACACACACACGGATTGTTTTCAACCTCAAATATTCCCATCCTCATGTGACTTAGGAACTTGAGCATTTCCAGACAATGGCACACACTTCTTGTGTAGGCTTTTCTACGAGAAAAATAAGAACAAACACAAATATGTTACAGAACAGATAGCACTAGTGCAACAAGGCTTCTTTCAAATTTTACAGGCTAATTTTTAAAAACAACTGTCTTTTAGAATTAGTCATTAAAAAGGACTAAATATTAACTAACTATAAAAGGATATTAATAATTCACAGAACAATAGAGATGTTAATAAAAAAAAACTTCAAGTTTACACTCTCAGATAATCAACCAATGGACCATATGATGCCTAACCATAATTATTTTAATTGTATACATCTGTCAATTACCAAAATGGTCTTCATTTCTCACAGTAAATAATACATGTGAATAAATGAGAAAATGTTTTTTACTTGGTTTATATTCAGGATTGACATTATTATTATTTAACTTTCTATAAAACAATTTTATTGAATGTTTTTTAAATCTCTCTTCTACATAGGTAAAGTATGTCTGACTTTTCTGTTTTAAATCTAGTTAAATCCAGTTCCCCAATGTTTAATTTAGCCATGTAAAATTGAAAAAGAATGTTAAATTGAAAGATTATTATAATTTGCTTAGTGTTTAATATTTTAATTTGTAATGTAAATCTATCAGTAATCTACAATGAGTCTATTTATCATGTTTTGTCTATAAGTGAAAATATACAGTAAGTTTAAGGCCTCACTTTAAAATAGCAATGTGGGAAGGATCAAAGATGGTGGGCCACAGGGAAACAGCGTTCGGTGTCAGTTTGTGACCTGGGTCACAACTAATGGGAATATTGCCTCTCTGAGAGGACTAGAGGACACTGCCACAGATGCTCCTGCACAGGAATCATGGCTGCTGTGCCCGTGAAGGACTCTGTGCCTCAGCATTAGAGCAGAACTCCTGACTCCTGACTCTTCATCCACACAGGTTTCACAGGTGCCTTAGTGGGACCATTGGCCTCAGCACCAGGGCAGAATTCCCAGATGCTGCTCCCACACAGAACAATCAGTGACTACCTATGCATAGGAACACTTGTCTCCAGTCTCGTGTGGAATCTCATCTACCAACGTGGGTCTCCCCTGGTCACTTCAATCTTGGGAATCGGCAGCAACTGCGATAGCCCCCTATGCATGATAACATGCCTGCACCTGGGACATGACACAGGCTCTGATGACAGCCACAACACTGCCACAGAGCTCATCTCTGAATGTAAGGCACAACACCATCACCAAACTCCTCCCATCTGATTCAACACTGCATTGCTGAAAGCACCTGCCTCCTTCTTGGGTCACTTCCATCACCATCTTTAGTTGGGGCAACTACCAGTTTGGAACATCAGAAATCCAAGAGAGTTATTGGAACTCTTCAGAGGCCCTATAAGCCTCTAAAGTAAAAGTGTAATGCCTCACAGCCTCAGTGCTAAAAGGGAAGACCCATGAACAACATGAAAAGACAAGGGGAAAAAGAGTCCCAAACAAATCATGATACAACTTTATTAGAATCTATCACAGCAGAAGAAATTACATAGAAGAAGTTCAGGATGTACAAAATTAAAATGTTTTGTGAGTTAAAGGATGATACAAGACAGAAAATACAGGCAGCAAAAGATCATTTCAATAAAGAGCTACATAAGCTAATACAGGAAACAAAAGATTACTTTAGTAAGGAGATAGAGATTCTAAAAAAAAAATCCTTGAAAGGAAAGAAACAATAACCCAAATTAAAAGTTCAAGTGAAATGATCACCAATAGATTAGACCACTTGCAAGACAGGACCTCAGACCATGAAGACAAAATTTATGACCATCACCACATGAAATCATGAGCAGAACATTCAAGAAATATGTAATAACATAAAATGATCGATTTTAATGATTATTGTGATAGACTTAAAGATAAGAATCATATGGTCATATCAATACATGCAGAAAAACTATTTGACAAAATACAGCACCACTTCTTATTCAAAACACTAGAAAAAAACAAGGAATAATAGGAACATATCTCAATGTCATAAAGGCTGTCTTTGCTAAGTCCCAGGCCAACTTCATTCTAAATGGAAAAAAAAATTTAAAGCATTCCCTCTAAAAACTGGAACAAGACAGGTATGCCCTATTTCACCACTTCTATTTAACATAGTTCTTGAAACACTGCCCAGAGCAATTAGACAGAAAAAAGAAATTAAAAGCATACAGATAGGAAATGAAGTACTCAAATTAGTACTATTTGCTGATGATATGATTCTATACCTAGAAGACCCAAAAATTCCACCAGAAAACTTCTAGAACTAGTAAATGAATTCAGCAAAGCAGCAAGATATAAAAGCAGCACCCATAAATTAAAGGCATTTCTGTATATCAGTGACCAATTCTCCAAAATGGAAATGAAGAAAACTATCCCATTTACAATAACATCAAATAAAATGAAATAAAATACCTGGGAATCAATCTAAAAAAAGAGGTAAAAGGCCTCTACAATGAAAACTACGTAACACTAAAGAAAGAAATTAAAGAATACCTCAGAAGATGGAAAGATCTCTCAGACTCCTGGATAGGCAGAATTAATATTGTCAAAATGACTCTACTACCAAAAGCATTATACAGATTTAATGCAATTCCAATCAAAATCCCAATTACATTCCTCATAGAAATAGAAAAAGCAGACATAAAATTCATCTGGAAAAATAAGAGACCCAGAATAGCTAAAGCAATTCTCAGCAAGAAGAGTGAAGGAGGTGGCATCATTATACCAGATCTTAAACTGTACTAACAGAGCTATAGTAACAAAAACAGCATGCTATTAGCACCAAAATAGACCTATAGACCATTGGTAAAGAATAGAGGACACAGAGACAAACTCACATAACTACAGTCATCTTATATTAGACAAATGTGCCAAAAAACTGCATTGGAGAAAAGATTGCATTTTCAACAAATGGTGCTGTAAAAGTTGGAAATCTTTAGGCACCAAAATGAAATTAAACCCCTATCTTTTACCATGCACAAAACTCAACTCAAAGTGAAGGACCTAGGAATTAAACCAGAGACACTGTAATTAATAGAAGAAAAAGTAGGCCCAAATCTCCATCATGTCATATTAGGTCTTGACTTTTGTAATAAGACTCCTATAGCTCAAGAATAAAAATCAAGAATCAATATATGGGCTGAATTCCAACTAAAAAGCTTCTTCTCAGCAAAATAAATAATCAGTGAGGTGAATAGAAAGCCTACATTTTGGAAACAAATTTTTACCACAAACACATCAGAGAGAGCACTAAACTTTAGGATATATAGAGACCTCAGAAATCTTAACATCAAAATCCAAATAACCCAATCAATAGATGGGCCAAGAAACTGAACAGACACATACCAGAAGATGGTATACAATTAAGCAACAAATATATTAAAAAACTGCTCAACATCTCTAGCAATAGGGAAATGCAAATCTAAACTATTCTTAGACTTTATCTCACTCCAGTCAGAATGGCAGCTATTAGGAAAACAAACAACAATAAGCGTTATAGGGGACATGGAGGAAAAGGCACACTCATACATTCTTGATGGGACTGCAAAATGATGCAGCTAATATGGAAAGCAGTATGGAGATTCCTTGGAAAACTGGGAATGAAACCAACATTAGAATCAGTTATCCCACGCCTTGGCCTCTAAACAAAGGACTTAAAAACAGCACACTACAGGTACACAGCCACATCAATGTGTGTAGCAGAACAATTCACAATAGCTAAACTGTGGAACCAACACTAGATGCCCTATGATAGATGAATGGAGAAAAAAAAGTTGGTATATATACACAATGGAATCCAACAATAAAATTCAGCAATAGAAGAGAATAAAATCATGGGATTTGCAAGTAAAGGGATGGAGTTGGAGAATATAATGCTAAGTGAAGTTAGCCAATCCCCGAAAAAACAAATGTTGAATGTTTTCTTTGATATAATGTTGTTGATTCATGATGAGGTTGTGGGGGAACATGGGAGAATTATACAAACATTAGATAGGGCAAAGGGGTGAGAGGGGAAGGGAGGTAGCATGGAGGAAGGAAAGAGGGTGGAATGAGATGGACATCATTACCCTAAGGACATGTATGAAAACAGGAATTGTGTAACTCTACTTTGTATACAGCCAAAGATATGAAATGTTATGCTCTATTTGTGTAATATGAATTGTAATGTATTATTTTGTCATATATAACAAATTTGAATTAATTAAAAAAATTAAAAATACAATGTGGTATTTCAGAGATAAAGTTTAATTGTTATAATTTGTTTCAAAATAAATTGTGGAAAAATGCATCCAGATGGAATGAAAGATTGCACATATACACTACAGTATGAAATTTTGAATATGACATAAAATTTTATATGCAGTATTATTCTGTTCCCTTATCTAATAAGTAATTATTAAAAATGTGACATGTTCAAGTAGTAGTTTTGATTTCAAAAATATTTTTTAATTGGTTGTTCAAAACATTACAAAGCTCATGACATATCATCTTTCATACATTTGATTCAAGTGGGTTATGAACTCCCATTTTTACCCCAATTACAAGTTGCAGAATCACATCGGTTACACATCCACATTTTTACATAATACCATATTAATGACTGTTGTATTCTGCTACCTTTCCTAAACCCTACTATCCCCCCTCCCCTCCCCTTATATTAAAAATAAATTACGCTAAATATATTTATAATTAAGATTGATTACATTTTCAAAATAAATTTTAAAACAAAATGTTTTAACAAATAGTCAATAAATGAAGTTAATTTGTATCTAAGAAATTCATTTCATTTCTTTAAAAATTTATTTTAGATTTATAATAACTAACCTATTATTTATCAATTGCAGTTTATTAACTATGTAAAATCCAGTTCTGAGTTAAAAGTAGAATAACGTATTTCCATTTTCTTCTCTCTGAGCTTTCCAAAATATTTTTCACATTTTTAGTTTCTGTAAACTAGGGATGGTTTCTAAAGAAATGTCCCTGCCAAAACTCTTATGTTAATACAGGAATATTTAGAAATAATATTATTAGATTTACAGAGCTTTAAGGTAATCAGTAGATCATAGTTTTTTGAGATATGATGATCCACCTCACTTTGGGCCTGGAGTGATGGAACTTGCTGACAGTGTACTGAACCCATGTAACCATGACCCCTCAAAAAACTCTTCCTCCTCTAAGTTGTAATGGCCAAGTATTTTGGTCACAAACACAAGAAAGTTGACTAAGACAACAAATGATATGATTTAGTGTAATTTAGATTTTGGTTGGATAGAGACTAATAGCTATAGTGATAGATAAATTCTATTTTCTACCAATATAAAGATATTGCATTTAGAACTATCAGTGAATGGTGTCTCTTTTCGGCTAAATTGCAAAATAATCTTTGAGGCTAATACAGTATTTTACATACTTTATCTTTGATATATTTCTTAAATGTTCAATTTTGTGTAAGAGAATATTGTGAAACTAGTCCTGTCATCTTTTCTGAATATTTGCCTCTTCAACTATAAATGACAAGGCCATCCTATTGTGAATGTATTTAATTCAATTAAAAATGAAGCCCAAACTATAGATTAGTCATTAAGGAAATAGGCTCTGAAGCCAGGCAAAACTCTGCAAAAGACTTATTTTGAAAGTATTAGATTTTACATATTGGATAAACTGTCCTCTGATTCAATTTACTCAACTCTTCAAAAGGGGATTTATAAAAGAATAAAATTGATCTCAAAGAAATATTATGAGAGGCTGGGGTTGTGGATCAGTGGTAGAGCATTTACCTATCATGTTTGAGGCCCTGGGCTTCACCCTCAGCACCATATATACATAAATAAATAAATTAATTAAAGGCCCATAAACACTTTAAAGTGCATTTGATGTATATAAGTTGATAATAAAACTAATATAATTTAGTCTAATTGAATAAATCAATAGTATATATTGAACTACTGGACAAACAAAAATCTCAGAAAGCCAAATCAAAAGACTAATAACCTTGAAAAATAGGGTAGATTGTATGAGTTCATAAATCCAAGAAGTGCAATGGAATAGTTTACACCTTGGATTCAGAGAGTTTTATTACTTAAAATGAACAATATGTTTCTGACTCATTTTAATGGGCAATTATGTCTAACATATAAATCTAAACTTTATTATGTTCACAGTTGTCATGCAGTAAAATGTCTAAACTAAATTTTACACTATATTAGAGAAGGGATGTCTTGCATGACATGTTTAATTTCAAGATAGTATAGCTGTTATGGTTACAAGAGAATTTTCAATATTATACAAAACTCTGTAAATTAACTATGACAAACTAATTATAGTGGTGCATGCTATGCCCGGACAAAGGTTATTAGACATTCTATTAATCTATACTTCATAAATTCCAGCAGTTTAGATTACAACTCAATAACAAGGTGAGGGGGAGGTGACTAAAATAAAACAGTACTCATGGCAGCCAGTATTTGCTCAATTTCATTTTTATCAATGTGCCAAAATCAATAATTGTACTATAATTACTCCACAAACCAGGGTTATCATTGCAGCAGAATTATATTATCTGAGACATATTTCTTAAATAAGCATTGCTAAGAACCAATTCAATGTACTATTTTAAATATCTGACTTAAAATACACTCACTACTCAAGAATTAAGTACAACGGAGTAAAGTTGTCTTAAACGATTGTCTTTAGAGTTTTTTTGACACATTTTGTTTCATTGTTACTTATAGACACTTAAATAATAAATATATCACTACAGTAACTTTGAAATGATATTTGAATATTTATTATGCTTCTAGAATTAAAAACCTGGGAGTTAATGGGTCAATAAGTCCATGTAAAGATTGAGCATGTCTACCTTCCAAAACTTAAATAAACATAAAATAGTACTTCATTACAGAAAGGTATCAGCATTTATTAAAATTTAAAACTATATGGGAATTATGTCATAGGAAAAAGTAGTGAAATAATATATTGCCAAAGTACAACTATTGCCAAAAATTTAATAGTGTTTATGCACAAATTTTTCTATTTCAGGTGAAAAACTTGTATCTTGCTGAGTGTAACATATATCTATATTAAAATACAATACAAAAATGATAGAATGTTCTAGATATAAATTTTAAAGCCTGTCTCACAGACACTCAAATCACATGGCTTCAAAATTTGTTATTAAATTCTTGGTGATTCTATATTCACAAAATTTTATCTTTTTCTTCAATCAGAGCTGACTTCCATGTCTCCAAAACTGATCATCTGTATTCTTCATTCTGCCACATATTTGACAGAAATATTCACTTTTTTTCCTCTTTTGTTTGCCTTCTATTTCTGAATTTTATTTGTTAAATGAAATATGTGTAAATTAATATTATTGATTTAATTACATCAACTTAATCCAACCTTCTTCTTTCAATAAGATAATGTATATAAATCTCATCTTGAATTTTATATAAAAGTCTTTAATTTATTTTGAACAAATTTAATTCCCATCAAGTTCTGCTCTTCTCACTGTCCCGCCTGTCTCATTGAGTGACTATTCTGTTCTTCTAATTTTTAAGTACTTATATTTTCAGTTATTCTTGACTCCTTTTTAAGTAAAAATTTTAAGACACCTTCTCCAAAATTCACTAGAAT